>NW_026606789.1:1215000-2415000 GCF_029890125.1 Rhinichthys klamathensis goyatoka | reverse complement strand
ATATCGATGTCACAATTGCTTTATTATTTGGCCAGCATATTTCTCATTACATTTCGAGACCGCAAATGGTGGCATTAATAACATGTTTGATTTAAACTTGTCATAATGTTAATGTGGGTCCATATTAGCTAAATTTTGAGGGCATAAAAGGTCCATTATTTAATGTCAGTGGTATAGATGTATGAAGCACAGCTCAGACAGAAGTCAGCTTTCTATTGGCCAACGCAGTGAATCTGTGTGACCAAGCTGAACACGAGGCAAAATCTGCATGGAGAAATCTTTTGCCCTCACGTGAAACTCCCAATCGTGTGGATTTTTATTGAAATGACTGGAAAAATAAGCTGAACAATGATAAATGTTGTTTTTGATATAATTGTTATAATCAAAGAATTGTCATTTTGTTAATTTTGTTTAATATTGGAGTAATTAAATACAAATGATTAAATATAATTAAAGGGATAGTTCACCCAAAAATGTAATTGTGTAATTTACTCACCCTCAAGTTGTTCCAAACCTGAATGAATTTCTTTCTTCTGTTGAACACAAAAGAAGATATTTTGAAGAATGTCAGTAACCAAACAGTTGGTGGACCTCATTGACTTCCATAGTATTTTTTTTCTCCATACTATGGAAATCAATGGGGCCCATCAACTGTTTGATTACCCATATTCTTCAAAATATTTTAAGAAATTCATATAGATCTGAAACAACTTGAGGGTGAGTAAATGATGACAGACTTTTAATTTTTGCGTAAACTATCCCTTGAATTATTTTGAAAAATACATAAATAGTGAAAACATTTTTTTGTGGCTTTATTGCCTAGAAATAGGCTAAAGTCATGTTTACGGTTTCATTTACCCTAGGAAGCATTTTAAACCAGATCTTTATACCTCAGTATTTTCCTTACGGCTCACAGCACAGACATCTATTGCCTTGTCAGTATGTTGGGAATCCATTTCCTCTAAATGAATCTACCAGCCGGGTTAAGAGACTATAAGCCGCAATTCTCAAAGGTAAATCCCTCTCAACGCCGCCTGGGACGTTCTGAAACATGTCATCTCATTTCATTGAGATTTGTCTCTTTTGTTCTTCAGCCTCCCCTCCCCCTCCGTGGAAGGCTGTCAGTCACGGTACTGATAGATACATTCACTTACGTTATCTTGTAAATGAGAGGATGAGCGCAGGTAGAAACAGACGGACAGAGCTCAGCCCACCCCACTAACACACTATAAAGCCTTACAATACCCTGTGCGGACCAGCTCTGATAACGAG
Source organism: Rhinichthys klamathensis goyatoka (assembly GCF_029890125.1). Classification (NCBI taxonomy): domain Eukaryota; kingdom Metazoa; phylum Chordata; class Actinopteri; order Cypriniformes; family Leuciscidae; genus Rhinichthys; species Rhinichthys klamathensis. The sequence continues at coordinate 2,413,728 of NW_026606789.1, read as the reverse complement.
CCTTTCCTGTCACACATGCAACCCACTCAAAATGGCCCCCTTGCATTCTTAACACACACACCCCACACACACTCCCAACGAATGGTTTACAATGTGCTCAGACTATTAAATATCTTTATTCCGCCTGCTGCATTGAACAGATAAACGCAACAAGATCAATAACAGCACCAGGCAAAACAAATAAATAAAAGATGTGCACTAAGAAGGCTGGAACAGAATCGCTCTCCTTTGTTAGTAGTAGCTTTTAGCCTCCTCAGCCCATGCTACGTGGATTCATTTCTGGAATACTGAAAGTGTTCAGATAAACATTTATCTCCATGCCGTTTTAGCACTACAGAGACACAAAGACTTCTAGCATCTCCAGATCTGTGCTTAGAGCGATGACACACACACAGGCTGCTATCCTCGCTATGGTGTGAGAGTGTGTCTGTACCACGCTCCAGAAGCTGTGTGTTCAGATATGGCTGCCGGGTAACTGCGAGGCTCAACCCCTTCATCAACACGACTTTAGGAAACTGGGGACAAGATGGTGGAGTCGCACTTGCTTGTTAATGCACGACTTGTGTTTTTAACACGCGGCATGGCCTTTGTTTCTTGAGCCAGGAAGTGTGAATGAATCATGGGTTCAGGAATCTGTAATGATTTTTGAATTCAGCTTTCTGATAAGCCACTTTTTAACATCCTGCTTGCTATTAGCTAACTCTTTATTGACTTTAGCTGTAAAATGAATTTTTACTTGTATTTTAACATTATATAAATGTTAACGTATGATTTGTGGCCTGAGAGCTGATGTTTAATTTCTGCTTTCAAAAATTTAAATTGTTTTTAAGTCAACATGAAATGGCATTTGTGTCCAGAAGGTGATTGGATCATGAAATGTGGGCAGTCCCTACCTGAATTTAGCCAGACTTGAATGTGAAATAGCTACTTGGCCTAGGTGATGTAATCAGAAAAGCAATTTAATAACTTTCTCCGCCTCTGATGACATCACCTAGGTCATTAGGCCTTAATTATTTGTTGTAGGTTAAAGTCGACATGAAATGACATTTGTGAACCGTTTTAGTTTTGTACAGTGACTTTTGACTGAAACAGTATATTCAATGAGAAAAAATGTAATGGTAAGACGAGAAGTTGATTGGATTGTGAAAAGTGACAGGTCCCAACACAAATTTAGCTGAGCTTGAATGCAAAATAGCTAGTCGGCTGTTGTTTAACATTATCTAATAGACCGGATGGCCTAGGTGATGTCACCAGAAAAGTAAAGTCCTGTCAGAGGTGGAGCAAGTTATTAAATTTATCCTTAAAGATTTTGTTATTGGAATAATGTGAATGGACAGATTTGGCACTGGGATGTCTGAACCCTAAAAAGGTTTTTGTATCCTGGGGGATACAAACATTTGAGAGGCTGTGGGAAGAGGCAGTGAAAGTGTAGGTCTCATTTCTTGGTTTCATGTTGAAAAGGGTGTTTGTTGTGAATATTTAGATCTGGTAACTTTGTTCATACATTCTTTGTTTAGCTCACGGGCAGCATTTAAAAACAACATGACCACCTGTAGTGGGAAATCTACTCCCCTTTAGATAAAAGTTGATATATTTCACATATTTACAATATTTCGAGGGGACTTGCGTGTTTAAAAAGTTGTTATTAAGTGTTAGCTTATTACATTTGTTTACATTTTATGAATTTTTTACATCTGTATGTAAATGTTTTCTATCCCCCAGGATTTTAGAAAAACTCTTAAATTAAAAATTGTATTCAGTCATTAATAGTCATTTATGGCGCTTTTCCACTACACAGTACCAGCTCGCCTCGGCTCGGCTCGACTCGCCTTTGTTTGGTTTTCCACTGTGTAAAAGTTGTACCTGTACCTGCTTTCGGGTACTTTTTTTCGTACCACCTCCGGCGAGGTTCTAAGCGAGCTGAGGCGAGCTAAGCCGATACTAAAATGTGACGTGAAAACAATGCCGACTGCTGATTGGTCACAGAGAATCTGCGTCATCATTGCACGCGCCAGATGGAGTATCCAGAATAACCCCGCCATTTTTAAATAGTTTGGCCAGAGATAGTTACTAAACTTACTACTATTATTATGGCAACTCGGAAGAATACGCCGTGGTCAAACGAGGAGGTGCAGACATTCCTTTGTTTGGTTGCCGAAGAGAGGATCCAGCGAGAGCTTGATGGGGCAACGAGGAACGAAATGCGTCGCTATGACGACCGGGTACTATTTGTGGCGGTACTTTCTGCAATGGAAAACGGAGCGAAAAGCGAGCCGAGTCGAGGCGAGCCAAGGCGAGTCGAGTCGAGCTGGTACTGGTAATGGAAAAGCGCCATCATTTAGTTAGCTATATTGAAATCAGTATTAGATCAACAATACATGGATTTTTTTCAGGCAATTTCTGTCAACACTTTCTATGGCAGAAGGAAGGGACAGTGTCAGGCAGTAGTTTTTCCACCTGGGCAACTTATACAAAACAAATAAAGTGTGTGTGTGGGAGACCCGTGCTGGCACAACGATTTTTTACAAATTAACACATTATTTTCACATTCTCTATTAAACAACATTCAAAATGATGTTTGTTTTGTTGGAATCAGAAAAAAAAAAAAAATGCCTGAGATACAACTGTTTGATCTCGATTGATTCAGCAAAGTCAATTTTGAGAAAAATCAAGTTAAAATTTTCTGAAGCTTCCAAAACACAAATCACCTAGCAACCATACCTTAAAGGGGTCATATAATGGTACATGCACTTTTACAAGTTGATTGTACTGAAATGTGTGTTGGCAGTGCCTGTACACAAACATCATATAATGATAAAAATCCATCCAGTGGTTTTGTTTTAATCTCCTTATATGTTTTCCCCTGTCTTAAATTGAGCCGTTCGTTTTTGTGACGTAAATAAAACGGACGCCCCTCCCACGATTGTTGATTGACAGCCGCGACAGCCGCGTTTCAACACAGACCCGCCCTCGCTAGCTGTCAATCATAGTCGGCGCGGTCATTGTTGATATGCTGGAGCACTGTCTATGAGCAGAATGGCGTCTAAGCGATTGTGGTGTTCTGTTCTTGGGTGTAATAACGAACACAGCAGTCATTTTAATGTTTCTAAATCCGAACCGCTGAAGATGCAGTGGCTGAGTTTGTTTTCGAAGGGAATATTCCCCACGAGCAACGTCAATGCTCATGTTTGCACGAATCATTTCACACACCAGACTGCTTTATAAACGAGGGTCAGTATAAAGCTGGTTTTGCTAAGAAGCAGCTCCTGAAGAAAGGATCGGTAGCAGATATTCGTGTTCCTGCTGAACCTCCAAAAGAACTGAAGTGAGTGTAATGTTTTATTAAACTTTATATTAATATTTATATTAATCCTTGTAAATCGCTAGCTGCATGCTTCACAATGAATGCGTCTAAGGTTTACACTCAGGGTACATTACGGCATGTTTTCTATGTATGACGTTCTCAATATAATGCATAATCCCACGTTTATACCGAACAACGCGTTATGGTTATTGTGTTACAAACGGTGTACGCCAGAGCGGCTCTGGTGACGCATAGAAGAGAGAGGCGGAGTCAGCAAAGCTCATGATCATTTAAAGTCATATACACTGAAACGGCGTGCTGAAAACAGAGCTGTTTTTGACCAGGTAAAATAAGTGTTTTCTTACAATACTAATGAGAATTTTTAATTTAAGTATATTACAAACTTTTAATTTAGACCCTAAAGAATCATATTAGCTTGTACAAAAATGGCATTATATGACCCCTTTAATATCCCTGGTAATCCCTGCTAACACCAAATTTGGCACACACCAAGTCAAACCCAAATATATATAGGAAACCTATTAAACTATCGCATTATACCACACTTGTTTGATTAACATTAACAAAACAGACAGCCTATAGATATATTAACCTACTGTACCGCACGGATGCAATATAATGTTGCTCACACTTAGGCAACATTATATTGCATCCGTCTTTGCTCACACTTAGGATTGTCAGTAAATGTGAGTAAGATTGTTTCGTTTACATCAGCATGAGTTTGAAAATCACATTTCATTGGTTCAGACTCATGCCATTGAGAATTCGCTAGAGCAGAGAAAAACTGCATTTTTCATGGACAACAGAAAGGTACTCCTCTCAGAAAACATACAAATAAAGATACATTTAGATGTTTAATTGCTATTTGGAGCATTGGGATCGCTAGACAAGGTCTTAATGAACCCATTTTTGTGAAAACCTGAAATTCGACCAAAATTGACTTTTTTCACTTGTTTTGCCTGTAGCTCGTAATTAGCCCATGCGCATTCCGACTCATTTTGCCAGCTCTCGTGTGTGTTTTTGTCGAGTATCATATTTCAAACATCAGGCTTTTATGGCTCATATATGCTATTCAATGATAATTGAGAGATGGACAAATAAATGTTACCCCATATAGACTGTTGTCATATTTGACATTTACATTAACATGAAAAAATTTCACAAAAAAATCTTTTATTTTTAACATTAAAACCAATGATGCGTGAATATTCTTGTAAACCCAAGTTGCTTCAGTCTAGTAAATGTTCATCTTACATTTACTTTATAAAAACCATTAAAGATTTCACAGTAAAAAAGTCTGTACTTGATAAAAACAAAGTATGTACTATCAATAAAAGGACTGAAGGCATTAAGTAGATTGTGTACAACATGTTTTTCAGCAAAGTTTTGGTTGTTGATCATTTATAGGCCCTATAAATGTGCGTATTAAATATGATATAGTTAACTAATAGTATATTCATAAATGGTATTACTTGTTCTTTGTAAAATTCTGTTAAATAATGTTTACTTTAAGTTAAATTAATAAATGTTTAAAAAATGCCAAACAAGCATTATTTTTTGAATGAATTTATACCCCCAAAGGGGTGATGTATCCTGGGGGATATAAACATTAAAATAAATAAGAATTGTGAAGTTGAATTTGTGTCCTAATAAGAAATTAGAAATAGAAAATGGCACTAAATTATTTTCTGATGTCTCTTTATGGTCTTACTCTTTTTTTTTAGGGTTAAAGTAAAAAATGTCAGTTTTGATTTCATGTTGACTTGAAACCACAGCAACCCCATCACCTCATCTCAAGCTGAACGGTGCAGGTGTAGGTAACGTAAATACCGGCTTGGATGCCAGTGTAAAATGGATTTGTATTGTGAAATAGTGTAATGTAATGAATGTTTTGAATGGAGCAGCGGCTGGCACCTCAGAGTCTGACAGAGGGTGATCCAAGCATCCGAGCACAGCCCTCTTTGTGTTTTCAACACATTTGAACTATCAAAGAATGCTTGTCTTCAAACTGGAGTCTCATTCTTCTGTGTAAATAAGATTCTTATCTAGCAAACAGCTCGAACACTCCCTTTCTTTTAAACAGACATCGTTTCCCAGCCCCCCCCCAAACAACTCACAGTAATTTTGATGTCGGTACAGCACAGCACTGAAGTATTTTCCATTTCAAGAGTGCCTCAGATTGTCTCTCTGCGGAGAAGCGGGTGGAACAAGAGGGTGATCTTTTCATCCCCCGCACTCTACAAATGTTTGGCAGATTGACCGCAGAGGAAGGAAGTATGTGTGCGTGTATGTGTGTCTCCTTAGCTAAAGCTGCTTTTTCTTGTTGGGGCTGTGCAGTGTGAATGTTTTTGTTAAGGAGACGAAGGTTCATGACCTGGCCATACCACCAGTCACATTTAATTTAAACACAGAGGCCCTCTGCTCAGCTTCACTTCAGTGGAGAAAAAGTTACATCATTTTTTCGTAATTTAGGATACGTTTTGCATCGCATCAGCTTCACATTGTCTCTTGTGTTGGGTTATTGTGTTTTCTACTCTACAAAAACCCCTGCCATCACATAATTGTTGGAACAATACTGACCTTCTTTCTCAGACTGGCCTTGATGTTTGTTCTGGAAAGGGCGGACAGCCCTGCATCCAAAAGCTCTTTAATCCTATTACTCGCATTCCAGTTGTCTTTTACAAAGGGAAACAGATTTTGTGCAGGTTTGAGAAATTAAAATAATTGAGATCTTATCTGATAGTCTAGATGATGTTGGTAACACTCTTCTTTTTTTTTTTTTGTCATCCTCACAGATTGTGTGTACATAGAGAGCCGACGGCCGAACACGCCCTACTTCATCTGTAGCATTCAGGACTTCAAGCTGGTGAGTTGACTCGGCTTTTCCTTCCCCCTCATCTGTCCAGATCAAGGCTCACTCTCCACTCGCCCTTATGTAACTGTGTTGCCATTGTGTTTCATTTGGTATCTTTTTCTATATGTCAGAAACAATATCAAACATGGGCGTTTGATGTTGGTAGTTGTTTTGATTAATTTCTGTATTGTTTTGCAATGAGATGGCCAGTTGCTGTTGATGTCCAGGAGCAATTATGCTACATTGTTGAAAATTAAGTTTCATACGTTCAGATTTTCCTGTACACTTGGTTAACCAGGCTTATGAGGGTTTTTTTGGAAATGAATTGTGCTGACAGTTGGCTTTTTTCTACTTTTAATGCCGGTATTTTTACTCTATAGGAAAATCAGCCTGCAACACACTGAGATTTACAAGTTTAATTAGCTTGTGTGAAGCGGAGCACCAGATATTCTCTACAAAGCCCCGTCTAGCTCACACATGTTTACGTTGTAGCGCCAGCTTGGTTTTACATGCCGTTAATTGATCAATTAAAAAAAAAAGCGAGAGAAAGGGAAAGAGAAACTCCTTTTCCAGATCGTAGTTCTCGCTACTTGATCCGTTCTTTGCTGACGCTTTTTATATAGATTATTAATCAGCTTCTTAAAAAGATTGAATCTTCAAAGGACACATTCATCAGAGTGCAAAACCACCTTAGATTCAGTCTGCTTTATTAGGCCAATATTTCCATGATTTATTTCCCCCAGCAACCGCAGACAGCTGCGTTTTTTTTCCTTCTATGGGTGCCTCATTTGATGGTCACTATGTTGAGATAACGTTATGTCACAAGTAAATAAGCACATTATGGCTTTTCTAATGGCTATTTCCCCACAGCAGGACACAATTAGCCAAGAGGTCCTTCGGCTTTGCCCGCCACCCCCCCCTTATAGAGTGTGTGGAGGAAGACCCATGAGGCTTTGTTAATGGTACTGAACAGCTAAGGTGCTGATGGGAGGGGGTGGACACGGGGCAGGATGGCTTATGACAGCCGCAGGAGCTGAAGTGGGGGGTTCAGGGCTGGCTGGATGAGTTAGAATGATGTGCAGAGGAAGGAAGGGAGGGTAGGTAGGGGAGAGTGTGCCAGAGCTCGGGCATCCAAGCAGCCTGTAATCGGATTGCTCGGAAGAGTGCTGAGGGCAGCAGAATCTTGCTCTTGGCAAGAATAACATATAGTATGTTTCGTGATTATCTTCACCTTGATTAAGTGCAGATCTTGGGGTCTTTGTCTGATGGCTGTAAATGTCACAAGACTTCACTGGCCCTCCTTTCTAGCTTTTACCACCTTAATCCATCTAATTAGTCGATGCTCATCCATGTTTTTGCCTGTGAAGTTGATTGGATACTGGTTTGTCATGTAATTGGGTCGTGATTTATAAACTAGTCATATTGTCGAGTAGTCGATTTAGGTCAACTAGTTTGTGATGTCTCTTTAATTAATATTATTATTAATAGATAGATGGATAGATAGTGTGTCACGGAATGTAGTTTGAATTTTTTTAGGCCATTTAGACCTCAAATATGCGACAGCGTTTTGAGTATATCAAATTCAATTTGAGTATATCAAACATGCAATCTTTTGTCTTGTTAATCTGTTACTTGTTTCTGATCAAATCAATTTGGCTAAGGGCAAAGTTAAGTTTCATAACTTTATATTTTTATTTAAAGTGTTTGCTTGTTTATTTCCTATTGTATAAAGTTATTATAATTTTATAATGGCTAATATTGTTTATTTAAATTTTATTTTTCAATAAATATTATTTTACCATATTACCATTTTACCATATTTGGTACTGAGAAAGGGTCCGTTAGTGATTGTGATGTCGACTTCAGTGAAAGTTAGCTACATTATTACACCATTAGATGGCAGCAATGACTCTATGAGTGAGTCAGTAGCAAAGACTTTTATATTGAAAGGAGGGACTGAAACAAGGTTGTAAACAATAAGACACAACTTTCAAATGCATTGACTAGTACTATCATGGGAAATCCCCTTAAAGAGTTACGGTAGTTCACCCAAAAATGAAGTAAGCGGATGACCTACTATTTCCGGCGATATTTTGAAGTGTGCATACTATGGACACTTTACTATCCCATGAGGCCACGGGAAATGATTTGTGAATGGCAGTGAAGCGACAACTGACGCTGGTAGGTCACATGATAATGACAACAAGGTATATAGTACGTCTTACTACACACAGTGACACTATATAGAATGTACTTTTTTAGCAGTCATTAAGTAATTAATTATTCAATATAAGTACCTACTCAAGAGAGTATGCGATTTCAGACGCAGCCTGAGAGAGTGGGAAAACGCAGCTGGTATTGTCTATGTTTTTGGAAGAACATGAGTATTTGAAGCGTTTCAGATATTTCAGCATATGTATCGAAAATCTTTATTTTTGACAAAACCACATTGCACTTAGTTTATTATTTCAGATGCCTTTTTAAAAGACTACAATTGAAAAATGTATATAGAAAATTTAACCCGCCAAAGTGGCTAGTTGGAGTGACTGCATTGTATAATTGTTTCTACGATACATCACATTGCGGACGTGGATCATTCTGCATCGATGCAGACCACCCACAGACCATGACTGATTATAGCCGTTTCTCTGAAGTCATTTGTCACATACGCGCTTGTCTCACTAGCGTAAAATGGCGAAACACAAATGCTAGTAATAAAAAAGGCACCCACTATTTTAACATTTACAGTGTGTGTGTGTGTGTGTGTGCATGTAAGCTTGTGGGGGTGTGTGTGTGTGTGTGTGTGTGAGAGCGTTATTGTAACTTAAGTACACTACTTGACGTGCTTTTAGTATTTACTAGTGTTTTTTAAATTTAAAATGAAATTGATTAAAGTTTAGTTCTAAATGGTCCTAAATGTTAGTAAATGCACTGCTTTTGTTTAGTACTGGTGGAATATGAGTGTTTCATGGCTGTGGCAATGTTCAGTTCAGTTGAAACAACTGTAATAGATGTGCAGCTACAGCTCAGATACTCACCTCTGAACACCTGCTGTCACCCCTCTCCTCTTAATTGGGATGCGAGCATCTGTCCACTGAAATTTTAGAAAAGCTTTAAGGTCAATTGCCCTGACCCCCTCACCCCCCTCTTAGACGTCCCTTCTTATGCATTCTCTCCCTTTCTTAGCTTTTAACACTGGGTTGATTCATTCACTTGTATTGAGCAGGGCAGATAGGGATAGCGGGCCATAATGGTAAATGAGGATATCGGAAAGGTTCCAGCATTAGCGGATTTACTGAGTGGTTCTACATAATAAAGTGAATTCATTACATGCGTAACTATCATGGCTCTCTGGAGGACCGTTTTTTTGCGGTCGTCTCACACGCTGCTTTAGCCGTATTTTTGCTATCGTGCGTTCGAGAGCTTCTGTTTCTTGCAGCGTCACGTGAGCGTCTCTCTCAGCGACCCTCTTCCGCCGCGAGGTGAGGAAATTGCCTCGCTTCTGGCAAAACAACCTCATTAATATGGTTCTCCTCTAGTCTTAAGGGTTGAACAACGTCACCCCGTGTACTTTATCTAATGACCTGGGAATCCAGTTAGCACCGCAGAGAAAACCTGCATGCTGCAATCGATCTCTCCGCCCTCTTTGAGCGATATTTTTTTTTGTGCCGTGTGTGCGCTTGTATCTTGATGCACACACACCCACAGACCTTCACACTGTCACAGAGATGTTTCCACCCTTCACTCAGTCCAAATTAAACCCTTAATTGACACGCTTTTCACTCAACCTTTTCCTTTTCCCCCTCAATCATATTGATATTCTGAATGAGCCTCCTGCTTAAATGGGCTTAAAGATGTACAAAGACAGGTGCCTCCACCCTTGTTTGTGAGCGCACAGGGTCACTCCTTAACACACACACACTGTGATTAAGGCACAGCTGACTGAGCTCTCCACAGCTTGTGTAAACATTTCTGTGGTAAAGACAGAATAAAAGAGATTAGCTGGGGTAAAAAGGGGTGGGAATAAGTTGCTGCCATATGTATCTCTTCTGTCCGTTTCGCCATCTTTTACATTCACACAAGCGCACACTTGCCTTAGTTGGATTGAATGCCCCATGTTTTTAAGTGTGTGTGTATACCACTGCATTTGTTTATTGCAAAATGTATCATTTCTATTGACCAAATATTCATATTCATCAAAGAATCCTGGGGAAAAAAATATCACTTTCCACAAAAGTATAATGCAATGCTTTTTTTTCTACATTGATATAAATGTTTCTTGTCAACCAAATCAGCATAATTGAATGGTTTCTGAAGGATCATGTGACCCTGAAGACCAGAGTACGGCTGCTGAAAATTCAGCTTAACCAACACAGGAATAAATTTGAGTATTTTATTTTAATAATGCCTGATTATAATTTAATATTTTTATATTGTACCGTCATTTTTCTTATTTGATTGTGTACAATTCCATGAACCTTTGTGGAAGAGTCTTGTACCTTGTGTCTTTTTGTCTTTTTTTTTTATACCTTTGGCTTCAAAGTTTGTAGTGTTGTGATTTGACTAAAACTGGCTTGGTTGAGTCTTTTGAGATCTCTATGGAGAAAATGAATGGAAGATAACTGTTATAGCTGAACCAGAATAATTTGTGTTTTTTTGTGTGTGAGTGAGAGTTTTGAGCTAAAACAGCCACATTCATGATACCATAGTAAGATTTTACTGCTCTTTTAAAACATGTTGTTCACTTTAAAGATAATCTTATGTAGTTTTGAAGATTTGTCTTTCTCAAGTAGAGACGAGCTTGTAACTTGTATCTCCTACAATACAGGACTTTCCTGGTATGATACTGGGCCACTGTTAGCTCAGCACCATTTTGTGTCTAAAAGCCAGCGGTGCATACTGATTTCAAGGACACGGACAGCCTCTGTATTTATTTTACGGCCTCAGCCCATTAGTGCTGTGCATACGACATACGCTGTATTAATGTGATGAGGGTGACACATTCAGTTAAGTATCTGTTGCTAATAGGAAAAGCAGCTATGCAGCGAGTCCTGTTGACACTCTATTGGCTGGAAACAGCCTTGAGACGTTGTCGCCTTTGAGGAGAAGAGGTAAGACAGAGAAAGATCTCTCAGGGGTTGCTCAGACACAGACAATTCAGCACCGAATCGATCATAAACAGCACAAGCCTTTATCCTCAAGTCAATCACAGTCTCCAGCTCTACCCTCTTTGTCTCTGTCTGCCTCCCTCACTTGTTCCTCCTGTTAATTTGGGCCGGCTGCATATGCCCGATGACTGACACTGTTGTTGTCGGTGTGTTGCCGTGGCACCCTTCCCCCATCCCCGTGGCTAAACTAATTTGCTGATATTGGCCAGCTCAGCTGCAGCACAGCGCTGCCTCTAATGGAGTGATTGCTGCTTGCCTCTGGGGGCTCGGGCGCAGGCAGAAATGCCCTGCTCTTCTCGCTGTATTGGTGCTTATGGACATTTAATTAGGTGTGTACAATACAATTATCAAAAAGAACTCATGATTTCCAATGAAGCACGGCAGCAGGACGGAGCAAAAAGACAGGTTGTTATTCATTGTGGTCCATCAGACTATTTTTAAAGCAATTTTAGAATTTTTGCTCAAATGAAATTTGTCGTCATTTACAACGTAATGTCATTCCAAACCTGTATGACTTTTTCTTCTGTGGTAAGTGAAAGATATTTTGAAAAATGTCTCATTGCATGGACAGTCAAAGCATTCTTTAAAGTATCTGTATTTGTGTGTAATGCAAATGAATAAGACATAGGCCTACAGGTTTGGAAAGACATGAGGGCGTAAATGACAGTTAAAATTTTTGGGTGAACTATTCCTTTAAGAAACCTTGAATTAAAGCACTTCATATGATGATAAACTCACATGTGCAATGTGCATAAAGCATAAGTGTACAGGTTAATAAGTTCAGGTTGTGGTGGTTTTTCTGGAGTTTTGGCTAAAATACAATACCGTGACGTTCTGCGACAAAAACAGTCAGTCAGGCGATCCACACTCCAAACCAGAAGGGGGCGCACGCAGTAACGCGGCTTGCTAACCGCCACAACAGGAAAAAACACAGGAGACTATCTGTGCATATGTTCATGTGTAATCTCTCAATCAATATTTCAGACGCATAAAGCTGTTTGCTTGAGAATAATATCTCACGTTGCATTACATTTACCTCAGGCAAGTAATTTAATGTCCACAGCATGTTAGTTCACCAGAGAAATGAACTCTAGAGGGGAGCATTTCATTAAATATATGCCCTATATTAGCTTATATATTCATATTTACTTTACCTGTTAGTAATGTCTTAATAATTTTAATATATTTGGAGTAGTTGATGCAAAACCTGCCTAATGTGCCATTTTTTATAATCTGCACAATGCAGCAATGTTTTGCAATCTCTTTAGTCAAACTTTTAGAAATTTCTATGTGAAACATTTGGATAGAAACCCAGCTATTAACTCATGCTAATGAAATCACAGACAGGCTTTTTATTCAAACATCTTGAGGTTGTTTTTCTATCTAGCTTGTGAGTATGAGATCTTGAAGATTTGGGGAAGTCTTGACATGACAGATTTCTGAGACATTAGAATGCCCATCTTTCACAGTTCTATAAATGTTTATTTTTAGCTAATTTGATTTGTTCAGTTATATTACTGTCAGCTCTGTTTAACACATTTGACCGTTTTTAAATCCATTTAGATTTTCCCTCCAAATCTGAAAATGTGAAAACCGTGTTTCATCTGTCAGCCTGCTAAAGCGCCATTATTCCAGACATGGCTTCCTCATTGAGCCGAGCTATACATAGACCCTAATGATTCATTTGAAACAATAGCTTGGTGGATGGCAAGGACACCGCAATCTGAACTGGCCCTGCATTGACCCATGCATCTGCACTCTAGCTGTGAAATGGCAATTAACAGACTATTGATTATTGGCAATGCGGATATTGTTGATTAGGGCGTGTGGTTGGAGTGTTTGATAAGCCTAATGCATTGGATCCTGCGTTCATGGAATGCAAATAAACTCCCAGTGTAATTCACTCCTGATGGTTTTTGTGCTTATCTGCGCCCTCAAAAGCTAATGATTCAAAGCTTTAATTAAAACGCTTTCATGAAGATGCAAATATATGTGCATACATGCATGAATGATCATAAAAGTGGGTTTAGGAAGAGATGTGTGCGCGCAATGCCCCCGTGCATATTTTTCCAAACCGTAAGGTTGCCTACGCGCCACAAATGTGCGTTAACGATTAGATGAAAAATCAGCGAAAATACTCTTACAAACATATTCGTCCTTGCAAGCAGGAAATAGATTGAACATAACATTAAAGGAATTCATTCACCCAACATTGAGAATTGTCATTTACTCACCCTCATGTCGTTCAAACCCTGTATGACTTTTGTCTGCACAACACATTTTTTGAAAGTCAGTGGCGTCCAAAGCAGCATTTGATACCATTGACTTTGATTGTATGCACAAAAAAATATTGAGACGCATTCCAAAATATTTTTGTTCCACAGGAAATGATCTCACAGTTTTGGAACAACATGAGGGTGAGTAAATGAGAATTTTAATTTCTGGATGACCTGTCCCTTTAAAAGTGTAATGATGGCCTGTGTCTCTATAAATTGCCCTCTGCACCTCTGATTAAATCCTCATCCGGCCTGTGGGTGGGAGGTGCGTAGGTTGCCTCATCAGGATCCCACCCCCCCACAAGCTCCAACATTTTGAAATGCAATTATGGATCAGTGAGCAGCGCCATCAGTCGCAGTTCTTGTTAATATTTATTGAGTGGAGCGGCAGCCGCTGCCATCTTTACATCAGGGAGCCTGCAGTCATTAATAGGCTCTGTGTGGACGGGGTGGCTGTGCTTTTTCTATGTCTCCCAGCGTTACACTCGACGTGTTCGCCCTCCCCCCTGCCCGTCACTCCTCGGCCCGCTCAGCCGCTGAAAATGAGCCGGCACATTTGCATGTATAAATATGTAAAGGTGCGTTTCTCACAAGTGGCCCCCAGGTTTTTGTTGTGCCCTTATTGTGTGCGGCTCTGAAAAAGCACCTCTGGCAATGTGGGCTCTGCTGGCAGCCAGAGAGCCTCTGCTGCATCTCTGCTCGGGAGCGTGTGATTGAAATATCCCTGCTTGCACTTTGTCTGCGGGGTAGCGTGTTTAGAGTAGGGCAGAATTACAGAGTGGCTACAGGTCTAGCAGCGAGTGTCAGGCGCTGAGGGAGCGCTGTAGGAGGGGGTGCACTTTTTGTCAAGCAAGCAGGATGACATCACGCACCATGCTACATTCAGCAGCAGAAGCAGCAACATGCTAAAACATGCATTTTCCCCAGTGGCCTTTTTGAATTAAAAAATACAGAGGGGTTGGGGGGGCTGTAATGTTAGTCAAATAGTGTTTTTATTTCCGCCATATTTTTTTAGCCAATTGGGTTTTTTTTTGTGAATTGGCTTTTCATTGTTCTGCCGTTGCACCTCCCCAAAACCTGACTGTAAAGCCCTTTAAGCGCCAGGCCTGGTAAAACTGCTGTGAAATGCTGCAAGTTAATGGCCGTTTTGATTAATGTTCTTGAATGAAGTGTGTGACTCTTCTTCTTTTTTTTTTTTTTTCTCCCTCCCTCCCTCCTGTACACTTAAAATTCCACTAAAGGAAGCATTAATGCTGCTGGTGGTAATGACATTAGGTACTTAGCACTGTGCAAAATACACACAGCCCTTGCTGCACTGCTTCCATGGGTGTCTCTCCAAAACCAATTAAAGCTCTGTTTGTATCAGTTTGTTTTTGGTGCTTTTTTGAAAAACACATTTTCTAGTTCATCTCCAAAATGAAGCCATTTAGACAAACGAACAAATCAGATCAATACATAATTGATAGGGTTGCCACAATACTAATTTTAGTACTCGATACCAATATCAGTGTAATTTCACGTTTCTTGATACCATTTTCAATAACACAGGAAAGAATAATGTGGTACTGAATGGACTCCTTTTATTTAAAGGTTTGTCTTGTTAATATTCCAATTTGATTCATTTTAGCAATAGCATTAAGACAGACCCATTAGGCTGCATTTAATGCACAGAGCTGATAATTGGACATCTTATTTTAAATTTATTTTGTATTTTATGTAATTATTTAATTAATTTTTCATACTTGAATACCAGTGCTTTTGACATTCTACCTTGACAGTAGCCAAATAAGATAAAGGAAGAGAGAATAGTCAACTTGTGTTATCACCCAATTCGAAAAAGATCAAGAACCTTATTATTCTTTATTTTTTTCATCGCACCTCCCTCTCTCTTTCTTTCCCTCTTATGCCTTTAACAGCTCTGTGCTTTCAGTAAACGCTACTATGGAAACCAGCTGTGTGGCCAAAGGGATAGAAAGAGGGATAGAGAGAGAGGAGGAAGAGCAAGAACAAGGGGTAAAATCAAAATGGAGGTGTGTGTGGGGTCAACAATGGGGTATGGGGTGGTGATTACATTGCCAGATGGAGCCGAGAGACTTCGAGGCTGGAGATAACATTTTCATAAGACACCTGAAAGCACAATCAATAGTAGATCCTTGACGGCGAGACTAAATTATTAAACAGAGCCTTTCTCGCCACGTTTTATTATCGCGACTTTCCCATCCCGGACTACCGCCGTGCTTTGCTGGTGGCGAGGTGGGTATTTGTCAAGTATTTTTATGTATTAGAAATAATTTGGGTCTCGGTGGAATGGCTATGTTAATTTCGTTCTGCTCATCTCAGATTGCCGGAATCTGCCGCAGAGACACAATGCTGTTTTTTGGCACATCACAGGCAAATTCCCTCTTCTGATGTCTTTACTAGCATCTGAAGCTGGGAACGCTGAGCCCTGGCATTCAACCCAACTGTTTCATCTTAAAAAAGGAAAGGCAGGCTTCTCTATCTCGTCCGCTTTGATGTCAAAGAGAAATAAATTTACAAAAATACCAACATGGAGGCAATGTTTACACTTTCCCAATCACACTGTGATAAAACAACTATTGTACTAGTGTAATCCTCAGCATTTTAATTACAATTGAAAATTGGCCTTGATGTTTTCAAATAGTTTTTATGCACACAACAATTATAAACAGATATAGTTTATAGAAACAATTGAGATTGAAATTATTCAATTCCCCCCCCCCCCCCAATCCAAACACTATCATTTTTATTCCCCAATTAGATTTCCTGTTCTTGTTAACTGAAACATTGTAATTGATATTTGCCTCCAAGTAATTTGCCTCATTTTGTGTATCAGCCAAGTGCGTTATGCAGTCTTTGCATGGGCAATATTTATTGCAACAATCCTGTTCTCCAAACACATGTGCTTTGCCTGGCTGCAGTGTAATTGGATCCTCCCTTCCTGACACGACTAGCGGTCCTCTCTCTGACTCGCAGCACCTTACGCCGCTTCCTTCTCATCTGTCTCTTTTCCTCTCCTTTTCTTCCCCGCCTTTCTAGAGTGTCTCGGCGCTGCTTCTCAGTTCACCGAGTGTAATTTCCAGCTTGTCCAAAGTGTGACATGCCAATAAAAAAAGCTGTGGAAGTAGAGATTTACAGTGGTATCGAGTTCACATGCTTCCATCGGGTGGCTCTCTCCATTAAAGAACACATGTTGCAAATTAGCTCTCGCTGAAGATGAAAAAAAACTCTAGAGGGAGAGTGGGAGGGCTTTTTGGCCTGGGGAGGATGGGAAATATAAGGCGCTTGAAAATTCCACAGTCCTCCATCTTCACCCCCCTCATGTTATTCATTCCCCTTCTTTTCTGTATGCATTCTCCCTCTTGTTTCATCACAATGGCTTTAAAGATGTCTGTTTTTTGCTTAGTAGTGTTTGTGTGAATGCTTGAAAGGTGATTTTTTTTTTTTTTTTTTTTTTTTATCTTTATGTCGTATTACCTGTGGGCTAATTGTCACACATCTCGGACACATTTCAGAGCTTGTTTTTGTGCAGCAGCCTTGCTTTGAACGGCCGAGGCTGCTGAAGTATTTTATATGAATAACATTTACATTACAGTTATAATCGAGCTACGGCGTGTTTTTGAAATCTTTTAACCCCCTCACACAAGTACTTGTCAACGCAGTCCATTTTTGTTGCGTCTTGAGTAGTTGCTCCATCTCTTTAGTTTCTTGTTTGATTGTGAAACAACCCAGGACAGTGTTACCACCTTATGGGCAAGCTAAAAAAACTAAAAATTAAAAAATAATAATAATAATTAAAAAAATTCAAGAAAAACATCTTGCTCATGTGTGAGATGAGCGTATTTAGTCTGGCTGCGCATACAGTACAAGTGCTCTATGCTAATGACGAAATTTACCACTCGCAATATACACATCCTAAGTGTACATGGAAAAAATGATTTATACTTTCGGCTTTTTGCTGTTATTACTGCCTATTTCCCAAATATAATACGCCATTGCTGACTCTTTGTCTCACAGCTGAACAAGCTCTGTATTTTCCAAATCTGTTTATTTGTCTAAATTAATTCACAAATCAATTGCGGCAGATTCCAGAAAGAGTGAGATACCAAAAGAGCCAGATATAGATTCCTATCATGGACAGAATGTTTTCTTCTTTTTTTTTTCTTCTTTTTTTCTCTTCACCATCTCCTTCGTGCCAGGACGAAGTTCATGAATAGTGCCTAATGCTTCAGCCGTGTGCTGAGACCAGGCTCATCTGAACTCTGGAAAGAACAATGCAGAGTGCAATGAAGTGCTCAAGCTCTCTCAGCCTCTAACCTTGGGCTATTGAACTTAACATCCCATTTATAGATTGCCGTTATGCCTGAGCCATTTGTAGCAGAATAGCTCTTTATAGCTTTAAGAAAAAGTAATGAGATCGAGAGAGAAAGAGCACCAGATAATTTTCTGCACACTTACATGTTGAGAATGTTTGTTTTCTTTTTTCTTTCTCCTTTCTTGGAAGAGGCTCTGCCACTGACTGGTGGTACTGATAAATGTGTGCCTGTGGGCATGTTAGAAGACGAGGCCGTGCTCTCCATTTATAATGTCCTTCGTGTGCCGGACACACATGTCCGAGGCTGATCCATGCTGTCGAGGAGATGCACAAAACTCTTCCCTACCTCTGAAGATGAAATGGGCTGATTTAATGTGTAGACCTGCCTGGAAGGTGATATGGAGTGTGTGTGTAACTAGCTGAGACAGATTAAGATTCCAGTCTGTCTTTGTATGTTTCCCTGGTGTGACACACATGCTCTCTGACATTGCCAGTGCCATTCAGAAATATGTGAACTTTCCGCTTGATGCTCGGACACAATATCTGTCCATGGTTCGTCTCTCACAGCAGGTGAAGTGTTTCTTCCTCCTACTTTGGTCTTGAACTGTCTGTTGCTCTGTTTTAGGAGCAAACAGGTTGAGTGTTAGAAAATACCAAGCACAATGCGAGTCCTGGATTAGCTGCTGATATAGAGAAAAGCCAGGGCGCTTATGTTGGTAGGTGCACCCTGCAACTTTCCCCCCCAAATTTAAATAGTATATTTCAAGAATTTATTTTGCTGATTGGACTGAAATTTAGACCTTGAACTGATTGCCTTTCATCCAATCAGTTGGGAAAATGTTATGTCAAGGCATTAATATGAAATACTTAATGAGACCCAAATGAGATGCAGAGTTTTAATCAGTCTAGTTATGATATTGTCTTAGAATATGTTGTGTTGTGAAATATATGTTGCCAAATATCATGTATTGCATTGTAAGTAGGGCTGTCACTGTATCAGGTTTTTCACTACACTGTTATCATGGCAAAAAGGATTCACAATAACGATACATCGCGATATCTTTAGAAATCTTTTAAAAAAAATGATATGGGTCAAATAGAAATTAAAAAGAAATTATATTATTTTTAAGTGTTATATACAAGGCTATGTCGATTGGCGTTCCATTATAAATGTACATTATCCTTTACATTATACGTTTTTTGACAATACTGCAATACACCCAATTAGGGGTGTATATTGCGACACTCCTAATTGTAAGTTATTCGGCCACAACCCTGTTAATTTGTAGGCTTCTTAAGTTACATGACACTTAAATCAGTCTATTTATATGACAACTTGTAGTGAACATATTTACATGCATATTTACAAAAAACACTGAGATGAATTGCTTTAATTAGTAATAATAATTATTATTATTATTATTATTACATGGGATCTTTGTGAGTCACCTACAGGGGTAAACTGGATTTTTTTTTTTTACAGTGGTAAAAATGGAACGGCTCTTAAATCTTTTTTAAAATCTTTTTTCCCTTTTCCCTCTCCTTTTACCTTTCCAAGGTCGATTCAGTGTGATAGTGACAGAGACGCCTTTGTAACATCTCTGTGCAACACATCATCCAAGCAGGTTTAGAGCGCAGGGGAGGCCTCTATCTGTGTGTGTGTCACACTAAAGCAAAGGCAGAGCTTATGGTGCTGTATAAAGGCCAATTGATTATAGGCACCGCTGGGGCAGCAGGACAGGCTGATGGTGGAGTGTTTGAAGAACCGAGGCGCTGGCCAACATCTCAGAAGCCGGGAAACCCTCGCTGAGATGTTCTGAGCTGCGGGCCAATTTAGTATTTAAAAGGTGAGCTCTCTTTTAGCGGCATGGGAAGTTGAAAGGGCTGGTGCTGGCTGCCCAGCTTGCTTCAGTGTGGAAAGGATGGCCGCTACAGCTGCTTGCTCGCTGTAATTAAGTGTGAACTGTTTGCTGCCACAAATGGCATTTAAATGCCAAGTGGTAGCCAGAGCAGGCATAATATCAGGGGTTTATGGCTTCAACCTTGCCTTTTTTCTTTATTTTACTCTTTCTTTCCCACCATGGCTGAATGGATGGAAGGGATTTAGTGTATATAAAGGTTTACGAAGAGAAGGGGGGGGGGGGATGGGGTAGAGAGGAGTGAGTGGAAGTGGTTTGCGCTCTACAGTCTCTCGTGATCTGGGGCATCGACACACTGTAACGATCATAAGCCAGCGCTGTCAAAGCACTCTCACCGGCAGCCATTAGAGAACTGTGTGTGGGAGGTTGACATTTAGCCATGAAAATTTAAAGAATTACAGGCAAGACGTGAGAATTATATCATGCAGTCGCACATATTCTTGGCAAATACCGTCTTTATATTCTATGACATGACTGATTTATACACTGAGGCATTCAAATCATGCCAGTCACCATATGTAATATCACATTATGCGTTTCATGTAGTAAGAGCAATCTCTGACAGCTCTTGACATACTTAATTGTAAGAGATGTTGTTCTTCATTTGCCCAGGGAGAACTTCTACTTCAGAAGTCTAAAGCCATTTTACATCCAAATTTTGCTAGATGTTAGAGTGAAACAATGTTCTGTGAGAAAAATGTAGTGGGATTTAAATTTATCCATTGGAAATTGATTGTTGGATTGTGAAAAGTGATCATTTCATTCAATAGATTGAGACATTAATGCAGTTTTGCTAAATGTATGCTTAAATGGCTATTTGTGTGCTGTAGGTGACATCAGTAGTAAAGGCATCAAGTTATGACATTTTGATGTATATATGAAATAGGATGCACACTACCGTTCAAAAGTTTTTGAAAAGTTTATTGTCTACCAAGGCTGGATTTTGAATTGATGAAATATACAGCAAAATCTGTAATATTGTGAAACATTCCATTTAAAATAATTGCTTTCTATTTGAATATATTTTCAAATGTAATTCTTCTGGTTGCAGATGCAATTTTCAGCATCATTACTCCCAGTCTTCAGTGACACTTGGTCCTTCAGAAATAATTCTAATATGCAGATTTGGTGCCCAAGATTTCTTATTATTATCAAAGTTGAACAGTTGTGCTGCTTAATATTCTTGTGGAAACTGGTAAATAAAAAAATCTGGATTATTTGATGAATCGAAAGTTCAAAACAGCAATTATTTGATATAGAAATCTATTATAAACATTATACATGTTTGTCACTTTTGATCAATTTAAATCATCCTTGCTGAGGAAAAAATCTTTATTGACCCCAAAGTTTTGAACAGTAGTGTTATATAATGTAAATACGGTACATTTTTGATGTCATGTCATATTTTATACTTTCTATTATTTTCTGTCACTCCATTTTGCATGCTTTGCCTATATTATGCATGCTTATTGTTGTGCATTAAGAAAATTTTAAAGCTAGAAATATTCAAATACTTAATTTTTAGCACATCACCTGTGTGCAGGAGCGTGCACTCTTTTTCGTGGAAATCGCACAGAAATGCAGGTCTAATTAGAGAGCTGTATTGTGGGATTATGGGTAATGGCAGTGCTAGTGCATTAGGGTAGAGTGTGAGCTGTTAGATCAGGGTCATTGTGGAGAGCCTGTGAGCTGGATTAGATGAGTGATGTGAATGATATTTTCTGTCTCAATGCTGCTTTCTTGATGGCTTTCCCAGAATGCAGTCCTTTTAAAAGGGTAAAATTATTGCAAAAGTAAGATGGTAATAAGAAAAACAGCAGACACCCATTGCCCACTGGCTGTCACTGGAACCAATAAGCAAAAGAGAGCAGGAGCGCTGGGCTTTTACACTCTCCTTGTGGAGCGTTTCGACATGGGGCTTGACAGCATGTAATCACTCACACACACACACTTTGTGTAGGTTGCATGCGTGTTTGTTTGCTTCTAGGAGAGCCGGCTGGTCAATACTTCAGGGCTGCAATCAGGGGAGGCTCTGCAATCAATATCATCACAGTGGGCTGGAAAATGTCCTCTGTGCACGCAGCACTCTACGCAGGCAAAGAGAGAGAGAAAGTGAGGACGGGAAAAAATACAGCAAGAAAGAAAAACAAATGCAGGGAGGGGCAGTGCAAATGGTTGTAAATCTCAGCAGGCTTGCAAACAAACAGTGCTTTTCAGTCATCATACACAAAACGGCTCTGATAACGCTTTATCACCTCATCGTCTCTCTGTGCCTCTCCGCCACTGGCTGTTTAGGGCTGTCAGTCATCCAGCTTGAAGCTCACTGGCTAGTGTGTGGGCGGACCTTGTGCAAAAGGCTGGAGGGAAAATTTACCGACCGCTGCACTAATAATGCTGAGCCGGGTGCCATCAATAACCACACCCCCTTCACAACACACACACTCATAGACTGAAGACCACATTGAGCTGTCACCCCCACTTTGCGTCGTCCTTCATCTCGGCAGACGTTAACGCACGCAGACGTTTCTCCTCTTCTTTTCATTTTAATCTAGTACAGAGGCTCGATTTGACATGAGTTCGGCAGTGGAGGCCGATACCTCGCTCTGCTTATTGAGATATCAGTTTACTCCAAGTGTACTACGGTACTTGATGAAAATGTCAAATGGCTGATGTCTCTGCAGCCCTCCCCCGACCATTTGCTCACATTTTAGCGCATGGGAAATTGTCTGCGTGGTTGCATGCCTGCCTCTGTATGCGTGCGTGCGTTTGTGTGTTTGTGTGTGTGAGTGCGCTGCCACCCATTACGTCTAATTAGATTGACCTCAGCTCTTATCTGGCAAGGCTGTGTAGGCACTCTAAAACAAAGAACGGACTTGGTGGCTGCCGGTAGAGATGCGTTTGCTTTTGTTGCAATTGAGTAAGGGTTGAAATACAGCTGAAAGATGCATGCTGGGAGTATGACCGTGTCAGCCATATGACCCTTCAACTCCAGCAGCCTTTCTCCTCATCCCGATGAGAGATATTCATTTCCTCTTCTGCTTGATGCAGAGCTGAAGCCGGTGTGCCAGACTCGACAAGGAGATCTGCATTGTTTCTTCTTTGTCGTTGTGAAGTTGTGCGCATGCGCGGTCCCGCGTGTGTGTTTGTACGTGGTGCGGGTGTGTAATTAAAGAGGACAGAGGGATTGGAGTAGGCAGATGATCTCTCCTCATGCCTGTAGTGCAGGGCTCCTGTGGCAGATTGACAGTCTGGAGCACAGATAAGCAGCTTCCTGTGGCGCTCCCCTTTATTTCTCCCCCTCCGCACTGTAGGGAGCTCTTTCAGCCATGCACACATGCTCATTAAAATCTAAACGTATAGGGAATGAGGCTACATGTGCGCCTGTCTGTCTACATGAGGAAGTGCGTTGTCATTCAGATGTATTTCCTGTATCTGTGTCGTGTTTGTATGAATATTCGTCAGCGATAATTTCCCTCGGCCACCGGGTAACACACCGCCCGTCGAGCCAGAGGGCGGTGCTCCAGCTGGCATGTCTCAGGCCAGTTAGTTTTCCGTCTGTCTCTGCACACACACGCTCTCCGACTCATCCTAAGGACCTTGTGCCACGGTCCTCCTAGATCGTTGAGCGTTTGCCCACCTCTTAGGATGCGTGAGCTGGATCAGTATGCGGATCTGTCCCTCTGCCATCCTGTTTAATGCTTTGGCTCCTTTATTTGAAAGATATTAGAGACTAAATATTTGCAGAGGTTGATGTTTGAAAGAAAACCCAGTGCGGGAGGATGCTGGGTAAAAGGAGTGTGTGATGAATCACAAGTGAGGATGGGAATTGTGCTCTTGTCCTTCCTTGATTTTTCTTCTTCCACTAGAGTGTACTTGGTAAAGACTACTTCCCACTGAGTATCATTGTCAGGCAGTCAGGATTAGTAAGAATCAGCATTTTTTTTTCTCTTTCTTTATATCTTCATTTTTAAAAATGATAGCTCTGTGACACATCTAGTGACATACATTGCTGTCTACTGTCTGCGTAGGAAACCGAGCAGCATACACACTGAAATGAAACCTCATAAGTAGAGATATTATGGTTTTGAATTTTGAATGCCACTGTATAGTCATTTTCAGTATTTTTACTCTATCAGTGATTTTATTTTATGTATTTGTATTTTAGGGCTGTTAATGCACTGTCAGGTATTATTTAAAAAATGTTAGTTTAATTTCTCAGCACAATCTAGTCTTATTATTGTTGCCTTGGTATAACAATAAATAGATTAAACTATTTTTTTTTGTTTTTTTAATGAAATATGAACACAGAGCCTTGTTGCTGTGAATACTGGGATCAGCTTTTCCGCAAAGTATTCATGCTGCCTTAGAATCTGAACAAAACAAGCAGTCTTAGAAGGCAGGATGAAGTGGCTGCATACCTTTTAGAACAGCTGTTATAGCGGTAGGTGCTTATGATGACTTTAAGGGATAGTCACCCAAAAATAAAAATTATTTTCGTTATTTACTCACTTGTCGTTTTCTTTCTTTCTTTTTTTTCTTTGGTCATTGAAATAAATGGGTTCTAGTGTTGTTTTGGACACCATTGGCTTTAATTCAGTTGGCAAAAACAGTTGTGATCCACTGACAGTCATATAGATTTACAATGACAAAGGTGAGTAAATGATGATATTATTTTTAATTTAAATGCTATCTTGCTAGACAGGAGACTAGGTTTTGGAGCTTTTATTTCCATCAGCTGCTGTTAGCCGAGTCAATGTGGGAGATGGCAGAGTTAAATCAGTCTCTTTTGCTCTCTCTTTCTCTCTCTCTCTCTTTATTTCACCTAAACCCAAACAGCTTCACATATACAAAACCTGCTCTTGTACTCAGTCCACAATCATCGAGCCACATGCACACTGACCAATGAAAGGTGAACGCTGTAATCAGCCCAATCAAATAATCAGAACCCAAGTGAATCAACGGAGCAATTAGAGCTAGAGCAGAACAAAGACCATTGTGCTAGAGTACAGCTGCGCAGAAAAGAGAGGAAGGGTTTGCGCAGCGTCTGTTACCACAAGCCACTTTCCCTGCATCAGCTTGGCTCGCTCTAGCCCAAACACACTGATCGATTAGCCGTGGCTTAACCAGGACTTCTCATTTCCTGCCTTCCATTACCGCGCTCCATCACACCCGGCACTGCTCAGCGGCCCATGCTGCAGCCTCAATGCTGGGATTAACCAGCCAACCAGGCATGGTTCACATTTAAACACATACATGGCTTGTTTTTCTCTCTCTCTGTGTTCTGTATCCTAACAAAAAGGCCCCACTGCTTGTGTGCTTCATTCATACGTCAGTCTCGTAAACATGCTATTTCTTCGTTTAACTCTTGCTGCAACCATTCCCTGTGCTTCAGCCCTTTTCACCCTACCATGATCCTGTCTGTGTTTATCTATGAATGCATGGCTGCTCCCCTCCCCGGCAAGTGAAACGACCCAGTCATTAGGCCACACTAACAAGGCAGCGCATTGTGTCTCTCTCTCTCTGCTTTCATTCAGGAAGTGCAGAGACATGAGCAGGGACTCAAGGCTAAACTGAGTCCGCTGCTTTTGCGACTGATCCGCCGTCGCTCTCTACAGATTTCAGGACTGGATAAGCTCACAGGCTCATGTGTTTTGCCTTTGTGCTCAAATGTTTTGAGATGTTTCACATTTCTTGAAGGCTGTTCGCCAGGCTTGTGCTCTTGTAGTACATTATCTCACCGGCCGTGTGACAAGGTTGTGTCAGGGAGCTGTAGACTTATGGAGTAACTCTATACTACGACAGTGACCATTGAGGTCAGGAACACAGATCCGGCGTCCCCTGAGCTCGCAGGCATTCTCCTCCAAGTCGCACTGCTTCAGTCCATAAATCTATGCTGTCAGCAGCCATTTATGGCTGGCACAGTCAGGTTTTAGATAAGATGTTACCCAAGACGAAGGAAGAGGTCAAATCTAAAACTATGCAACAGAGGAAAATGAATTCGCCAATGGTAACAAGAGACTTTGAATTGGCTGCTAAATGATCACCCTCCAAAACTGGTCTTAATTGCATATTAAATATATTTTTGAATACATTATTCGTTTTTTTAACCTAATTTACACTTTGTTTTTATTACAACTTTTGTAATATTTAAATTTATTTTTGATTTACATTACAGCAAAACTCTTGGATGTTATGTACACATTTTCAGTCAGTAGGCAAGTCAAAACTTAATTCAATAAGCATTCTGTACGTATGCAATAAGTAATTTTTAAGAGTTTGTGAATCTTTTTAACCATTTCATTAAAAGAACCTGCTCATAAGAATCATTTATGAATCAGACAATTTGCACTGTTGTTTGTCGAGTACCGAGGGGCATCTATACAATAGTAAGGCGTTATGTTTATTTATTGTGTTGGATGGGACTGGATACAGCAAAATAATACAATTAAATTGTTCAGGCTGCAAATGCACATATTGTGTGGAATGTGATTAATTTTGTCTGGGCGCTGTCGATTGAGCAGCGGCATTGAATGTTTGTGTGTGTGTGTGCAAAGCTGTATGATTTGGCCTGTTATCGATAGCTGTATTCAGAGCTCTTCATTTCCTTCTATTGTCTGGATCACTCAAAAACAACCATGACTGAAGGAAAAGAAAGACTTGTCTGTATTTAGCTATTTTAGAAATTATGCGGGTATCTTATCAGTCTGCAAACATGTTTTACAGATTGTTTCTTATAGATAAAAGCATTCATTTTTATGGTACATTGTTTTAAGCATATTGAAAAAATGCCTCTGGTTTGGTTTGCATCTTTTAATGTCTCCCACAACAAAACATTATGAGAACAATAGAGCTGTACCATCATTGTCTCGTGAAGGAAAAAGTGTTTCTCCATTGCAATACAATAACAACCTTTTAAATATTAACGTTGTCTTTCCACCCATTGTTTGCCTGGAGACTGCTGTCAATCATGTCTCAGGAAACACCCCCTCCTTTCATGTCCAGCCCCCAGCATTCAGTCAGTAACTGAAGAGTTTGAGTACCAGGTGGGGGGTTGAGTGAGGGGAAAAAACTGTTTTGAAAGAGGAAAAGGGGGGAAGGGATATGAGCCGGTCACACCTGCTGTGTGTAGCAACCCAACACACGCTGTGATACACATCACAGCCACTGCCTCTTCATATCAAACACACCTGACGTGATATCGCCCAACGGCCAGCTACAGGAAATAGCCTGTGAGATCAAGAATCAGGGCGAGGAAATGGAGACAGGGAGATTATGTGAAGTGCAGAGAGTTGAGTGTTATAAGTGTTGCTGTGTTGTTGAGTCTGGTGTAATGGATGTAGCAGTGAGATCTTAATTAGCGTTATTTGTACACCCAGCACGACTCTAGTCACCGCCAAATGAGTGAGCAGCCTCAGTAGGAAGCATTTTATTTCATATCATTTCTGTTTTTGAACTTTCTATTCAAAGAATCCTGAAAAAAAAAAATCATGTTACATAATCATGTGTCATGTTTCCACACAAATATTAAGCAGCACAACTGTTTTCAACATTGATGATAATAATAAGAATGAAATCATATTAGAATGATTTTTGAAGGATTATGTGACACTGAAGGCTGGAGTTAAGGCTGCTGAAAATTCAGCTTTGCCAAAAATATGAAAAGAGAAAACAGTCCTTTTAAATTGTAATATTTTTTCAGAATAATTTTACTGTATTTTTTGGTTAAATAAATGCAGCCTTGGTGAGCAAAAGAAAATGAAAAAATCTTACCGTCCAAACAGTAGTTTACATTAAAGTACAATGTCATTCCAATCACATTGCCTTTATTCTTGTGCTCTTTGTTTGGGCAATGCTTTCTATGACAAGCTACCAATGTAGATTTGTTCCCAAACGTTTACTATTGAGGTTCCATTTCGGTTAGAAAGCTCTAATGTAGGCGGTAGACGGTGAAGCAGCTCACTTGGTTCTGAGACCGACTTTTAGAATTAGGCTAAAATGACGTCTTAGTAGGGTTGCATAATGGTGCTGTCTGCCTTTGTGTTGAGAACATGCCATAAAATGTTACCTAGATCGCTTCACCAGGTTTTGGAGCAGAGCTCACATGAGTGGATTGGTGTCACAAGGTTGGGGGGTGTGCAGTTTTATCCTGGTTTTGTTACACTAAAAATCTCCCCCTTTGAACTGCCTAATGCTCATCAAATCCAATATAGAGAGTGGCTGACAGATGGGCAGACTTTGTTCAAAGCGAGTCGAGATTTAATATCTAAACAGCAGAGGGAGAGAGAGGGGCCCGGTGTTTAGCAGCATAAAGGTCCTGACTGTGCCGACATCACAGCTGTGACTCTCTCCCTCCCTCCATTTGTGCTTGTAGACAGGCGGAGGAGTAATCTGTACACAGGCTTTTGCAGGGGAGAAACATGTCATCAGCACTTGTTTACCATTATTAGTTTCAGTCTGACGGTGGCAGGGCAGCACATTTGTTCTTCAACTGCTCGAGCCGAAAGGAGTCTACTTGAGACTCTTCCTTTTCTTTATTTATTAAAAAAGGGAAGAGCATGCTACATGTCTTTGTTCACATGGGACTTTTTTGTTCACAGGTCTGTTTTGGGGCCTACAACTGCGTGTTTTTCCTCTCTTTGTCACTCAGGCACATACAGCTGTGAGCTGAGGTCCAGATGGAAGTGCTTGTGTGTGTATATGGAGAGAGCTGCGTCTGGTCTATGTCTGAGAGGCAGTTAAAGAGAGAGCAAGCTTATGGGCGGAAACGGTCTCTGTGTGCACATCCATCATGCTTGAGAGAGTGAGCCCTTCCTGTCTGCCTGCTCCTCACTAATCATATTACGTTTTGTTGAGCATAGATCTGTCCCCCTCGATGCCACCAACATGTATGCATGCCGGGAAAACAAGCCTGAATTTCTGCACTTGAGCCATTTGGATTCTTTGCATACCTTTCCTGCAACATGATCACGGGCCAAAGCCTTCAAGAAACCATTTTCCACAACCACCTTCTCCAGGAAGTGTGAAAAGCCCTGCTTTTCTTCGGTTCCTCTGCAGTCTGAACCCGGTTTGGTTAAGAAAACCGGAGAGAGTTCTGGTGCCGGATGACAGAAAAGCACAACGTTGAAATTGAAAATAAACACACATTTCCTGTTAATGTGCTCTAGGTGGAGAGCTTCAGGGTCTGGCTTTGCTTAGCTGCGGGTTGGTTGTGAGAGAAGAGAGTGCGAGGGCCTGGGCTGTGGTTGTTTTACCCTCTCCTGTTAATGTGGGAGCCATGTGACCGCTTCAAGCTGCAGATAAGACCTGCCACCGCTGCTGCAGCTGCCGCCGCCATATTTAATGATTACGCTAAACAGACAAAATGTCAGCCGCCAACATGCAGCGTCAGGTCACAGGGGTGGGAGGTTATGCCACGGCGGTTGTATCCAAGTTGGTACCTTCAGCAATAGCATGTAATAAACCGTGACTAATTCAAACGGCGTGTGCGCAAGCATTCACTTCGTGTAATTTTCCTCTCATTACCACCTCGGTTCTCCGTCCAAGCATGGCTCAAGAGCCCGCTTCTGTGTGCAGCTCTTTAATTCTCACATCACTAATGAATAGTCCTCACACATCTTTTCTCTGTGATGTGTGCCACACATCAGGTTATTATTAGCACAGTAGCTCCCTGTGGAAAGCCCAGCTGTTGGCGTGCCGGTGGAGTCTGCTTAACACCCCTGGTAGACTCCACCCTGCTCTGTTCCCCCTCTGGCCAGACCTCATAAAGTCCAGCTTCAGCCTCTTATAGCACTCTCACTGGACTCTTACACTGGCTGTGCTGTAATTAGTGCTGCCCGCGCTGTTTGTCTCATACATCACCCATGCTTCTAACATTTCTCACTTCTCTCTTCTGCCCTCTTTAGGTCGTGGTTATATCATGAATGTAGTGTTGGGCATTACAATAGGCGTGTTTGGATTGGATCTGTGTTTCTCTTGTGCATTTTGCTCCAGATAGATAGATAGATAGATAGATAGATAGATAGATAGATAGATAGATAGATAGATAGATAGATAGATAGATAGATAGATAGATAGATAGATAGATAGATAGATAGATAGATAGATAGACTCCCAGCTTTAGAGCTCAACGAACAGACAAAGGAAACAGCACAGCCATTATAGAGTGAAGGAGAGAGCGGGCAGACCACCACTACCCCCTCCGTTCTCCTGTGGTATGCAATGTTCCCTCTAAGCTGCGCGCGTGCGCGACCGCGCACTTCTGAAGCGGCGGCCGCGCAGAAAAGAATAAAATGCCACGCAGAGGACTGATGCAAAATGTGTGGGGAAATCCATTTGATTGTAGTTTAAGTGAGAAATAATTTCAGTGCTCTGGTCAACCGCTATTGAGTGAAAACTTGTGAATGCAGTTTACAGGTTTCATAGAAAGAGAACGATGTGAGCGCGTGTGATTGGCAGTGAGTCGTGTGTGCGGACCAGATAGCTCAATATGAGAGGCAACGAGAAACGCAAAGACATGTGAAATAAAATCACATCATAATGTTTTAAAGAAGAGTGGTTTGATTAAAGTGGTGGAAATAACGGTTGATGGACACAGAACGGTAACAATTACACACACACCCTCGTGCAAACTCAAAATACATCATTAGTTTAAATAGATGTTTTTGTGTGTGGGGGAGTTTCAGGGATGGTTAGATTATAAAAGAGTTCACATTCACTTTTCTTGAAAATATTTAGCTATTAGATCTATTTAAATGCTTCAGTTTGTTTTCATATTATAATAATATAATATGTAAACAAATTGAAGCATTTAAACTGATATATTATATCACTTCAAATACTTAAATTCGTTTTTTTTATATTATATTATATTAGGCCTATATTTTATTATATTATAAGCCTAAATAAAGAATCTCACAAGGGTATTGTTTAGGGCTCCTTGCCATTAAAAGGTTTGAAACCCCCTGCTAAAGAAAATATTGGAAATTCATAAGCAATAAACAATAATTTAACTTTGATGGTTTAATGCTTCCTGTACACAATGAATTGACTGTACAAAAACACTTTATGGTTTTCCCAAACCATCTCAGTGTAACAGCTTAATTTTCTTTCATACTATATTCTATTATTGTAAAGAATTGAATTGTCCTGCAGAAGATTTTGTAAATTATTTTTCATAGGATTTCTTGGTAAAGACTGTACAGTTAACAGCACTGTAAAAAAAAATATCAGGTAACCTAAAATGTGCTTTCAGTGACTTCTTAATTAACTGCTTGTTTTTCGAAAATATGATTTAATACCAATAAGTTACATCAAGGGTCAAATAAAATAGAAATGGCACATTCAAGTTAAAAGTTACAACTGAATGTCGAAACCATTGTGTTTCTACGTATGCTGTACAGGTCAGGTATAAAGAATATTTTTGCTCAGGTGGCAAAAAATGTCCGCCCAATAGGAAAAAGTTTTGCTCAGCAAGAAAAAAAATTAGAGGGAACATTGGTGGTATGCCTCGGTCCTCTGATGGAGGGGAAATCTCTCCCTTTAGTGTCTCCATCACTGACTGAGACCTAGTTTATAAGTGAGCTGGCAGGCCCCTCGAGCAGTCTTAATTCAGTCATGTGTTTGGAGAGCTGGCTTTAAGATGTGCTGGGATCAGCCGGATGAGGAGCAACTCGGGGAAGGAAGGGGATGCTGTGTGGAATGTCACTAATCAATTCAGCATTGTAATTGTAATAGGCTCCTCACCGCTGCCTCTCTCCGCCTCATAGTGCTTATCTTGATAATTTGATTCTGCACAGTGATCTGTTCAGTGTAACATGCAAACATAATTAGGGTCTGATAATGAAACAGTAATTTCCAGCTCTAGAGCGACAGGAAAGGTTGCACGATTCGGCCACAGGGATCTGTTTGGACAGCACAAATATCTTATCAAACACTATGCATTTGTTCTCAAAGCCTTAGGTGTTTATTCATGTTTAAACTCAGTGTTTTATAGGGTTAATGTTAATGCAGGAGCTGAACCAAGGCACTGAAAGCTCTGAAATACCCTGGAGGAGCACAGGTTGTCTCCCCATCTGCGGTGTAATAAGCACTGACAACACCTCTGATGACACATACAAGTGGCCCAGTTACAGAGAGCGCCTTTAATCTCATTTAAATTGGGTTTTAACCATCTCAACAATACCACATCAGCACACATTTTAATTTAGCCTAGATTACTCTTACTCATGGTATTTAATGCCAAGAATTTTCACTTTGACCTTGTTTAGTGGGCAATTTGAAAAGATGGAATTCTGTTTGAACATTTCTGTATTTTCATTTCTGCTCTCCTAATATTTTCCAGTGATCTCAGAAAAGGTAGGAGTCTTGAAATATCTCTACAATGATCTCAGCCCCCCACCCCCTTTTAGAAGCCAGAGCTCCATGAAGTGAATCAGGCTTTCAATAAAAAAAGACCCTTGGCTCTCTCATCCACCCTGGATGTTTTTTTTCCACTAGGCTGGCGCGGTGGCACACACTCGGCCTTTTGTGGGGAATGTGGTAATCTGTAGTCATGTTAAAGATGACTGTGATTTCTGGCCGCTGCTCCGGGGGTCTTGTCGCCAGCGTCTGCTGAGCTGTGGTTTCTTTAATGTCCTTTTAAACCATTTGAATGGTCAGTTGGCTTCGTGTGAGAGGATAATAAATATTTCATGTCAGGGAATAAAAACAGTGCTTTGCCCTTTTCTTCCCCCTCTCTGGCCCCTCTTGGAAGTGCCTCTGGGAGGTCTGGACATGACTCAGTGCTGCCACTTGCTGGTCATTATGTGGTACTGAAGCAAACTGGCACTGTGTGCAGTCCCTTGGATAGACAGCGGGTGGCAGAGTTCAAAGTGCAGCTGTGGAAAAGAGGGGAGCGGCAACTGATGTGTTTAGCTAGACAAAGCTGGCCTCAGTTTTATTTTTTTTTGCTCTGATTTTTTTTAGTTACATAAATATGCCCCATCCATGTTTCTTCACCTCCCTCCCACACATAATCATGGAGCCATTTACTTTATTAATGAATGAAATGCTTTCAATCCCTTTTTAATTGACTTTGTTCCACCAAGAGCTTTTGGCACGGAACGACTAGAACTATAAACCCAGTGGTGGCACAGACTCACGTTTGCTAAGAGCCAAATTTGAGACGCTGTGAACAAACAAACAATATCTGTTTATTTTACAGAATGTTTATTTTTCTCTTTCAGAGTAAACGGGACCATCTGTTAATGAATGTGAAATGGTATTACCGCCAGTCTGAGGTACCTGACTCCGTCTACCAGCACCTGGTGCAGGACCGCAACAATGAGAACGGTATGTGTGTGTGATGGTCGAACAAACACAAAGAACTTTGTTTGAAGAGTCCTTCTCATTTATGTAACCACCCCTGGTTATTGGTTTGTGAAGTTTCATAGAGAACGGCATCTCAAATAAATGAGGATTCAGAAAAAAATACCACCCTCCTGCCCTTGTTTCCCTGGTAACGCTCCCTCAAGAGCGACAGCGGTGCCATGAAGTGCAAATAACTTTCAGTGTAATGTGCCCTCGGAGCTCTCATTCTCCTGACTATCAGCAGCAAATCTGAGCTTGATACACACATCAGGCAGTAATAACAGGCTGAGGGGGTCTGCCTGGCTGGGTCTTTGGCACTTTGATTCACGCCGCACTCTAATAAAGCATTAAGAAGGCCTGCATTTCTGCCAGGCTTCTGGAGAGCAGCAGCCGCCACCTGCTGCACCACTGACTAGTCTGACATGGCGGCCATTGTAATTTGTGGTAATGCCATCTGAAGACAAATTTTCATCAAACACTGTCTGTATGGATCTTTGTGACATTTGTCATTGGAAATATCTGCCTGAAAGGCCATAAATATACAATTTAGCATCTAATGCAGCTTTCCATTTGCATTAAATGTTTTTTTGTTGTTGATGAATTGAAACCCATTGCTTAATTTTATTCAGTTTTATTGTTTATTTCCAAGAGCTGCTGTACTGTTACTGTCATAGTCTATAAGTCTATAGCTGTCATATTGCATAGCTGCGCATGCAAGTGTCTGTGCATCTGTCTGGTTTCTTTTGTGTCGCGCATGCGTTTATTATGTGTGCGTGTTTTTATTAGCGACAGTCTGGATGCCTCTCACGCTCCGTGTCTGCTTTCTGTCTCTTTCTCCAGACTCTGGTCGTGAGCTGGTTATTACTGATCCCGTGGTTAAGAGCAGAGAGCTTTTCATCTCAGACTATGTGGACACTTATCATGCTGCTGCCCTCAGGTAACACACACACACACACACAATTAAATTCAACTGTGGTCAGGAATTCAATCACTTTACCCACAGCAGTATCAGCACCTGCCTAATAAGAGTTCTCTAAATAGAGGAAAATAAAATCTCTATACATTTTTTTTTTTGTGCCTTTTGACGATTATATCAATATTTATGTTTCATTTTTTCCAATCAAAAGACCTGTGATATCCCATCAAGTGTAGTCAATTAGATTCAAAATGTTTACTGGAAGTGAAAGTCTTTTTTACTAAATGAAGACAACAAATATTTTTTTATATATATATATGCAAAAATCCTTCATAGTGTCCTTTTGAATTACAATAATAAAAATTCTTATATTTAATTTTTAAATATATGAAACATTCTGCATAGGGCCTTTTTGGATAGTGCAAACAAGTAGCTACTTTGAGTTTTGAAATGATTCAGTTAAAAAAGCATTTTAAACTGCTCTGTGGAAATCAAACTTACAATTGCAATTAAAAAAAATGTTTTTAATCAATACATTTTTTATAAATGTAATTTATTAAACATGTCTTATACTGGCATTCATACTCTGTGTCATACTCATACTGGCAACTTCTAAAACTAGTCTAATGGTTACAGCAATAAATTGTGAATATTCCTTTTAAAAGCCAGCACTAGCTCTGATGATTTATGGTCATAAAGAAACCTCTGGCAGGTACAGATGCTCTGGGATCTAAGACTTGAGTATTTAAGAGCTGTAAACAGACATTTTGATCCTCTCAGTTCACTACAGGAGTAGCTGTCTCAGTACAGACAACCATTTCACAGCGATTCTGCATGCAAAGCATTACTGAAAGCAATTACGTTTTTTTGCGACGAGGCTCAGGAAAAAGAGTACAGGCATGCTTATTGTCAAGAAACCAGACCTTTTCAGTCTGTCTTTACCCAAGTGATGTATTTTCGCCTCTCTCTTTCTCTTCCTCCCTCCTTTCCTTTCCTCTCTCTTAACTGAAACCATCTGGAGGCAGCGCACAGCTCTGAACCACTGATTTCAGGGCAAATTAGCTGCAACTTCTGCTGCACAGAGACCCCTTTGATTTGACTTATTACAGGGCTTTAGATAAACTCAGTGAATTCCGCTAGCATGTCGTAATTCCTGCTCCAAACCTCATGTTCCTTTCATCTTATGAGGAAGGTATTGAACCAGTGCAAAAACACTGATGCCTATTATTTTGATGGCCCCTGCTGTCGAAAATGTAAAGTGCAGAAGGGGGGCATTGTAAAAATGTCACAATTCATAGAGTTTGTTCGCTCTGCATTTCTTGAAAATCCTGTGGTGTCCGGTATCTTTTGTTTGTCTAACAGGATGAAGGGAAAGGGCATTAATAAAACAACTATACAGGAATACTGTAACCCGCAAGATTACCCGCACTTACAAACCTATAGCAATAGCTTAGACGAGACGTGTCGGCTATCAGACACTGTCTCTTAAAGACATAGTTCACCCCAAAATAAAAATGATTATTATTTACACAAAGGTAGGAGGAAAATGATGACAAAACAGCATATAGTTTTGGATCAGCATATATCCATATTATATGGATTCAATAAATATAATATTAATATAAATAAGGGTTAGTAAGTAATAATGAAAAAATATTCATTTTTGAGTAAACTATTCCTTTAAGTAAACCTGGAAATGTATTTGCACCATGACACTGATTTGTTTGCTCTATTTCTTTGCAGGGGGAAATGTAACATTTCACACTTTTCTGACATATTTGCTGCCAGGGAGTTCAAAGCACGAATCGACTCTTTCTTCTACATCTTAGGATATAACCCAGAAACCAGGTAAGCCTTTACTGACTTCAGTAATCAGTCCTCTTCACGCATGTTCTGTCTTCAGATCCTCTGTTGCAATATTTTACAAATAGAGATTTTGTGATTCTTATCAGGTATGCAGTGTCTGGTTTTGTTGTATTCACTCTAAATTGTCCTATAATGCATAAAGGCAGTTCTGAATAGATTAAATCAAGGACACTGGCATCTGTTTTATAGCCTGTCTTTGACAAGCATGTAGAGTTTTATTTTCCATCTCCAGCGTTTTGGGGAATTTTATCATGCTTTAATTTTCCATTATAAATGGAACATAAATTCAAAGTTTGGGGTTAATGTTTGATCCTTCAGAAATCATTC
This sequence comes from Rhinichthys klamathensis goyatoka, assembly GCF_029890125.1. Taxonomy (NCBI): domain Eukaryota; kingdom Metazoa; phylum Chordata; class Actinopteri; order Cypriniformes; family Leuciscidae; genus Rhinichthys; species Rhinichthys klamathensis. The sequence continues at coordinate 2,377,397 of NW_026606789.1, read as the reverse complement.
TAATGTGCTAATTTGGTGATTAAGTAATATTTATTATTATCAATGTTGAAAACTGCTTAATATTTTTGTGGAAACTGTGATACTTTTTTCAGGATACATTTATGAATAGAAAGTTCAATAGAACAGCATTTATTTGAAATGTAAATATTTTGTAACATTATAAATGTCTTTAATGTCACTTTTGCATCCTTAATTTATTTCTTTAAAAAAAATATTTTGAATGGTAGTGTGTATATAATAACTTTATTTAAGATTCATTAATGTTTTTTATATTTAAACATAAAATTAATTTAATAGCATTAAAATATAATATTTGGTTTTTCTTGGAGTCTGATTTTAGGCTTGCTTGCTTTAAGAAGAAATTAGTTGTTTTTTACGCTGTGTTTGTTCTTTGACATAATTTTCTCACAAGTGCATGTTATGATGAATTAAAATACCAATACAGCTGAAAGGACAGGAAATGGATTTTGTATGATGCTTTTCACTGCGAGTTTGAAATGCTAGTCACATTGTTTCTAGTATAAATAATGTAACTTAATACACCTCTCACAGTTTATTACTTACTGTAGCAATCCCGTTTTTGCTCTAAGAATGTCCATTGAATGTTTTACGGCCTTGTCTCTGTGTGGTGCACTCGCGTTACAGTGTTTTAAAGGACAATGACTTGTCTTTTGTAATGGCTGTATTTCTTTTTGTGGGCTACTTATTTTTGAATAAAAATGGACTATTTAGACGCTCAAATTTAAAACCAATGTAATTGATGTAATCTGAGATGTATTTAAGCATACAAAGATTATTTAAACATTTGAAATCCAAACCACATCTGCAAATTAATTTTAATTAGGATAGTGTAAATATGAAATGCTGCATCAGACTCAGAGGACTGCAAATATTTTCATCTCCAGATTTAATCTTAAAGGAATCATTCACCCAAAAATGTACTGAATTAATCAAAATTATTATTTACTAAGTCATTATTTATTTGCCTTTATTTATATGTACCCTAATGCTGGGGGGGGGGGGGGGGGGGTGATGATAAAATGCTTTTATTTGCAGATGATGTGCAATAATTATATTTAAACATACGATATTGACAAAAAAAACCTGTTTCACGCTTCTCTATTAAATGTTCAAGCGTAATGGGAATGAATAGTTAAATCCCCTATTCCTTTGTGTATAACAATCATAGCCTGTATGCTGTTGTGTCAGGGAAAAAGCAGGATTACATTAGGACCCATTACCATAGTCATGTGATGCTCCAATAATGGGGTGCATTAGGAGCCCGGGGAGAAGAAAGGGGATATTTGAGGGATATAAGATGCTGTGGCGGATAAACAGGAGCAATGGTGTACTGTTGCTGGTTGGGAGCCCCCTTCACGGGTCCCCCACTCAATCACAGTCTATCGCCCTCTCCACTCCCTCCTCCCGCTTGTTTGGTATGCAGCAGCAGCATGGTGTGTGTGAGCAGGAGAGATGGGCTGTGATTCCTCTGCGTATGTGTGTGAGGTCGCGGCACATGCTCAGTGCTGTCTGTCGGTCACGGCACAAGCTCAGTGTAAAAGCTGACTGAATGCCTGAGCCTCCATTTTGAGTACCTACACAAATAGGTGCGAGAGGACACTTTATTCCTTCTCACTCTGTCAAATCAAACCGCAGCTCTGGCTCCGACATGGACGACCTGTTCAGTCCGCGCAGGTACGTTAGCATGCTCGTCTTCACCTGTTAAGATATCGGCGTGCGTCACTCTGGACGTACCCGCCTCGCGCGCCTGTTGTAATTCTATATACGTGTTTGTCTTGAAAATAGCTGTCCGTGCTTTAAATCGCGTTGACAGTGCTGTCCGGTTGTTTGTGTTGCTGTCAGTAGCATTAGCCGTCTGTGCTAATGTCAACGCTGTGTGCTTTCATCATTAGTGCTTTGAGCGGGTGAAATAAAGCGGGTTTGCACGCACGCTAGTGCGAATTGTCCGATATAAGATATTCCACTTTCATTTGTTTTAGACTTGAATATAAAATCCTCCTATTATGAATTGACAATACGCTATGCTGTGATTACAGTCGGAATGTCATGGCGTAGGATAGTTTCAAATGTATAATGCAAAGCCTCCTATGTTTTAAAGGGGTTTAGTCGGTGTGTAAATAAAGTTGTTGAAGCGCTTGCTGTATTTATGCAATGTGTTATGATGAGAGTCCCTAAGTCGTGCGGTGATTGGGGGATATTGATGGAGGGGGCGGGGCTAGGCTTGATTGCTGTGCTCGTGGTCGAGTCAAAATATGCAGGATGTTGTGCTTGTTGACAGCGCTTCATGTGCTAGAGATACTGATGTAATTAAAGATGTAGTGTATAATAAGTGTATTTGGGAGTTGTTCCTTGTTTTTTTTTTTTTCATAAACATTAGTTTATAAACTGTTTATTCTATCCAAGTTAAAATGCGTTGATCTGAGGTTTTGATCTTAAATGTTTTAAGGCACGTGACTAAGGAATATCATGCTGATATTTTTCATTTGCCCTTCCAGTGCAATTTTCTGACCTTTTGATTCAAAGGATGTCAAGCCAGGAAGTGTCACTGCATAAGTGTTCACACATGTTGCTGTTTTACTTTTTAAGTCAGTCTCTTATTAAACTCGCTTCAGATTAACTCTATGCTTCAGATGAACTCTATACTTCATCATCTGGTCAAAGAGTTTTTTCAGTTCAACAGAATACCCACTAAGTGCAAAAGGAATTTACAAAATAGTTTGTTACAAAGTGTATATGTTTATATTCGACATGTCAGGCTTGCCCGGTAGTCCTAGTTACACCTGCGAAAAGGACATGACTCATTAAAATACAGATTCTCTATTTTTTTATTAATCATGAATCCAAGTTAATATTTGCCTGTGCTAATAGTAAACCAGTTAAACATTTCGTGGAGTGTGTGTATGTATGTATATGTGTGTGTGTGTGTGTGTGTGTGTGTGTATGTGTGTGTGTGTGTATATATATATATATATATATATATATATATATATATATATATATATATATATATATACACACACACACACACAAAAGTCCATGAAATATATATATGTGTGTGTGTGTATATGTGTGTGTATATATATATATATATATATATATATATATATATATATAGAGAGAGAGAGAGAGCGAGGAAAATGTATATAAAATTTTATTCATATTATTCAATTATTCAAACTTTTAATAGTCAAATTAAAATATTCCTGTAGGTTAAACAATAGAATTCATGGATTTAGCAGACAATGGCAAAATTTGAATGAAAAAGTTTAAATGCATATAATTATAATTTAAAGTTCTGGAATTCAAAATCTTAATGGAACAAGTTTTTAAATCTTGACAAACCGTGATCCTGTGAATAGTCATTTTTAAATGCTAATGTTGTAGCATTAATCTTAATACATCCTCTTGTAACCTATATTTTGTAACTATTCATATGTAATAATTTTATAGAAAAAAAATGGTTTAGCTGTCCTCCACTGGCTACATTTTTCATATTTTCTTGACGCATTTTGGAGAGATTTTTCTTTGCAATACGTGCTGTTTGCGATCTAACTGTGGCGTGGCAGCTCTCAGATCACTGTCAAGGCTGATCAAGGCTCTTGTGTGCTTTGCTGCCTAACTCAGACCCTCCAAAAATGCAGAGCCTGCAGAATGTTTAGGAACCCGGCCGAGTGATTTCTCCCCTCCGCTATCGCCATCATCTCGCAGCAGATTCAGTTTCAGACAAGAGCGCATTAATGCTTGCCTTGCAATTTATTTCATGTGGATTTGTCTTTCATTATAGGAGTCGTGAGCATTAGAATCAGACTCTTAAAACGTTAAACAGCTCAATGTTGAAACGCTTTTAATGCAGGCCTGTCTGCTTTTTCTTCATCTGTCTTCCATATTTGCTTCAGTGTGGAATTTCCTCCATTGACAGAGCTTGTGTTTTTAGTGGATCATGCTGGAGGGAGAGAGAGGGGTTGTTTATGAAATGTACCCAGATGAAGGAGGGATATGATTTGAGGCCCTAACCTCTCCTCACTTTGCAGCCAGGTTCGGGCAGCCAGCCCGGCGGTGGAGTGAGAGCTACTCTGGACGCAAATCATAGTGACAGTTTCTGGGCCCCGCTCTGTGCCTGGCTATATGAAAATCAGTGCTGTTGCCGTGGCAACAGAGCGGGGAAGGCTTTTCAAAAGGAACATCTTGTCATTTTCTTTAATCCACTGCAGCTGGAGATCGGAACACTATTATTAAATTGTAGTTGCCATGGTTACTGCCATGGGTTTGCAACAGCAGCCATTTCAGGGCTCCTCTCCCCCTGCTTATCATCTGGTCTTTTGGGGGCTTTTGTAGTGTACCTCCACAAAAACAATGAGAAACGTCAACTGCGCTGTTCGCCGCCTTTGTTCGGTCTATAGATTTAAATCCACACCATTTCCTCTTAGGCTCTATTGTGCATTAATGTGAATCTTGCATTGATGTGATTTATTTGAATGTGCTGCTAAAGCCATGTAATACACTAAAAGCACCATCAGGGCATTGAAAATGTTTTTGGAGAGGTAAAAACCTGTAAAGAAAGCTGCTAAAAGGCTGTTATAGCCTGAAGGTTAACAATCTGGGCTTTTAATGCTAATACAATTTGAGTACTAACTACGGATGTCAATCTCCAATGTATGAAGCACAACACTTCACTTCAGACACATTTTCTATACTCTACGACACTTATATATTAAAAATAGCTAAACACAGTGTATGACATTTCATAAACCACACAACCAATTAATTTTTCTTTCATTCTCTCTCCTTTTCTCTCAGGCGATTAAACAGTACACAAGGGGAGATTCGAGTCGGTCCCAGTCACCAGGTATGTTTCTTTACAAATGCTTAGGATGTTATCTGAAACCTTGTCTTCCCTGACAATGCGTGTGGTGTGGATTGAACAGAGATTTCCAAAGCTCATATTAAGCAGTGGCTTGATTGACAAGCTCAAGGATATTACTGCTGGTCTTCTGTCACCTGCATACTTAACTTGAACGTGTCCTCATAGCGCATTCAAGAAGATGCTTAATGGGTTTTTCATGCAGTGCAGCACTCATATGGAATAGTGTGTTTGGAAATTGGCTGCTCTGTGTATGTGGGATTTATTAGAAACATTCAACAGTGTTTTATGGGAACTAGGAACGGTCACAGTGGTCTGAAATTGAAAAGCCAAAAGGAAGATCGCTAAAGAAGATGGCACACGATGAAAAAGACAGAGTACCACCGGCAATTAATGTCAGAGGTTTTATAGTGTATATTCTCCCAGAGATCCGTTCGAGTTATCATGTGGAGTGGAACCAGTGGCAGGACCTCTGCCCAGGGTTACTTCAAATGACTTTAGATGAAGTTCGGTAATAAGGCTCTACAGGGCCGGCTATTACAGGCTAGCACACCATGGATATTGATCCAACCCGGGCCGGATCTGAAAGTTAGGAAATTACTTTTGAGGTTTGCACTAAGATTTATTTGAGCACATGATTTTTGTATTTAACTCTGGCAACATTCTACTGAAGGGATTTAGTCAAGGATTTCAGGACACAGTGTTCAAGAAATATTGGTAAAAATATGCTAACACTATTCAAAGCCATCTCCATGTTTTTTTTATTTTTCCCTTATTTTACACTAGCGTTCAAAAGTTTGGGGTCAGTAACTTTTTTTTTTTTTAAAGAAAATACTTTTATTCAGCAAGGATGCATTAAATTGATCTTTAGATAGGTCTTTTTCTAAAAATTATTTTATAATATTGCAAATGATTTCTATTTCAAATAAAGGGTGCTGTTGATAAAAATCATCAAATCAGCATATTAGAATTTCTGAAGGTTCATGTGACAAGTATAGAAAAAGTTATTTTAAATAGTAATGTCACAATATTATTGTTTTTTTTTACTGTATTTTGTAATTAAATGACGATTGCAGCCTTTGTGAACATAAGAGACCTCTTTCAAAAACATAAAAAAACTTCTTACCGACCCCAAACAAAATGGTAGTGTATATCTATTAATTATGCTTGCTCATACTTTGGCATTAGGCCTCCCACAACCTCCTAATAACAAACTAAAAACCACTCTTAGCAGCTGCATAGCAGCGCCCTGGTAACCACCTACGTCTTGCGTCAATATCACCTTCAAAAGTCTAAACGTAATATTTATACACACAAGGGGAAGCTAAATGTTTAGTTGCCTCTTTGATTCAAGCGAACCCGTGATTGTTCGCACCCCTCCATCGGCTTGATGCATACAGAGATTAAATGATTTTGAAAATTGATATTTAGCACTCATCACTAGTGCTATTTGTGTTGTGACTGCAGCTGTCTGTCCCCTCTGCGCTTTGCCAAATTAGGCCAAGCTGCCAGAGCTCCAGCCCTTTCCCTCTCCTGGAGGTCAGGCAGTGACCGAGAATGAGGAGCTGGTCTGGATGCCTGGGGTCAACGACTGTGACCTGCTCATGTACCTGCGGGCAGCCAGGTAAGCCCTACCTTCACCCCGCATTTTAGTCGTGTTATACAATGTGTTGTTGTTAGCTTGGACTTCATCAATATTCCCTTTCTCTGGTTGTCAGGAGCATGGCAGCATTTGCAGGGATGTGTGATGGGGGGTCAACAGAGGACGGCTGCCTCGCCGCCTCACGAGACGACACTACACTTAACGCATTAAACACTGTAAGTTCACACACACACTGTTCACAATGTAACTGACCCTTATTCCAGATTTAAGCTTACAGGTGCTCTTAGCTATCAGTAAAATTAGCATTGAGTAAAAAAACTGAAAATGGAAAATCAATGCATCTGGAGGGTTAGTGATGTGTTTTATGTGGAAGCTGTGTAGCAACTCAAAGTAACAAGAAAGCATAATGTAATAGCTGCACATGATGTAATTGGTATTACATTATTAGTGTAATAAAATGTTTATAATAATTTGTCAAGATGTAATAAAATCTTGAGCTCAATGTAATAACGATTTTCCAATGTAATAACAAATGTTCAGATAATGTAATAGGTTATTGTATGATATATGTATTACATTATGAACACTGTAGAAACTTTTGATGTAATCACAATTCATAAGGTAATACCAGCACAATGTATAAGTGAAACAATGTTTACAATATAATAATTATTTCAATGTAATAAATTTGAGCACAAAGGGTATTAATAGATTTATGTAAAATAAGCTATTACATTAAAAGTAAAGTAGGCTAATTAAGCTACATTGTGAACAACAGTTTCATTAAAATGTTTGTGATTATGACATGTTCCATTATTTTGAGTCACTTTAACCAAGAAAAACATTTTAAGATTTATGCACGAAATAAAATTTAAGTTTCAGCTTTCAGTTATTGTAATTATACGTTTTATAATCATGTTTGAGACATAGTGATTCAAATGGTTGTCATAACTTGTTTATTCTACGATTTATTTTTTACATTTATTAATTTTAGCTATTGTCACGTACTGGTGGTCAGTAAACACAACAAAATTGTCTACAATTTAGAAGTCTTTAATTTACATCCAAAAATACTCACAGTACAGGAACAATGAAGATCAAACACAAACCAAACATACAACGTTTTGTTACGTCAAATTATCGCAAGACAAAGACCTGGGGAGAACTAAGAGCTTAAATACATGAGGGAGACAATTAATAGAACTGAGAATAGGTGTAGAACTAATTAGAATCTATGGGAACAAATAAGGACCTAGAAATATCTAACTAAAAAAACAATGAAACTAGAACCAAAGCATAAACCTGACAACTGTGTAATTCTTTAGTTCATTATTGTTTATGTATTACTGCCGTGCAAAGGCAAAAGACCGTAACTTCGTTTTTGGTCGAAAATGAGTTATTGATATTTTTGGCACATTCAAGACCTCCTTTATCATGTGGATAAGTATCTTGAGTCAATTCCGTTGTTTTTTCGAGAAAATAATGGTTTGTCTTAACCGTAACTTCCAAAAGCATGAGAAACCAAGGCAGAACACCGTAACACCAGTTACGGCTCTTTGGCTTAGTTTTGGAACGCTCATATTGAGTTACGGCACTCTGCCTTTGTTTAGCCGCGCGTCAATATGAAGTTACTGTGCTGGCGTTCTATCAAATAATGCTACCTATCAGATTATACGGTGTTCTGCCTTTGTTTTACTCTCCATTAAAATTGAAATTACGATGTAGCCTGTGTACTTTGTACAGCTACCATCCGTCCCTGTAACTTCTGATGTCCTCAGAGCTTTGTCCTGCACTAATGCGGTCAGAACATTTAGTAGGCTATGCTCTTAACCCGCTCCATCGACAAACGTGCAATATCGATTGCGAAGGATATATGCAGAGTTGACAGAAAAATGTTACACATGCCGAATCAGGTCAATACAACAAAGAACTAAAGCCCCGCCTCACCCAGTTCGGGTACCGGACCTGGTTGAAACAATCATGCATCTAGCTGGCAGAGTGCCAAAACTTCGCCGGCGCCTTCAGCTCCGCCCTGAACACGGTCGAGCCGACGCGGGACTAATATCACAGAGTGATAATAATGAAGCAACAAGGGTATATTGGCGCATACAACATAATGAAGCAAGAAGTGCTGGTGCATACAACATCAGAACAGCTGTTAAAAGCATGCATACAAAACACAGCGTCAGGAATAAATCCGCGGGACGAGCGAAGTGCACGCACAATAATAGGGCAGACAGCTGAAACCAACGCATACTGAAAAGACGCAGAACACAGAAGGTTGTGCTATAAATGCATTAGTCGTCTAAGTAGTCCAGAACGCGCTCCCTACTGAGTCCTAAGGGGTAAGGCACTGCGTAGGCTACTTTTCGTGAACGGAGCATGACGCCTTCGAACACGAATCTCGGTAAACGCCTGTGAAAGTATGCGTCTTTCAGATCCACCGCTATTAACCAGTCTCCGGGTCGAATGTGCACGAGGATCTGTTTTATCGTGATCATTACATTACATTACATTATAATACGTGTTTAGCAAGTCTTATGCCACTCGGTACCACTTGAAGATACTCTTTAGTCTTTACCGCTATGGAGGTATTTTGTCATGTCTAATGTATTAATTGGGCCACCAGAATGCAACCAAAGCACAATAACTAGAAGGCTAGGTAATTTTAAATCATATAAAATAAATGCCATGATCACTAGATTTTATACAGGTGTTACTATAATGATTTTGTTAATGGTGATCAGCAACCAAATATTGATAATGTGGAAGTTACTGCCTTTTGCCTTGGCATGACTTCTCACTTTTTGCTGACAATACAAAGGCAGAGTACAGTAACTTTAAAATAGTGGTCAAAAGTCAAGTTTGAGCTCAAAATTTTGTTATGTAGATAATTTTCATTACTTAAACATCTAATTGGCAGATTTTCAGTGTCCTACCTATAATTAATTTGGCGGGACAACTAAAAATCTTTAAAGTCATTTTTCTCAGTTCCACACTCTAGTGAGTTAAGGTCTTTTGCCTTTGTAGGGCAGATTAGTCATCTAGAAAAATTTAAAGCATCTCTATAAAAACATTATTGGGTTATGCAATGCACTGAAAGCCAAAGTGACAAATAGAAAATAAACTTGGAATCACTAACTGCATAGTGTTCACACCCCTGAACTAATACTTAACTGAGGCACCCTTTGATTTTATTACAGCACTCTGTTTGTTTGGATAGGAGTCTATCAGCTTGGCACATCTCGACTCTCGATATTTTCCCACTCATTGTCATGCCGAAAGCTGAAAGTTCTGTTAATTTTCAGCTTTCTAGCTAACGTCAGAAGGTTCTGTTCCAAAATCGACTGATACTGTACTTTGAGCTATTCATGATTCCTTCCACCTTCACTAAATCCCCAGTCCCAGCTGAAGAAAAGCAGCCCCAAAGCATGATGCTGCACCACCATGCCTCACCATGGGTATGGTGTTCTTTTGCTGATGTGCTGTTGTTTTTGTGCCAAACATTCCTTTTACGAATTTGGCCAAAAAGTTCAATCTTGGTCTTGTCAGACCATAACACATTTCCACATGCTTTTGGAGACTGAATATGTTTTTGCAAAGTTTACTATGCTTGGATGTTTTTTAGTCTTGCATCTCAAAGCCCTGACAGATGGAGAAAATGGAAGATAGTTGTCACATGTAGGGAGCAACCAGTACTTGGCAGAAAGAGCTGCAACTCTTTTAATGTTGCCTGTAGGCCTCCTTACAGCCTCCTTGACCAGTTTTCTCTGTCTTCTCATCAATTTTGGAGGGAAAACGTTCTTGACAATTGTCATTGTTTGTCATGCTTAGGGCTGGGTATCGAGTTCGATACTATTTTTGGGCACCTACCTAATTGCCTCGATACCATCGAGTATCAAAAAATGTCTTGTCGTTCGGTACCAAATTTCGATAACTAATGGGTTAATCTCGTCAACGTCAGTGAGCTAATAAGCATGCAGCATGATTGGCTGTGGCGAGGCATCAAGGAAAAACACTAGTTTACGGCAGTTACGCCCAGAGACGTGGCTCACACGTGAGGCTGTAGTGTGTAAGCATCCCAACTCCCATAGATGGAAAAGATCAAAAGTGTGGCTACGTTTCACCAGGCTCGATGCAAACAGCTCGCAATGCAATATTTGCGACAAGATAATTGCTGCCAAGACCAGCAACATGACAAATCTGATGAAGCACTTGACAGTGCACGAAGTAAACTTAAGAGCAGAAAGTTGCTCCATCTTCGACTGCAAGAGGAACTGGAACGCGTCATAAATTAACCGAAACTCAGCGTATAGGCTACTTTCCTCACAGACATGAGAAATAGGCATATAAAAAGTTTGAAATGTCTACTTTTTTTAATGTAATGTAAAAACAATTTTTTATTTATTTTTTTAGGTAATATGTAATGTAATCTTGTTAAAACTGATTTCATAAAATTGGTATAGAAAGAAGTATCGTTCAGGAACCGGTATCGAAATGGAAAAAAAATTAACGTGTCCTAGCCCTAGTCATGCTTTCTCTACTTGTTGATGACTGTTGTCACCGTGTTCTATGGTTCATCTAATGCCTTGGAATTTTTTTTGCAGCCCCTCACCTTAGTGATACCTTTCAAAAATAAGATTCCGTTGATGCTTGTAAGCTCTGTGGTCCATGGCTCTTGTAGTAGCGTGCAACCAAGATGTAAAAAAAACATCTTTCTGAACATCAAATAAATCTCTGCTGTTCGTGTCACTTCAGTGTCACTTCAGGTGAATACAGGCGTATACTATTACACGTGAGCGTGATTAGGTAATTCTGAAGTTTTAGTTTTTAGTGGCATTGCATAGGTTGTAATTTCACATTAAATGTGCAAAAGTTCTAATTTTATTTATCTCTCTTTTTACGTCACAAAACCAAACTGTTTTAACAGGGGTGTATAGACTTTTTATAACTACTGTACATGATTGAATGTTGTACTGTGTTTTTCAACATATGCCCTCTGATGTACATTTCAGGCTTTGTTTTGCTGTAACTTGTATTAAAGTGAAGTAATGTTTGCTTAACTTACACTCCATGCTGCCATTGGCTGAAGCAAATAGCATGATCTATCACACACACACCTCATTGCTATATTGATACTGTGAGGTTTTTTTGTTGTTTTTTTACAACATTTGTACACAGTGTTGGTATTTAACACTGTCATTTGACAGTATGAATACCTTATGTATAGAAGTAGTAGTAATAATAGCAGTAGTATCAGTAATTGGTTGATTTTGTAGACAGGCCAAGACTGGATTTAGATGTTTAAAATGTACTGTAAAGGAATACAAATGCTTTAATAAAAATATAGTAATAATAATTGTATGCATATTTAAATCTGTTTCATTTTGCAACAGACTATTTTAAGACTAGATTTAGATTTTTTTTGTTAAATGCACTAAGAGAATACTAATATTTTTTTATATATATTTTTGTAAAAGCTATTACAATTATGACAGTATGACAATAGTTTTTGGTGAGTTTGTAATCTAATACATTTCTCATAATGTAAAAATGATTACATTATGTGCATTTATTACATTATGAGTTGCTTTATTATTATTAAATAATACAGTAAGGTTTAAATACGCTAAACAAAAATGTGTTATTAATACTAAGAAATAATTTTGTCTCTTGCATGGGTAATTGATTTTAGCAAAGTCAAAGTTTATTTATAAAGCACTTTTTAAAAACAGCAAGTTTTTATCAAAGTGCTTTACACACATATCACATATCAATGATACAAACAATAGCAGTCATAATTGAATTTATCGAAATAGTGTAGAAGTGTTGACACTTAAAATGGTAGGCTACTTTATTCGGTCCATGGTAAAACTTGTTCTATTCAGTCATGATTTTTTTTATCATCTGGTCACTTTTTAAGAACCAGACGAGATGCAAATAAACAGCAATGTAGATTCTTCAATAAAACGTTGCTGCTGAACGGAGTGCTTTTTCAGACTCTGATCTGCTGCTTTGTAAGTGGTGATTCAGTCTTAAGTGCATTTTTGTTAGGCAATTACCAGTATTTATTGTCATTTTACTGTGGAGCTATTTAGACAACACAAAAAGAAATTAATCCAGTCACATTACTCAGTTAAGAAAACCATAAAATGTCATAATGTCAAAACCAAAAAGAGGTCCAGGCAGTAGAGTGATTTAACAGAGAGACCACACGTCTCAGTAAGAGCCATTTTCTAAATAACTAATCACTCAGGCTCATGAGGAGAAGGTTTTAACAACCCTATTTCTAAAATAGATTATTACATGGGTTTTGTGGCTCGATTTACTTCCCAGTTTCATTAATTGTTTGGTGTGTGGTCTTGACACATTTTCCTGAACTTCAAAGTAACTTAAGTGTGACACATCTGCCTGTATATGTCATCTTTATACGGTAGACTCTTCTGTGCATCTAATTATCCTCTACTTGCTCAGTACAGCAGCTAAAACCCAATTTGTCTTGGCCAATTAAGCGCCCAGCACCAGAGAGAGACAGTGAAGTAAGATGTCCCTAGCAGGCTTCATGCCTAATTGTCAAAAGATGAAAAAAATCCCTCAGCGTTTTCACTCACATTTGTTCACCTTCTCAGCGGTGCACCACAGGCTGCCGCTCTCTGAACACAGCCTCGCCTCGGGAAAGACACAGGCACCAGGGGCCTTCAAAACATGCTAGTAAATTGGCGTTGAAGAGCTCCTCAGTGATGTCTGCGATTGTAAGATGTCTGAACAAGAGGGGTGTAATCCATGGCTTCATTAATGCACAGTGGTCGCTGACAGCTGAGCTTTTTTTGCAAAGCTGAATTTACCAGCTCCTACACAGTCAAGTTACCCAATCAAGCACAGAGCATAGAGCATTTATGCTAATGCTGCCCATGTCGGACAACTTGTGATCCATTATGAAACCAATTCCTCTGTTTGTCTCCTATCCTTTAACCCCCTGGGGTCGGCTATCGCGCCGGCGCGATAGGCAGACTTTTTTTCTTATCAGTGCAAAAGAGACTCAAAATACTCTGTTGATTTTAATCTTACATGTAAGTGTTATACATCAGTCGATCCTGTTTAGTGTATATTATTTTTCTGTATACTCACAATAAAAACAAAGTGTTGTGCTTTTTGTCAAATGAAGAAAAATAAACATGATGCGAGTTTTGCCTTCTCTCTGTCAGTGAAGTCCATTCTGAAACGCGTCCGAAAAATGAACTCTAACTCTGCAAATACTTGTCATACAGGCACGAGAGATTTTTCTTTATGAAGCTTGAATTCTCTTCTTTTCAATGAAGTAATTTATATAAAAAACAAATATTCTCAGTTTATGTAATCTGTATGAAAAGAGAGTGCTGTCAGAATTTTTTTCCCCAGCTCATTACACTTCATTACGCGTTAATCTGACACGCCCACGGAGAACGCGCGCTATTCAAACGCAAATGTTGAGGAAAGCCATGACAATGCCCACATCAGCCGTTCCACCGCGGAGGTAAAATGTGGGGTGTATTTGCTACCTTTTACCGCTAAGAGGCGCTACAATCATAGACTCTGAAAAGTGTTCGTTTATTCTCTCTAATGCGTAATCTGCTGCTCATTCAGAGCGATTGAAAGCTGGTAGCAGATGAATTCAACAAGTGAAACGTAGTTAAAATAATTCATAATCACAATACTGAAATTAGGCTGAAATACTGAAATGAAATTGAATAAATAATGAAAACATAAAACATTGCAATAAAAACATTTAGGCTACATCAATGAAGCTTTACAAGAGCATAAGACTTTAACTCTAACAGCGTACAAACGGTGGCTCAGTGATCAACGCAACAACACGAGCTTCAGGGAGCTTCAATGGACCCGAGATCGAATCTCAATGTGGCATACATGTTGTTAACCGATGTTGGCCAACAGCGTTTATATTTTACCTTCTTGATGCTTAAATAGCTAACTGTTTATAACTGTTTACTTATTTAAAGTCAAGAGTTTTGTTTAATTATCATTACAACATAAATTTGCTACATTCCAGTAGAACCGCAGCCGCTGCACAAAGGACACAAATGAAGGAAGATTGTCAGCCGAGTGCATTAGTCTGCTCGTCTTTAGTCTGCTAAATTATTGTGTAATGTAAAAGAACACTAAAATTACTTAAGTTTGAAACCAAGTTCGAACATTTCAAGGTTTAAATAAAGTGTTTTTTTTTATTTAAAACAGGGTTGCATCGGGTTTAGAGTTTATTTCTTTTGCGATGCAAAATAAGAAACACTAGGCTAATATTATTCTTGCGACATTTTAAATTTGTATTGCCAAATAAATGACATTAAACAATTAAAACAGTAGGCCTACAAAACGAAAATTGTCCAAAGCAACATAATTAAATTAAAACATGCGTTTTTCTTTGCCTCTCTCGCGCTGAATCTCTTTTTAACAAGTTTATTTAGTCTCCCTCGCTCTCCATATGAAAGAGGAACATTAACACCTAGGCCTATTGTCCTGCGCGCTCGATAGGCTACAGCACTGAACTGTCCCTCCAACCCCCCACTAGCTATCGGAGTCTGAGGCTGATTTAACACAAAGAGAAGTCGTAATTCACACTTAAATCGCTATTCTAGACAGTGTTGATAATGAAGGAATTAAATGATTTAAGTTACATGTAGCCTAGTGAAATTTCTGTCATAAAAGTTTATTACTAAATATTTCATTATTTCAATAATTGATGAAATAAAACTGGTTTGGGCCAGCTTTTTCCAAGCAAAACTAAATATAATCTGAAAAAACGCATGTTTGTTGTCATGAACAAAATGTTCAACTTAATATTAAATTCTACAGGGATCTTTGGATCCTTTCAACCAGGCATGCAATTTGTGAATTAAGTTTTTATTATTTTTTTTATTATTCAAATAAATATCGAACCACGGTGCTTCGTGGTAATGCTGCTAAATTAAATAACATGTAGGCCTATAGAATAATTATGAACTTAAATGAAACAATATCGCAACATTTCGACAAATACATTATTTGATCTGTTTTTACATTTTAATTCAGGGCGATTTAGCCTGCTACATTTCATTAGAGCGAGATTTTCACCCTTGTCATTTTCTCATTGGGAAGCGCTTACAGGCTACATGTTTGAGTAGATCCTCTGTACCTCTCGTTTTCATATGGATTACATAATCAGATAACATTTATTAGCCTGAATATTTAGACATTTAAAGGCATTAGACAGAGCCGATTTCTTATAGTGACTGAGCTGAAGTGGCTTTTCGGTTCATTTTTGTGACGCGCAGTTCCCGGAGACAGAGACGACAGATAAACTTTTGTCGTTAGCAAAAGTTCGAATAAAACCCGATTTTAGAAAAATGCATAGGGCCACTCGGCGTGGTCTGCCAAAACACTTAATTATAAACTTCAATATTTCATTCAAAATAATCTCAAAACGCTTTGTGAAATTTTGAAAAGCCGTGCATGCATTAAGGCCACTTGAACTAATGGACAACTGAAACGCTGGTTTTGATTTTATTGTTTATCGTTGTTTAAACGTGCTTGTTCTGTTGCATATCTCTATTTTATATTTGATATGGTCTATTGGTGAAGTAGCCTATAGCATTGATTAGCTGTGGAGGGAGGGGTGTGGGGATTCAAATAATTCAGCAGAAGCAGGGATGTTTAGACCAGAAGGAAATCCCCGTCCCCCTGGCAAATCACACTTTACTTAAAACCATGTTTTTAAAAACTCTAGGTTGTAGGGAATCAAAAAAATAATAATAATAGGCCTAATAAAAAAAATATATATATATATTGGCTATATATATAAAATTACTTTTTTTACAGAACTGCTTTTGAAATTACGATTGGCCTCATACGATTGGTACAGATGCAAAGTCGTTCTGTTGGATACTATTGTTCCTTAGTGTAAAATGGAAATGCATGGTAATTTTATTTTATAAATATAAGCAAAAAACTGTATGGTGTAACAGAGTTTTAGAGCTACACAAATCTCTCTGCATTAATAAATATAAAATTTGCAGTAGACCATGTTTGTTCGGGATTTGAACCCGTGTCATCTTGATGATCGAACCGTCAGTTCTACCGCTCGGCTATGAATTTTCTCACTGAGAAATGCCCAAACGTTTGTTTGTCATGAGCGAGAAAACGTTTTGTCGTTAGCCTGTGAGTGTAGGCCTGCTTTAGCCTACATGAATAAAAGTAGACCTTTTACAGTTTTAAAAGATGATATCTTATCTGTATGACCAACAATTACGCAGTAAGTTCTTTTAGCTGTTATGAGAAAAATAAATTCAAATGAACGCGCCGCCGCGTTTGTCAAACTCTAATTCAACATGCCAGAATAAAGCCAGATTTTAGAATAATGCATAGCCACTCGGCGTGGTGTGCCAAAATACCCTAATTATAAACTTCAATATTTCATTCAAAACCATCTCAAAACGCTTTGTGACATTTTAAAAAGCCGTGAATGTATTAAGGCCACTGGAACCAGGATCGTAACTGCAACGCGCTGCATGTCTCAATACAGGAGCAGAAGCGCTGGTTCAGATTGTATTGTTTGTTGTTTAAACGTGCATGTTGCATATTTAAAAATATTTGTTTAAAAATAAATGTTTGTTGTAGGCTTATTTGCAAATTACCATAACTTGTAGAATTTCATCCTTACTGTTAATTGACATTAGCCCCACTTACGTTTTGATAAATGTCCCTTTGCGCCACCTGGCGGTCATTTCGCGAACGACTTTGAAATGCGACTGGTTTATTTTTATTGTATTGGTCTACTTTAAAAAATAATACTTTATAAGACATTTATGGAAAAAGACTATTTTCTTTTCAAGATTCTGTAGAATGGCCCATATAGCATTTGACTAGAATTTGTTTCCAGGTATGACTAAAAATGTGCTTTTGGCTTTCATTTATATTTTGATTGTTTGTATATATATATATATATATATATATATATATATATGTGTGTGTGTGTGTGTGTATATATATATATATATATATATATATATATTTAGGCTATATATATACAAGAAAGAATGCAATGACAATATATATATATATTTTCCTTGCATTATTTCTTGTGTGACACCCCTGAATGAAAGGCTCATTATTATGCAGGGTCACTGTCTGAGAACCACTTAATATTCATGATAGGGGTTGGGCCGTTCCGCCCATCTGCATATTGCCTTGGCAAACAAAAAAAATGTTTTTCACAATTTAAAACAATCTATTGGTTTATGTGAATGATTAGGAAGGATGATTTTCAGATCATTTTGAAGCCAGAACTCGAAGCGTCAACATCCATTTGTCAAAAGTCTTGTGGACACATATTTAGTATTTGTTTTGTGGTCTTATTTCAGCAGCTTTCATTTTAATTTTTTTCAATAACCACGCATAAACAATATTCTCTTAAAAATACAAACAATGTACATACAAGTTGCTCACAGATTATGGTAGCCCTGTTTGTGCTATATAGAGTGAATTTACACCTTTGCCATTAACATGTTTATAAATAACTGAAAAAAAGCACAAATGTAAGGGCATCACAGAACATCCAAATGGCCCCAAAAACACCTCAGACCCCAGAGGGTTAAAAAAGCATTCGACAAATGAACCTGAAATGCAATAAACATGAATTTTCCATTTTGACTTGAAGTGGATAAGCTGAGAATTAATGTGAGCTGAGGTTCAGTTTCTTGACCTTTTTCCACTCATCTGCAATTCCAATGTGCTTTCGGCGTGAACTGCCTCGTGCCTCAGTCAGGTATCTGTTTGCCTTTGACGAGCTGCTTTGTTGTAGCCATATTAGTAATGATCGCTGATGTTGAATTGTGTATTTTGATTCGGCCAAAGTCTCCAGTGGTACAGGAAAAAGGATTTAGCGCGTCACTTCAACCAGATATTGTTCTGCATTCAAATATTTTTATAAACAGACCTAATGTGTGAAACTTTAAGCCTTTAAATAGTAAGTGACATCAGTTTGAGACAAAACGCTCCATTGTTAACGGCTAGTTATAATAAGCAGCTTGTCTGGACGTTCTGACTCATATTAAAGTGTTTTTCTGCATCATCCGTGAGGCGTGCGTGGCTGCTTTTCTGGCAGTATATTTTAGGTTATTTAAGTTCACACTCATCTGCCTGCTCAATACTTAATGGCTTTCAGATTTCTAGTCTAGCTGTCCAAACTCACCCTAGCTTTCACTTTTATAGAGATCCAACCACTGTTAAAGTGTTCAGGCTGTACTTACATTGGGAAAAATGAGTCGATTGCAATCACATTGTAACAATGAACTGCGGAGTAACTAACTAAAAGTTGCAGCACTACTAACTTCACTGTTTTGCAGTAGTGTGATTAGTTTAGCTGTTTTCAAATAGTTGTTAGTCCCTTTTCCTTTTTTTGTGTCTTGGAAAAGTAGCATTGCTGTTTTTCATGACACATTTTTTTAATAGTCGAATAGTTAATTAAATGCTGCTGTTTGACAATAGTTAAATTAGGATGTTTTCCAATTTTATTAGATTTGAGTATTTTTGACTCAAGTTAACCCCTTAAGTTGCACCGCCGGCGGGCCCATAGCATTACATATTTCAAACAGTAGGGGTGGAACGGTACACAGAAGTCACGGTTCGGTTTATACCTCGGTTCAGACATCACGGTTCGGTACGATTTCGGTACAATGGAGGGAAAAGCAAAACAAAAATGCAGAAGGCATTGTATTTTTTAAATAAGTTTTATTAATAAAGGCATAGAACCAGTTTATTTGTAGTGCCCTGACAATAGTTTTATATAATCAGTTTATTAATTAAATTAAGGACAAAAAGACCTTGCGATATGTTTGGTAATTGTACCTGAATTAATTTAAAATTATTTTGCTATATTTCAGATCAATATATTTGTTTTCCTTAATTTGAATTAACATTATTAATTAACAATGTAACATTATTCTCATCTGAATTATAAATAATTGATTTCTGTATAAAATAATACTACCATTAAAAACACATTCGATTTTCTTTTTTAATCAATGTAGAATGTGTAAGATTAGTGCTCCGAGGACAAGAAATGAAAACCAATGCAATATGATGAATGTCCAAAAGATGGGATCCACAGACTGTTTTGAAATGGAGTTGGATAAATATGTTTTGCTTTTAAAACAGTGTGTGTGTGTGTGTGATTTTGGTTGGGTGACAGTTGTAGGTTACAGTTTGACAAGAGTTTACAGTGTGACAAAAGCACAATGTTGTGTTTTATTGCGAGTGTACACAAATATAAGTAAACACTTTGCAGGTTTAATGATCTGTATGAACAAAATGACGGAGTATGTTTTTTATGTTTCCACTGTTCGATCGCGCCCCTCTCTCTCTCACACACACAGTTTGATCGTGCCCGCGCCCCTCTCTCTCTCTCTCTCTCTCTCTCTCTCTCTCTCTCTCTCTCTCTCTCTCTCTCTCTCTCTCTCTCTCTCTCTCTCTCTCTCTCTCTCTCTCTCTCTCTCTCTCTCTCTCTCTCTCTCTCTCTCTCTCTCTCTCGCGCACACACACACACTCCAGCATTGCAATCTTGACATCGCAGCCTGTTCATTATGCGGTCACACCAAACGCGAATAGAGCGTCAAATTCGCGTCTAGTTCGACGCTAGTCCAAAGCGAATAAGACGTGCGTATAAAGCCAACGTTTGAAGTGAACGCGCGTTCAAAGCTTAGCCGATGGTACAGATTATGTGTCCCTAAAGAACCCGCGTATCTAACAGTAGTTCCGCATTACATTAATTAATTTGCACGCGAGTTTTATTTATTTTTATACCGTGTATTCTCCGTGTAAATTCGTGCACCGAACCGTGACGCCCGTACCGTTATGGTTCAATACGAATACATGTACCGTTCCACCCCTATCAAACAGTAATATCCTATACTAAACCTAAACTAATATTGACAAACTATATATCTTTTGAAAGCTTACAATCTGTTGTTTTCATATTTGGTGATTTTCAAAATAAATTACAGAAGAGCCATAATCTATCAATTTGCAACAAAAATATTTTCATACTCCTAAAGTGTGTTAAGACCTTTATTTTGAAATAGTGATGAACATGAAAATCATGAAAGAATGGTAGAAACCTCAGTTTGTTTTCATGTCAATAGTTCAAAAGATAACATGCATTAAATCTTTTTAGAAAAAAAGGTCTGAAAATGTTTTAAATATAAAGAAAAAAATTATAGATTCACCATTTGTGATGTGGCAGCGAGCTATAACGCACATGCATGTTATTTGTGTGTGATTATTGAGGTTGAATTCATATCAAAATATGCCAAACTTCCCCTACTACTTCTGAATAGGATGCCTACTTCATAAATTGTATGAAAATTGTGGAAATAATGGTTCAGATCACTCAAAACACATGGAAATGGAGGCGCCCTTATATGGGCAGTAATGGCGTCTGGTTGTGACCTAGTGAAAAAGTTTGGTACTGCGCCCAAACCAAATCTTACTGAAAGCTAATTTTTTAGATATCAACCTAAGATTTGAAACACAACTTGTTCAGAGTTTTGGCTTTGATTTTCTTGCAGTTTTAGAGTCCACCAGGTCCACCAAAACATTTTCATGTTTATTCAAAAAAGGGGGCGTACCACTTAAGAGATTAAGATTAAATTAGTGTATACTTGTATTTGGTGTTTTCAATGCTTTAAAACTTGTATTAGCATTTAGTAATAACACTTATACTTAAACATTATTGTAAGTGTAATATTGTCACTCTAGCTGAGATTCATACAGATGATTAGCTTGTAAGTAATGAGTAGCTTGTAAAGATACATTTCCAAAAGGGCTAACATTTAATGTGAATTTGTTGTCTTCTTTCACACAGCTTCATGAGAGCAGCTATGATGCCGGGAAAGCCCTGCAGCGGTTGGTGAAGAAACCAGTGCCCAAGCTGATTGAGAAGTGCTGGTCAGAAGACGAAGTGGTGAGTGAACGAGTTAACTTTCTTCATTATGTGGAGAGGGAAGGCCGGATTTCGCTGCATTGCTGGCTCTTTGTCGTCCGCTGAAAAGCACTCAGGATTCCAGCTCCTCCAGCAGAACAGGGCAGCTGCATCCTGTTTATGGCCTGTGGAATAAATCTTCCCTGTGAGGGAGAAGCAAAGGAGGGGGAAACAAAGTCTTGGTCAGCTTGTGTTAGTCTTAAATTTGATCTGTGTACCTGAAAGCAATTTGTGCTTTCAATTGTGCTTTATAGTATAAGGAAAAAAGGTGGAAAGAGATCTGTTGTGTCGATAATAGCCTGAAAAGCAATTATACATTTACCTTTAAACAGTCCATGAAGGGTTTGACATAGGCAAAAATAAAAGACCTTATATAACTTTTTTATGGTCTGCACCCAGTTGCCAAAACTCCTTTCATACTAGGGTGACCAGACGTCCCGTTTTCCCTGGGACAGTCCCGTGTTTCAGCTCTATTTTTAGTGTCCACACTTATAATGAAAAAAATCATGTTTTGTCCTGTATTTCTTCTTTCCTAAGGTCTTTGTTAGGTGATCATAAAAGTGAGTAGTAGTCTTCTGTCATGTGAGAATAGCCTAATCAAAGGTAACCAATCTCGTCATAGTATATTTTGGAGAAATCCAATAACAATTTGTTTTCGATTAACTTGCAGTTAGTGAAGGAGGGATATTAGAGAGCGCAGAGGAGATCAAGTCAGACATAAGGATGTCAAAGAAGCATGTGTACATTTTACGAGGATCTTCAAAAAGAGTTTATCAAGATATAATGCCCAGTAAGTTGTGGGGGGGAAACTCAATTTGGTATCGCACCAGTGACACGCACCAGAAGTATTTATTTATTTTATTTTATTTATTTAACCTTTATTTAACCAGGAATAGTCCCATTGAGTTACAGTAACTCTTCTCCCAGGGAGTCCTGGCCAAGATAGGCGGCCAAAAAGTTGCAAAGAAAAAACATTTTTAAAAAGACAGGAAAAAAAATTTACATACTACACAACAAATCTCTATACATAGACTATACATATACAAACAGGACATTTTGTTTAACTAAAGTAAATACAAACATATAATTTAAAGGGTACCTAGTTAAAAACAATTACACCGTTCAGTCAAAGTTGACTTTAAAAGGTTTTTAAAAATATGAAGAGATGGAAGTGATTCTAAATTTAAGGTGTTTTGGAGTTCATTCCAGACATTTGGTGCATATGATGAAAAAGCTTTTTTACCTAATTCTGTTTTTGTTGATGGAATAATTAATAATAATTTTTTTTGACGACCTTGTTCTGTAAATACTGTTTTGGTAAGTAAGTAAATTTGAAATGTAAATGGGTAATTTACCCATTAGTTCTTTGCCAATAAAAATCAATAGATGAAATTTTCTTCTAAGAGAGAGGGAGGGCCATTGTACAAATTAAAGTACCTCTCTCAGACAGCGCGCGATTCTAAATTAAGTTCTCTTTGCGCCTGAATGGTCCCATCATTCGGAGTATCTCACAATACAGTAAAAGTATTCGGTCTTAAAGTGACAGCAGCCTAAAATACCTGTCTGTGTAATTAATGTTAATCAAACAACAAAAGATGTTAAAGCTCCAGTCCGTAACTTTAAGTTAAAAATAATCCAAAATAATTATATAAAAAAAAAACTTATTCTGCCAGTGGTCAAAACTATCTGCTTGCCATAGCTAGATTCAAAACGGTTAGCTTGTAATAATGATTTTAATTCCAGTGGTACTGGTGGGTTTCCGCGGGAAATTCAAGCATGTCTTTGCGTCATTACGTCACACCCGTACACATAAAGAAGGAGTTTCGGCTAGCCGGCTATACTGCGCGTGACGAGATGTTTAGATGTATAGGCTTTTCTCGCAGCACTTTACATAATTAAACTTATGGCATCCAGAAAGATCCAAACAACAATCATCAGTGTCAACTGGAGATTCAGCAGTTATAAAACCCAAAAGACTTCGTACTTCGGATTTAAGGTGGCTAGAGAAAGAGAAAGAAACCGTCTCATGCGAACACAAGGATTTAAACATCGGCGGGGCTTTTGAAAAGTGCGTGAACTCCGTGTTTTGAAGGGGTTCAAAACGGAAGAAGAGACGGCTTTTTTCTGCTGAACAAGTAAGTTAAGACATTTCAATAGTTCAATCGTGTAACAGTACGTTTTCTTAATTCACACAGTTATGGAGTTTCCTTTGTTGTGCCTTTCTCGTTTTGCTATTATGGAGAATATGAATTCTGAACTACACAGCAGGTAACCATAAAACACATTAAATTTAACATTATTCACGCGATGCTGATGTTGTTAACATGAACAATTTGAGAACAAAGTAGGCTATAATTTGCACGGTTGCTGTAAATCACGTTGATTAAATCTAACGAAGCTTATGTCGAATGCTTTTTCCCCCTTAGTTGGTCAGAACAAAAATGGATGTTACTTACTTGTTCAGAAGACATTTTCTTATGAAAATTCTTATGTTGGTCAAACTTTCAAAAAGTGAATCTGTGATTCTGTATGACAGTATCCACACAGCGCGGTGACTGACAGCAGCACTCGCCTCAAAGCACTGTGTTCATCCGCGCTGTTTCATGCCGATTTACAACCCACGTAAAGATAATAATTCCGCGAATCACTGCAGTTACAGATTTCAAACAGAGAGATGGCGACAAAGAGGAAAAGCTATGGACTGCAGCTTTAAATAAATATAGGCCTATTATACATGTTAAAGATACAATATGTAAGAATTATGTAATAAAATATCCAAAAATCACTTGCACAGTGTGATGTATTTCCTGCAGTTGTGTACTTACAATATCCCAAAAGTTCCCAAAGATTTTTAATTTCAGAGAAATTCCTATTTTAAATAATTGGCCATCCCGGAATCCCTGTTCACTTGCCGCCTGTCAATGACGTAATATCCGCGTTATCCCTGGTTTCCGCTAGTAGTACTGCCATAGTAACCATGGCGACAGACGTGGACAACTGCGTAGTGCGTAACGTCTAGCTGAACGCTGTTGTTTCGTTCAAACATTATGGACCATGGCAAGCAGACTTTGGGAAAAAAGGAGAACTAAAACGAGGATCAATATCAGCGTGGCGTTTTCGAGATACCGAGAGCTCCACGTCCGCGACTAACTTCGACTTGACAGATCTCTTACATGTAGGCTACTTTGATTAGTTTTATGTATATTTACTCACCTGTCTAATAATGTTATATAGTTCAACATGATGAAATGTTAGAATTTGATCTGTATGTTATTCTAATGTTGATCTAGCTTACTGCTAGTCTCATATAGCCAACAAACTAATATAACATTATAACTTTCAACACACTCAAATGCTGTTTAGTGTGATAGTGTAGACCAAGTGAAACAGCGCTGCCTTACCTCGGAAGCTTCATTCGTCTAATAAACTGACCTGTGTGAATAATTCAGCACTTGTGGGTAGTTCGGTAGCATTAAATGTTCTTATTCCTTTATATCCGCGGGATTCGCGTGTGGCGCTGATATCTCTTATTAGCAATCGTGACCTACTTCATACCACAGTCATGATAAAAGCATCAATGTATTTACTCATCCATAAACATTATTAGAACCATCGGCTTGACGACAAGTTCCATAATTCTGCAAACCTACCCCTTTGTTATTGTAAGAGGTTGGCGACCCCTAGCGGCGAAAGAAATTACATATTGTATCTTTAAATAAACATGTACCTGAAAAACAACATAGTTTAATTTGTATATCTTTGTCCTATAGTTTATAATTTGCTTTTTTTATATAACAAAAATAAAATAACTAGGCCTTATAAGATCTTTATTACAAAATAATTTATATGAGAAATAATTCCGCCTGGTCCCGTATTCCACCATGAGAAATCTGGTCACCCTAATTCACTCACATTCAAACTCACTCCATTCATAGTTGTCATCTAATAAACTAGATTTCTTCTAAACGTACTTTCAGCAACACACACATTCAAGAAGTCTCCTAAGTGTTTATTAGGTTATTTCCATCCCAACAGGCTTTAGTATGCTGCAGCTTTTTTTATTAAATCGATACTCATGTTTGTGTGTGTATATGTACATATGTACACTCAATAAAAGCTACAAGGCTGAATTTTAAAAGTAGTGGTCATGTCAATGGTGCCAGGAAGCCCATTAAAAAAGATCAATTAGCTGTGTGTATCGATTTGCATCGGCATGTTTAACTGAGTGTGGGCCTGTTTTTTAATGTACGCAGGAACGCACGCGTGTGTGAAGCGAACTGTATAACAGTCTGTCTGAGATGAATAATAGAGATGCTGAATAAATACTGCATGAGCGCAGGCCTCGATTACACCACTGTTGGTATTTTTCTGTGTGGCGTGCGCGCACCCCTCAGGAGGCTGTTTGGGGCAGGCAAGCTGCCCCCTCCTCCCTGTCTGTAACCCAGCCAGGCCACCAATGCACTGTCAAGGACACCGCTCCCCCTGATCTGATTTCAAGTTGTGCTTTTGCAGCCCTGCAGCCTTGAGGGACAGGTGTAAATGTACCCCTGACCTTGGACGCTCGCACCAGCCCCGCTGCTCCTCATTTATTTATTTATTATCCCTCGCTTTCCCTCTCTCTCTCTCTGCCTGCAGGTCCACGGCCTCATTATTCCTGCTCTTTTTCCATCGCTCCTTTTTGAAATGTGAATAAAAGTGACAGTGACTGTCTCAGAAATGACAGAATCATCCCCTCTTCAGGGTCACTTGTCACCCGTCTCCCTCAGCCGCTCGACCCGGCCCTCGGAGCCTCTCTTCTCACTAGCCTGCAGCGCTTTCAGCCGCAGAGAGGAAGAGTGTGCCATTTTATTTCTTTTCCCGTGCCACAGTTTATCGAGAGAATTCTTTTAGATCCCGCGGTAAAGCTCTAAAATGGCATGTCATATGTAACACCCTTTAATCTTGTAAGCCATTTTAGTAATGCAGTGTAAGAAATATTAGCCCCTGTGAGGTTTTTTTTTTCTGTATTTCCTCTAAGGATGGGCTCAACTACTCGAATACGCTGAAGTAAATTTATCAAAAGGAACAGTAAAGACTTACTGTTAATATTTTTCAAATAAATGCTGAACTTTCTATTCAACTTTTTCCAACATTGGTAAGAAGTGTTTCTTCTCCAAATCAGCATATTAGAATGATTTCTGAAGGATCATGTGAACTGGAGTAATGGCTGGTGAACTGGACTGGAGTAATGGCTGCTATAATGGAAGCTTTGACATCGCAAATTAACTTTTAAAATATGCCAGAATAGAACGGAGCTGTTGTAAATTTTAGTAATATTTCACAATATTGCTAGTTTTTACTAGCCTGACGTTGTAGTCAGAATGTGAGTCTGATACTGCTCCATTGGGCTGTGATTATGGGGCCTGTTTCAACCGAACCAGGAAAGAAAATACCTCTGCACTCAAAATTGGATAGACCTACAACCAATCAGAGCAACGGAGTAAATTACGTATGTTGAGCGACGCATAGTTGTCAACATAACTCAACTGTACGCACAAGGGAAAAAGATGAGTGTAAACTATATTTGCCCATTTCGGTTGCTGCTTTCACTTGGTCCTCCATGAGTGCGACCAAAGGAGAAACCTCAATGACCACAGGGTTTTCACTGCGCCACAACTTCTTAGCGACCAGCTGATAAATTAAACTTTTGCCGAATCCCGTAGGAAGGACGGCAAACACATCTTCCCGAGGTTCCTTTTTTAAAATGAATGCGCTGTCTAGATCTTCTATAACAGACGCGATGGCTGAATCTACACATCTAAATTCTCCAGGGGCAGCCATTCTTTGTTGTAAACGAATTCAACCCAAGCGCTCTTTGGTGACGTGGATGATTACGTTACTGTTGATCATCTGTCCATCATCGTATAAAGCCCGCCCTGACAATTTGATTGGTCCGAACAGCTTCGGTTCGGGCATACTTGCTTCTCAACAGATCAAGTCCAGACCGAACTTCCCATCCTCAAATGTTGTGGGCGGGGCTAAGTTCGGCTGGCAGTTTTTACTATTTTAAAAAAGTTTTTACTATTTTATCGGAAAATAATGCAGCCTTGGTAAACATGAGACTAAAAACATTAGAGACAACAGAGATTTAAAAATATTTAAAAAATCTTACTGACCTGAAACTTTTGAATGGTAACAGAGGGTAGATCGTTCACACATAAAAATTCGGTCATAATCTCATTGTCGTAATTTTTACCTCAAGTCGTTCCAAAGAACAAAAATTCATACAGGTTTGGAATTACATTAAGGTGAATAAATACATTTTTATTTTTGAGTGAACTATCCCTTTAAGAGAGGCTGAGCTTGAATGTGCCTGTGATGCCCAAAAATGCAGCTCACTGTGTTTTAAAACACTGCCAGAATAAGAGCACTGAGTGCTGTTTCAGGGTGTCTGATATATAACCCTACAGTGAGGACTGCTATCTGCCGCTCTGGCCTGCTGTGTATTATCTTGAGCTTGTCACAAGTTGACAAATGACAGCGTCAAGCTCCAGATAGTTGAAATGCTCTGTGCGGCAGTGGGCAACCTGGTAAGATTGTAGCCCCCCAGTGGTGATCCAAGAAGCCAGCACAATTTCTCCAAAAAAACACCTCCCTACTCCTTAATATTAATCTCAGTGCACAGTAATAAAGGGAGTTGAGTCTTTGGAGAAGGGAAGAATACCCCCAGGACAGCAGATTATGACTTTTTCCTGCGGGCCACCCACATGGAAGGTTACATGTTAGTTTAGTTCAGTGGTTTTAAACTGGTTTTGCTTCAGGACCCAGAATTTACATGGGACATCAAGTGATGACACGACACAGTACAAAAATGAACTAAAATGTCCTTAAAATCCAGCTTTGAAATGTACTTGTATGAATAATGTTATACGGAATAAAATAGTAAAGTACATATTTTTGTAATGAAAATAATAAAAATAAAACTAATTGCATGACAACGTGTTTTTAGACTAAACACAGATCGAAATTCAGTGAAGCACTAAATGCAAATATGTATAACATATTATAATTGTATTATTAAGAATACAATTTATTATATAATTCAAATAATACTATAAATATAAATGGACTTGTGACTCACTAGTTGACAACCACTGAGATGGTTGGAGATATTTTCTCTGTCATTGGACTTTTTTTAGTTATGTGTGAAGTGGAGTCGCTAGCGCTCAGATTTAAAGACCGTTTTATTGCCATGAGACTTGCGCAGGCAGGAAGGGTGTGTTGGAGAATTTCCTGTCACCTTTGGTTTTACACAGTACACAAGAAAAGCTGCGGTTAAGCTAAATCTATGCATATTTATAGACTCAAGCGCTAAGCAAATGCTTAAGTGGCGGCAGTGGCGGCCTGATTTAGAAGCTCATATTAATAGGACTGGTACTACGGCCTATAATAGTTTTCCCCCATGTCTCTCTTCTTTTCTGTTGTGGCTTTGATGTTATGTAAAGTCGAAATGGACAGGATGTGGGCTTGCTCTCATCCCTCTTTGTGGTTGCTTTGTGTGTGAAAATGCCATCATCATTGCCGTCATGTCAAGTCATATTTGTGTGTTGTGCTATCTGTGACTGTAATTGTATACTCTGCTCATTCGTCTTCGCCCATAGCAGGTCAGCCTCAGCGAAAGGCCAAGCCCACTGGTTTCATAAGACCCTCGTGTGTTTGTGCCATAGAGCTAAATGTTAGGCATTCTTGGTATTTGAAGAGTGCGTGTGTGTGTGTGTTGGACCCACGTAGTGTGTTTTGTATGGAGTGTTCTGACACCATCTGTTTGTACATGCTTGAATGATCTTAACCAGTTTTGCAGCTTTTAACAATTATGATTTAGGCAGGAAGTGCGCACGCATCACAATAGCCTTTTCAGTTGTATTCCCTTCTCACCGCTCTCTTTTACAATAGAGCACTGTCGAGCCGAAAGAGAGAGAGAGGCAGAAAGCAGAGCCAGCGCACTGGAACAATTTTTGACAGAAAGAAGCCTGTTGTTTCAACAGAGCGGGCTGCTGGTGACTCGGTAGCGCTCGCCTCCCCCTCTCACCCCTCCTCCACTCTCCCCTCGCTCTCCAGCCCCTCCCGTTATCTGCCCTGTTGCCTAGCAACGGCGGGCCGGAGCAATTGTAGCAGAGGCAGAGCAATTCAGGGAGCAGATTGGTGGATGATTTATTAGTTGCGCTCAGAGTGCAGCGAGCCCAGGCAGCTGAAATGGAGCCTTAAAGTGGAGCCGACATGCAGCGAACGAGACAGCCGTGCACGTAGACTCCTGCCTGCAGTGCACTGTAAATATTACAGTAGTGGAAACATAATTAAGGTGACATAATCAGGCTGCTAACATGTGCCGCTCTGGCAGGTGTAATTGATTTTTGTCCTGCCGGTCAGGATCCGGGACCTCAGATAATGAAGGTGCGCTCGGATCCCTTTAATGTGTTCAACAAAATGAACATGTTCACACCTTAGACCTGTAGTCACCAGGCTGGGGATTGATTAACACATGAGACTGTTAGATACTCATCAGTGTGAGATTAAAATTGTTGTGGTTAAGTGGTTGTTGTTGCCCGTGGTCCCAGTGCTAAATGCTGGTCCTGGTCCGGGTCACCAGGGTGTAAACATAACTAGATAGACATAGACTTTGTAGTTTTTGAGTCTAATTTATCTCCTTAACTTTTTTCTCTCCCTGGTCCTGTTATTTTGCATGCCTCAATGTTAAGCCCTTGAAACTATTGAGTAAAATAACTTGATACTTGGAGAGTCTGACATGCTCTAACTCATAACTAGTACTTTAGTTATAGCGGCATTTAAAGATCATCATCACACGCTCGTTTTGCACATTGCACCACCTGCTGGTTAATCATCCGCCTCTTTACCACACCAGATGAAAAGTGTCGTCTGTGGTCATTTTGTTTCTAATGCTTGCGTATCTCGACCCGTTATGGTTGCCCTGACAAGGCTAGATCTACTTTAAAAGGCTTGTAGTTTTAATTTGCAGGATTAGTTTTCAAGATTTATTGCAAGTTTTCAGAGCTTTGAGGTATAAATCTTGTAAAGAGAAACAAGTAATACTCCCTCCCTTCTCACTGCAGATTGTTCTTTTAAACGCCATGTGTAAACAGTTCCTGGTTACATAACTAGTATGCATTTGATAAGTTGGCTGAGAATGCCAGAGGAAATCCACGACTGGTTTTGCAAACGACTTGTATCATTTAGCCACGTCTAAAACCTCTACAAAGATTGCCTTCGATTTTTCTCACTAGTTTGTGCTTTGTGATACCATATGGTTCGCTTGTAAAAGCCACCATAAGGGGGTTGGAGTGTGAGTAATCAGAAGCGCAGACGTAGAGGTGATGTACATACGCACGCACGCACACTTAAAGCTCTCAGAAAATGCATGTGTGACACAACTGCTGCGATCCACCATGCATCGCATGACTCCGCTCCAGGTTTTCCAGCCAGCCGCAGACCAGAGGCTCTCTAGCAGAAAGATCACATGTAAAGCCTTCCCCTTTGTAGTGGAGGAGCAGAGAGTGACAAGCTATCTCTTGCTCGTAAAAAAAAACGACGTACCTTCGGAGACTCTGTGGATTTGCACCTCAATTTTTTTACTGCCTATGAGTGGACGTAGAGATTTGGGTCGTGTGCCGAGTGGACTTTTCCCAGGCTTTCCGAACAGTTTGTTTGTTGAGGACCGTTGACTGAGATTACTGTGGAGCGGGGCTCGCCGCTGGAACAAGAAAGTAAATCTGCTGGTTGTCTGCTTCGCTGGTTATGAATGTTTCTGCCTCCGCTTTTTATGGCTCTCACAGTCTGTGGCTCTTAAAGGAATAGAAAAGCATTCAAGCTACACATTCTACTTTTATATTACAGCGGTCTTATTTGATTGTTGTATCATTTTTGAAGTTACTCTTCGGTTTGTGTTGTAAAAGTTGTTCCCTTTTTTTTTTTTAAGTGAATGTTTTATTTGATAACTGTACTTGTTTAAAGCTTTAGTAATTTTTCACATTCACAAACCTGATTATTTTAACACTGTTAGCTTAAGTTCTGTTTGTTTGCAGTAACTGTAAGCAAATGGGTTTGTAATTCTAGTACTTTGCGCAGGACTCAGGCAGCTGTTTGAAGTGTGAGCGTGCAAATTGTAAGATCAGAGAGAAGTGTGTTGTGATTCGTCGCAACTTATGAAGTTCAGTTTCAGCTTTGAACTTCAGTGTTGTGCGACCCTCATATGCATATCACCTTGCTGAACTTTCACTAAGATTTAGAACTGCCATCGCGTTTCTACTCCGCTGTGGTTTAATCTCAGCTTCTATTCCTGCTTTTGTTGTCATTTCCCCTCATTTTTTTCACTGTAGCTAAGCTGTGCTAGCACAAGCAGAGATTTTCAGATTAAGATCACAACATTGTTTTCTTCCCCTTGCGGTTCACAATGTAATGTATGTGTAGTGCTTCATGTCAATTGTTACGGGTGCTTTAAGAATCTAATTTTAAATGTTTTTCTCATTTCTTTTCTCAACAGAAACGCTTCATAAAGGGTTTAAGGCAGTACGGGAAGAACTTTTTTAGGATTCGGAAAGAATTGCTCCCTAACAAGGAGACGGTAAGTAATTTTTTTTCCTATTGAAAACATTTGTCATCGTTGGACACTAAAACAAGATAACTCCTTTTCACTGTGGTTTTTCATGTTTTGAAATCGAAGCTATGTCTTAGTGGTTTAGAAAATGGTGAGGTTGAGAAAATGATTGAATACCATAGTTTACACATGGACTTGAGTGCATGAATATTAGATTTAACAGTGCATGTTAGGTGCTTGTACAGGGGCCCTGAGACGTGTTTAGTCAAAACAGAAACATGACTTTATATAACATTTAGTTACAGTTCTGTACAGCTACAAACTTATTTTAAGCGCAAAGCATTATTTGTTAAACTCTTGTTTTTTATGCACAGTGCAAGTAATAAATGCAGAAATATGTCATTTTATTGTAATGTAATATGTAAAAAAAAAAAATTTATAATAATTGGTGAATTACTTTGCATTTCACAGTATTCATAGCAGATTAAGTTTTTGTTGTTTTTATGAAAATGTATTAAGGTCATAGCTGTCTCACCGCTGCATGAATAAAGTTTAGGATTCCTCTGTTTAGATCAACATGACATGAGGAGCTTGTTGACATGAACACATTTAGAAGATATCTAGATGGTTTTTCATTAACTGTTTAACATTAAAAACGTATACTGTAAATAAATTTGACGTATATTATATAGATGTGTTTATTAATTTTGATTTATAAAAATATATATTGTGTTTTTTAGGGTTGATAAAAGTTGAACACTTCTTTAACATTCTTATAGCATACTTAAGTACAGTATGAATTGTGTACCAAACATGTTTTTATCAATGTTTTATCAGGTCAGCTGTTAGCTTTACTGGCCTCAGTGTCATGTCAGATGGCCTAATAGGCTGGTTATCAAGTGCATGTTTTATGGGGTATTGACTTAGCTCAATGATTAGTCAATAAAGAGGATCCCTGCTAGCAGAAGGGAAGCTGTGTGAAGGCCTGTCACCCTTAAAGTACCATAGTCATTGATAGTTTTGCTCTTCATGCTGAACAATATGTATTCCTCTGGCTGTAAATACATATTTTAAATGAGCCCATTTTAATTAGTTAATTATAAGACCCTGTAGATGAAAGAACAAAGTGAAATACAGTGTAAATAACTCAGTGTGTGTACACTCCCAAATACCTGTTTGGCGAGTGGAGCGGTGCACTTTTGTGCTGAAATCGTTGATTTTTATATTGACCTGAAACAAGGAAAGAAGAAAGAATACTTGAAGGCTTTAACAATCCTGTAATTCTGCTAATTAACATCTTGATATCATATACTAGAATAGTTTGATTATTTATTTTCTTTTATGACTGGCAGTATTCAGAAGAAATAATGGGTTTGCAGTTGTCTGCTTTTTTTTGTTGCCAATTTTATTTTGTTTTTTATAAAGTTGTAACCACTGACAGGACTTTTGAAAATGATTTTATTTTATATTGAATTAATATCAATTCCCATTCTAATGGAGACATTTGTTCCATTTATTTCATTATGTACATGCATGCATAAACAAGCCAGCCTCTAAAAACCAGGACAAGAAGAAAGAATGATTGAAAAAGAAGACATGGAGGCACAACAGTCTTGCTGAAGGGCAGGGTTGAGGGGTTAGTTTAATATATACTAAGAACAGCGAGTGTTCTCTAAAAAGCCCCACTTTGCTTAAGATTGAAGTTGCTTTTGTGCTTAAAGCCAACTCTATGTGTAAGTGCCAGTCAATACCCTGCGGAAAGCTTGATTTATTTTCTCTACAGTCTTTCTCCCTCTCTCCCATTTCTTTTCCCAAATCTTTCTTTTTTTGTGGGATTTTTAGTATATTCTGAAACTCCTTCCTTCATCCATCCAAGATGAAAACCTTTCCTTCTACTCAAATGCCAGCCTTTCTGCTGAAGAATCTTTCCTGTGACTTTCTTCCAGGTCATCTGGTCCAGGATTTGATATGACCGTAGCGTTTTTAAATGCCCAGGGCCGTAGAGGGTGATACAGTGCAGCTTTTCTGCCTCTCCCCATTTTCCCCCTCAGCACTTATGAGCTGGGTTTGTCATAAAGAGCCGGTGCCAAGGCTAAGCACCCACTGCTGTGCAAACACACCAGGCCTGACTAGCTCTTTGGAATGCTTTTATATGAAGTCAAATAAAAGAGGAAGTTGGGGAAGTGGGTGTGTCGTCTTACTGTCTCTGCTCTTTTCGCTGCCACCATTTCCTCCACTTGAAAGACAACGTCATGGAATTATTTGTGTTCTGGTGTAAGAAATGTTCCCAAACAAACCCGGCATGATGTGTCTACAGATCACAGATTTGCCCGTGTGCTGTCCCAGAAAGATTTTTTTGTACTTTGTACTCTTCTGATAGTTTTCTGTAGTGGTTTAGACCTATTCGTTTTAAATTATTGCTTACAAATCAAACCAGTAAGCACAGCAACATAAATTTAAGCTGCAAATGATCTAATTCGAAACAAACTATTGCAGATTGTTTTTATGATTATTTTTAATGCATTTTAAATGCCCAAAAGTGTGTTCCTTTATTTTATTTATTTATTTGTATTCGACAGCTTATTATATACTGACTTTTTTATTTGAATTTAAGTAATTATTAATATTTTTATGTAGGGTTTTTTGGAAGATTTGATTTCCAGATGCTTCTCATATTAAAGGGCACATTGGTCTGTCCCTGGTAAATCTGAAATTTTGGTATGATTGCAGCACTTTGCGACAACAGTCTGTGCGCTTTAACCTTTTGGAAATCTGCCCCTGGCTTTTTAATGCTAGGTAGACCCCTGTTTTAGGAGGGTGCAGACTAACTGGTAACACTCCAAAGCTTGATTAAATTGCACCTGCAGGAAGAAAGAACCTTAGGTTGCACAATAGAGACTCTGTAATGTGGGCCGAGATGTATAAGGGACATTTTCCATCATGCTGGAAAAACAGCCATACCGTAAAGCAGCCATGGTGTAATCCAGCTGCATTGCTGGCGTTGCAGAAGATCCAATTGTGTAAGGAGGCAGCCCTGGCCCTCGGGCCCTGTAATTTTGGCCAAGATTATAGAACTGTTCTCGGTACAACCTTGTAGCAGATGTTTGCCCTGGTGCGATCTGTATAAATGTCAAATTGAATTCATTGCAAAGATGTTAGCCCTGCAGCCAGTGCCCTAGAGAGGCGCTTGTGTGATTAGAGGTATTGAGGGTTGGGCACTAATTAAAATGGCTAAAACTGGCGGCCTGCTCGATCGCCAGCAGCTGTCCAGTCGTGATAAAATTGTCTGCTTGTTTTGGTAAATGTTGTTTTTGGAAATGTTTTTGATCTTAGTGTACTTGGCCATTTTTTATGGTTTAGACTTCCTCCAGATAGGCTATACAAATAAATTATAATTATTTCTGTTTAGTGTGTATGAAAAGTGGGCATGCATAGCCTAGCCTGTGTGTTGTTTGTTGTCTGGCTATCTGAACAAAGCTGTGGCTGTACAACTTGATCTTTTGGATTAAAGAGATCGGCCCCGATCAAAAAGTCTTGCTGTGGCGTACTTTTGCCTCCATTGGCTGAAAGCGCTTAAAGCAGGGAAACACAACTGCTGATTCCTCTGCTTGTGCCTCGTTGACCTGCAAGCGCACACGGCTTATTATTTCTTTTCCAACAGAAAGCGACAGCGCAGCAGGGATTCGCTGTCTATTTAATATCCTTTTATACCCCGCTCTATCAGCCAAGGCCATTGTAGTGCACTTTTTTTTTCTCTCAAATTTTGCCTGATTTAACCAAAAGGTTGGGCAATGGTGTTTGAATGGAGCCTGTTTTTGCGGTGTGCTACATTGCTTTGTTGACTTTGGAGCAAGGTTACAGTAATAGACATTTCCTCTCAATGTAATTTTTCAGGGCTCTTCTCAGACAGTATAACAGCGGCATTTATTTTGACCGTCAATATGGAGTGCCTGGAGTGCAAGTAAAAATTGGTGGCAAGGCATTTAAAAAAAGCAGAGCGATCAAATTAAATCTTAGTGGTTACAGTAAATATACTCTGTAGTAACTTTTTTTAAACAAAAAATTAGTGCGATAATGCTGATATTTTGTCTCATACATGTTATGTAATACATGTTTACAATTTATTTATTATTAAATATTGAATATATATATATATAGAGAGAGAGAGAGTGTGTGTGTACTGTACAACTTCAAATAGTAGCCCGGGCTTTTATTTTCCCAAATCGTCGAACTGCACCAGCTTGTATTTGAGACAGGCGTCTATATGAGACAGGCCTTTATAATTTAGTGTTGAGATGTTGTTCATTGAGTGTATAGGCCTGTCTCTAATCTCTAAAAATCTCCAAATGCTCCACGTGAAACTGAGGTCTTCCGACCTTTAACTATCGCGTCAATTGATTTTGATTAATATGCGCGAGGGAGAGAGAGCAAGACAGCGCTCGTGGTGTTTGAAGACGTGAGAGTGCGCGCGCGCGGCCGGGGCTCTCTCTCTCTCTCTGCTCGTAACGCGCCCTGTCAAGCGCAGCAGTCATTCTATTCTACATCACTCATCGATAAAAAAAAAGGCTTTGGAGGGACAAAAAATTTGCTTTGGCAGCCGCCAAAAAGCGGACGATCTGACGGGTTTTAGAAGATTAAATACAACCCGAAACTAAAAAACAGACCCGGCCTCTATTTGAGACCGGCCTTTATTTACCCAAACCTGCAGCCACACCAGGCGTGTAAAAGAGACAGGCGTCTATTTGGGACTCGGCTATTATTTAAAGTTTTACGGTATGTTAATTTTGAAATTCAAAATTATATTAATTAGTTGCAATGTACTAAATATATGTATATTTAATACATCTCTATGTGTATAATTTTTTTAATAGCTTAATAAATTCTTTATTTGTGGTACAATTTTATTCATGTATTTTATTTTTGCTATAGGTTTTTTTAAATTACAAAAAGTATATTGTACTGTATTAAATTGTTGAAGACATCATTGTAAGTATCCAGTATTTAAAAGGCTATAAAGTACAGTGCATAAGAGAGTCAAACTTCTTTCAGCTTTCTTTTTTTGTGACAGTGGATTGAATTTGTCATTACTGCTGCATGTCTCTCCCTCCGGCATGTATTTGGGCACAGTCGGTTCCATGTAAGAACCAGAAAGCACACGGGCCAACTCAACTAATTAATGTTTACAGCTGCATATTCCCTGTCTGTACCTAGTGACCAAATGTTCTCGTATCAATTTTTTTGTATTGTTTAACCAAGCAAATGCTCTTGAGGTTTTTTTCAGGCGGGCTTGATTTGTCTGTTGCTATCTTCCATTTTCTCTCCCCTCTCGCTGCCCTCCCTTGCATTCTCTGCTGCTCTCCTTCCCCTGTATTTGTCAGCTACAGCCTTAACCGTTTGGCTTACTGTCAAAGCAGGGGCCTTTTGTGGCTTCGTCACAAATCTGCCAGGAAAAACAGAAACCATCTGTTCAAGTCCAGGCCTGAGTGCGGATGAGTGTATAAATACAGGAGTTTAGGCCTCACACCCATCCTACACACAGACGCACACATGACCAGAAGGTCCAGCTATGGTTTCTCCCGAATGGTCCACTGCATTGAAAAAAAAAAGTGTAATCTGTTGGAAATTACAGTCTGTGCTTGCATGCTCCCACATCGGTGGTTTTCTCGAGGTGAAATCAGAGTGGAAAAGCATTTCTCTGTGCTGTGATAGGAGGTAAGCCCCTTCCTTGTCAGATAATCCACCCTCCAGAAAAATTCTGCAGATGGAAGCATTCTGAAATGTCTCATAATTCCAAGCTTACGTTGTCAGTATCTCCCGCTCCCTGGTGCACACTCTTCTCTTCTTCTTAAAGATTCGGGGCTAAT
The DNA here is from genome assembly GCF_029890125.1 of Rhinichthys klamathensis goyatoka. NCBI lineage: Eukaryota > Metazoa > Chordata > Actinopteri > Cypriniformes > Leuciscidae > Rhinichthys > Rhinichthys klamathensis. Next base: position 2,339,453 of record NW_026606789.1, on the reverse strand, counting down.
GGAGGAAATTCCACATACACTAATAGCTGTACGCATTTATCCTGGTCTGGGGGGGGACAAGCTATTCGGGAAAATGTATATATTTTAGTTTGAGTATTTGTGCTATTTGTACCACAAATCATTTAAAAAAATGTTACACACCCTTAAAGAGAGTTCACCCAAAAATGAAAATTATCGTCATTTAATCACCCTCGTATTCAAACAAATTAGTATGATATTTTGAAGAATGTTTCAACCGTTTTTCTCAAAACAATGACATTGACTTCAAATTTAAAAGGGGGGGGGGGGTGGGTATTTTTTTGTTTCACATATTTTGTTACACAGGTGTGTGGAACAGCATGAAGGCTTTTTTTTTATTTTTTTTTATTTTTTATGGGTGAGCCATGTCTTTTAAAAATATTATTAGTGGTGGTTTGCTTTTTTGCCTTGCCATAATGTTTTGCACATTAGTGTATAAAGAAAACAAGGAAATGCTTAAATTTGACATTTTGATGCTCACTACAGATAGCAGAGAGAAATCTCACTTTTGTCTCCAACAAACCTACCTTGACACAAGTCCTGGCTTTGGTATTCAAGCTGTCAGTCTTAGCACTTGACACTAACTCACTATGTGCATCCAGCTTCACAGACCTTCACTACAAACTGAAACTCACAGGAGACATTTCCTCCCCCAGATGTCATCTTTTATTTTGCTTCACAGTAAGACATCTCCCTATATAAAATACTAAATAGCTTCTTTGTCTGTCCTATGTTTTTTGTGCTGCACCTTGAAAAATCGTGCATTTGTTTTTCTGTGTAGCAAACAATCCAGCAACATTTTGTCAGAAAGAATGGGCAGCGCTGAAACGAGTGAGGGATGAGAGACAAACCCAGAGCCCGTGACTTGGCACAGCCCCTCCATGCTTCAAATGAAATCATATTTCCTCTTCCATCTCCTCTTCTCCAGCTTGAAAGGGGATTTTTCTATAGCTCTCCATCGTACAGTTATCACCCGAGGAAATTTGTCATCATCACAGATGATCCTCTCAAAACATTTCATCACTCTTTTCATCCTCGTTCCCCTACTCCTCTACATATTGCTTCAGTAGATTGCATTAAACATCGCTGCGTTATCTTCGCCCGTGGTTGTCAGCTCTTTCTCAGCCTTCACACCTGTCTTGATAGCCTATGGACTAAATTACTTTTGAATGACCACAGTGATTCCTTTCACAGTGTTATTACGCTGAACCAGAGCAAATTTTTTTTCGTCTGCCTTCCTCTAGGATGTTTAAGAGCTATAAAGTGCTCTGGCAAAATTGTTGAGGGCTAAAATGACCTTTTCTTTTTATCTTCTGTAGCATTAAGTTGAGGTTTCATGCTTCAAAGCTCACATCAAATAGAGGGAGGGAAAATAAAAAGTAAGGGGCAACCATGAGGAAGGGGAGGGGGATGCGGTGCTGAACAGTCATTAGGCTGTGAAGAAAGCCTGCCCGCTGTCCTGCTGAACAGTTTTGATCTGCACATTTCAATTAAATTTCACATCAGGAAGCCTGCCATCCTTTGGCCTGCACCTGCGCCCTGACCGACCCCGCCAAAAAGCCTTTTACTCTCAGTAGCGGGCCCGGGCCTTTCGCCATTGCACGTTCCACTCATCATATCGCATAAATAACCCACAGGAGCTGGGCTGGGATACTTTAAGTTGAGCTTGTCAGCCTTGTGTTTCTAATTTGGCAAGCATTTGAACCACCCACAAGGAATTGATGTAATTGTGATAATTGATATTCCTCTTGCGTGTGTCCATCGGGCCACTCAAAGATGGGCTACTCTGAGTTTTATGCATGTGGAAACGTTTTGAGAACTGCTCTACTGCTCAATGTGCTTTTTTCAGTCCTTCAACTGTGCATTTTTTCACATTTTTATTTTCTCTTCAATGGCATATTCCTATCACACCATTGTTTTGGTGTTTATGCTGTACTTTGATTACTTTTTTGGGGGGAACATGTTATATAAGAACATGTAAGTATGAGACTTATCTTGTGTGTTTGCCCATGTCAGACATGGTAGCTTCGGTTGAGCTAGCCTCAGTTTTATAGCCTTTCCATTAGACTGCAGCTTTTTTGTGATTTATGTAAATGTAATTCATATGCTCAAGTGCAGGCATCCGAAGCAAATCTATATGGTTCAGTAAAATTCACTCAAGCAATAAAATAGCCTATGAATAGTCTAGAATTCAAAGTACATGTTTTTCCACTTGCTGCCAAGAATAGTTTGAAGTGTTTGCCGTAAAGCTGTTAATGTGTTGGGGAGAGCAGCATTTTAATGACCAATTTATGTCAAGAAGAACAGCCGAAGCAAAGAGGGAAAGCAATCAATACGCATTAAAGACACCCAAGCCCTATTCAGCCTGAGTTTAACAGACCCTGTCAGACCCCATGTCTGTCCTCTTCACTCATTCCTGCAACATTAACACATTAAAGCATGTTAAAAGCTCAGCCGTTGACATGCAAGCCACTCCAATGCAATGTCTTGAAATTAATATCCAGAATCAGCCAAATGATTCAATTGGAAAGAAACCGAAAGGTACAAGAGAGAAATGAGGAACTACCACAGGAAAAATTTGTAATTGCTTTTCCACCAGACAACGGTTTTAGGGCATGTGTATTATTTTGAATGTGTCCGGAAAACGACAGTTAATTTGTGCAGGCTGCCTAAGCAAAAGCGTCTTCTGATCCATGATTGCATGTGTTAATGTTTCAGTAGGGTATTGATTTCCTGGCTGGCTTTTGTGCTCGGGATTTATATGCCTTACTCCCTGGCAAGCGCGCCCTCTGAATGTTTGATTAAAGTTCAATTGACTCTTCTAGCGCAGGGGCTTGGAGCCATTTTACTCCCTATTTGTAGCGCCAAAGCTCTCCCTGACATGTTCCTTTGTTTCCATTCAAACGCCTGCCACCCAGGCAGCCACCAATGTACTGATCCTAATATCCCAGCATTCAGAGAGCTTCACTGCCTAATCCTGGGACAGACACGGCCACAGCACAACAAGCCGGTCTGCTGGCAAACCTGGCATGGATTCTTTGTCCAGGACTCTATACCTTCTCCCTTCCTTTCTTTCTACTATCAAAACTAAAATGGTTTCATCAACCAACTCCTGATGTTTTTCAGTGCAGCTGCCTTATCATTTTGACATTTGTGGTCTATTCTTTCGCTTATCAAGCCATATTCACATCACATCCAACAGATCAACTATAGTATTTGTAGTTTCTTTTTTAAATTTTATACAGTAAGACTGCCTAAATGTTTGTTAAAACTACTGGCTCATGAGATTGTTTATGTGTTTGCTATCTCATAGGGGGAGCTGATCACCTTTTACTATTATTGGAAGAAAACCCCAGAGGCTGCCAGTTGCAGAGCCCACCGCAGACACCGCAGACAACCCGTCTTCCGCCGGATCAAGACCCGCACCGCCTCCACTCCCGTCAACACTCCCTCCCGCCCACCTTCCAGCGAGTTCTGTAAGTGCAATCTGCCTCTCTTCCCCCTAGAGACAGAGAACAGACTCTTGTCACAGCTAAACATGACATCCCTGAAACTCCCAGGACTAATATGGCTTTTCAGAGCACAGATCCCCCTCTGTGATTCTTCAAAGTAAACAGCTGAAATCTCATATCCGATAAGAGACGGAACAGGGAGGTATCGCTCTAATTATGTGAACAAACCTTTTCTCCTGAAAAAAGCCACTGATAATGTATTAAGTGTAACAGGCCTCTGTTTTGTCTTAAACATCATTTGACAACTACAGTCTCCTATCTTTATCATCCTATCTTTCTATTTTCCAGTGGACTTGAGTTCAGCCAGCGAAGATGACTTTGACAGTGAAGACAGCGAACAGGAACTGAAGGGCTACGCCTGCCGCCACTGTTTCTCTACCAGTGAGTGCAAAATTTATCATCAAATTAAATCTCACATCATAATATCATGCTGATATTTAGACCAACAGCATGACTGTGAGTGTGATGCAGTTTTTATGCAGCAGCTCAATAAGTTAGTGTAACTTGCATTTTAGAAAGGATAAAAAATGTTTTTATATTTATACATTTATTTTTTATTTTTATATTTATGTATTTTTTATCAAATTAAGCAATATCACACACCGTGCTGATATTCAGACTAACAGAATGACTGTGAGTGTGATGCTGCTTTAATTGAACAGTTCAATAAACAAGAAGTTATTCAATCATTTACATTTAGACACTTAAATATCTTTATCAGAATTATTACTAATCACTAATTGTTGTATAATTTTGCCCATATTCTTTCTGATTTGCCGAGTGACCAAACAGTGTGACAAACAACAAACAATGATTTTCTCAGTCCTTCAATTGTTCCCAAGGTGAAGTGTTGGAGGTATTATCCTAATATAGTGATACCATGAGACAGGTGACTCTTCAGGAGACTATAATAATCCCCTCTGCAGGCCTGTAATTACTCTCAGTTTGAGAGTCCTCTGATGCTCGGCCCCGTACCTCATCTGGCAGATGGACATCAGAGCGTGTCATTTCTAATTTTATCCAATCTGACAGTTACTCATTTGTTTTTTGTCTCATTATGTGCTCTGACCTGTTGATGCAGTTGGCATTCATATCGCATTCAAGTCTGATACGAAAACATCTTATTTGACCTTAGCATGTCTATGAAGTGTTTGGCTAGCCTTAGAGCATTTCCTGTTAGTGTAATGTTTAATAAGCAGAGCTCAGCTTAACTGAAATTTGTGTTTACAGCCTCCAAGGACTGGCACCACGGGGGTCGCGAGAACATCCTGCTGTGCACCGACTGCCGGATCCATTTTAAGAAGTACGGCGAACTACCCCCCATCGAGAAGCCTGTAGACCCGCCACCGTTTATGTTCAAACCTGTCAAAGAGGAAGAAGATGGACTCAGTGGGAAGCATAGCATGAGGACTCGACGGAACCGCGGCTCAGTAAGACACCTAACTTGGCTACCTTTTAGCGCCATTTTAACTACATATAATGTGTTTTAGCAGCATTAGCCATTTGTTACATCTCTTTGTTTTTTTTTGTTTTTTTTCTCGGTTCAGATGTCAACGCTACGAAGTGGCCGCAAGAAGCAAACCGCCAGCCCAGATGGCAGAGCCTCACCAACCAATGAGGATCTGCGCTCCAGCGGGCGTACCTCACCCAGTGCAGCCAGCACCTCCAGCACTGACAGCAAGACTGACTCGATGAAGAAACCCAGCAAGGTACGACCCATGTGCACAGACTATTCATCGAAATCACACTGAGCATCACAGGAATTTGTTTTCTGAGGAAACATGTTTTCATTTTGTCAAAACAGAAGACAAAGGAAGAGGCGCCATCGCCTATGAAGAGTGCCAAACGTCAGAGAGAAAAAGGAGCCTCTGACACAGAGGAGTCTGAGAGGGCAAGCGCCAAGAAGTCTAAAACGCAGGTAAGTGAACTCCTGCTAGACATGCATCTCAATACATCTCAAAGAGAAAATGAAGAATAGCTTTAACCAGAAATTAGTAGTTTCTACATTTTTAGTCTGTAGGAAATTAAGTTTTAGAAAAATCTTTATTAAAAGTTTTTTTTTATATATTTAAAGTGTTTTTTATATTATTTATATATTTACATTTATATAGTCTAGTCTAAAATGCAGGTAAGTGAAGTCCTAGTGAACAAGCATCCTATGTAGGAAAAGTGTTTTGTATACATCTCAAAAAGTATAGGAAATATAACTCTAAACAGAAACGGCTTAGATTTGTTTTCTTTTAACCTGTCCTTCATAACAATGTATAGTTCTGCAATTCATGCTGCTGCATTAAAGATGGCAGTTTGATGAGTACTGCTAAAGATATGTGATAATGTGGCTAAATTATTGTTGGCATGGAAATGTGTGATGTGTTTGGGAGAAAAATGATCAACTAGAGGTTTACTTGGAAGAATAGCTCTCCATTAATCCAACAGACATTAATAAACGTATACTAAAGTTCACTGAAGGGTTTGTGGCAGCTCTATTTGACTCAGTCCAACAAAGACACTAGATTTACAGTTGTATTTTTTTGCTGTTACCTATGGTAACAATGTGATTTCATATCCTTTAAATGTCATTAGTTCACATTACATCTCAATGACTGTGATATGCAAAGGTTATTTGTTCTTGATCGTGACTGCACCCATTATTCGGTCATCAGCAAATGTCGGTATGGCCAAGTTTATTGACCCTTCCTTCCATCTTCTGCAGGAACTCCGGCCGGACTCGCCCTCGGAATGTGAGGGAGAGGGAGAGGGCGAGGGTGAGGGTGAGAGCTCGGACGGTCGCAGTGTGAATGATGAGGGCAGCAGCGATCCCAAGGATATTGACCAGGACAACCGCAGCTCCTCACCCAGCATCCCCAGCCCACGTGACAACGAGAGCGACTCAGACTCCTCAGCGCAGCAACAGATCCTCCAGGGTCAGCACCCTCCAGTCATCCAGTGCCAGACGGGGGCTTTACCCCCGGCCCCTCCTTCCGCAGCTGCAGCCTCCACACCACCCTCCACGGGCACACCTTCGCTGTCATCCCAGTCATCCCCCTCCATCCCCCCTACCTCCATGCCTCCTCAGCAGACACCTCCAGCAGGTCCGCTGTCTCTCATCCAGTCAGGGGCGCAGAGGCTACCCTCACCCCATTCCCCACTGCAGGGCATAACTCAGCCTCCCCCACCTACTCAGACCGGCCCTCAGTCCCTGCAGCCTCCACTACATTGCCCCATGCCGCCCATGGGCCACCCTCTGCAGGCGGGGCCGTCACACATGCCTCACCCTCATGCTATACCTGCTCAGTCCTTCCCAATCGGTCAGTCTCAGGTCCCCCCTTCACCACTCCCAGGTCAATCCCAAGCTGCCTCCCTGTCTCAACAACAGCGACCTCACACCCCTCCATCCCAATCGCAATCCTCCTCACAGAGCTGCAGCCAGCCTCCCAGAGAGCAGCCTCTGCCATCAGCACCATTGCCTATGCCCCACATCAAACCTCCGCCTACCACCCCTATCCCACAAATGCTAAACCCTCAGTCACACAAGCATCCCAGCCACCCCCCATTCCCACAGATGCCTTCCAACCTGCCCCCACCACCTGCCTTGAAGCCCCTCAGCTCTCTATCCACGCACCACCCTCCCTCCGCCCATCCGCCGCCCCTTCAGCTCATGCCTCAAAACCAGCAGCTACAGCCTCCACCAGTGCAACCTCCAGTGCTCACCCAGTCCCAAAACCTTCCGGCAACAGGAAGTCAAGCGCCCCCACCGGCACCTCCGCTCCCTTCCTCTTCCTCTGCCTCACACTCGGCGCCTTCCCAGCCACCCTTCCCTCCTCATTCCTTCATGCCAGGCAGCTCGCCCGTCCTGTCACCCTCCACCGTCTCTTCTTCTGTGGCGAGCTCAATGACTATGCTGCAGCAGCCACCCTCCTCCATATCCATGCCCCTGCCTGCATCGGTCAGTGCGCCCTGCCCAGGACCCTCCACTGTGCCACCTGTACAGATTAAAGAAGAGCCACTGGATGAAGCTGAGGAGCCAGAGAGTCCTCCACCACCACAGAGGAGCCCTTCCCCTCCACCCACCATTGTCAACACTCCCAGTCACGCCAGCCAGTCTGCACGGTACATCATTTATTTTTTCATGATCGATAGAATTGTCTTTAAGTGCTAATGTGCAGAATTAATATTATATATATATATATTTTTTTTTTTATTATTATTATTTTTACTTTTTGACAATTACTAAATCAGTAATAACTACAATAAAAACATTAATTCATATTTATATTACAATATTCAAAAATGATCAAACATACTAAAACAATATTATAAAAATGATAACGTTTAGTAAATTTGTATTTTATTAAATTTGTTTGAATGGTTTGAATAGTATTTTTATAATAATAATAAAGTGTAGTAGATAATAAGATTTTATTTATTAAAACGGTATATTAATTGATATTTATGTTATAAGCAAATGATAAACAAACTAAAAATTTGTCATTTTATTGCATTTATTCAAATGTAATCAAATATAATTTCATTAAGTTACAATGAGTTTAAAAGTTACGTTAAATAGTACTATAAATGTAGCAGTCTAACTAAACCTGCCTTAGCTTCAGCTCCTCTGCAGTCATCAAGCGTGGACAGGGCACAGATTAATGACTGCATCATAGCGGTGAAAGCCTCCATCAGAACATGAGCGTGTCTTTGTAGAGCTGCTGTGGCCTTGTTTCGCACTCCCTTGCAGTGAATAGCAATAAGCTCACTAATGCACAGAGAGCAGCTCATTATGGCACTGGAGATTAAAAAGATTGATTGAGAAGCTCTAGTATAGTATAAACGAGAGGACATCCCACAGGTTATTTATTTGAGACAAAGTAATTGCATTTGTTCTAAACTGGCTGCTAAATCAGCCTGTGTAAATATTTCTGCTCTTCCACAGCTTAAATCTGTCATTAGAGAAGAAAGGTTTCACACAGCAAAATGACACTGACAGTGGTAACTCTGTCTATCCATCCTGTTTATAGGTTCTACAAACATCTGGACAGAGGTTACAACACATGTGCCAGAACAGACTTCTACTTCACACCACTGGCCTCGTCGAAACTGGCAAAAAAGCGGGAGGAGGTGCTGGAGAAAGCCAAGAGGGAAGCAGAGCAGAAAGCACGAGAAGAAAAAGAAAAGGAGAGGGAACGAGAAAAAGAAAGAGAACGGGAACGGGAGAGAGAGAAAGAGGCTGAGAGAGCTGCTGTAAGTTTTGGTCTAATGTGTTGCATTAAATGCTATTTTTATCTGGTAATTTCTGCAAAACAATTTTCATTATCGATTTCTTGCTCCTAAATATCTGCTCTGTCTTTACAGAAAGCTTCCAGTTCTTCTCATGAGGGTCGCATGGGTGAACCCCAGATGGCGGGATCAGCTCATATGCGGACCTCTTTTGATCCACCACCCACCACCATCGCCACTGTGCCCCCTTATATCGGCCCTGACACACCCGCCCTGCGCACGCTCAGCGAATACGCTCGGCCCCACGTCATGTCCCCCACCAACCGCAACCATCCTTTCTTCGTCTCACTCAACCCCGCAGACCCACTCCTGGCCTACCACATGCCCGGCCTGTACAACGCAGACCCCGGCATGCGTGAGCGTGAGCTGCGGGAGCGAGAGATGCGGGAGAGGGAGATTCGAGAGAGGGAGATGAGAATGGAGAGGATGAAGCCGGGCTTCGAGGTCAAACCTCCAGAATTGGACAGCCTGCATCCTTCCGCTAACCCCATGGAGCACTTTGCACGGCACGGGCCTATTGGTCTCCAACACATGGCTGGCCATCATCCATTCGCCTCCTTCCACCCGGGCCTGAATCCACTGGAGCGGGAACGGCTGGCGCTGGCCGGGCCTCCGCTACGGCCTGAGATGACCTACCCTGAGCGACTGGCCGAGAGGCTACATGTTGAGAGGATGGCTTCTGTAGCTAACGACCCCATCGCACGGCTGCAGATGTTCAACGTGACGCCACACCACCATCAGCACTCGCACATCCATTCACACCTACACCTGCACCAACAGGACCCTCTGCACCAAGGTGAGAGACCTTTCACTCTACTCTTGTGTGCTGGATAGTTGTAGTAGGCCCACACGGAATCTGCGTGCCCAGATCTCATTCACAAACTTCTACACATCCATTGTGTGTTTATGAAGTATGATGTAGTTTGATTGTGTTTGGCTGCCAATTAGAGTGCAGTACTCTCAGCTACGAGAATATAATGGTTTGAATCCATTTAACAGAATTCCGCCAATGTTCTAGTCCAGAAAATGTGAAAAATGTCCGCAGATTCCATCTGGGCCATCTTTAGAATTGTAGAAATGGCATGGCCATCTTTTTCATTTTTTTTATGTAAAAAGAAAAAAGATTCTATGAAATGATGCTGTCTCTGATGTTAAAATTCTGGCCGATAGCAATAAGCCCATAATTATTTTTGTATTATGACCGATAACTGATAAAGGGCCGATTTAATATAATATTTTGTCTAAATAAGTGGAAAGTGCATGTGCAAATAAATATGTAACATTAGCTCATGCCGATGCATTTTAAAAACATCTCCGATATCGGCCAATAACCGATATGATACTGATTATATCATGCATCCCTGCTATTGAATATTGTTATTTTATGCTTATCATTTATGCGTGATGTTCATTTTGAATATCAGTGCTGTTAGTAGTAAATATGTGTGTTTCTGTATTATATTGACTGTGTACCATTACAAAAAGCTTCTGACACGGGCGAAGGTGGTGGTGAATGTCTTGTGTGTCCCCCAGGTTCTGGGGCACATCCGCTCGTAGACCCACTGGCCGGCGGACCGCACCTCGCCCGATTCCCCTACCCACCTGGAGCCATCCCCAACCCCCTGCTCGGACAGCCCCCGCATGAACACGAGATGCTCCGGCACCCTATGTTCGGTAAGACACATACACAAGCAGCATTTCAATCTTTCCAGCTCTTTGTCCAAGCATTAGCTCATGAATCTTGCTGTGTGATCCCTAGGCGCTCCATACCCCAGAGATCTCCCACCACCCATGTCAGCGGCACACCAGCTCCAGGCCATGCATGCACAGTCTGCAGAGCTACAGAGATTGGCCATGGAGCAGCAGTGGCTACACGGTCATCACCACATGCACGGAGGCCCTCTGCCAGGACAGGAGGACTATTACAGGTCAGTCCCCCAGTCACACCTTTTTCCAGAAAGTATGTGCGCTTCAAACATCCGTGATAAAACCATACGTGTCTCTTCTCGCTATGTTTCAGCCGGTTGAAGAAGGAAAGCGACAAACAGCTGTGATCAGCCGAGGGCTCCCAGTGGATCAGCAGGACACAGGAGGTCACAGCAGAACAGTTACGCACGGGAACTCGCGTGTTCTAGGAACGTTTTCAGTTCGCCGAAGCGACGAGGATCGTCTGAGGAAACTTCTTTCTGTTGTTCAGCTTTCTTCACTATTCCGGACTTTTTTAAGACATTGACTTTTTCGGGGGGTTATATATCGTTCAAGTAGTGACAGCGTCCTCAAGACTGATTGTGACTTTCCTGCATGAACATACTCTGAGAAGCTTCCCTGACGTCTTTTGTAGGTGCTAGAAAACCAGATACTTTGTCACTGTGCTAATTGGGGGGAAAACAGAGGAACAGAACAGTCGGGCCATTATATCTGAAAAGTGCTATCTTAAATTCAATGTTTATTTTAATACATTGTAGGAGGTTTTCATAATGTTAAGAAAAGCTGCAGCATGGCATTTTTTGAGTCTGTAAATAGTATATAAATATATATATATATATATACATATATAATTATTACTATTATCATAATAATTATTATTAGGTGTGGATTCCTAACAGATACGTTAGACCTCCGATATAATAATTTTCTGAAGTGCCATCCCTTGTTTCAGAGGGGAAGGAGATGGCACCGTCAGAGCAGGTAACCATGTCAGATGGTTCGGTCCATGTAAACGGGGTCTGCTGGGTAGAATGGTACCGGATTTTAATCCAAACACCTCTAGAGGTCAAAGCTCAGATGACGCCTTTTTTATTTTTGTTCGTTCGTTTGATTTGTTTCATATATGACAGTGTATGACAAACACTCATGACATCATGACCATATTTTTAATTTCATTGCTGAACTCATACCGAGTTAGACGTTCAAAACACTTGAAGGAGGAGGTGCGATGCCTCGTGAGTATTGGGGCAAGTAGCCCATTTGGAAAGAAGAATATTGCACTGATTAACCTCAGTTTTGTTTTTTTGTTGTTGTTTTTTTTTTTTTTTACAAAAATTGGCTTTCCTGTGACTTAAGTGTGAGCGAGTGCATTTCGAAAGCCGTTTCACTCTGTTTTCTGTGTACCAAAGTTGAGCGGCATTCAGTTTTGCAACTGGGTTCATATCTCGGCTAGTTCCTCAGTGCTTAGAGATTGCAAAACCTTTTTTTAAGTAACAATATGACATCTTGATGCACATTTTTTTACTTTTAGATTTACACATTGTCAAAGGGTGCTGGAAAAGATAGCAATGCTCCCCCCCCTTCCCGGTTTGTCTCCTGAAGTCCTCTTACGAGCTACTCGCGCAGTCAGTTTCCCGACCTACTGTACAAATTCATAAAACCATTCTCACTGTGAAGCCAGGGGAAAGATGTTGGCAGAGACGACGTCGAGCTTGGATTGTGTACCTGTGTGTGCATGTGTTCACAGTAGTGGAGATGATGACTGTGCTTGAGCTTCTCTGCATTCCTGACACCGCATTACCTATGATGCATGATGCCTCTTTAGTTGCTCTCCATCATGTGCAGGCTGTTTGATAGCAATCATTGACTGTTACATGCAGAATTTTTGTCCGTCCGTTTTGTTTGTCTTTTCCAGATCCATCAGAATTAACGTTCATTATTTAAAATGACAAATGCTAAAACATTTGTTTTTACCTCTGGTGAGATTGTGTATGGGCCTTTTTTGAGCTCAAAGTTCAAAGTACAGTAAAAGCTCATAGTACTGTTTTTAATTCTCCCCTTTTGTTTTAAAAAAAGCCATTGTGCATCCTTTGAAGAGTATGCATAGAAGCCCGTTTTAGCAGTATACACCCAAAGCTGAACACTTTCTGTAATTGGACTGTCATGTATCTTTTATTCTGTCTCAGATGTATACAGCATTTTACTTTTGTTTTAAGCATTTTCTCCTTTTGTCCCTCTTTTGTGTCTTAAACCTTTGATGTTGAGTGTTGTCAATGGTTTAGCTTCTTGTTTCAAAGCGGCAATAGCAGAATGTACATTCTGACTGCTAAGATTTATATATACTGGTATCTTGAAGCTTATTGTATATATTAGTAGTCGCAATGGGATGACACAGTGTAAACAAAAAGTAGAGATAATTAAGGCAGATTGTGAGTCCTGTGTTCTCCCCATTTGAGTATTTTGTAATTTTTTTGACAAATTTGTGGAATTAAAATAAAACTAAGTTACACCACATGGAAACTTGATTTCTAGTTAATATCACTTTTTGTTATATGACATGGCTAAAGTAAATGGTCATGCAGAAAAATTCTGGGTTAAAGTCTTTGTTTTCTGTCTTTTCCAGGTTAATTCTGATTTTGTACTAAAAATGGGTTTATTGACTGATTTATACTAGTGACTATAAAAATGTATGCTCATAGTAAGTGTGTTGTGTCAACCATATCAAAGCAAGCAGTTCTAAAGTAATACTGTTGTCCATCATTTTACAAGCACAATCATTCTGGGAAATGAGCTCATAAAGTGAATTCTGAGAATGGGTCCCCAAGTAGCAATAAATGGCAGACCAAGAAAGGTTTCTAATCCACAAGAACCATGCAGTAAAAACAATTGAACATTTTCATTACAAACTAAAACCAAGACAAAATCAGAACATTACTTTGTGTGGTCATTCTTGTCTTTTTTTTTTCTCCTCAATCCATAAACAGCTTAAATTATATACAATTAAAAACATTTAAATTTTCACTAAACAAAAAGGTATTTCTCCACATGCAGGTACAAAAAATGTGTATGAACTTTCCAGGTGCTGATTTCACAAGATGCATATGGTAAGTAAAGTTAAGGTTGAGCGCTTATGTGGATTTTATCTCAAAGCTGTAATCTAATACAGTTATAGGGTTATTTAGATGCTTGCTTTTGTTTGTATTTACTGTCCTCTGAAAATAATTCAAAATACAGCCATTATTGTCAAAATAGCCGCCAACAAAAGTGAGTACACCCTAAGTGAACATATCAAAACTGTGTCCGAAGTGTCAATATTTTGTGTGAGCACCATTGTTATCTAGCACTGCCTTAATCCTCCTGGGCATGGAGTTCACCAGAGCTGCACAGGTTGTTGCTGGGGTCCTCTTCCACTCCTCCATAATGACATCACAGAGCTGCTGGATGTTAGACACATGGTGCTTCTCCACCTTCCGCTTGAGGACGCCCCACAGGTGCTCAATAGGGTTCAGGTCTGGAGACATACTTGGTCACTCCATCACCTTTAGCTTCCTCAGCAAGGCAGTTGTCATCTTGGCGGTGTGTTTGGGGTCGTTATCATCCCGTTCGGCCCGGTTTCTGAAGGGAGGGCATCATGTTCTGCTTCAGAATGTCTGTGGACATGTTGGAATCCATGTTTTCCTCAATGAAGCGCAGCTCCCCAGTACCAGCAGCACTCATGCAGCCCCAGACCATGATGCTACTACCACCATGCTTGACTGTAGGCAAGACAAATTTTTCTTGGTCCTCCTCACCAGGGCATCGCCACACATGCTGGACACCATCTGACCCATACAAGTTTATCTTAGTCTCATCAGACCACAGGACATGGTTCCAGTAATTCATGCTCTTGGTTGCAGTGTGTGGCGTATGGTCTGAGCACTGACAAGCTGACCTTCCGCTTCTGCAACCTCTAAAGCACTGCTGGCAGCACTCATGCTTCTGTTTTTTGAAGCCAGCTTCTGCACCTGACACACAGCACGAGGACTGAACTTCTTTGATTGACCCTTGCGAGGCCTGTTCCGAGTGAAACCCGTCTTGGAAAACCTCTGTATGACCCTGGCCTGTACTGTAACTCAGTTTCAGGGTGTTACCAATCTTCTTATAGCCTAGACCATCTTTGTGGAGAGCAACAATTCTAATTCTCAAATCCTTAGTTATTTGCTGTGAGGTGCCATGTTGAACATCCAGTGGTCAGTATGAGAGAATTGTACTCAAAGCACAAAACTGCTCTAATACAAGATACACAAATTTGTATGGTCCTGTCAAGCAGACAAAAACATGAACATGATGAATAGGACATGTGGCTTTGCATGGTTAAACGACGTACAGCTATTATCACTTAGGGTGTACTCACTTTTGTTGCCAGCTATTTTGACAATAATGGCTGTATGTTGAGATATTTTCAGAGGACAGTAAATATGCTATACAAGCAGCACATTGACTACTCTAAAATATATCCAAGTTTCATTTCTATAGTATTGTCCCTTTAGAAGATGTACTAAAATGTTTGCTGAAATGTGAGGGGTGTACTCACTTTCGTGAGATACTGTGTATATATATATATATATATATATATATTAGTGATGTTAACTTGATTAATCGCATCTAACATGAAAGTTTTTGTTTATATAGTATGTACGGCAGGCACTTGACTTGAATCACAATTCATCTCAAATTTGACGAGTCAACACGTACATCTATAATATGGTTTGTTGAAAATAACAATGTGTAAAACTGATAGACAGTCTTATGCTAAATGTTTCTGTCAATGGATACGCATTATGGCTTACCCTAAAATGCGAATGCCGTATGTATGCCCTATATGACCAGTCATTTGCGCCGTCATCACGCGGGTTTTGATAACGCACGAGTGCAGGTGAGACCTGAACAGCACACGACATTGCTATCTGTGTTTAAACTAAACTCATTTAAAGGAGAACTCCGGCGCAAAATGAACCTTTGGTCTAATTGTTACCTAGTCAACCGTTATCTGAGATTTGTTTTCATGATTATCGAATGTAAATAGTTTTATCTCTAAAAACAGTTTAGCCTATAAAGCTAGTATAACGTTAGTATATTGGGCATAGTGTAATGACAAATAAAAATCGCTTGTTAATACCACTAACAAGGCTGAAAATAGCCCCACACTAACACGGTAGCATAATGAGGGTCCCTTCAAACCGAAGCATTGAGAACTTTGTCAGTGTCCAGACAGTTTAATAAGAAGATATTTTAAACATACAGTCAACTTCGCGTATACAGGCAGGAGCCATCTTTGAAATACCGTCTTTACCAGTCGATCTACGAACGCCGATTCAAGTGCGCTGGTGAGATGTGAACGAGCTATAAGTTGTGATAAGGTGAGCGCGAACAGCAGGCTTGGATCGGCGTTCGTAGATCGACTGGTAAAGACTGTATTTCAAAGATGGCTCCTGTCTGTATACACGAAGTTGACTGTATGTTTAAAATATCTTCTTATTAAACTGTCTGGACACTGACAAAGTTCTCAATGCTTCGGTTTGAAGGGACCCTCATTATGCTACCGTGCTAGTGTGGGGCTATTTTGAGCCTTGTTAGTGGTATTAACAAGCGATTTTTATTTGTCATTACACCATGCCCAATATACTAGCGTTATACTAGCTTTATAGGCTAAACTGTTTGTAGAGATAAAACTATTTACATTCGATAATCATGAAAACAAATCTCAGATAACGGTTGACTAGGTAACAATGTGTAATTAGACCAAAGGTTCATTTTGCGCCGGAGTTCTCCTTTAAGCCTTGCCAATTTAAACATTCAAGTGCAAGAAGACGCAAAAGAGAACTCGGGCGAGCTGTAAGAAGATTTGTGTGTGCACTCATCCTAAGCGCGCACACTGAAAGCTGTGTATCAGACAGCACGCTAATATTGAGTTATCTTTCAAGTCTTTCGCTTGAACGGACAAATTCACACAAGAATTGTCAACAACTGAGTATCTTAGCAAACATAGTAGGTTATGTCTTAAGTGAACGTGAACAGTGGAGAAATACAACGCAGATCTGTGCATTGTGTCTTAAAGTGACAGCAGCCTTATATTCCTGCTGCTGTCTGTGTTTTTAATGTTTATCAACAACAAAAGACAAGGAAATCACACATTGCTCTTGACTGAATAGCTTTTGTAAACGATGTATCTATTTAATTTAAAACTACAGATACCTGAAAAATCTGAAAAGTATGGTTTATTTTATCTTTGCTCTATTGTATTTATTTGGGCTGTAGCTTGTAGTTTGATTATTTGTTTTTATTCTGTTTATTTTTATTTGACAGTAGTCTTTATTTCCCTGAACATAGCTATAACCGGACCGTACCGAAACCGTGAACCTAAAACCGGGATAAAAACCGAACCTTCAGTCACACCCTATATATGTTAATGAAATTTGGAATTGTATATATTCTTATTTGTAAATATGAATTCATATTTGTAAATATACTCATACATTTAAGATCAGTTTGGTCTCATTCATATATATATATATACACACACAGACACACACAGACCTGTGTCATATTATAGGATGGGAAATGCAACATGAATATATTTTGTGCCTGCCTTTCACAGTGCTTTTGCATATTACATGTCACTTGCAATTTGTATTCACACAGTGCAGTGAATAAACGCATCCTCACAGTGAACGTAAAGGTCTTGCAGCACAATTTTAAAATCTGTCAGTGCGTCTGCAATTTGTTCCTGTTTCTGTCTGGATTGCTTGAGGGGATGAGCGTTTCAGTGTGAAGAGAAAACTTGGAAGTGCTTCCTCTTCAAAGAGGCCATCTTGAAGGATACAGAAACACACAGTAATGATTTCTGTCCTCTCCCTGCGGTTGGCTGGTCCTTTTTTGAAGCTATAGTGTGCAGTCGTTCAGTGAGTATTATTAGGCAGCTGTTGTTGTTGTACGTCCCTGTGGTGTTAGTTTCCGTGTGTGGACGAAAGTGCTGCTCCCCCCGCTTAATGATATCCCACTCTCACATTCCTGTCATAGCAGATCTCAATTCCCTCATGTGCTCTGCGGGACTAGATTCACATTTGGCCGGTCCTATGCATTCCACACCCACTCTACGCCAGCCGTGTGCACTTTCTCTCTCTCTTTCCGACATCATCCCTCTTTTTTTTCGTCTGATCCTCCCTTTTTCTGTCCATGATGCTCTCTGTCTCTTTGCTGGATAACATTGTTATCCTCTGAGATATATGAAATCTCCATTTCACACTTATCCTCTGTGGCAGCTGTCCAGATACTCAAACATTTGCTTTGTGATAGTGTCAGTAATAACTTAAGCCTCTTTGGGCCACCTGCAGGCTCTCATATGTACATAATGATTGTGATCTTGTGAACTAATAGTAAAAATTTTTTTTATATCTGTTACATTAGGAGTAAATCATTACAGTAATATTAATATATTTAATATTTTAATATAAAATTGTATTATGCACTACAGAACCAAGTAATTAAAAGTATTGCTGAGGGGTAATCATTTTTCATTATTTAATTTTTCCGTCTAAGGTCCACAATTTTTTGCGGACTCATGTCTCAACGGGCATGTTTTTTGCATGAGTAACAATTGTTATTTAAGTATAAAATAGGCTATTTTTGCCGCTGTTCCTTTCTTTGAACTTCTATGTAAATGTTCTCTTTTCATGAAACGAGTAATAGCACTTTGCTGCAGGTTTGCTATCGGTGCATCATTATACTTTGTGCAGCTCCATCCTTCAATAAAAGCCTCTTTGCAAAGGCTGTATTGTGAGAGGATCACAATGCAATCCACACTGAAATGTGCTGCACAAACTGTTCTGATTAGACACAGCTGGCTGCTCTGGCCAATCAATCTTTTTCTTCTATCTACGTAACCTATTTGATTATTAGCTTTTCCTAGTCCTCCACCTTCCCCAGCACCACCTGCCTAAATCTGCTAGGGGATTCTCCCTAATTTCCTTGCAGCAGCTCACTGTATTTATGTGCATCTTTTGGCATTAGCCTTCACTCATGCAGCAGCAGCAGATCTAGTCCGCCAACATTATTCCTAAACATTCCATTCTTATCAATAAACGCTGTTTAATTCTATTCGGAGAGTTGTCATGATTGAAATTAACTTGAGCTGCTATTTCCATACCTTTTCATAGGGACTGTTCCGAAGAATACACAGAGCTGTAGGTACATCACATGCACTAACATCATAATGACTTTTTGTGTATTTTCTGTTAACATTTATTTTCCAGGTGTTTAGGCCGCGGCTCGTCTGTATGGGCAGGTGGGGCAGAGCCCCACCAAAATATTCATCCAAACATAGACCTCTATATGCACTGAATTAATAATAGGGGAGAGCCGGGACGGTTGAAACACTTTTCAGATAAACGTCATTTTCTAAGATAAGATTACAGATAGATTTTTTTTTTGTTTTTGTAATCAACAACTCACATATAGTTCTCTTAGTATCATGTGTTATTCGGTACAAATATAGAATGATTTAAGTAAAAATTGACTTTGAACGGGAGTTGTGCTTTGTTTCAATCGTCCCGCCTGAGCGGGACGGTTGCAACACAGGGGTGGGACGGATGAAACATTACAGTTTAAACGGCAACTGTTCATCTAATGTTTGTTTTTATGAACAATACCTAACAAGTTAATTATGTACATAATTGTTACAAAGATGTTTTGTAATTTATTTTAATTTAAAGGTTCATATTAACCATTTTGTTCTGTCGCCCAATAAACAATAGGCGATAAGCCGTGCGCATTTTGCGTGCTCTTTCTAATATGCTATTTTGACGAATCCGTTTACAATTCATATTCTTACATTTCTTCCTTAAATCATATTGAGTGTTTGCTAGTTGAATAACCTGTTATTATGAAGAAAACAAGGTCAACCGGTAGGCTATTATGATAAATGAAATTTATTGAAAATGGGACAATTAATGATTATTAAAGAGATAACATGGACCAGTAGCCTATATGAATTTATTAACAGTAGGCTATAGGCTGAATAAACAAATATGAAGAGTAGCCTATAGGTTAAAAAACGAATAATATATATAGGTTTTCCTATGTAAGAGGCGCTGTCGGGACGGTTGAAACACTTGTTTCAACCGTCCCGACAGCGCCTCCTGCCAGTTACAGCCGTTTTACACTTAAACTAAAAAACTCTGATATTACACACTTAAGGATGTGTTGCAGTACTAATACACCTTCCATATTATTATTACAATGGCACATGAAAACATAAATACAACTTGTCAGTAAAAAAAAAGTGCTGCACGAAGGAATTCACTAACCGCACTCAAAAACAGCTTTCCGGCTCTAACTTTAAAACGGCATGACGTAAAGAAGAAATGTTTTCGCGGATCTGATAGGCATTGCGTGCTGTACGTGCTGACGAAATTTGACGTAAATGACGTGAGTTGTTTTCGAGGAAATCGTTCTGTTTCATCCGTCCCGCGTTTCAATCGTCCCGGCTCTCCCCTACATTATAAATGAGTTCAGCTTTCTACAACAAATATTTTTTGGATGTTCTAGACTATTATAAGTCGTGAAGTGAGCAGGATATATTAAAATGTAGCGTATGGATTCGGCAGGCATGTATTTATGATACTAAGCGGGGCAGCCGGTCTCGGAGCTTTCCCTAGCTTTACGGTGCCCCCGAGTTTTCCAATGTAAATCTGTGGTGAAAAATGGAACTGCAGCGCACTCTCAAAGAGAGCCATTGGGGCAGATTTCTGGCTGCCCCGCTTATTTCCACGTGACCTTATGTAAACCTTACTCCAGAACAAGACGCTGTCAGTCCGCTTCAGCTATGTGTCTGCATCAGGTCAGTAACTAGTTGGCATGTCTGTTCTTCCTATGTGGAGTAGCGTATCAAATTAATATAAATATACACCCTTTAGTTTAAACATGCTCACCCCTCATTTACACTGCACACGTCTGCGGCGCATTCGGCTGCGACACGGCTAACGCCGGGTTCACACCGGACGCTGAAGCGCCGCGGAAGCGGCGCGGAACGGAGGCCGCTTCCTTTCGGCGCCCATGTTAACCTATGGTGTCGTTCACACCAGACGCGGAGCGCCGCGGTGCGGCGCAGGCGGCACGCGCCGTGAAGCGCCAGTTTCGGCGTCTGGTCTATTTTTTCCGCGAGCCGCGAGTGATCCGCGTCAATTCCGGAAGGAAGTTACACCAAGAAACACTCGACTATCCGGTCAATTGTCAAAATAAAAGCAATTTTCAAATTAAAATACCGCGAGTGACAAATGCGAACACACAAACAAACAGGGAAACAACGAGAGGGAGAGGCACAAACTTCTTGGTTACAGAAACATGTTGTATTTATATTATGAGGTTATTTACTTACCCATGATGTAAAAAAAAAAATAGCTCTGAATAAACAACTGAGCAGAAGCGCTTGTCGACCTCCGCGAAGAACACGCGTCTGGTGTGAACAGGCACGCGCCGGACCGCGCGTGAATTTCCGTTCCGCGTCGCTTCAGCGTCCGGTGTGAATCCATGTGAACCGGTGTCTGAAAAGCTATCCAATCACGGCAAACGATATTGACCGACGATGGCCTATGACGTCACTACACCACCGACGATGGCCAGTAGCCATATCACCCTGTAGCCCAAGACTGGTTGCCCACTGAAGCTAAGCAGGGCTGAGCCTGGTTAGTACCTGGATGGGAGACCTACTGTGAAAACCAGGTTGCTGCTGGAAGAGGTGTTAGTGTGGCCAGCAGGGGGCGCTCACCCTGTGGTCTGTGTGGGTCCTAACGCCCCAGTATAGTGATGGGGACACTATACTGTCAAAGAGTACCGTCCTTCGGATGAGACGTTAAACCGAGGTCCTGACTCTCTTTGGTCATAAAAAATCCCAAAATTTGCCCAGTGGCCTCTGTCCATCATGGCCTCCAAATCATCCCCATATATATACTGATTGGCTTCATCACTCTGTCTCCTCTCCACCAATAAGCTGGTGTGTGGTGGGCGTTCTGGCGCAATATGGCTGCCGCCGCATCATCCAGGTGGATGCTGCACATTGGTGGTGGTTGAGAAGATCCCCCCCTTCTATGTAAAGCACTTTGAGTGCCGAGAAAAGCGCTATATAAAATGTAATGAAGAATTATTATTATTATTATTACTACTAGTGCGACCCGGAAGTATAAAAGGGCCGCCTAGAGAACATGTCATCCTCTTTTCATCTTCAGGGACTGTTTTGTTTGTAAGCTTCAACCTGAAAACTTCAAAAGGTAATCATGGAAAAAAAAATAAACTTGTGAAAAACGCTTCATGAAGTGTGTGGATCCTTGTCTAAGATATTGACACTTGATGACAAAAACAACTTGTGCGTTTAAAATCAAAGTAATAATCCAAGGCACTCGAGTTGTGTATACAAAAAAGTAAAAAGCCTTTATTAAATCATGGCTTCTATCATTAAAATTGGTGACAGATACACCTACGCGTTGCGGCTATCGCCTTCGTCAGGGTGTGTGTAACAAACAAAGTCACAAGTGCATTTTAAATAGCAGTTCATTAGTCTAAATAGCAAACACCTGGTCACACACTACGCAAGGTAACCAGCAGGGAGCAGAATTCAACAAATGAAATAGTATTTTGCATAATATCAAGCCAAATCAAACTCAAAAAAAAAAAAAAAAAAAAAAAAAAAAAAAAAAAAAAAAGAAAGATATATACATATACATATATATATATATATATATATATATACACATACATATACACATACACATACATACATACACATACATACATATACACACAAAAAAAAAAAAAAAAAAAAAAAAAAAAAAAAAAAAAAAAAAAAAAAAAAAAAAATTATACATATATATACATATACATATATATATACATATACATATACATATACACATACATATACACATACACATACATACATACATACACATACATACACATACAAAAAAAAAGAAATACAAAAAAAAAAAAAAAAAAAAAAAAAAAAAAAAAAAAAAAACTTTAATTGAAATATTTTCAGCAATATCTAGATTACATTATACAAATCAAAACATAACAATAAAATAAAGTAGAGCAAAAAAAACATATCAAAATATACACGTCAATGGATGTATACATCTAATGGTACACAATACAACTAATTTCATGAAAAATTTCACAGAAATGGTACAAAATCTAATTCTCCATTTAAACCTTAGGTTACAAAAATAGCGTGATTAACAAAGCATACAATAAAGTGAGAAACATCAGTAGAGACGAACTATTACAACAAAAACGTAAATCACAGGATCCAGATAACTCTGTATATTTCGTGACACAGTATAGCACAGAGGCAAACAGAATTAAGAAAATTATAAAGAAGAATTGGGAAATAGTTATGAGTGACCCTTATCTCAGGGAAGTCATGCCCGAATCTCCTTCCATTGCATTTCGGAAAGCACCAACAATTAAAGACAAAATAGTGAGAAGTCATCTTTCTCCTAAGAAAGCCAATACCTGGTTAAGTTCAAGTGCAGGAAATTACAGGTGTGGCAACTGTAATCACTGCGATAATATGATCAGGACAAAAACATTTAGAGACGTAACCTCTGACTCCGAACTGAAAATAAGATCTTTCATTAATTGTAATACCTCATTTGTGATCTACAGGTTAGAGTGTCCATGTGGATGTTTCTATATAGGGATGACGACTAGAAAACTAAAGATACGATTATCAGAGCATAAAAACGCCATTCGAATCTGTAACCCTCTATATCCTATGGCCATTCATTACAGAGATACAAACCATGGTAGTCCTAATACACTCAAGATAATCGGTATTGAACACATCCCCAAGTCCATAAGAGGAGGGGATAGGGTTAAGAAGTTACTACAAAGAGAATCTTTCTGGATTTACTCACTGAAAGCCACCACATTTCCAGGTTTAAATGGAGAATTAGATTTTGTACCATTTCTGTGAAATTTTTCATGAAATTAGTTGTATTGTGTACCATTAGATGTATACATCCATTGACGTGTATATTTTGATATGTTTTTTTTGCTCTACTTTATTTTATTGTTATGTTTTGATTTGTATAATGTAATCTAGATATTGCTGAAAATATTTCAATTAAAGTTTTTTTTTTTTTTTTTTTTTTTTTTTTTTTTTTTTTTTTGTATTTCTTTTTTTTTGTATGTGTATGTATGTGTATGTATGTATGTATGTGTATGTGTATATGTATGTGTATATGTATATGTATATGTATATATATATGTATATGTATATATATGTATAATTTTTTTTTTTTTTTTTTTTTTTTTTTTTTTTTTTTTTTTTTTTTTTTTTTTTTTTTTTTTTTTTTTTTTTTTTTTTTTTTTTTTTTGTGTGTATATGTATGTATGTGTATGTATGTATGTGTATGTGTATATGTATGTGTATATATATATATATATATATATATATGTATATGTATATATCTTTCTTTTTTTTTTTTTTTTTTTTTTTTTTTTTTTTTTTTTGAGTTTGATTTGGCTTGATATTATGCAAAATACTATTTCATTTGTTGAATTCTGCTCCCTGCTGGTTACCTTGCGTAGTGTGTGACCAGGTGTTTGCTATTTAGACTAATGAACTGCTATTTAAAATGCACTTGTGACTTTGTTTGTTACACACACCCTGACGAAGGCGATAGCCGCAACGCGTAGGTGTATCTGTCACCAATTTTAATGATAGAAGCCATGATTTAATAAAGGCTTTTTACTTTTTTGTATACACAACTCGAGTGCCTTGGATTATTACTTTGATTTTGAGCATTACTATCCCAAGCAACCAAAGAGCACCGATATTTTACACCCTGTGCAGCACTTCAAATGCATCTTTAACTTGTGCGTTTACTTTTTGGGCTCAGAGGAAGCACGATCAGTTCTTGAGGGAACTGCTTGTGCCAACTTGAGAAAACTTCGCTCTCGTCTGGTCCTCTTCTCGAGGGAAGAGGGACCGACATCTGTGCCAGACGATTCAGGTCCCGCTCGCGCTGAGGCAGAGCAGAGATTAGAATCGTGGGGTTTCAAGGGGGAGCTCGCCGAGGAGTTTGAGAGAGTTGTTTATCTCTCACGCCCCTCAGAGGCTCACGAGTTTGAGCTGCCGGATGAGGATGTGTTGTCACCAACATCCTCTGATCTGACAGCGAGTGCTCTGCTGGCAGCCCAAGAAAGCAGGAGATGGCTGATGAGGGTAAAGAGGATTTACAACCCGAACCCTCACAGCCACCCTGCCCCACGTATTGTGACTGTTATGGAACACGCTCAGTGAGGCTTTGCTGCCATAGGAGCGCGTGAGGGAAGAGACCGCTTGTGGCAGACTTTACGAATTATTTATTTCCAGCCATAATGCTCCAGCTCCCGTGACCCTTCCATTCCTGCCCGATCTATACAATGAGATCGAAAAGGCATGGAAGAACCCGTGTTCAGCGCGCATCCATCGCCATCAGCGAGCAAACTACGCTGATGTTGAGGGGATGCGTGAACACGGGTATGTGTCGATGCCTCAATTGGCGAGAGGTTCGCAAACTATCTCGTGGTTGGACAGGCATCAACACTAAGTGCTCTGGCCCTGCCTTTTAAACAAACATTGGGCTTAAATGGTAGGGCATACGCGATGGCGGGTCTGGCTGGTGATGTCTTGCACACAATGGCTGTGCTGCAAGCATACCACGCTGATCTGCTGAAAGATTTGGACCAAAGTCGGGGTCTTTCCCCTGATGCAGTGAAATCGAGCTACACCGCACTACAGATTAGCTCTCCGGGCCACCAAACAAACAGCCGCCACGATCGGACGAACTCAATGTCGGCGATGGTGGCCAGGGATAGGCATCTGTGGTTGAACTTGGATGACATTGGGGAGAAAGAAAGCTTTTCTTCTCGATGCATCAGTGTCGCCTTCTGAACTTTTCGGCACCTCCGTCGAGGCGGTGATGGGAAAGTTCAGAGAGGCGAAGCCACGCTCGAATCTGCACACTTCCTACACCCCAGGCGCTTCTTGCATCAGCCCTGAGGCTGGACCTGTGAAGGCTGGAACCCTTCTGTAGGTCTGGTCGTCGGGTTTGGTAGTAAGTGCGCTCTTTCGAGCTCTTTATGCTGATAGGCCTCCATTTTGTGAATGTCGTTTAGGTCATCGCTCTACGGGCAGCAGGTTGAGCTCTGTAGGTCTCCTCCCTTTACGAGAGTTTTTTTTAGTAAGGTTGAACAGTAGACCTCGGTTCCCTGTTAGAAAGTATTAAGGGGTGTGTTAGGTAGGGTTTTTATAGGAGTAGAAATAGGGCCCTGAAGTTCCCATATAGGTAGGCTTTGCATACCCTTCCCATAGGCCTCCTCTGATTTAGAGTCGTTGGGATTATATAGTGGGTAGTGCCAATCTGTGGTAGTGAACAGGTTGGCTTCATTATACAAAAAAATTTCTAGTCAGGCCACCGTTCATCCGAGCATCAAACAGACATTTCTGCGTGAGATGGCTTCCTCCCTATTGGGAGTTTTTCTACTGAGCCCACAGCTCTGTCAAGCTCCAGATAAAACTACAAAACCAAGCATTGGCCCTCGTCAGGCCACCTTGATAGCCGCCTTATACTAGAGCAGTAGTTCTCCTCTCACTTTAGAGAGTCGTTTTGAGATTATAGCTCTGAACTTCAGATATTATATAATATTCGTGTGTTGGCACTCATGTCATTGGCCACTTACTGAGGCCTCCATTCCCTTGGGTTTGGTAGAGAATATAAAATCTGTCTTGTAAAATTACAAGATAATTGGCCTCGACCCTGATACATCCTTCAGGGTCATGCTGATAGTACTCCCCTTGTTAGGGTCATTAATTAGAGTACTTTGCTACCCATAGCTTGTATGTTATCACCTTTCATCACCCAGGCTCAGGTAGAGACAGACTAGTTACTCCCTCCCACTTGGGATGGTTGAATATGCTCCCTTAGAGCTAAATCACTGCCCGGGCTGACGTCCATGACATTCGAAGCTGTAGGCCTTACGGTAGGCCTTCTCAATACTCCAGTAGCATAAGATTGTACTCGCCTTGGTTTAAAGGATCGATAGCACTTCTTCTGAGTACACTGCCTGTTGGCAGTGTTAAATAAGTATAACCAGGCCCACAGAAATGTCTGTGAGAGCAGCTAGGCTTCTGAAGGCTGGCTCTGCGTGCTAACATCCTCGCTATCAAGTAGTTAGGCCTTAACAGGCCTCCTTGAAGGCGGCTCCCCAACGAGTTGGATGCTTAGCATTGCAAAGGCAGTATCACGTTGCAGGCCCTATGGAGCCTCCTTGATTTTAGCCCAGAGCCTGGTCAGTACTTATCAGGTTGAGCATAGTGTTCCAGAATCTATCTGAGGATCGCTCTGTTTGAATACTGAACTCCCTAAGTCTGGTCGGAAGGTCGAAGGAATCTCACAAGGCCTCCCTGTTAGATCAGCCAAAGAGCTGGAGGTGCCCCCCTTATTAGGGTCCCTTTAGAGTGCTCAGCCTCCACAGGGCTTTGAAGCACTGTGTAGATCCAGGATCGAGTAGAGTTACTCCCCTCGTTTGCAAGGGTTATAAAGCGCTATGCTGAGTTCTACTCTCCAGGGTGCCTGTCTTTATGATCCGGTTTGTTATTAATTGCAGTTTTAATTGCCATTAATTGCAGTTTTTCCCTATTGGATTTTGTGAGAGATTCTGTTTAGGAAACAGACATTGTATACATTTGACCAGGTCAGCCTCCCTGGTGGCATGTGGGGTTGACTTTGTTCCCCTCAGAAAGTGACTGGACTGGACTCCTTTCGGACACCCTGGCCATATTCCCTTAAAGGAACCCCTTCCATGAAAGCTGTTGGTTCCAAGCCTTTGAACAGCCTTGGTAGGCCTTCCGTTGTTCGGAGGCCACTTTGAGGCTTATAGCTTGGGCAGTGACCATAGGGAATAATGTCATGCACAGCCTGTATGTGATCTGAAGGGGGAGAGATTCTTTGCATTTTCTGTGAAAATAACTGCCATTTCTGACATTTGTCACAAGCCATAATTGGCATGCACTCCCCTCAGCATGGTGGGGAATGTATATTATTCCCCATAGCATCATCGACGCAGTGCGAGTTCCCTTTCAAAAGGGAAATTCTAGGTTACGACTGTAACCTCTGTTCCCTGAGAACAGGGAACAGGACACTGCATCGTTCGCCTCTGGGATGCCTGCTGAACAGTCACTTCAGACGATAAGTGGATGACATTTTCTCTAGGCGCCCCTTTTATACTTCTGGGTCGCACTAGTAGTGACGTCGCCGGTCAATATCGTTACGTTGAGGGCTTCCCCATAGCCAGCAGCCATATCACCCTGTAGCCCAAGACTGGTTGCCCACTGAAGCTAAGCAGGTTGAGCCTGGTTAGTACCTGGATGGGAGACCTCCTGGGAAAACCAGGTCACTGCTGGAAGAGGTTTTAGTGAGGCCGGCAGGGGGTGCTCACCCTGTGGTCTGTGTGGGTCCTAATGCCCCATTATAGTGATGGGGACACTATACTGTCAAAGAGCACCATCCTTCGGATGAGACGTTAAACCGAGGTCCTGACTCTCTGTGGTCATAAAAAATCCCAGGATGTCTTTCAAACGAGTAGGGGTGTAACCCCAGCATCCTGGCCAAATTTGCCCAGTGGCCTCTGTCCATCATGGCCTCCTAATAATCCCCCCATATATATATATATATATATACCGATTGGCTTAATCACTCTGTCTCCTCTCCACCAGTAAGCTGGTGTGTGGTTGGCGTTCTGGCGCAATATGGCTGCCGTCGCATCATCCAGGTGGATGCTCCACATTGGTGGTGGTTGTGGATAATTCCCCCTTCTATGTAAAGCATCATCGTTCTCAGGGAAAAGAGCTTACAGTCATAACCTAGACGTTTTTATATCAACTTTTTAATAACAGAATTATGTTTTTACAATTTGTTGGTGAAATATAAAAATTTAGATTGACGACAGTAATAGCCTAAATTATTTTCATGACAGATTTAGGCCTATTTAAACATAGCCTACATTAAATAATGAAGAAATCAGGTTAAGTAAAAAAAAAAATGAATATGTAATCTCATGCATATATTTATCAAAAATCTCCTTTCTAGGGTTATTTTTTCTAGTTCATTAATGAGTTATGCTCATTTAATAGCTTTCCTGATGTAAATGTAATGTTAACAATGTTTACCAGTTGTTTGGTTGACATTTTCCCGCGTTTGAAACACCGCTTGAGCAATTAAATGAGTAATTTGTACTGTAAAAGTAGCAAAGCGCAACGCTTATTGTGATTACTGGATGTTAGGCACTACAAATAATGTTTAGTGTTTAGTTTTATTTCGCGCATTAACTGAAAACTATTTGGAGTTAAAGAGAGTTAAACACCTTGGTATGACCTGGTGAGACTAAAGCTACAAAATGCATCCAGAAGGGAAAAACATTATGAACTACAATTGTAATTGAAATTATTCAGCCCCTATTGCAAATCAGGTTTATTGGCAACATTTACAGGCTTTCAGCTGTTTGCAATGAACAAACAAATGTAATTGAAATAGCTCAACACAACAAATGTTTCAAGCGGTTTCCCTATATTCAACTGAAAATGCAACTTTTAATTACTTCTGCAGCCTCAAAATTATTCAACCCCCTGAATAGAATCCCTCACAACAGCACAAATCTGCAAAAAAGGTGTCGTCTTAAGCACACCAGATGCAACTAATCAAGGGCTTCATTAGTGGCACCAGGTGTGCTTGAGCTAGAACACATGAAATATCTGAACTGACTAGGTTTGTTGAGTGTCACGTTTGACTGCATGTTAGAAATATGGCTAAGTCAAAAGAATGGTTCAAAAAGTTAAGAGAAGATATCATCGCCCTTCACAAACAAGGAACAGGATACAAAAAGATTGCGAAGGCACTAAATGTTCCTAGAGACACCGTTGGAAGCATAGTTTGCAAGTTCAAAGTTATAGAGAAAGGTGGTTACACTACCTGGACGGGGAAGAAAAAGGCAGCTATCAATGGCTGCAACCAGATTTCTGAGAAGGCAGGTTCAGAAAAACCCTTGAGTGACTGTAAAAGACCTGCAGCAAGACTTGGTGGCAACAGGCACTGAGCTTTCAGCTTGCACATTAAGGCACGTACTAAACGCATGCCAGAACTCCGAGATCTACACCACTACTGACCCAAAAGCACAAGAAAAGTCGACTCCAATTTGCTCATATTAATAATCCACAGAAGTTTTGGGATTCTATTCTGTGGTGTGATGGAAAAAAACCTGAAACTTTTCGGCCCTATGGATCAGCAGTATGTTTGGAGGAAGAAGAATGAAGCATACGCTGAAAAGAACACTGCCTACAGTTAAGCATGGTAGTGCTCAGTGATGCTCTGGGGCTGCTTTGCATCCTCTGGCTCTGGAAACCTGCAGCGTATGGAAGGCAAGATGGATTCATTGAAATAAATCAGGAAATCCTAGGAGAAAACGTCATGCCCTTAGTGAGGAAGCTGAAGCTTGGGCGCCATTGGACCTTCTAACAGGACAATGTTCCCAAGCATACCTCAAATTCCACCAAGGTTTGGTTGCAGAAGAAGTCCTGGAAGATTCTACAGTGGCCATTACAGTCACTGAACCCCATAGAAAATCTTTGGTGGGATTTGAAGGTGGCGGTTTCAGCTCACAAACCCAAGAATATTACTGAACTGAAGGCCATTGCTCATGCGGAATGGGCTATGTTTCCTCAGAAACGCTGCCAGAAGCTGGTGTCTGGTTATACATCTCATTTGCAGCAGGTCATGACAGCAAAAGGGTGTTCTAAGTACTAAAGATGCTTGCCATGAAGGGGTTGTATAGTTTTGAGACTGCAGAAGTCATTAGAAATAGCATTTTTAGTTGAATTTGGGGCAACCACTTGAAACATTTGTTGTGTTGAGCTATTTCAATTACTTTTGTTTGATTTGTTCATTGAAAACAGCTGAAAGTCTGAAAATTTGGCCAATAAACATGATTTCCAATACACTGAATAATTTAGATCACAACTGCATATACAGGCTTACTTGTGAGTTTTGTCAGTTTCTTTTGTCAGATATATCCTACATCTTCCTTACATAATGCCTATAGGCCAGGTATCTAAACACCAAACATGCATTGCTTCATATAAATGTGATGATGTATTCATCTGTCTTATGTTTTACAGCTTTTGCACCTTATATGCTCTACTTGTACTGGGGAGAGAATTAGGAAAGTTAGAGTAAGTGTGGATGTGTTTCTTCAAATTTTCTTGATGAAACAGTAATCTTACTAAAAGCCTGTGTGAATTAGTGCTGGGTCATTATTTCAACTTGAGAGAGACAGTGATTATCTGCTTCCAACAGAACTGATTGCTCTAAGGTGTGCTGAACAAGTTGAGATGCACAGCGACACAGCTTGAATATGAATACGTAAGCTCTTCATGTTCATCATGCCCCTAATGAAAGCACACTCAGATGTTAAACCCATACTGTTAAGATGTTGGCCTGTGGTTGCCCAGAGGGCTTCAGGTGAAACCACATGCAGGAACTAGATGTTCTCAGGGGCCATAGAGACAGGGAGCACCCTGACCTTGTGTGTAATGAGCGTCCTGTGATAGATCGCTGTGCCAATGCGCTCACTCGCCTCTCTGTGGGGCTGTCCGATTTCCCAGACACAGATAGATTGTTCTTTGTTTTTCTTCACACCTCCACAGTGCAATTAATCTTCTCTGAGTCCATCTCCATGTCTGACTCCAGCATAGCAGACACCTCTCGAGCCGGTAGGTGATAAACTCACACGCCAGGGGCAAATGCACCACGGCCTGCTGAAATAAGAAAGAAGATGTTAAAATGCATAGCTCTGTTGGCTTTTTTCACCTTGTATTCTGGACAAAGCCCAGGGTATTATTTATCTTTGCTCCATTGAGAAAGGTTCATTTTGGTTTCAAAATATTTCAAAGCTAGAATTTCACCAACAGTAATCTTGCGTCGATTAAAAAAGGAATGTTGATCTGCTGAATTGCCAATTGCATGTTTTGCATTAACAATGGCAACATACTGTGGAACTTAAGCCATGATTTTTTGTTTTTTTTTAAGCCAGTTTAAGCATTGAGCAGTACAAGCAGTGATTCATAAGGCAAGCTTCATAAAATCAGGATGCAATGGGAGGCTGAGCCTCCTCGAAAATTGACTCTAAATAAACGTAACATCTGAAATGATCTGACTTTACATGTTCTCAGCACTTAAATTGTATTTCAAAAGGAAATACAATTTAAAGTTATTTATAACATATAAGACATCTGGTTTGCAAAGAGCCCACCTCTTTGCATGTAGGCTATATGGTATTTTCCTAATAAGATAAATAATTGCATAATGCATTGAATGTCATTTTGAAAATAAAAAAGCACATCAAAGACGTATTTCAGATTTTTGACTGATTATCAAACACCCCATTTCTGTTCATATATATTTCTAAATCCTTTCAAAAATAATTTTGGCTAAATACAAAAACAAATGCATAAACAAATTTTAAAATAAAAACATATACTTTTATTTTATTTTTCCACTCCAAAATTCACAGGACTTTTCTTGAGCATGACGTTGGCTGCAGGGCGGAAAACAAAAGCCCACTTCTTTTTTAAATAGGTTGAAACATGACATGGATATAAAACATAAAACATGGATATGCAATAAAACATTAAATTATACAATAAAAGTAAAAAAAAAATACATTTTATAAGTGTAGCTTACGGCATATTGCTGGGATCCTGTCGTGTTTTTAGCCTATCTTTGAGGCCCCAATAGTAAGACGGTCAGTCTTATTTGCGCTGTCTTGTTTGTGGTTAACACAACAAATGCAGAGAAACTTTCATTCAAAGATTTTCAGTAAAAAATGTAGGTGAATTCTGATTTATTAAGGGTTCTCAATCAATAATAAATGAATGGAGGATGTGTTTCATTGCTCGTAGGTGAGTAGATGTTAGATTGAATGGGGCTAGATTCATGCACATTGGTGGAGTGATGAAAAAACGGGAACTCCACAGCTTTTCCTCTATTAACAAATTAATAATAAATCCATTCATTTATCAATATTTTTGGGTCGTACTTTAAATTGAATTAGGCTACATGGAATATTTAAAGTTACTAAGCCTATTGTGCCGATTCAACTGTAAAACATTAGAAAAGGTTGATGTTACAGAATCGTGTAAACTTTGCGGCTGTTTCTTTGAGCGTCATGTCAACCTCCGCCTCAACCAATATCATGAGATTTTGAGCGGAGCTCCATGTTTGTCAAGCAATGGTTGATGGGGAGCGTTTGTAACTCCACAAATTTGTGTTTTTTTAACCTGACATTCGATAAAGCAGAAATTAGTGATACCAAATAGATAGATACCAAATAACTGACTAGCAATAAGTTGTTGTTCAGTCTCAAGAAAAGGTTGTGAAGGCAACACTAAAGAAATTGGTAGAAAATATGTGTTGACCTTGGGGTCTGGATTTCTGCCCATGCATACAATAAGTAGGCCAGATATTTTCATGGACATAACTCTTAAGATAAAGCAGAACGTACAATTAAACTCAAGGATATGTTGTTTACTTGCTACAAACTGCCTCAAACAAAATACTTAAATCTTTCAAAGACCATTGCCATGACCCTTGCAAAACTTTTAATAACACACACACACACACACACACACACACACACACACACACACACACACACACACACACACACACACACACACACACACAAAAAACCTTCCTCTGAAGCACTTGTTGCTCAGCAGTTGGACTGGTGGTTTTCACTGGGACTCGTGTCTTTGTGTACAGTGTACTGTATGTAAGATGATCATAGTTTGTATGAAGCAGTTACTTTTTTTTTTTTTTTTTTTGCTTTCTCGTTTCTGTTGCATGCTAAAAATGAGAGTGACATTTCAAGATGTAGGCTATACACTACAATTCAAATGTTTAGGGTTGGTGAGATTTTTTTGATGTTTTAAGAGAAGTTTCTTATGCTCTCCAAGGCTGCTTTTATTTGATCAAAAATACTAAAAATAGTCGAAACAGTGATATTGTGCAATATTATTACAATTTAAATTCACTGTTATATATGTATTAAAATGTATTATATTCCTTTGATGCAATGCTGAAATATCAGGATCATTACTCGTCTTCAGTGTCACACGATCCTTCTAAATTCTAAAATGCAGATTTTTTCAGTATTCTTTGATGAATAGAATGTTCAAAAGAATTAATTTGAAATATAATTTTTTTGTAACATAAATGTCTTCTTTCAAAAATAAAATAAAAATCTTACTGACCCCAAACTTCTGACGGTAGTGTACGTTTTGGCTATATTTAGCAAATATATGATTTTATATGATGTTTTTTTAATCATAGTCAAGTGTATTTTCTTGCAGAGAGCATGAGCAACAACACTGCTATTTGTGGTTTTACTGTATTTCTTTTACGTTTTTTTTTTTTTTTTTTTTTTTTTACTGGTTAGCCCTTCTCTTTGATGTCATCATGAATAAATTATCTTTATTATGTGACATACATCGAAAAAAGCCATGTCTTCTGACAGAATAAAATGATTTGGAGTCACGTTGTTTACATTGTCCTTTGGCTCCAGATTGATTAATTACACAGCATTTGGAGCTTAGGTGATCGGCTGAAGATCTGAGGATCCATGAACAAAGAAAAATGGTTCTGTGCTAGCAGCTGAATTTGATATGAATGGGAATTCTAACATAGCTTTCTACAGGTATTATAGACCACCTGGGTCACAGATGTGTGTTGGCCTGTCAGTGATGATCTGGTAGATTGATCCAAAGGCCACCAGCTGTCTTCAAGTGAAATCGAAATGGGCAGTGTGAATGCTTTAGTGTTATGGAAATATGCAGATTGGAAATATTTATTTATAAGATATGTGTTCACATATAGTTAATGTTTGCTCAGAGAAGTGCTTCATTTCATTTCAGAGTAGGTGGTTTTGGCATGTAATCTCACTCTTTCAGAAATATTATTGGGCCATATGTGATATCAACTAACAACACTTAATACTGCAAGTGCTGTTTAATAACTACATTGGATTAGAGATGACAGTGTTAGTGATCAGATGTGATGTGTAATCCCTTAGATGAGGGGTTTTTCACTGCCTCAGTATAGCGGATCTGTGGCCGCACCGCACTGAAAACCCCAGAAGACATGCGAGTCAAATCTCCACAGCCTTCCTCTGTCTGTGTGCATAGAGAGAGAGGAAACGTCTGCTTTTCATATGAACTGAGCTCTGTACAGCCTGCAGAGAATATCATTTCTGACTGAGATGATTCAGATTAAATCCACTCAAGAGCAGATTTCCCATCATGGAGAGACGGGTAATGAGATAACAGAAAGGCCACAATAATCACGAATCAGGATAGTTTGCAGTGTAGCTCTCCAGCCCTCACCAATTCACCAGGGTTTTACTATAGCATGCAGCCATAACTGTGAAACACATTTGAAACACAAATGTTTTCATCAGTTTCAGTTTTAGTTAGCAAGATTAGGCCTACCCCCCCCCCCCCCCCCCCCCAAATTATCATAATTTGCGTTTTTTAATCTTATATTTTTTTTCTATACTGTGCAAATGAAGGGTAACTGTCAACTGACATCTTTTGTGTTCAAATGAAGACAAGAACAACATGGTTGGTGAGTAAATGGTGACAGAATTTTCCTTTCAAATCGATGTCTGGAAAGTTACAGCTTTGGTGTTCGGTTCAAACCATAGAACCCAAGTATTGATTTCAGCGCCCTCTGGAGGCCGCTGGAGGACCTATGTCACGTGTTAAAATTGATCTCTTCCTGTTTAATGCGCTTAACGACTGTGAGGAATGTGAATTGACACTTCTTTTGTCTGCCGAAACATGAGCGCGTAGCCTACCACACAATCTCCCTGACAGAAAACGTAACATATTAGAGTAGCGGTACTCATTTAATCTACAAAGTGGCATAAATGCTGCCATTTGGTTTATGCCCCCCTTTTTAAATATAAGAATCAAGAGTCCCCTGTGATGTGTTTGTAACGTGAAATGATTCCATTCTTTTAGACACGTCACGTGACTGGATTGAAATTGGGCTGAGTACGCCCTCTAGTGGATAACAATACAACTGACATAGAGATTATTATGTTAACTGGTTTTGTTTTATCTGGTCACCCAATAAAATTGTATTTAATTTAATTTACATTTTATTTAATTTAGCTACTTTGAATTGTGTTATTTATTTCAATTTAACTTTTTATTTTTTTGTATTATATTATGTTTTATTCAATTTCCTTTGATATTTTTTTATCTTACAATTTTAATCTTTTACATTTTATTTTATTTCACTTTTTTTATTGATGTTTTGTTTTATCATCTTATTGCACAGCAGGGATGGTGTAAAGCACTTTCATATATGTGTTTTTGGAAGGACCTGGTTCAGAATGTGCCTTTCAAGATTTTGTGTGGATGTTAGCACTGTGTAAACAGTGTTAATCCAACTCACTCACGTTACATCTAGTCTTTGAAGGCAGGTGTGTCAATATTGAATGAACAGAGAGCTGCAGAGGAATTTGCTTTAGCTGTTTTCTCCCTGTACCACAGGAACTGCAGACAATAGTTTTCCACTCAAAAGAATACCAAATTGTTTTCTCTAGTTCTGCAACAAACAAACATGTGTCATTTGCTAACAAAAATACTATGCATTCACAAACACATTAAACCTCTATAGAAACATAAGATATGAAGCTCATGTTGCTGAATCAGACCGTTTAAAGCTGCTTGTGTAAACACTGATAATGGCTTCTCGGTCGACTAGACCTTGAGCAAACAGAGTGGAGATGTGTGTACTCTGTGGTCAGTCATCATTTACCTCTGCTCAGCACATCTCTATGTGGGAGGTTAAGGGAAACGGTCCTCCATTTTGAATAAAAAAGATGCACATGCACATTTACTCGCTTTCCATAAGGTTTTATATATTTATCTTTGCGTTATACTGTATATGTGGTATGATTTTGTTTATGTGCATATCTCTGTGCCACTCTGTGTGTTTACATTGAGTCTCAGCCAGTGAAAAGAAGATGGGACGTGCTTCACATGCTGTATGCGGCTGTGTGTGTGTGTGTGTGTGTGTGTGTGTGTGTGTGTGTGTGTGTGTGTGTGTCAGTGGGAGTGTGTGAATGTGTGACGTGAGTGTGTTTTTACTGGGTTATTTCCCTGGCTGGCTGATTTGATTTGATATTGGAGGGTTTGTGCTGTGTGAGCAGAGTGCTTGGGGGAGGATAGGGTTTGTAATGAGAAAGTGGTATGGGTTGGCTCTGTAAAACTGCTCCTGATGGGTCTCTTCAGCACATTTAATGAGGCCTGTGCTCCCTGCGTTCCCTAGACGACACGACTCCCTGCAAAACCTGGAGAGGAACCGATTCCTGCTGTGCCACAATCCTCCCTGCCTCACTCACTGACTGTCTCTCCGTGTGCATTACAGCCCGTTCATCTGTATGTGCTGTGATGATGACTCTAGCTGTGGAGGAACATGAGGTTTATGTTTTTATGGTCGACAAACAAGGCGGTTTCATTTAGATTGGCAATATGGATATATGCTGGAGGAGTTTCTGCTTGACTGTGTTTTCTCTGTATATAAACAGAGGCAGTGAGGATTTTGGGCCTTTGGCTGAAGGCATATTATTTATTTTTAAACTTTTTAATGCCACAGACCCCCGATGATCTCCTGAATATGAAAGAAAATGTGTGTTTGTGTGTGTATATAATACTAGGCTACTAATAATAATCAGGATACACTATGCAACTTTTTATTCAAAATGAACTACATTTAACAATGAGTTAATATCATCAATCCTTT
The DNA here is from genome assembly GCF_029890125.1 of Rhinichthys klamathensis goyatoka. Taxonomy (NCBI): domain Eukaryota; kingdom Metazoa; phylum Chordata; class Actinopteri; order Cypriniformes; family Leuciscidae; genus Rhinichthys; species Rhinichthys klamathensis. The sequence goes on along the minus strand of NW_026606789.1, from coordinate 2,301,994 downwards.
AAAAACGTTTTATTTTTAATCGTACCCTGCATCACTATGGTAATAATAAGTGTTCATAATATTATGTTTTCAGGGGGAAATTGCGTATACAAACCCACCACACATACGTCACTCGCCCGCGCGTTCCTCGTCATATCCGTAAATAGAGAAAAGTTGCTCCAGCTGCTTTGGCGCATGCTATGTAAGAGGCTGTGTCACATAGGTCATACACAACGAGCATGAATGGTTGACATTAGGGATAATAGGGATGGGAAAATGACATAGACAGTAAAAGGCAAATGAAGCCTCATGAAGCACTGATTCTGATTTCCCCTGATTGTTCCGGTGTGGTGAAGATTCGAAGCATCAAGAGTGCCGAAAACAGCGCCAACTCTGTGGCAGGTAAAATTTACAGCAGCCATAAATCCGAGTTTATCTATTTTATCAGCGTCATCTATTAAAGGGTAACTAAACCCCTGGTCAGAGCCTGACTCCACCCACTGGCAATATTTGAAAAATGGTGGAAAAGTGGGCAGAGCCCAGCGGAGCCTAAGAGAGAAAGAGTTGCGACACGCTTTGTTGTCGCCGCGACGGCTGTCACGTGGTTCATGTAAGCCCCAATAGTTCCAAAACATACGCGGGCTGTCATGTTCTTCTATGGACAGACAGCAGCGATTGCATTATTAAATGGTAAATATAAAATAAAACACACACCCAAGTACTTTTTCAGCTGTTATTGCATTTTGTTAATGTCAGTTTTGCATTTGGAGAGGCAGGTTGACAACTTAGATAAGTTTAGGCTATATTTTTGGAGGGAAACGCTAGTGTTCATGTTCGCATGGGTAGTACTGGCTTTAGCGGCTCTAACTTAACTTTTCCATGTCATTCATCTGATGATGGACGTCTCATGATATTTATTTTATCACAACTGGACTGTATTAGGCTATTGATTCCCGTGATCTTGCTTAAAAATTCCGCTTCGTGATCACGCAAAGAGGTCTGCAGTCCGTTCAGTACTCCAACCAACATAAAATATAAATAATTACGCTGTGCATGTACAAATGAATGATTTAGGAGGGAAATAGACTGCTCTCATAACGTAGAAAGCAACGACTACAGCAATGTTCGGTAAATATTCAACCGAAAAATATTCTTCATAAAATTAAACCGGAGAGATAGTTAATGAGTGAATTAACTATGTTCCTAAATACATATAAGCACATATATGCATAACCCTAACCCATTTAAATAAATGAATTGTGTGTGCGTGTATGTATATATAATGTTATATATAGGCTATATATGTACATACATACATATAAAATATTATTAAAAATATTATATACATCAGTTACCGTAAGTTAGCTAACGTTAGTGAAGTGTTGGTCACGTAAGCTATAGCTGCAATTAATCTATTATCTTCCAATAAACATTTACTAAAACTGGCTACATAAAATATAACTACAGACTAGATTCACGAGAGGTCGGCTAATGTGTGTAAAAGTAAAAAAAATACAGTAATTTCATTAATTTACCAGTGAGCGTACTTCGGAAGCACTGAAAATGAATGGGGTTCAATGGAGAAACTATCAGTGTTTGGAACTATTGGCCGCTCCACGACACGCGTTACTTCCTCTTTAGTCTCGCGTAGCCAGACCTTCAGACTGACGGCTGAAGGTCTGGAATTCATAGCAGCTTTCTTTGGCCAAGGCCCGCCCATAAGGCCGTTTGACCGACATGTAAAACAACCAATTACAGATCGTTTCGTTCAGCGTCACATTTCGGTGCGTGGAAATGTCCCCACAACAACAGACCGGCGTGCAACAAGTCAGTCAGCATAGAAAATCAAAGAAGGAAAAGAAAACTTCAAGAGTCTATGCCGTGAACCGCGCATACTTTTGAGAATCCTACGTTTAGCTGATCTTGATAAATGCTCATTGTCACTAATGTAAACACAACAGTTTTTCTTCGGCAATCACACGTCTGCGCTTTGTTTCCCGGCGGACCGAAAATAAACGCGACACTCGCGCCCCCCGGAAATCCGATAAAATTCAACCAATCAGATGACGACTTCGACATTCCTGAAGTGTTTCCAGTTAAGTGTACCATATGCATCAGACGTTTAGCCAACGTTCCGTGGGCGTGACGTCTGAGGCTGAGATTACTTCCTCTTATACATAGACAGTATAAGAAGTGGACAGAGCCATCTCATTGGAACTCAGTTGAGACAGTTGAAGCCCATTTTTAGCGATTTTTGAGCACTTCCGTTCCTGACGCGCAGACTCAAACCGACTCAAACTAAGCTTGATGACGTGCGCAACCTGTCTGACAGACGTACATCTTCTAGTAGCTGTGCGTGAAAATTGCCAACGTTAATCTTGCAGAGACAGGGAACTTGAGCAAAGAGTTCTTTGGCGTGAGTGAGCAGGAGTAAGTATTCCGTTGCTTTTATGGACTCATTATCTATGGGCTTCTCCCTTGACGGGACGTCCCCCCGATTGCCTGCGAGCTTCTCCTCCTGTCTGTACGGTAATTTCTGTACAGCGCGACAGAGAGTCGAGTGGTTATGACGCAATCGTTAGCCTATTTTTACTAAATCTGTTTCTACGGGGCCATACTGTAACATAGAAGGTAATGGAGCCCTTTATACATTGTCGTGTTTCTTTAGAAATAAATAATGGACAAATGGAGTCTTTAAACGCCTCAGATGTAAAGTTATTCGCTGTCAAAGTGACGCCAAAATGAATGGGAGTCAATGGAAATGCTAACGCAAGTGAAGTTCTGCTACAACATGGCGGCACCCGGCCGGCTTCAACTTCCGGTCGATGGATTACCCCCTTGCTCTTATACTGTCTAAGGTTACTTCTGCATTCCAAAGTTCCTATGGCGGTCTATGGGAGTGTCGCAACTCTTTCTCTCTATGGCTCTGGCTCTGCCCCCTAACCACAACTTCCAATAGGAAAATTCAACTGCAGTAGCCACCGTTCAACCTGAAGAGGGCAGCACAAATTGTAGAATTAAAACACTTTATACCCAAATGTCAAAAAAATTACTTGAATCAATGAACAGTCATATGTAGGCTAACATCTCTAGTTGACATGGAACACGCGAAATTTCGAGAGAAAAAAAACGCTGAACGGAGGAGAGTCTGCTGGCAAGAAGAGAACGCGACATTCACAGTTCAAAATAAAACGAGAATCAACATCGGCTGAGATTGATAGCGATAACTGAAGGATTTGAAATGTTTAAAGGCGACGCAGATATGGCGTTTTTATTACTCAAGAGGTGAGTAAGATATTTTATTGAACAGAAAAATTGCCATATGTGGCACTAGGGTAGCCAGAAAAGAGTCTCTGGGTGTGCATAAGAAAAAATGGGTGTGCCACATTTATTGTCAGATTAATGTGCAATAAACCCAGACTCTGCCTATCTCTAACTTTACAGAATAGACTGGGCTGATGTGTAAAACTATAGGCTACTCAGCGCCAAATAGGCTAACCATAATACTATATAAAATATAACTCAGGGCTCGACATAAAGCCTCTTCATGTGCTTGTCCTTCGAACAAGTAAATCGGTCACTTGTCCAAGTAAAACAATTACTTGTCCAGAAAAAAATGCAATAATAAAGCAATATTCTCAATATAGTCAACTTTGACATATTTAAATCTGCTTATTTATGATATTTTAACCTTTATAAAGAGCATTTTCCTTGATCGTTTAAAAAAATTATTCATCTTTCATTTTAAATTCTTAAATTTGATCAATAAATTAAATTAAAATAATAAGACACTGCATGGCTGCTACCAATCAAATTAAATAATTTACAGTGAAAAATTACAATGGCATTAAATAATGTTATGAGATTGTTTTAAATGTTTTTTAAATATACAAATATGAAATATTGGAAAGAATGATACTTTTAAACACAAAACTAAACCACCAATTAGGTAGCGGCAGATCGCCGTCTTACTGAGTGAGTCGTTGAGCCATTTATTCAAACGATTCTTTCAAAACGCTGAATTGTTCAAGAATGAGGCAGTTGTTTAATGGGTCATTGAATCTTTGACTCAACCGATTCATTCAAAACGCTGAATCATGATTCAGTAATGCGTTATGTGTTCTGGTGAGATGTGCTGTGGTTCTGCTGTGATCTTTGTTTGGAACTATTTTCGCTGCTCAAATACAACAAAAAACAGCCAATATTGTGTCTAAAATGTAAGTGACTTCATATTAAGTTGTTTATTAAACTGTCATATGAAATCAGTGGTACATTTTCAATCATGATGGTATTGCACTCGTGGTTGTGTGATGTTGCTTAACTGTATCATATCATATGTTATAAATATAAGAACTCCACATTAATTTTTACCGCTGTGTATGTTCATTAAGTTTCTTTGTGTGATCTGGGCTCATTTGTTTCCATTTCTCATGAGGCACGACGAGGCACGACTCACGAGCCTCAACAGCGCAACCCAGAGCCATAGAGAGAAAGAGTTGCGACACTCCCATAGACCGCCATAGGAACTTTGGAATGCGGAAGTAACGCGTGTCGTGGAGCGGCCAATAGTTCCAAACACTGATAGTTTCTCCATTGAACCCCATTCATTTTCAGTGCTTCCGAAGTACGCTCGCTGGTAAATTAATGAAATTACTGTATTTTTTTACTTTTACACACATTAGCCGACCTCTCGTGAATCTAGTCTGTAGTTATATTTTATGTAGCCAGTTTTAGTAAATGTTTATTGGAAGATAATAGGTTAATTGCAGCGATAGCTTACGTGACCAACACTTCACTAACGTTAGCTAACTGGTAACCTGATGTATATAATATATACAATTTTTAATAATATTTTTATATATATATATATATATATATATATATATATATATAGCCTATATATAATATTATATACATACACACACACACACACACACACACACACACACACACACACACACACACACACACACACACACACACACACACACACAATTCATTTATTTAAATGGGTTAGGGTTATGCATATATGTGCTTATATGTATTTAGGAACATAGTTAATTCACTCATTAACTATCTCTCCGGTTTAATTTTATGAAGAATATTTTTCGGTTGAATATTTACCATTGACAGTATATAGTCGTTGCTTTCTACGTTATGAGAGCAGTCTATTTCCCTCCTAAATCATTCATTTGTACATGCACAGCGTAATTATTTATATTTTATGTTGGTTGGAGTACTGAACGGACTGCAGACCTCTTTGCGTGATCACGAAGTGGAATTTTTAAGCAAGATCACGGGAATCAATAGCCTAATACAGCCCAGTTGTGCTAAAATAAATATCATGAGATGTCCATCATCAGATGAATGACATGGAAAAGTTAAGTTAGAGCCGCTAAAGCCAGTGCTATAACTACCCATGCGAACATGAACACTAGCGTTTCCCTCCAAAAATATAGCCTAAAACTTATCTAAGTTGTCACCCTGCCTCTCCAAATGCAAAACTGACATTAACAAAATGCAATAACAGCTTTAAAAGTACTTGGGTGTGTGTTTTATTTTATATTTACCGTTTAATAATGCAATCGCTGCTGTCTGTCCATAGAAGAACATGACAGCCCGCGTATGTTTTGGAACTATTGGGGCTTACATGAACCACGTGACTACGCCAGTGATATGTGGGCTTAGCTCTCTAACAGAGTTCATTATAAAGCATTATCTGTGAAGGGTCATTTTGAGTACCCGAATGACCCTAGGAGCTATGTTGTCTGGGGCTATATGCCCCTGGTAGGGTCTCCCAAGGGAAACAGGTCCTAGGCGACGGGTCAGACTAAGAGCTGTTCAAAAACCCCTTATGATGGACAACAATACAAGGACTGTGACGTCGCCCGGTATGGCGCAGCCGGGGCCCCACCCTGGAGCCAGGCCCGGGGTTGGGGCTCGTATGCGAGCGCCTGGTGGCCGGGCCTCTCCCCACGGGGTCCGGCCGGGCTCAGCCCGAAGGAGTGACGTGGGACCGCCTTCCCGTGGGCTCACCACCTGCAGGAAGAGCCGTAAGGGGCCGGTGCAGAGAGGATCGGGCGGCAGTCGAAGGCGGGGGCCTCGACGACCCGATCCCTGGACACGGAAACTAGCCTTAGGGACGTGGAACATCACCTCGCTGGCGGGGAAGGAGCCTGAGATCGTGCGTGAGGTTGAGAGGTTCCGACTAGAGATAGTCGGGATCACCTCTACGCATGGCTTGGGCTCTGGAACCACACTCCTTGAGAGAGGATGGACTCTTCACCACTCTGGAGTTGCCCATGGTGAGAGGCGACGGGCTGGTGTGGGTTTGCTTATAGCCCCCCAGCTCAGCCGCCATGTGTTGGAGTTTACCCCGGTGAACGAGAGGGTCGTTTCCCTGCGCCTACGGGTCGGGGATAGGTCTCTCACTGTCGTGTGTGCCTACGGGCCGAACGGCAGTGCAGAGTACCCGGCCTTCTTGGGGTCTCTGGGAGGAGTGCTGGAAAGTGCTCCGACTGGGGACTCCGTCGTTCTACTGGGGGACTTCAACGCTCACGTGGGCAGCGACAGTGACACCTGGAGGGGCGTGATTGGGAGGAACGGCCCCCCCGACCTGAACCCGAGCGGTGTTCAGTTATTGGACTTCTGTGCTAGTTACAGTTTTTCCATAACGAACACCATGTTCAAGCATAAGGGTGTCCATCAGTGCACGTGGCACCAGGACACCCTAGGTCGTAGGTCGATGATCGACTTTGTGGTCGTTTCATCTGACCTGCGGCCGTATGTCTTGGACACTCGGGTGAAGAGAGGGGCGGAGCTGTCAACTGATCACCACCTAGTGGTGAGTTGGATCCGGTGGCGGGGGAGGACGCTGGACAGACACGGCAGACCCAAGCGTACTGGAAGGGTTTGCTGGGAACGTTTGCCCGAATCTCCTGTCAGAGAGATCTTCAACTCCCACCTCCGGCAGAGCCACGACCGGATCCCGAGGGAGGCTGGAGATATTGAGTCTGAGTGGACCATGTTCTCCGCCTCCATTGTCGAAGCGGCGGCTCGGAGCTGTGGCCGTAAGGTCTCCGGTGCCTGTCGAGGCGGCAATCCCCGAACCCGGTGGTGGACACCGGAAGTAAAGGATGCAGTCAAGCTGAAGAAGGAGTCCTATCGGGCCTGGTTGGCTTGTGGGACTCCTGAGGCAGCTGACAGGTACCGGCAGGCCAAGCGGACTGCAGCCCGGGTGGTTGTGGAGGCAAAAACTCGGGCCTGGGAGGAGTTCGGTGAGGCCATGGAGAAGGACTATCGGCTGGCCTCGAAGAGATTCTGGCAAACTGTCCGGCGCCTCAGGAGAGGGAAACAGTGCCCTACCAACGCTGTTTACAGTGGAGGTGGGCAGCTGTTGACCTCAACTGGGGATGTCGTCGACGGGGGAAGGAATACTTCGAGGATCTCCTCAATCCCGCCGTCACGTCTTCTATTGAGGAAGCAGAGGCTGGGGGCTCAGAGGTGGACTCGTCCATCACCCTAGCTGAGGTCACCGAGGTAGTCAAGAAACTCCTCGGTGGCAAGGCACCGGGGGTGGATGAGATCCGCCCTGAGTGCCTCAAGTCTCTGGATGTTGTGGGGCTGTCTTGGCTGACACGCCTCTGCAGCATCGCGTGGCGGTCGGGGACAGTGCCTCTGGGATGGCAGACCGGGGTGGTGGTCCCTCTTTTTAAGAAGAACTACAGGGGGATCACACTTCTCAGCCTCCCTGGGAAAGTCTATGCCAGGGTACTGGAGAGGAGAATACGGCCGATAGTGGAACCTCGGATTCAGGAGGAACAGTGCGGTTTTCGCCCAGGCCGTGGAACACTGGACCAGCTCTATACCCTCTACAGGGTGCTGGAGGGTTCATGAGAGTTTGCCCAACCAGTCCACATGTGCTTTGTGGATTTGGAGAAGGCATTCGACTGTGTCCCCCGAGGCGGCCTGTGGAGGGTGCTCCGGGAGTATGGGGTCCCGGGTCCTTTGCTAAGGGCTGTCCGGTCCCTGTATGACCGAAGCAGGAGCTTGGTTCGCATTGCCGGTAGTAAGTCAGACTTCTTCCCGGTGCATGTTGGACTCCGGCAGGGCTGCCCTTTGTCGCCGGTTCTGTTCATAATTTTTATGGACAGAATTTCTAGGCGCAGCCAGGGGCCGGAGGGTGTCAGGTTTGGGGACCACGCGATTTCGTCTCTGCTCTTTGCGGATGATGTTGTCGTGTTGGCCCCCTCACACCAGGACCTTCAGCATGCACTGGGACGGTTTGCAGCCGAGTGTGAAGCGGCTGGGATGAGAATCAGCGCCTCCAAATCCGAGGCCATGGTCCTCAGTCGGAAAAGGACGGCTTGCTCACTTCAGGTTGGTGGAGAGATCCTTCCTCAAGTGGAGGAGTTTAAGTATCTTGGGGTTTTGTTCACGAGTGAGGGAAGGATGGAACGGGAGATTGACAGACGGATCGGTGCAGCTTCTGCAGTAATGCGGTCGATGTACCGGTCTGTTGTGGTGAAGAAAGAGCTGAGCCGTAAGGCAAAGCTCTCGATTTACCGGTCAATCTACGTTCCTACTCTCACCTATGGTCATGAGCTTTGGGTCATGACCGAAAGGACAAGATCCCGGATACAGGCGGCCGAAATGAGCTTTCTCCGCAGGGTGGCTGGGCGATCCCTTAGAGATAGGGTGAGAAGCTCGGTCACTCGAGAGGAGCTCAGAGTAGAGCCGATGCTCCTCCACATCGAGAGGGGTCAGCTGAGGTGGCTCGGGCATCTGTTTCGGATGCCTCCTGGACGCCTTCCCGGGGAGGTGTTCCGGGCACGTCCCACTGGGAGGAGACCCCGGGGAAGACCTAGGACACGCTGGAGAGACTATGTCTCCCGGCTGGCCTTGGAACGCCTCGGTGTCCCCCCGGAAGAGCTGGAGGAAGTGTCCAGGGAGAGGGAAGTCTGGGCATCTCTGCTTAGACTGCTGCCCCCGCGACCCGGCCCCGGATAAGCGGAAGAAGATGGATGGATGGATGGGTCATTTCATTATGGGTTTTTGAAGCGCTGTGTTGGAATTTATTTTCAAGGAAGTACAGCGTCTGTTAATTGGTGTAACGTCTTATAGTGTAGGCCAAACTGGTTGAATATCTTAAGCCTATAGAGTGAATGTTTTGGATAATCTCTCTTCTTGAGAAAGAACCATATTCATCCGCACAGACACACAGAGCCGAAGCACAACGAAAAGAATGTTCTTCCACAAAATGAATGCAGTTTAGTTTTTTAACCGCTAGAGGGCTAAAAGTAGTGTATCTTTAACTATTATAGCTTTTGCTGTTGTTGTTTATATCATTGTTAATAATATCAATGATAATAATTTTAACTTTTATAATACTAATATATTTTTTCATTGAATATTGTTGCTGTACTAAAGCTAAAACTATTTCAAATATGGTCTGGAACTTAAGATATTTACTTTATAATGAGAGTTTTTTTCGTAGTATTTCTATATTTATAAACGTTTAAAATAACCATATTTGATTTTTATTTCTTACTGTTAAAATGGCTCTAAATAGAAAATTATTATGATTTTAATTTCATGATTTGTGACGGGAAATAATAAAAAAAAGTAGGTTATATTAACTATCAAATATAGTAAATTACGTGAAACCATCACAGTTTGTTATTGTTTTTTTCACCGATCATGCCCAACAAATGAATTACACAATGTTGTAATATATTTGATATTTGAGTAGTATTTCGAACATAACTACCCATCTCAGCTGATTTACATATAAACTACCTGAATAATCTTTTTTATGAGCTAGATCCTCTATTGGCCAGATTTTTTTTTTTTTTGTGGTTTGTGGATTTGTAGTCCATAGTTTAAAAAAACCTGAACTTTGGAAGTGGAAGACGAAATTTCTAAATTTAGTTTCCAATCGCCTTTGTTCACATGATTATGAATAGAAGTGAATGGAGCGTGAAATCAACTGTGTTTTGGATTTCATTTGTATACCTATACAGTACTGTTTATATTATGAAAAAGAAAGTTTCATCTTTTCATAGCAACTCCCTTTTTCTCTCATAAAGTCATTATAGCATGTTCTGTAAGTAAGAGGCTGGTTTTGTTTGTCTGTTATGCCCCAGTACGACCACCAGAAGGCATCATATCCAAAGAGTAGCAGAGGAAATATCTGTCAGAGGTGTTCACCTCACCTCACCTCAGAGACAACTTCTGTTGACCACAAATGTGCTGCTGTCCTCATCTGCACTCTGACCTGCACTCACTCTCCACTTCCTCTCACTTTTCTTACCAAGAGTCTAGTGCATTTGGAGTACAATGTTGTCCCAGTACTTATTACTTATTATTATAATTTATAGGCCTGGTTTAACAGACAGGGCTTAGATTAAACCAGGATTAGGGCTTAGTTTAATTAGGAAATCTAAGTAGCTTTAATAAATGTGCCTTAATAAAAAATATTACTGGTGTGCATCTTGAGACAAAACAATGGCACTGACTGACATATTTTAAGATATCTCAGTTGCTTTCAGTTAAAACAGCTCAAAGATGCATTTTAGTCCATGAAACCGGGAGATAGTTTAATAATACACTTTTTTTTTTTAATGTGACCATTCAGGACACAGTTCTTTTTATTCCCAGTTTAATAAAAATATATTTTTTAGTTATACAAACGTGATTTTTTTAATGTTACATACTTTTTGTTTGAGAAATGTGCTCACTTTTATCGCTAGGTGGTGCTAAAGATGCATGCATTGTCTCCCAGTCTACGAAGAGCTTCATCAATGTGACATCATTATGAATGACACACATCAATGTCTAAATGATGCTGGCTCTCTTTTCTCTGATTACAACACTTAGTGTTCATTTAACTCATTACAGCTGATAATTTGCCAGACATCAGTACAGTCATGACGGTCTTTGACATTAATTGTTATGTTCATGCAGGAAATGGTTGTAGTAGTGCTGAGGTGAGGACCTTGTGAAGTGTGTTTCCTGGACTATACAATATCCAACAAGTGCAGTCCTTTGCCATATATCTACAAGATGGCAAGCTGGTTCTGATATTGAACATTTTTTACTTACAACAGTTCAATCCATAGTGTTTCTCAAATTGGGGTCTGTGGAAGATTCCTGAATTTTGTGATGGTAAAATGTTACCAATTATTGTTACCAATGTTGATGGTACACTATTAAAGTATTGACTAAGTCGGTAGTATTACTTCAAGTATAACAATTATTAAAGACGTTTATTAGGAAATATACAAAAAGTCTAGTTGAAAATGCTACTGGTCCTTTTTTTTTAAGTGCGGGGGAGATACTCCCGTTTTCATGGTCAGGATTTTTCAGGATTATGGGTAGTGTAGTGTTTTATTGTAAAATCCAAAATATCTATCTATCTTTTATCTCATCGATCTATCTATCTATCATCTATCTATCTATCTATCTGATTAGTACTACTACTAATAATAAAAGTTCATTTTTTATTAAATTAAAGGTTAATTGACTCATCTTAATCAAAATACATTTTTAATTATTATATAGTATTAATAATAATATTGATAATATTGTTATTCAAATAAATAATTTATAGATAGATAGATCATTTTTTAATTTACAATAAAATACTACACTACCCATAATCCTATATATATATATATATATATATATATTTTTTTTTTTTTTTTTTAATCATGAGCTCAACGGTTAATTGATTAAGCTGTAATGAATAAATATTATTTATTTAGGAGGACCATCTGCTCCTGCATTCAGAATTTATTTAACCCCTTGTTTGCATTGATTTCCAATGTAATTTTTGCCGCCTTTTCGTTCATTTTGGGTGATATTATGAAAGGAAGAAGAAGTTTTATTTATATAGCGCCTTTCCGTAGCTCAAGGTCGCTTTACATTGTAAATGTTACAATGAGTCTTTGGCTCCAAAAATTGAGAAATGCTTTAATGCAACTCAATCACCCAAACATCATATCATTAGTAAATAGTTATTAAATGTGTTCTTCTGATGAGCAACAATGAATATTTGGACTGTACTAAACTTTAAGTTGATGTTGATGAACCTGGTCAGCTCTGCAGATTATCTGATTTCCTGAAGTTTAGTGTTGAAGGCCTAATGAAGATGAGTAAAAAACACAGGAAGGGAGGACAGAGGTTCGGAAAATAAATGAGTGTTTTAGTTGGTGTGTGTGGGAAGGCTGGATAAATGAGGGCTGGAACACAGGTGTGGGGGTGTGATTAGGCTCTCAGGGCAAATTCTCTCTCTCTCGAACAGGCTCATGTTGTTCTTCTTTTTGCTTGTGGAAGTTGTGAGGGCACCCTCTGGATTGCCTCACTGCCGGAGCATGCCGGACCCTGTTATCCGGCTATCCATCTGTGCTATTGATTTTTCTTTTTTTCATCTTTCCCCTCCCTGGGCTGGTGTTTGAGCGTCGAGATAGAGAGCTGGAGGAGGCGGGGGGAGATCTGAGCATGTTTGCAGGGGATCAGGGGGGCTGAGGCTGGCAAGGTCTGCCTAGCCTGGACCAATCTCTCTCAGAGCAAATGTGTGTGTTTGTGTGTGTGTGCGCGTACAGGCCAATGTATGTATCTATTCTCTTTCTCTCTCTCTGTTTCTTACTCCCTCTCCCTCAAGGGATCGCTTCCCCCCCTCGCCTTTCAGAGGCGCCCACACCGCACACGCTCCTGGCGGCGCTTCCCTCCTCCCCCTCGCCCCTCGCTCTCTCCCGCCCGCCTGCCTGCCGTCTCCTCTCCCGGGGGGCATCAGCAGCGCTGCCGGCTCGCCCCGTGATTTGCAGAGATTTGTCTAAGTGAGAAGCAATTAGTGTGGAAGGCCATTAATGTATGTGCACTCTGGCCGACCTCCGGCTGGCTTGAGGAGAACCGGGGTGGTGTGACCGCAGGGCTCCGCGATCCTCTCCCCTTCATTTCGTTGGCAGGAACATACCGAGACACCGGCGTTCCCCACTGCCACCTGACCGATTTGATTTCTATTAATGACATAAATGCAGCATCTCGTGCTCTAAACTGTCATGTTTCTTTATGCGTTTGCAGGGGTCTTTCTGTTTAAGCGTTGACTAATTGCTTTGTGCAGTTTTTAATGTGTGTGTTTCAGGTTTAGGCTACCTGGCACAGTAGTTGAAGGGTTTCCTGCAAGCCCCCACACACTTTCCATTGCAGATGATTATCAGCAGTTTGCAAAAGCATGGAAAAGCAGTAGGTGTGGACTGTGTTTGGGCCGTGGGAGGGTTCCCTCTGAGATTTGCCGTGGTGGGTTTGGGCCAGGGGCATTTTCTCAGAGGAGGCGGTGCTTGTTTCAGTACAGTAGAATGAGGAATCATCGACAGTGCAAAAATACAACAAAACAAATACTACAAAATATGAGATCAAATATTTTTTCCTGAAATAACACACTCAAATAGCAAAACCAGGATATAAAGCTTCAAAGGGAGTCTTTTTTCCCACATTGGGCTCATTGTTTTCTAAGGTTCTAAAGGTGATGATACACAGGGCAACTTTTTGAGCAATGTTGCTGGGCAATCTGGCCGAGCGATTGTTGCTTGGACACTTTCCCATTGAAAATGGGCAATAAATTTCTACCTGGATAATTTAGGTCGGTCGTGGGCCCTGTGTCTCATCTGGTTGCCCGTTGACGGCAACATTGCCCAGCAACATTGCTCAAAAAGTTGCCCTGTGTATCATCACCATAAGGTGTGGCATGAAAAGTCACAGTGCCTTGCTTCACATCATTCTGATTGGCTTATTAAACTAAAGGTTTCTTTTAGCCCAAAACCGAATATAAAGTTTTTTTAATTAAATTTAGGTATATTGGCCTATCAAACTCTGATATGCTGTTCAGGGTGTTGTGTTCACAGGTGATAAACCAGTCAAGATGGTTTACAAATTTTGCTACGTTAGTATAATTTTTGGTCATTGTGATGTACGTCCACTTTGCTGACATGTTTACCTGTTTTAGCTTATGTTGTGTGCACAAAATCAATGCTTACATGGTCAAAATGATGCATAATCAGAGAAGCGTTAACTGTTTCTAGGCTCCAAAACGGTTCCGACCAAGTAAACTGTTTTTTTGTTTTGTTTTTGCCTGTTAAAGGTGCAGTGTGTAATATTTCTGAGGATCTATTGACAGAAATGCAATATAAGATCCATAACTATGTGTTCAGTGGTGTATAAAGACCTTACTCAATGAACCGTTATGTTTTTATTACCTTAGAATGAGACATTTATATCTACATAACCGCGGGTACCCCCTTCTATGAAGGTCGACATATTGTTTGTGACGTCATGTTTCTACCGTAGCCGACAGCGAACAAACAGCGCTACAGAGCACGTTTCGTTCATACCTTGAAAGAGAAGCCGCAGAAAGCTAGAAGCTAGCCATAGACACCGTGAGTAGTGACTTTTCCCTTGTCAGTGGTGTAAAATATGTAGTTGGATTGTTTAATGTAACTTAGTTCTTCTCCCTCGCTGTGTTATGGCTTTGACAATCAGCAGATTAGTACTATTGACCGTAAAACAGTAATGTTACAGGAGTCACCAACCCGTCGATCGCGGTCGACAAGTCGATCTTGGAAGCATTTTAAGTTGATCGCGAAGAGTTTTCAAAACCAGAGAAAAAAAAACTAGCCTATATTTTTATTTATTATTTATTAATTTGTGTGTAGTAAATGGTGTCTAGGGGATGCGGAGGCCTTTGCGCTCATGCGGACGCGTCGAGTATAAACAATGCTTTACGCTTTAACCAGCTCAGCCAACAGCCCTACAGCATAACAGCTCATATTAGCCAGCTAAACTTTTACTACCCTGTTAGAAAAAAATATGTTAGTTAGTATAGTATAGTTACAGTAGTATGTGGTTCTTCTCCCTCACTGTATTATGGGTTTGCTATGTGGGGAGAAATGTGCTGGTTACGTTCGTGAGACAATCAGCTGATTACTATTATTATATTATATATTAAGACCCTTGATCCTCACCTGACTATGGCTTTGCAAACTTTATCCATGATGTGGTTTATAATGGACTGTGGTACAGAAACTTGGCTTACTCTGGCTATTCTCTGCTGTCTCAGACGACGATATGTTTGTCCCGTTTTAGCAACCGTAGCTTCTTCTAAAGGGAGGGGTGAGCAGTGGGCTGAGCCATTAGTGCAACTCTCAACCGAACCGCTAGATGCCGCTAAAATCTACACCCTGCACCTTTAAAGACAAATTTTCGATATGTCTAAATTTTTATTATATCACTAATGGTAACCTAAACTGTTTGGCTAACAGTACCAACATTCTTCAAAATATCTTTTGTGTTCCGAAGAAATTCATACGGGTTTGTAATGACATGAGCGTAATTCTTTTGATGAACTATCTCTTCAAAACATGAAATGAAACTTAAATAAGCAGGTTTTTAGTGACCACACGTGGTTAAATAAAATAAAAATACCTCTATATCTGTGATCTATGATTATTGTATTATTATATTTGAAGCAATGTAAAACAATGCATAAACTTAATGAGAGGTTTTGAATTATAGTAGTTTGTAATAAACAATAGACTCAAAAATGCAGAGCTTTTCCTCTTCAATTCAGAAGTCCAGTTAGTCTGGTCTTGGTAACTTGCCTTAGCAGAATTAGAGGCCTGAATAAATACAGAAATAACACACTTTCTATTATATCAGGTGAATTGAAGGCAGGCACTGTATCTGTGATGAGCCGGCAGCTCCTGGGTGGCTGGGCTGACGTGTTGGTTAATTAAAGATAGGGTAATTAGAGACAGTCCTTACAGCAGCTTTTAGGAGCTTGATAAGAGGCTAATCCTCTGAAGTAAGGCTGAGATCGAACTGGTCCCTGGTGAGGCTGTTCTCCATACGCTCAGCTGGAAGTACATTCTCTCCTCCAAAAGAGTAGGATTTAGAGAAATGGCACAGAGGCGGTCTTTACCAGCCTGAGATAATATGAGGGCGGCTGGATCCTTTAAGGTTTACTCTGTATTTTTTGCCTGTGTTAACAAGAAGTTTTACACATAAAAACTATTACTTTTTTTAAATATGTTCAAAATCATGTACACTCACATGAGATTAAGACTCCAGTCATATCACCCCCCCCCCCCCCCCCCCCCCCCATTTTCTGACGCTGATTTAATTCCAAACCTGTTTGACTGGCTTTTTTTCTGTGTCTATATATAGAAAGTTAATGGGATTCTGTGTTGTTGACTTGTGTTGTATGCAAGACACATTCTTTAAAATATATTACTTAGTGTTCTTCAAATGGTCTTGAATGACATGAGGATGAATAATGAATCAATAATGACTGAATTTTCATTTCTGAGTGATCTAAAAGAAACATGATCTTTAATTGTAAGAGTTTCATGACCTACTGGACATGTTTTAATTCATGGCACCCTTATCTTTTTAAGATTAAAGCCGTAACCAGAATATGGACCTTATTTGAAAAATGATGTTCATGTAAGTTCAGTGAGTTTTCAGTTAATGCCATAACAAGAGGCATTTTGTACCTCTAACACATGGGAGTCTGTGCCCATATGTTTGACTTGGGTCTATCTATAATTTAGTAGTGGCAGATGTCAATGTTAATCATTCATACATTTATGTTGTGTGCCAGTCTTTGTCACCATTTGTTGTTTTTCTGTCACCTACCTGCGGGAGCGCTCATCTATCAATGACCCCAACTTTGACTGTACATCAAATGTAATTTGATTGGACACTAGGTTACTACAAAATAATGATTGTTAACATGAATTTAATTGTAATTTTACATCCTAATTGTAGCCCTAAAATTAAATTACAACTTTTCTCGCCCCAAATCTGCTCTAGGACAACTTATTTTCCTCATAAAGGCTAACTTTGTAAAATCTGGGGTGAGGCTTCAATGTGAACTCAAACGCATAACCAGTAGTCTTTATTTCTCTTTTTTTGACAATTTTGTTTGCACTACTAGTGGAAATACAACTTCATGGGTGAGCATAGGCCAAAGCAACACAATGTGGTGCCAGACCCGTAATAAGTTGTAATTGCCCTAGAGGTGTGTATCGCAGGTGGTTCCGCACCTCGCTGGGGTTTTAAACGCTGCTGTACCTGAAGTTGCTGGGAGTGGTGGGGGATGAGACATTCCTCAGCATGCGGATAATGCCGGCACTCCTCACCACCAGTCTGCCCCGGCACCAGCTATAAAGCAGCAGCCGCAACATGACACCTCCGCTGCGAGAGGGATTTAATATAGTCCGCCACACACATGCATACACAGGAGAAACCAGAGATATAAGTGTATGCTGCCAGCGTCTCACAGTAAGAGCATCTGTGCGTGCCGTGCCTGGACATGTTCACTCTTACATGTATCATTTAAGACAAAAAATCATCGCTATAGCATGCACAGTACCAAATACACTACCGTTCCATAGTTTAGGGTCTGTGCGATTTAAAAAAAAAACATTTTTTTTTAAAGAAGACTTTCAAAGAAGACCAAGGCTGCATGTATCAACAAATAGAGTAGCCTACCCATTATAAAAAGGGAAGGTTCAACCAATGGATTCACTTTGGGGTCTAAGGGGAATAAAATATTGTTTAACTAATGACCTTTTGAAGTAAGTCAGTTCACTTTGTTGTGAACATCTGATCAATGTACCTTTGCAGTTTCTTTCTGTTTCTAGTAATGCAAGTGTATCTGTTGAAGTGGGAAAGGCTGGAAATTATTTTTTAAAATTTGATAAGTATTTTAATAAATAACCATTAATTAATTAATTAATTTAATATGAATTATTATTAATAATTAAATTACAATAACATATCTTACTGTGACAAATCTGAAAGCAATACTATCTGATTCAGTGTTCTGCACTTATGCAAATATTTCTTGCATTAGTTTTTCTATGAGTGGACTGTTTCCTCCCTACACTGTATCTGATTCTACATAACGTCTTATCAGACCATGAGGTGGCTAAATAAACATGATTAAAAGCATTTTATTGAATATGTATTCAGAGAATACATTAAGCCGTGTCTCTCATACTGTGCTGAAGGTCATGTGCGTGTAGAGCAGGACCTGCAGTGCTGTCCCAGCCAGTGAGGAGGTTAACCGATCCGCTGAGGGGAGGAGAGCCGCCCTGCCACACCGCACGATATTGACAGGTTAGAACCCGAGGGCTCCTGCAGGATATGAACATCGCTGGAGGGGGGTTACTACCTTGCGCCATTCCTGCGTGTGTGTGCGGATGTGTATTTGTCTGAGAAAGAAGAGATAGAGAAACAGCACCAAGGAAAGTAAAGCTTATGCTGTTAACTTGATGGTTGACACGTCATATTTAGGTTAGTAGATGTTAATGTGTTGGAGCAGAATGCGTGGCAGAGAGTTGTGGTACTACAGCCGGAGATCAGACAGAGTGCTGTAAGGCTGCAGGTTGGGTGAGGATTGGTGCTACAGAGCTGCTTGCAGCGTTCTGCTTGTTGATGTTCAGATGGGGTTGACCTTTCCCTGACTCACCCCACCAATCAATAACCCCAGCTTAAATTTTCATGGTTCCCTGTTTGGCTATTTTCTGCCTCCTTTCTGGAGAAGGAGGTAAGCAAAAGTGCAAGGAGGCTTGCTTTATTTTCATCATTGGAACTGATAATGGCAAAAACATGAACAAAAAACTATTTGTTGAAGCTTGTACATCTACTGTAACTTGTACTACAACAAAAAACGTTTTTGAAACATTTCTCTTGTTGCACTGGCACACAAAAGGTATATTTTTATGTGAAACATTTTAATAAACATTTTAATATACAGTGTATATCGTAAATCTCTCTCTCTCTCTCTCTCTCTCGCTCTCTCTCTCTATATATATATATATATATATATATATATATATATATATATATATACACACTCACCTAAAGGATTATTAGGAACACCTGCAATTTCTCATTAATGCAATTATCTAATCAACCAATCACATGGCAGTTGCTTCAATGAATTTAGGGGTGTGGTCAAGACAATCTACTGAACTCCAAACTGAATGTCAGAATGGGAAAGAAAGGTGATTTAAGCAATTTTGAGCGTGGCATGGTTGTTGGTGCCAGACGGGCCGGTCTGAGTATTTCACAATCTGCTCCGTTACTGGGATTTTCACGCACAACCATTTCTAGGGTTTACAAAGAATAGTGTGAAAAGGGAAAAACATCCAGTATGCGGCAGTGCTGTGGGCGAAAATGCCTTGGTGATGCTAGAGGTCAGAGGAGAATGGGCCGACTGATTCAAGCTGATAGAAGAGCAACTTTGACTGAAATAACCACTCGTTACAACCGAGGTATGCAGCAAAGCATTTGTGAAGCCACAACACTCACAACCTTGAGGCGGATGGGCAACAACAGCAGAAGACCCCACCGGGTACCACTCATCTCCACTACAAATAGGAAAAAGAGGCTACAATTTGCAAGAGCTCACCAAAATTGGACAGTTGAAGACTGGAAAAATGCTGCCTGGTCTTATGAGTCTCGATTTCTGTTGAGACATTCAGATGGTAGAGTCAGAATTTGGCGTAAACAGAATGAGAACATGGATCAATCAAGCCTTGTTACCACTGTGCAGGCTGGTGGTGGTGGTGTAATGGTGTGGGGGATGTTTTCTTGGCACACTTTAGGCCCCTTAGTGCCAATTGGGCATCGTTTAAATGCCACGGCCTACCTGAGCATTGTTTCTGACCATGTCCATCCCTTTATGGCCTCCATGTACCCATCCTCTGATGGCTACTTCCAGCAGGATAATGCACCATGTCACAAAGCTCGAATAATTTCAAATTGGTTTCTTGAACATGACAATGAGTTCACTGTACTAAAATGGCCCCCACAGTCACCAGATCTCAACCCAATAGAGCATCTTTGGGATGTGGTGGAACGGGAGCTTCGTGCCCTGGATGTGCATCCCACAAATCTCCATCAACTGCAAGATGGTATCCTATCAATATGGGCCAACATTTCTAAAGAATGCTTTCAGCACCTTGTTGAATCAATGCCACGTAGAATTAAGGCAGTTCTGAAGGCGAAAGGGGGTCAAACACAGTATTAGGTTGGTGTTCCTAATAATCCTTTAGGTGAGTGTATATACACTGAACAAAATTATAAACGCAACACTTTTGTTTTTGCCCCCATTTTTCATGAGCTGAACTCAAAGATCTAACGCCGTTTTCACACTGCACGCGTTAGCAGAGCGTAAGCAGTGCGTAGCAAGAGCAGCGCAGAAGCAGCAGTGCCGCGATCGTTTCAGTGCCGAGTCTATTTGCTGCGCCGCTCACGCTGAATTAAAGTGACAATGCATTGATCATGGCAAAAATACACAGCGATTTTACCCAAAAAGCGTATTGATGATATCTATTGTGTTTTAATCAGTCAATCAAATAACCTTCAGCAATTTAAAAAGAATACAAATGTCCAAAAACTTTTTGCCTGAACTACAAAAACAAGTTTAAACAATTTATACTGTCAGTTTAGCTTAAGTTATTAAGTTACCCCCCAATACATTAAAACTGCACATTTTAGAGTGGCCTTTTATTGTGGTCAGCCTAAGGCACACCTGTGCAATAATCATGCTGTCTAATCAGCATCTTGATATGCCATACCTGTGAGGTGGATGGATTATCTCGGCAAAGGAGAAGTGCTCACTAACACAGATTTAGACAGATTTGTGAACAATATTTGAGAGAAATAGGCCTTTAGTGTACATAGAAAAAGTCTTAGAAGCTCTTTGAGTTCAGCTCATGAAAAATGGGGGCAAAAACAAAAGTGTTGTGTTTATAATTTTGTTCAGTGTATATATATATATATATATATATATATATATATATATATATATATATCGTAAATCTATATCTACGTACGTATACATTTTCTTCCCTACTCTGACATATCTGAGTGAAACGGCTTCTCCAACAAGAGGAAATATAGGGTGGGGCTTGATTTTTTTCCATCGGAATTGATTGGATCGTTGTGGTTTGCTATTGCTCGATAGTAAACACGTCATCAATGAAGAGAAGAGATGTTGCAGCAAGAGGGAAGGGGAAGTTATTTTGATTAAACATTATGAGGGAACATGAATTTAAAAGAATATGCATGGATAAATCATTTATAATAAGTACTGCAATATTCCATAAAAAAAAAAAGGTCCATTTTGATTTCATGGTGACTTTAAAATAGAAAAGTTATTTGAAATTGATATAATATGGCGATATTACTGTTTTTACTGTAGTTTTGATAAATAAATGCAACCTTTGTGAGTAAAAGAGTCTTTAAAAAAACTCCTTACTGACTTTTGAACAGTAGTCTCCACCAGCAGGTGCTAACTCAGCCATGCTAAAATTTAAAAATGATCTTTAGAAAAGTTTATTTTGCTTTACACAACAACATCTTCATCTGGGGGAGTCTATATAAGAGTTTGGATTGCTACTCGATTTGGATTAGGGTCACTCTATAAATTACGCTGGTGAGATCAATCTGACACGTGTGCCAATATTCTGTAGTGTAAGCAACATAACAGAATCTACCGGTTGATTAAAATTATTTAGGATTATACCATTTTTATTATAAAATTGGTAAGTAGACATAATCGTGTTTATTGCAGTTTCTGGTTGCCAAGATGATGACAACATCACACGGGCCACAGAAAAAACACGAGGGTCGTATGCGGCCCACGGAGTGCTTTTTGACTAGCGGTCTATGGCAAATAAAATAAAAAATATTGATTGTGGAAATCTTGTGGATCTGTGGGAGGAGTGGTCTGTGTGGCCATTGAGTCATTTCTGAGTGTTTGTATTCTTTGTTTTGTCCTTTACGATGTAGGTGTGGGTTGCAACCTGATTTTCCATGTACCGATGAAGATCTCTGTGTGTATGATAAAACGACTCCTCGCTTCAGCAGCAGGCCTCAGTGAGCTGTGGGGCAGAAAACTGGCTCCTGAGCGATCAAAGCCGAGTGCAGCACATACATGGGGGCGTTTAACGTCGCCACCGACGCAGGCAAGCCCTTCTGTGGTCGGCTCGTGTTCTATATCTACACTCCTGACATTTTCACTTTTACGCTCATCGCTCCTCCTCATTCTCACTTTCGTTACCCACAAGCCCCAGTCATGGTGCATGCATGTATGTGTGTGTGTATGCATGTTTTTTGTGTCTGTAAATGCACCCACTGACAGTAGGGTTTCCCTCCAGAGTGTGTGTAGGTGCAGCGCACATTTTGCATTCCACGCCCCACGTTCTCGAGGGTCACACTTTTCCATTGCTTATCGCTCGGGTACCTCTTTGCACTGAAGCGTGATTGCTCAATGACGACAACTGTAGTTACAACATCCAGTGCAAATGCACTTGCGAATGCGTTCAGATAAGAAGAGGGATATGAAATGTGGCTTCACATTCACTACTATTTAAACACATAATAAAAGCCATTTTACTTCAGTATAAAACATTTGAAATGCTCATAGTACGTAAAATGTAATGCCATAACATAAATATAAGGAGATTCACTAATATATGTATATATTAAAAATGCAGCTATATTAAAAATGTCAGATAAAATGCATACATATTTATATATATATATATATATATATATATAATTTTATAGAAAAATAAATAAATAATAAAAAATATGTAAAAAATAAAATACATGTTTTTAATATAGTTAATACATTTAATGAGAATTAACAAGATGAATCTTCACAGGTGGTTCAGGACTTCCACACACATGTAGATAATATTGGAGTAACCATGCGTGTCTGTTTTTCTCCTCAATCTTCAGTGTGGCGTTTGACTTGTGAACCGTGGCCCAGGCGGGCAGGAAACGCGTCATGGTGCTAACTGGAACCAGATGTCAGAGGCTGTTGGGGATTCTCACAATGGAACATGCTCGTCAAAAGGAAACTTTTCTCTCCTCCTCTCTCTCTCTCTCGCTCTCTATTTCTTTTCTTTTTTTCTCTGCAAGCATCAAAGACCCTGCTTGTTTGGGTGCTGATTGATCACTAGAAGATGATAGACACTACCACATCTAGATTCAGCAGGAAGGAGAAAGATAAAGCAAGATGGGGTAAGGGAGAACCAAACCAGGAACAGACTGTTAAAGTACCTTAACTTTGTTAACTCGGAAACTAGGGAATGTGCCTGGCTCCTGATGGACAATGGACACCAAGCACCCGACACTTGATTTTAATTATTTACTTGTATAATTTGTAGACACACCAGGCAGGAGAAGGTGAGAGGGGACAGCAGGAGAAATACATCAGACATGATTTATTGATTTTTTTAACAGGGACAGAGCAATCATTAAACTCATACCTGTACAAGTTCATCCACTCAAAATTTTAAAGTGCCCCTATTATGCTATTTTAAAGTCTCCTAATTATGTTTTGGAGGTCTCCTACAACAGGTTTACATGCATCAAAGATCATGTATCATTTCATTCCTTCATGATATACATTGCACTGCACATCACCACATTTTTCAGTGATACTCAAACGACTCAAAGGATAAATCAATCTCTCTAAATCCCTTCTTTCCACGAGCTACTCTTCTCTGATTGGCCAGATGGCGCAGTCTGTTGTGATGGCCCAGTCTTACAGCACCTGTCAGAAACAAAAACGGCCATTACCATAATAACTTCAGCTCCGTCCGGAGACTTCCTACAGCTCTGCGATTGTAAACTAAAGACAGTAACAAACGATGACGTTGATTTTACCATATCAATCAGAGCGCGAGTCTGAAAATTAAACACTGGAAGAACTAGGTATTCAACCGAACCTCCATCACAAGGACGACTTGAGCAGGACATTTCTCAGTGATGCACTACTCAGTTTGAGGTACATTATGAGATGTTGCAACTGTAATTTCTCACCATCAGTTTTAACAAGTGTATGTTCTCCAACATACTGATGTGTATATTTCTAATTTATTGCGGTGAACATGCAGGAACTGTATCAATAACAGTGCATATGTTAGCTGAGCACTAATGTGAATGACTGATGTAACAAACGCTTGTAAGACAAATCTTGCTCCATCCTTTACCTTTACTCAAAGTAGTAAGAACGAACAAAAAAAACAAAAATGTTGTCAAACAACATTTTTAGGACCAAGCAGAAGCTTCTTCCAATCTGTCAATAGAATTCAGTTGATAGAATTCTAAAGCTTATCAACCTGGCTTATGAATATTAATTAGGGGACGTAGAGTTTGTGTAATCGGCGAACGGTAATCCTAAAATGGCTACACCTACTTACCCATAAATGCTTTTGCGTCCTAATTAATATTCAAGACATGCGCTGATAAGGTTTATAGTTTACCCCTCCCCCACTTTTTAGAGTGTTTCTGATTTTAAATAATTCAGTTTGCCCAGCACTGCCATTTCCTTTTCTGTCATTTTTTGGATGTTTCTACATATTCTTCCAGTTTTAATTTCTCTATCGCTTTTTCTCTCTGTGGGCCTGGCTAGTTGTGCAGTGAATTGGCCTCCTCTCAATGCCCCAAGGCATGGCCTGCCTCCACTCCGCCTGACTGCATGCACAGCCGAGCACAGGCATGCTGCCAATTGTGTCCTTGCTTTCAGCCTCTCCATGCTGCCAACCTCCCTTAGCTTCTCTAATGTCCTGCAATGCAGTTTCTCAGAATTAAGGCCACCAGGAAGCTTTGCATTTCGGCACAGCCATGATTAAATGTTGAGGCAATATGTAAACTTCTACTTTAGACAAGAGGCAAGTTTTAATACAATATTACTATACAATCTTAAATTACGCTAATCATTCAAGAATTTACCATGGTGACCATAGTTACCAACAAGATAGTATAGTTACTACATTTGTTAAAACATTAAAAACACTGAAAAATGTCTTTCCCACTAATACCACCTTTTATTTTTTGAATCCCCTTTAAAAAAAATTACATTTCAATACACTTTTTACAGATTAGCAAGTAGCAAATCATGCTTCATGGCAGTGATATAAATAGCCTGTTTGCCATTTAAAGAGACTTTCATATTTTGTTCCAACTTCTTATTTAGAAATTGTAAACACAGGACATAAAATGGGATTTCATGGGGGTTTAATTAGCCACCATCAAAATAAAAATAAAAAACCTTTTTGTATTATTTAAGGAAATTGTCTCGGGTTACGACTGTAACCCTCGTTCCCTGAGAAGGACACATTGGAAGAACTAGGTATTCAACCGAACCTCCATCACAAGGACGACTTGAGCAGGAAATTTCTCAGTGATACACTACTCAGTTTGAGGTACATTATGAGATGTTGCAACTGTAATTTCTCACCATCAGTTTTAACAAGTGTATGTACTCTAACATATGCCTGAAGCCTGTATGGAACTAGTCCAATCTTGCTTGGTGTTGCGTCATTACTTCACTCGTGACGTCGCATGTGACGGTGATGCGGAAGCTATAAAAGGACGCCGGATCGCAACAGCGTCAGCTTCTGATAGGTCGAAGCAAGTCGTTTTCAGGAGCGCAGGAAGTGTGGCTTCCCTTTCGAGGGAACTCGCGCTGCTTCAATAATCGAAACATTGGGGGAAGAAATGCCCACTGCGCCACACTGACAAGTACCCACCCTGGTGTGACGCAATCTGGCACACTCAAGACGAGAGAACTTGTGAACCCGGTGTAGAGGGCAGATCCAGACTTTAATGTTTTATGAAGGTGTGTGGGGAGGCCCAGCCGGTGGTATCACAGACCTCTTGAAGGGAGACCCCTGCTAGCAGGGCTTTAGAGGATGCCACTCCTCTAGTTGAGTGGGCTCTTATCTGGAGAGGCGAATGCAAATTGCGTTCCTCGTAAGATGGAGAAATGGCCTCTACTATTCATCTGCTAATAGTTTGTTTAGAGGCAGGGGAACCAAGGTGACCCAAAACACACAAGCAGCTGGTCCGACTTCCTCCAGCCCGAGGACCTGTGTACATAGGCCTCCAGAGCTCGGACTGGGCATAATAGATGTAGCTTAACTTGATCAGCCGACACATGCGGTGGAGGATGGAATGCCTGCAAGATTGCAGACCATGCCACATTTGCAGGCACCTTAGGCAGATAGCCGGGTCTAGGGTGGAGAATGGCTCTCACTCTGATAGGAGCGAACTCGAGACATTAGGGAGCAACATATAGCACCTGCAGGTCCCTGACTCTTTTTAGGGATGTGATAGCTAGCAGGAAGGGTGCCTGGGATAACTCTTCAAGAACCACTGCCAGGTCCCACGTGGGGACCCTGGTCTGGACGACAGGCCTCATCCTCCTAGCTCCACGAAGGAAACGTACTATAAGTGGGTGTCTCCCCAAAGTGCCCACCCCTAGAGGCGTGTGGAAGGCAGCTATGGCCGCCACATAGACCTTATGCGTGGACGGGGAGAGAAGCGACTCTGGAGGAACTCCAGCACTGAAGCCACTGGGCAGTTAACTGGGTCCAACTGATGTTCTCTGCACCAGTTTCCTCGTGGAGGGGGCTCTAGAGTTTAAGATGGTCTCAACAACCTCAGTTGAGAGACAGCATTTACGAGTTGGTCCCCCTCAGGGGCCAGACCCACAGCTTCCACAGCTCCAGCCGAGGGTGATATATTGTTCCCCCGGCCTGAGACAGAAGGTCCCTCCTGATGGGGATTTGCCACGGAGGGCCTGCTAGGAGAGCTATTATGTCTGAAAACCATACTCGGGCCGGCCAGTACGGGGCTACTAGGAGCAAGCTGATCCCGTGCCGCCGGACCCTCTCTAGAACCCCTGGGAGCAGAGCAATCGGGGGAAATGCATAAAGGCGTTGCCCCGGCCACGTCTGCACCATGGCATCCAGTCCCAGGGGAGCTGGATGTGTGAGGGAAAACCAGAGCGGACAGTGTGTGTTCTCGTGGGAGGCGAACAGATCCACTTCCGCCTGACCGAACTTCCTCCATATCAACTCCTCCGTCTCGGGGTGGAGTCTCCATTCCCCGGACTTAAGCCCCTGCCTCGACAGGATGTCTGCCCCCACATTTTTGTCCCTGGGAACAAACATTGCTCTGATTGAGAGTAGTTTGCCCTGGGACCACAGAAGAACCTGGTGCGCCAGTATGCATACTGCATACCCCCCTGTCGATTTATATATGAGACCACCGACGTGTTGTCTGTTCATACTAGAACATGATGGACTCTGAGGTCCGGAAGGAAATGACTGAGAGCCAGAAATACTGCCATCATCTCCAGGCAATTGATGTGCCACGAGAGATGGTGGTCCTTCCAAGGACCCCTGGTGTAGCGGCCCTCCATGACCGCTCCCCAGCCTGTGAGGAACGCATCCGTGGTCACTATTTTTCTCTGACACGGTGCTCCCAACACAGGGCCTTGGGACAGGAACCATAGTTTCTTCCACATGACTAAAAAATCAAGGCATCTGCACGTTACTTTGATCGTGCGAAATGGTTTCCCCTCTGGGAAAACCCTCTAGTCCTGAGCCAAAAGGTATTACATTGGACGCTGCTGCCAGAAAACCCAGAACCCTTTGAAAATGTTTGACAGTGATGGTGATGGCCTGGCCTAGCTTGATACTCGTGACTGTGGTCAAGATGGTGTTTATACGAGCAGGAGACAACTGTGCCTGCATCGTAACTGAATCCAACACTACCCCCAGGAATGTCGTTCTCTGAAGAGGAATTAGGCCACGTTTACACAAAGCCGGGTATTGAGAGAAACAAATATTTCCCCCCTCCGTTTTCAATAATAACATCGTGCACACACCCGCATAAATACGCCGTCGAGCGCCATCATAACTATGCCAAACCTATGAGCGGCAGTGTAGGGAAAAGGATAAAGCCATGCAAGCCAATCAGAATCCTCAGAATCGACAAGAGAGAACCTAAAACCCCGTTTCTCCCAGTTGACACGACAACACATAACCAGCGTTTTCAGAAATCTCCACTTTAGCCGGAGTTTTTAGAAATAATCGTTTTCTGTGATAATAACAGGGTTTTCGTGTAAATGAGAGGCCAAACCGCAGGGAAATATCTGCGTTTTCCCTTCGTGTAAACAGTGTACTTTTCTTGACATTGAGTCTCAACCCCAAGCACCTCAGATGGCTCAGAACAACATCTTGATGTTGAACCGTCATTTCCTCTGACTGTGCCAGAATGAGCCAGTCGTCGATGTAATTGAGAATACGAATGCCCTGAATTCTCAGTGGAGCTAGAGCAGCATCCATGCATTTCGTGAAGGTGCGAGATGACAATGCTAGGCCGACTGGAAGAACTCTGTATTGATACGCTTTTCCCCCAAAAGCGAACCTCAGAAACTTCCTGTGATGGGGAAGGATGGATATGTGGAAATACACGTCTTTTAGATCTATCGTGACAAACCAGTCCTCGGACCTGATCTGACACACGATAATAGGTATGGTTAGCATTTTGAATCTGAACCTTCTCAGAGACTGATTCAACGACTTGAGATCTATTATAGGACGTAACCCCCCATCCTTTTTGGGAATGAAGTACTGTCTGTAGAACCCAGATTCCCATTCTTGAAGAGGAACCTGCTCTATGGCTTCCTTTGCTAGGAGGGACTGAACTTCTTGTTCTATGACCTGACCCTACTCGGGGCTGACAAGCGTGTGAACCACCCCGCTGAATTTCGGTGGACGATACTCAAACTGAATTCTCTACCCTTTTTCCACTGTGCGCAGGACCCTCTGAGATATATTTTGAAGACCTTTTCAGGTGTCAAAATACATTACTAGCGGGACAAGTCTCTCAGGACTGGCCTCGGCTGTTAAGCTTTGAGCGATTTCGGTGACCTGAAGCAGTTTACTGGCAGGAATTAACCGATTTATATTTTCTGCAGGCCTCGAACCCGGCAGGAAGCGAACCCGACAGGGCTGCAACGTTTTCAGGCGGACACTGTGATTTGCGTTCGCTGGAAACTGATGCGTCCCGAAACGCTGGTGGTGGCGGTTTGGAGGACTTCGGCTGAGAGTGTTGTCTCTGGCTCCAGGCCTTTTGTGGGGGAGCATGACAGGCAACACTCTCCTTCTTCTGCTTCTGTGCGAGGAGCTGGCGGCTACCACGGGGGACTGCCCCCCGGCAGCAGACCCATGAGTTCTGGAACGACGGTGGGGAATTAGCTGTTTAAATGCAGCTGACTGTCGCTCCGCCTCCTGAAACCTTTCGACGACAGTATTGACTGCGTCGCCGAAAAGGCCAGAAGGCGAAAGCGGGGCATCGAGGAGGAAGGCCCTGTCCTTCTCCCCAATGCCCGACAGGTTCAGCCACAGGTGTTTCTCCATAGCTACTAATACTGCCATAGAGCGGCCGATGGCACGGGCCGTTTCCTTAGTAGCACGGAGAGACAAGTCAACCGCTTGACGAAGTTAAGTAATATCGTCGAGGGTTAAGTAATATCGTCGAGGCGTGAAGGCTGTGACCGGGTTTGCATCGAGTTTGCTTTTTCTGGCCGCTTCCTGCTTTTCTGATTGCCATTTGATATTTAATTTGGCCACTGCCCTGGTCACAACCTCCAGCAGCTCATCGAAGGCAGGAGATCCTCCACACATCATCCACCACCCCCATTTGTAAACCCCATGAGTGAAGACGCCGCGCTGCCTCAACAGACGCGGGTCCCGACCCACGGGGAACGCGAGCCTGGCCTGATTCATCGAACAGGGCCAGGCAGGAGCGGAGCGTCCTGAGAGGCAGCAAATCACAGTTTGCACAGACAGCGCCCTCAAGCGTTGCCTGTGTATGCTCCACTCCTAGACAAACAACACAGAGTGAGTGTGCGTCACCCTCCCTCAAAAAGCTTGGGCAAGGGGACGCACACTGCCTGTATTGTTTCTCCTTATTTGCCATTATATATATATATATAGATAAGGGCTGATATATGTAATTTCAGATAGACAACACCAAATAAGACAGTCCAGTCACAGACCAGAAAGCTGACGCTGTTGTGATCCGGCGTCCGGTCCTTTTATAGCTTCCGCATCACCGTCACATGCGACTTTACGAGTGACGCAATAACACAACACCAATCGAGATTGGACTAGTTCCATACAGGCTTCAGACGCATCACGCTGAAGGCGTTCCCCAATGTGTCGATTATCTTTTTAAATATACATTTAAAAATTGTTTTTGTATTTTATTTTCTAAGGGTTTTCCTAAAGGATTACCCACTATCAAAAAAAGTTTATATTTTGTATTTTGGTGTAATATGGTTCTGTATTTATTCATTTATAAAAACATTTATTTAAATATTTAATATATTTCTTTTTAAGGGCATTTCTAAAGGCTCCTCTACTGGGAATAATTATACTGACATTTGCGCATTGTGGGCAGTGTGTACAGTTTACTCTATACAAGTTAGTGTATAGTAAAATTTTGGTCAGTGGCTAACCCTAGAGTTTTTTGAGGCGTTAAAAGTTCAGTGTGTATGAACTGTGCTCGCTCTAGCCCGTGACCTCTATTTCCTCTGCCCAAGGCTGATCTGTGGGCCGCCTGCCCTGTGAACAGTCCCTGGTCCCTCTAGATCGATATTCATCTGCCTACCATGAGCTATGCTTGACCTGTAAGTGACCTTACCGTGTGTTGAAGCTGTATCTATTACATAGATGGTGCAGAACAGTATTTGTTGGCTGAGGTCAGTGTAAAAATACATGCTTGTGTGGGTAAAAGTGCACTAATTCTGACTGGTGGAGTGGTGAGTGTGCTTACCCACAGAACGCTGAATGTAATGGTGCTAAGCCAAACAATTGGGGGAAAAAATCTGTTTTTATGGCAGTTCAAGGACATTTGTTAGGATCCGAGCACCAGTGATGTGAGCGGATGAGTGTTTTGTCATGTTTGTGTGTGTGCAGTAGGCCTCTCTAGTGTGGTGTGGTGATTTAGACTTGCCCTGTTTCCTGCTACAGGCTCATGGTGCGAGCTGCTGTCACCACTAATTGAACCCCGTAGGTGAAGTAAGGATGGAGGGAGGCAGTCGAAGGAAAGAAAAAGAGGGAGAGGGAGGGGGAGGGGGAGGGGGAGGGGAGGGGGGGATCTTGGTGAGGCTGTAGTGCCCCTGGGGTTTTGGTCCCTGCAAGCCTGATTCCCTTGGTCTAAATATCTGGCTTGATGCTCCGGGGCATCCCTCCGTCTTATCTGCTGATAATTGGGTGCTGTAGCTACACAGCACACTTATGAAATATAGATTTCTTCTATATCTGTGCAAAAAGTGCACATGAAAACCTCCCGGAACTATTAGTCTGAGGTTTACGTTAGAAAACAAGCGCCCCTGCATTATGCACTTTGCTTGCTCATAATTCTGCTTAACAGAAGGGCAAGATTGCAAAACCGAAACAATACAGAGTTTATTGTAAAGTAGCGTCAGGGTTTTTTAAGTGGTACAATTAGCTTGAAGCCGATCCCACATTGTGTTCAGCTGTGTGTTCTTCCTGCATGGGCCCCTCCAGCCGAGATATTCCTCTGAGCTTCTCCATAGACCTGGGAACTGAATCACCACTGGCTCTGTTCGAATTACAGTATACCAATGTAATGTGCTGGTAAAGCAAACTCTCCAGAAGCCAACGTAATTTGGCTATAAAGGCTCCTGCAGAATGCCAAACACTGTTAGTACAGTCATTGTACAAAAAAGTACAAATTATACACATAAAGTTTAAGTTCTTTGAAAAAAAGTGCAAAGTGAACTTTTCCTAGAGATATTACCTTTCAAGTAGTGGGTTAAATAGCTGTTTTTTAATTTAAAATATCTGCAAGTTTCAAAGATAAAAATGGATGATAAATGTTGTCTCCCAAAAGAACGAACCGATTCTGAACTGCCTGAAACGAGTCAACAGTATTTCCAGTATTACTACCTCCTCGAACCTATGAACCTTGCATAAAGCTAGCCCATGGTGTTCATTGGCTGCCCTCAAAAATGTCTACTATGACCCACCCTCCAAACACTGTAGTTGTAGCCGAGGCCTGGAAGAGTTTGGTTTGTGTTGTTTATATGTCGAGAAGACGCTGTTTTCTGTGCTGCAAAACCACATTGCGTGCACTTCCAAAGGATGAGGACTTGCGTTTGAAATGATACGGAAAAAGCGACATCGTTACTGTTCATATCACTGTGTATACAAGTGTTGAGGAAGCCTCCGGAGCTGAATTTCATATATATGGAATTTACCATTTAGTTTCGCTAAATGGTAATAGTACCATTTAGACACCCGCTGTAGGTGGTTTACCAATCACAACAGACTGGGCCATCAGACCAATCAGAGCAGAGTAGGCTCGCAAAAATTAGGGGTTTAGAGAGACTGAACCGTTTCAGACTGAAAAAAGAGGTGAAGCTGCGATGTACAGCACTGCGCAAAAGTCTTAAACACGTTAGTATTTTCACCAAAAAAATGGTTTTAAGTCAGTTATTTATATTTATTTCAGTTTATATCAGTCTGATAACAGCCAGTCTGCTCCACACGGAGTTCTGATCTCACCATCATCGAGTCTGTGATTTACATTAACTTTGTCTGGATTTAGTCTCTCTCTCTCAGTTTTTTCAATTTTTTTCATGTCTGAGACAGACTAAATCCAGAAAAACATATCCAAGAGGCTTAAAGAAACCTACCTGCAAAACTTGACACAGGTTTTAAACTAGATTTTTAAAAGATTACTTTACTTTATCATTTTATATGTCATTAACTCATTTATAAGAATGAGATTAACCAGATCTGAGAGAGTAACGAGAGAAGCAAAGAACCACGTCACGTTTGCATTCCTGTAAGTTAGCATTGTTGAGAGTAAATGTGGAAAGATGGAGTGTGAATTAAGGGCACTAATATTCCCTGTGGTCTCTGACGGGGGGTGAGGCGGAGGAATGCTCGGCGGAGCAATCCCGCTTGGCAGGTAGATGAACTGCAGATCATACGGGCAGGCAAGTGGTGATTAATGGGAGCAGGAAGGCGCTGGAAAGAAAACAACGCTATAAATCAACGTCGCGACGATGGTAATTGTAATTGAAATGAATTTGTCTGCCCGGAGCCAGGCATTGCAATTGATATTGACCAAAGCTCTGGTGGTCCATAGAAAATGAAATTGAGAAAATGTATTCAGAGTATCCACTGTAAGATCTATACATCACTGTATGAAGCAATCACTGTAGGCCAATAAGCTAAACCCGGTGTGCGTGTCAGATGCTACTGAGCCATCGTATCCTATAGGTGACTAATGTTGTAGATTTATGAGAAAAGAGCCACAATAAAATTAAATTGAATGTGAGGTCAATAAAAAATACCATTCAGCTGTTTTAAAAGTATAAAAAGTGTTATTGCAAAAGAATGGCCATTACAGATGAAAGCTATTCTTTTTTACTAAATATAAAAAACAAACTGTTCAAAAGTTTGGCGTCGGTAAGATTTTTTTATATTTTTGAAAGTCTCTTACAGTATGCTCAACAAGGTTGCATTTATTTGATCCAAAATAACAACAGCAATATTCATGTTCAATGTTCAATATAATTTAAAATATAATTACAATAAAAAATAAAAAAATTGAACATTTTAAATAGTAATTTATTCCTGTGAAGGAATTACTCCAGTCTTCAGTGTCACATGATCCTTTATTCTAATATGTTGATTTGGTGATCAAGAAACATTTCTTATTATCAATATTGAAAACGTTGTGCTGCCTATATTTTTGTGGAAATCTTACTGACCCGAAACTTTTCAACGTTAGTCTCATTACATACTTTCTTAATTTTTTAAATGTTGAAATGGTAAAGTGCCCCATTATGCTATTTTAAAGGTTCCTTGTTTTGTTTTGGAGGTATCCCACAATAGCTTTACATGCATCCAAAAATCTTCCTGCAAAGCTACCTGAAAAACTATGTGCAAGTGTACTGGACAAAAGCTGTTTTAAACGCAAAGGAGAGTGTAGATTTATGAAGGCGTGAAACACCTGGGCCCAGGTGTCCCCAATCTCCCTGGTAAGCTATAGCCACGCCCCCTGCAACACAGAACAAACCAGACACAAGGAAGACAGACCAGCCAACAGGCCATCACAGTGGTCACTCCAAATATGGATTTGATTTAGTTGACAGAAGTTTGATCAATTGATCAATAAAATCTATTTATGATATTATTTTTGAAAGCATCCTCACTTTACAGCATTTTTACACCTATTAGATTTTAAGTGCCTATAACTTTTCACAGTACTGTAGTTCTTCTTAGTATGTACTCTTTGTTTTCATGTTGTTTTCATATGGTTTTGAAAAACTTTTATACTATTTATTTACAAAAGTGTAGGGTACATTTAAGACTCCAAAAATGTCACGTGGTGTGACCATCATTAAAAAATTCCTTACACCTTGAATACATGCAAGTGCACACATCCTAATTTTTTAATTATTATTTTATAAATATTACCAGATGGCATTTTACAATTGGATCTTATCTTGACATAAAAAATGTCAAATTATCTGATATTTTAAGAGCCTCATTGACCTTGACACACAATCATGAGCATCTGCAAGTGATTTCTATATATAATAGTCCTTTCTATGATATAATTTCTGGTTTTATGTATGAATTGCATTTTTTAAATATACATTTTTTAAATATGTTAATAAGTAGCTCCAAAACAAATGCATTGTTATTGACACAAACAAAATGTATTGCTTCAAATGGTTGGTTGTTACATGTACATTCACTGTTACTATTCATTCACAAATGTCTAATTTCATTTCATCTCATTTCAAAATTCCCATTCCCAATTCAACAGCCATCCAGTAAACAACCTCATTACATATTTATGAGGTTTGGCCATTTTCGTTTCCTCATAAATACTGTATAGATCATGTTATTTTAGAGACACAAGACTGAAAGTGTTCTGCGAAGTGCTACCCTCTCTCAATTCACCATTTGGTTACAATCAGTCTGGTAAAAGCTGTATCTATTTTGGATCGTCTGGAAATGTTAAAGACACTGTCTCTCGTTTTGTCAGTGCTTCCTCCTCTGTATTTCAGGGTGAGTCAGAGGCTCAGACGTCGTCTAAATATGTGAAAGGGTGCTATTCCAGGGCAAGCGTAGCTGCCGCTGACATGACTGTGTTTGCACTGTTCAGATTTGTCCCCTTGGCTTGGCAGCTGCCGCCGGATCCTGCAGTGCTCTCCCGCGGTCATCCTGTCTCAAACGTCACGTGAAGAGTGGAAAATACGTACACATTTGCCGGCACCCCGACAGTTTCCAGAAAAGGCTGTGATTCAGGCCTCCAATAAAACGAGATGCTGTGGTTCAGCCTGGACTGATTGAAAGTCTGTTTGGACAACATTTTGATTGTCCTGTTTTGGGTGTTGTGGGAAACGGACTGGGTTTCAGCCAACACTGGAAACTACACATTAAAAGCGTAACTGGAGTAATTTGTCACAGGACAGATTTACTCCGGATAAAGTTATGAGAATCCTTAAAGGTTAATTCTAGCGTGCTAACGTTTGCCTATTCGCAGGCAGGAGAAAGAGAAGCTCATTCAATTTATGGTTACAAAGACCTTGGATCATCTTCCAAAATTAAGTTAAATGGTAAATACTTAAAAAATGTCTTCCTGGAAGGAACTGTTAACTAACTTGCCAAACTGCCTCTTCTTTTCCGATATATTACTTCCTTGTCATCTTAAATCAACAAAATAGATTCCAGTGAACTTTTAGTTACGGACACCTGGTTTTTCTTACTTTGGCTAAAGATGATGGAAAATGTACAGTTGGATCAGGTGTCACCTGAGTGAGGGGTTTAGAAGTGAATAAGATCTAAATCTGAGCTGAACGTCTCAAACAATGTTTGTCTTTCTGCAGCCTTTGTTATAAGGTAAAGATTATTATCCAGTATTTTAGGATGTTATGATCATGTCTCTTCATCCTTGATAATTGTCTCTCTCAGACTCCTACGCTGTTTTCGTTTCATGTAAAAAAACTAATGCAGGGTGAAATGATGCTTTATTTATTTATTTATTTTCATCTAATGCCTAATATAGATTAAATAGATTACATTTATTTAAGGGTTATTAAATGATAGCAATAAGCTGATAATTATTTTCATATTATTGCCAATAAAAGATAAATGGCAGTCAGATATTACAATTATATAATATTTTGTCTAAATACATTAAAAATAAAGCCCAGAGAAACTATAATCAAGTGGTGTAAATGCTACAAATGCGTCACAACATTATAATGTACAATATAAAAAGTGGATTTTCAATTTGATATTTGTTAAATATTTAAGTGTTATCAAACTATTAGTGTTTAAAGACTAACTAAGCATTGAAAAAATAAAGCAAATGCGCATTCACAATTAAATATTAAATATACTGAGCAATACAGATAAATAAAATAAAAAATCTTTAATATCGGCCGGTAACCAATATAGTACATAAGGAATAATTGACGACGGCCCGTTGAATTATTGGAAAAATAATGCACACCCGACCCGAGGTGGTAATTATTTTTCAATAAGTCAAGGGCCTGGCGTCAATTATTCCACTTGTACTACGGTTGTGTATTTCACAACGTTTGTCAGGTTTTTGTCCTTAAAAATCTCTTGTGTGTTGGACTAATTTCTTACGCATCTCATCCCATGCCTCCGTTGCTAATTCCAAAACGTCATTTTAGAGCTTGTAATGGAGGCTAGAGCCATTGATAGCAGACTAATGCAGTTAGTTTTTGCGTCTCTCAACAGTGTTCGGCAGCAGCATCTCTACTGTAAGTTTATCTGCTTCAAGAACAGCGCCGTTATAACCTCGCTAGTGAGAAATGTCATGTAGCTTTTAAGTTGGTAAACTATTTTATTGATAAAATCGTCAGAGCAGCGCTGACAACACGTTTCTGTGCAAGTGTGTGTCCGTACTATATATGTGTGCGTTTGACTGGAGAGAGAGAGCGAGAGAAAGAGAATATGTGCTTTTACATAATAAATAATACATAATAAAACGTAATTTTGTGGCAAAAAACATGGAAATAATTTGTCGTTTTTATCCTATTGTTTACTATATTTATTTGCTTGGTCAGTGTCGTGTGGGTTTAGGTTATTTTGCTGTCGTAAGCTGCAAAGACCTTTTGAAATAACTGGAATCATTTGGTGAAGTGCTATGGAAATGAAAGCGTACGCGTAAGTTCTACCACAAAGATTCCACTGCCATGTCATTTGCGCAGCCAATCACAGCTTGACATCAAATATAAAAAGACAGATCTTACCCTCCTATTTTGCTGCCTGTAGGTGTCGTATCGAAGTTCCCCTCCATTCTCCCCACCCCCACCTTTATCATAAGGCAGGACCTAACTTCAAGACCTGGACGAAGGACGGGGCCTACGCCAAAGAACTTTGAGATGGAGCTTGTCGAGGGTTTACTTATTTATTTTGTCTGTAAAATCATTTTACAAAATAAAATTCATTCATACGAGAATCCTCCCGAGTCTTTTTGGTAGAACTGTAATGCGGTCAAGACCTGCCTTGAACTACTTTAGCCGTGTGTTTCACTGAAAATAATTGACCGTTCGCAAAAGCCACGCCCCCTAGTTATTGTTACTACGACCGTCAAACATGGTCAAACACGACCAGCGCGACAGATTGCCATGACGGGAAGAGGTATTCGCCTTATTCACCTGGTGGCCATTTTGAAAACGCGAACGCGTTGAGGGGTACGTGTCAGTGACCTTTTTTGGAGCAATACCTCAGAGATATCCTCCAGATCGAAGCACAAGGGTTTACAGTATGCAGTGGAGGTATATATATTTAAAATATAAAAATACGCAATGAAGGAGACACGACTACTATCGAGGCTAATGCTTATACCGGTCTCAAGCGAAATCTGAGAAACCCCATGACCTGTACCTCAAATGCAACCAGCACAGCCTTGAAGAAGATTTTATAAGCTGGTTCAGTGGCTAATTGTTTGGAGTTAGAAATATATAACTCGTGCTGCATATTTAGTAATTTTGCCTCAGATACAGGATTATTACAGGATTATACATTCGCTTTAACAAGCAGGTTGTTCATTACCACGGCAACCGCTTGCGTGTCATGCTGAATGCGATTTTCGTGTTTAAAAAGTAACTATACATAACCATACATTATTTAAGGTTATTTCTATTCGTTACGATATTGATATATGAACTGATGTTGTCAAGTAAGCTTCATGCTTTCCCCGTTGCGAACGTGCCCTCCTCTAAACTGTAGTCTAAGGTGCTGCACTGCTAGTTGACTGCTGCTCATTTTCCCCCGAGAATATCATGTTAACAACAACCCTTTAGAAAACGTAATTCCTTTGTGGATCCTCTTGATCTGCTTTCTCCATGTTTCTTTGACTAATCTCAGTGTCTCAGTCTCACGCACGCTGCACGCGAGTTAACCATGTTCGACACATTTAACTGGGAGTGGGGCCGTCCACACTGTTTTATCCATTGTAGGCAACGCTCACGTTGTGTTTTCGGCTTTGGAAACGGAAAGAACACAACTCCTCCAGACAATCTATCGGGGTATCTATCGGGGTACTCCAGACAATCTATCGGCCGTGGGCACACCGCTTCACCATCATCAATGGCCGTTTTGGGGGAGGGGCCGGCGAAATTGCACACCTTAGAATGTTTGTAAACCAATCAGATTCAACCATTCAACTGCCCCGTACTATAAAGATATATTGTGATTTGTGCAGATTCTCTAACACATGGATCTGTGCTGTTCACGCAGGCAACCCAAGTTCAAATCAGTGGCATTTCCTCATTTTGTGTCATTCTCTATCTGCATTTATTAAAGCAGCCAAAAAAAGCAGACTGCCTCTAATGAGTGGAGTCTGGCGGACAGCCGGCCTGTCTGTGAGAGATCCGAATGCAGCTCACTCAAGGCTGGATTGGTGTTTCTTCAGGAAGTGCAGCTTCTCCACAACATTGGTCCGATGAAAGCAGAAGAGCGCTATCGATCGGGTTCTGGGGGGAGGATGACCTGCGGTGGAAGTGAGGCTGAGCTGCTGAAGAGTGAGAGGAGAACTGGAGGGGTTCTTAGGACCTCTAAGGGCAGATGAGGAGGGATCTGGGGGGCATCAAACCCCCTCTTCTCTCTCTCTCTCTACCACTATAGTTTACTTCCACAGGGCTTCAGAGTGTGCAGTGTAGTGTTGCTGATGAGAACTGTTGGAGCGGAGCTTAGCGGCTGAAGGTCAGAGAAACCGCTGACTTTAGGGATGCTGTGCCCACATACTCAAAACACACACTAGCTAGAACCCATGTTGGGTAAAAGTATTGCAATATGAGTCACTTTATTTCACAAGTTCACAGGCAAGACTAGTTAAATTGTCCAAAATATGTGATGGACCATTGAGCAAAAGTTAAAGCTATTATCCAGAAGCTATGGGCTTATGTTTGTTTTGATGAATTTCACCTCTCTTCACAGGTCAATGATACTGTCCTAGTGGGTGAATTGTAACATAATGACTTAATTCCCCAATCAAAAACATAACATATTTTGACATGTTGTTTTAATTATTTTTTTTAAAAAGTCTTTAAAGTTAGTATAGATGTTAGTTTACGTTTAAGACTATAAAGATTGCGGCTCACAATCTTTGACGTTATGTCTTGTACAATTAAGATAAATCGTAAAATCATTGTAACATAATGTATGAAAAATCGATATTCATTTTGGGAGCTAAAGATTACATTCATGCCAATTTTAATGTAAAAATAAAGGAAATTACCATATATAATTAAATGCTGATTAATACTGCAATTCAATACTAATCAAGACCGATACAAAACTCTAATATTGTCCAATGACCAATATAGTACTGTTATATTGTGCATCCCTTAGTTTGTGCAGATGCTCTAACACATTGAGCATTGCATTAATATGATAGATATTCAGTTATGAAGTCACTATGTGTGATAGACCTTATGTCCAGACGTTACGACTCTGTATTGTGGAGTCTGCTATTCCTCCATTACCCTCTTCAGCAATTTAATTAAAGAGGGAGAAGTGATTGAGTTGACTAGAAACCGAATTACCTCACTGTCATCTGTGTGGCAAGACCAAAACATCTCGTACACATTGTGAGTTAATGCACAGGTTTACCTGCATTGCCCTTACTGATATAATAATTTCCCAATATCACGTAACTCTATGGAACATCTCTCCTGGCGTGACCAGCCTGTGGAGCCAATGTGCCCCGGGGGACAAATCGGCCTGGGCGGCGCGCTAATTGAAACGTGTCGGCGACTCATTGACGTCTTGGCTCTTGTTTCAGGGCTATTTCAAACCACAATGCTGATTGCTGGTTTCAGATCATGGAGGGAAAAAATCAATATGGCCTGAGAGATCAGGAACTACTCTTTGCAGGTTTAACTCTTGCTGTATACAGAGGCTACTAACCGGCAAAAGAATAGTCCCATCTGAACAATACAGAGACTTTTTAGTTCTTCATTCAAGAAATATTTCTGTTCTGCAGAATATAAATCTTAAATATCATTATAAATACTGTATTATTCTTGATTTTAAAAATGCAATGCTTTTGTGTGTTATATGAAACCACTTTTGAAACAGCAGATTTATCTTAAGTCTTATTCTACTGGTTATCTCAAAATAATCCTGCACATTTCAGCTGTTGGTGTGGCCTAAACAAATTGCCTATAAATGCAATTTTGTGGAGGGCTAACTGTTAGCTTTCTTTGATGCCCTCCACATATTGTGGGGCCTTTTGTAAAATGGATTGCAGATGAGATAAAGAATAATTTATGTTCCTTTCACAGCTTGGCATAAACAATATGGCACTGTTGTCAATAACGCAAACTCTTTTTTCTTTCTATTTACAGCATGATTATCATAGCAGGGATGTATTCACGCTATGCAGGTGAATATTTGGCTATCACTGACCTACTAGCTTTGGAATCAAAGTCATGACATTATCTGTGAGTATTTACAGTTTAAATAAGTCACAAGTACAGACCATGTGTGCATAATATGATGTCGTGCATAGAGTAATGGTAGAATTAGACAATAATAGTCCTAGCGTCCTTGAAAACAAAACTGGTGTTTGGTATGTATGTACAATACTATTCAATACTAGTCAGTATAAGATATTTATATATCAGCAAGGATGTATTAAATTGATTAAAAGTGACAGTAAAGACATTTATAATGCTATAAAAGATTTCTATTTAAAATAAAAGTTTTTCAGGATTCTTTGATAAATAGAAAGTTGAAAGGATCATTATTTAATCACGATTTCCACAAAAATAAAACTGTTTTCAACATTGATAATAATAAGAAATGTTTCTTGAGCAGCAAATCAGCATATTAGAATGATTTCTGAAGGATCTTGTGACACTGAAGACTGGAGGAATGATGCTAAAAATGTAGCTTTTTCATCACAGGAATAAATTACATTTTAAAATAGTTTTTTTTTTTTTTTAATTGTAACAAACCTTTGTTACTGTTTTTACTGTATTTTTGATCAAGTAAATGCAGCATTGGTGAGCTGAGCAAATATTGACTTCTTTTCAAAAATCTTACAGATCCCAATCTTTTGAACTGTAGTGTATGGATCCATATTTACTTTAGCCATTAGTAATGGTAAAGCGAAGTGTTTAGGGAAGAAAAATGGATGAGGTTTCGTTGCTTCTGATGGTGTTGACAGCTTTAGACACTGGGCTAAAATCAGTATCCTCCCTGGCCGCCCACCCACTCAGCTAGGAAATAAATCCCATGTGGTAGCTTGGGCTGCCGGTTGGGATCACAGACTGCCTCCATGGCTTCTAGATCTCCAGAGAGCAGCGGAGGGCGCCGACACCACAGCACAAACCTGAGGAGACGCTCAGGGTTTTACATTACACAGCATCACTTTACCGGCGCTGCATGAGCTGGCAACTGTGATCCCGAAAGTCCCTCTGGAGAGTCCATTTAAAATCCAATAGAGGCTTTATGAGAAGCTGTAGAAAAAGCAGATGAAGGAAAAACATTAGGCTATGGTATATACTAGTTGACAGAATACTATTTTGACATGATATAACTTGATATAATAATAATAATAATCTTATGTAAAATGTGTATAACTAATAAAATGTGTAAATAATTAATCATTATATCTCACGTTCCACGTTTAGCTCTTATTTGTCTCAGTGGTATACCTGGGGCATGTTCAAGATCACAACGGTGCGCAACGTTTTGCTACGGTTTCCGGGTTGAACGTCATGTTTCCTGGAAACGGCGTGCACCGGTGTGCAACGGGGTTTGAGATCATAGACAGTATAAGAAGTGGACAGAGCCATCTCATTGGAACTCAGTTGAGACAGTTGAAGCCCATTTTTAGCGATTTTTGAGCACTTCTGTTCCTAACGCGCAGACTCAAACCGACTCAAACTTAGCTTGATGACGTGAGCAACCTGTCTGACAGACGTTACTCTTC
Source organism: Rhinichthys klamathensis goyatoka (assembly GCF_029890125.1). NCBI lineage: Eukaryota > Metazoa > Chordata > Actinopteri > Cypriniformes > Leuciscidae > Rhinichthys > Rhinichthys klamathensis. Next base: position 2,259,598 of record NW_026606789.1, on the reverse strand, counting down.
TAGTAGCTGTGCGTGAAAATTGCCAACGTTAATCTTGCAGAGACGGGGAACTTGAGCAAAGAGTTCTTTGGCGTGAGTGAGCAGGAGTAAGTATTCCGTTGCTTTTATGGACTCATTATCTATGGGCTTCTCCCTTGACGGGACGTCCCCCCGATTGCCTGCGAGCTTCTCCTCCTGTCTGTACGGTAATTTCTGTACAGCGCGACAGAGAGTCGAGTGGTTATGACGCAATCGTTAGCCTATTTTTACTAAAACTGTTTCTACGGGGCCATAATGTAACATAGAAGGTAATGGAGCCCTTTATACATTGTCGTGTTTCTTTAGAAATAAATAATGGACAAATAGAGTCTTTAAACGCCTCAGATGTAAAGTTATTCGCTGTCAAAGTGACGCCAAAATGAATGGGAGTCAATGGAAATGCTAACGCAAGTGAAGTTCTGCTACAACATGGCGGCACCCGGCCGGCTTCAACTTCCGGTCGATGGATTACCCCCTTGGTTCAAAGCATCACCGTTTCTGTTTAAAAAACGTTCTGCAACGTTTTGTCGGCGCTGAACGCAGCCCAGTTGTTTCAGACTTTATCCTGACACCTGTTGGCCTGGATGCATGAAATGTATTTAGTAACTGCTGCTTCACAACTAAGTTTTCTCATCTCATTCTTGATTGATTGATTGATTGATTGATTGATTGATTGATTGATTTGTAGTAGCTCAGCCAATTGCATGAAACAGCTAGTCATGTGATGCAAACATTGTGGTGTCCATGAGTGGGAAACCTGCTCCATGTAGAAAACTTCACCAAAAAAGTATTTAGTCTTCATTTCATGTAAACGTACATCATTTAATGATATTTCTCAAAAGCACAGTTATTTCTTTATTTGTAAAACATTTTTAATGAGAATTAGGCTACATTAAGGAGTAAACCTTTAATTAATCTCACAGCATTTTTCACTGTTTTAATGGTGATGGGGAAGAGAGACGCTGTTTTCTTCCAATATGGGTAGGCCTATATATTTCTCTGCTCATGTCTGAAAGGCTGGCTCCAAGCATTAGGGGTGGGCTCTAGCTCTCTGATGGTTTTCCAGTGAGTATTTGTCAGGTCAGACTGTGCACCGCCCGGCGGTCTCCGCTCCTCTCCCCGGGTTATTTATTACCTCTCTCCCCCGCCGGCAGCGCTGTGGCTCCGGGGCCGCTGCCAACAACGGCGCGAAGGCGGGGACGACTGCAAGGGGGTTTTCTACAGCCGACAGGACTCTGGGCATCGACATACACTGAGAGAATACGGAGAAAACAAAGTTATTGACATGTATTACACCGAGGAATCGGTTTAATAATAGGCAGACCAAGAGAAAAATCTGCATTTTACTGGAAGTAAAACAGCTTTTAATTAGTAAATAATTTTAAATATATTTTTTTTAGATATTCACATGTTCATGTTTTATTTTGTTTTTTTTTGTTTATGTACCAAATGTCTACTGCATATACTTAAGTTTTAAACAGTGTTAAGGCCAGATCTGCATTAAAGATGGGCCTACTGTGTGTATGTAGCCTATGTATGTATGTTGTCATTTATAAAATGTGAAATTATTTGAGGAAGTATTAAAAAATAGTCTTATAGCAATATTAAGGCCTTCTAAATATGAATTGGAGTTTATAGTTTGAAAAGCTAAAGAATAGATGAATGGAAAAGTTCTGAACTACTTGTTTACCAATATTTGTAATATCAACTGGATAAACAACACCCTCCTTATTCATAACTATAGCTACTTTTGAGCATTGTTTACATATCACAATGCACAAAGACCATACACCTGAACAAAATATTGTCACAATGATTATTAGGTAATTTGTTGTTGAATATGTATTCATTTTACACTTTACTTTTTTCAGCTTGTAAATTTTATTTATCTAGCTTTAATTTGACTATGTAGTTAAAGCATGTGTGAGATTTTATAAACTTTATATAATAAAAAACAGAAGTTGCTTGATGCGTGTTTTGAAATGTGAAACCATTTCATGCACTGTGTGAGTGGGTGGCACTTTCATTTTGATGAGCAAGAGGAGGATGCCACAGGACTTGTTCTGCTGAACTGTCGATAATGTGGGGGCTGAAAGTTCAGGGGAAGCCGTCCTGAACCCAAACTGTGGGCAGATCGCTACGTTGTCATCTGTAAATTTAGGGGAACCCCTCCTTCATAAATAGTGCACTTTTAGTCCCTCATGAGTCATCCGCGGTTATAATGTAGAAGAGAGTGGGGGTGAGGGGGCAGGGTATCCCCGTGGGGGATCCTCACACTTGGGGTTTCAGGGATCTCCTGAGGTCTCTGAGAACCTTTGACCTTTAGATTATTTCCATTTTCTTGTGATATGTCTTTGTGGGCGATTTTGATTTCAAGATCTAAATGGTGCATAGAAAGTCTTAAGTCTCCCAGGCTATATAGTCAAACAACCGTGTTCTTTTATTCCAATAAGCTTTGTTTGTTTTCACGAAGACTGAGCAGATTTATCAACAATAACAATAATGATGATCTTTTCCTTAAAATATTTAGGCAGTTTAAAATAAAAATGTGTTTTTATTATTTTTGACTGTTGTTTCTAACACTGAAACCATGGTCTGCTTGTGCACCTCCGGACTGGAGAGTATTTGACAACACCAAGAGAATCATTTTGTTTGAGAGATTAGACTACATGGATTCAATTTATTTATTTATTATTTTTAACAGGTTGTTGCTGCTAAAGCTTTCTGCATTTAACAGCCACCTGGACTGTATTCGACAACAATTTGATCCATAGACTTGTACATATAAACTACTATCTATAACAATTAGGCCAAAATCAAATAAAAAAAAAAAAAAAAAAAAAATTGTTGTAAATGTGTAAATAAACAGAAATGTTGTATGTAATAGTCAATAACTGTAAGATTAGTCTTTTTGATTTTTGTATGTATATGCAAATGTATAAATAAATGGCAATGTTGGATGTTATAGCCAATCAAAGTAATTACTAGACTTTTTGATTTGTATATACATACATGTATATCTATCAACAATAAAAAAGTCGTTTTGATTTGTATATATATATACAATAAAAAAAGTCCTTTTGATTTATATATATATATATATATATACATATGTGTGTGTGTGTGTAAATTTAACAAAAATAAAGTGCCACTGAAAGCTGAATCTACTTATCTCTCAAACAAAATAGAAAACTTAAATTTCAGTGGCAGTTTAATTTTTGTTGAATTTACATTAGAATACAAATACACTGACTGTTCCAGCAGTACATTCTACAGCCTGTTACTTTTGTAACTTTGTCGATGAATTTTTTTCTGTAGAGTTCTGGCAACCACTGCCTCCATTATGTTGCAACAAGGCCTGATGACTTAAAGTTCAAGATTATATCAGATTAAAGACTCAAACTTGGCATTTCCAGCAACTGTCACCAATAAAAACAAAATGTCACCCAGAGAAAAACAAGTTGACACACAAGACTGAAATAATGCAGTAAACAGTAGGCTAAATAACATGCAAAACAACACTCCACTGTATAGGCTAAACTGACAACAAAAATAAACAACATTATAACTATGTTTATTTTAAAATATATTGTATTTTTAAAGTATACTGCATGTTCAATAACTTACAGTAATCTTTTTTTAACATAACATTATTTTTCTGGGTATGTATATGGTAGGGCTATATTGCAGGCTATTTATAGTCAACAAGTCGTCTTTTGGTTAATAAAAAAATCACCGTAACAGATCAAAGGTAACCACATTACTGTTTGACAATGGAAAATAAAACCTAAATCAAATGATTTCTGTGAACTTTATGCAGTGACTGGAAACCGTGACGCAACCTCGGCCGTCGCGGACCCCCTTCAGTGCGCTCGCGCTGCCTCCGCTGTTTAAATGGGCCAAGTTTGAGAAGCGGCGGAGAGTGCAAATCTTGTTTGGTCTGGGTCTGTGAACTAAAGCGTGACTTCAGCGACGTATTAGGGGTTAAAAGAAAGAACGAGGGAGAGAGATAGAGAGAAAAAAAACACTAAAGTCCCATTAGCGCCAGACATCATTTGCAATCGAAAAGGCGCGCATAGATAGCTTAATTATTTCTATCCTCGTCAGATATGAAAATGCTCCGAGCCAGTCTGGCTCACTACCCACTGTACATGTACTACTGAACTTTTACGTGATCTGCACTACTACATATACACGCCTTATAATGCGTTAAAACATCCTAGTTGTATGGTGTCCTCATTACTTTCTGGACAAAAATAAACTTAGCACTGGAGTTGATGCAGGAAATAAACATAGCGAAGTTGCCATAGTGATTATTTTAAAGGAAACGCGGGATAAACAATCATTAGGCATTGAGCACGCTCAGCGTTAATATCTGGCGGAGATGTCAGGCATTAGTCCGATTAGATGTGGTGGGCAGGAGCGCGGGGAGACCCGTCATGCGAGCAGTGCACTGAGGAGAAGAGTGAAGTGGTGAATGGCTGAACTTAAGCGCTCTGCTGTCAGCCAGCGACGCGGGAGTCGTGCGTAAACACACCGGTGCGCCTGGAACTCCACGAAGAGGGACACAAGTTGGGACGCATGAACTGCTAATCACACGTTACCGGCGCTTCGCTTCGGGTAACATGCCTGCCATCAAAAAGGAGAGACTGGATGGAGAAGACATGGCATTAGCCGCCTTCAACCAGCCCGAATACCTGGCCCCTTTAAATGCCACCGCTATCCCCGTGGTGACCCCTCATCCGCCGCCGTACGATCACATTTTCGCCCATCATCAGCGCGCGTACTTGGGCTTTCGCGACACCGCGCTGCATCAGCAGCACCTTCACCACCACCCGGACGACTTCATGCTAGAGAGCTTCTCGTCTATCCCGGACTTTCAGCCGTTTTTCGACAACGGAGAGCCTTGTATCGAAGTGGAATGCGGGGAAAACAAAGCACTACTGTACATTAACAAACTGTGCCAGGGCAGCAAAGGGCCCTCCATCAAATACCGGGCTGAGTGGCTCACCCCAAACGAGTTCCAGTTCGTGAGTGGAAGAGAGACAGCCAAAGACTGGAAACGGAGTATTAGGCACAAAGGTAAGTCAATGGCGTGTGCAGCCGAGTGGATATTACTTTTGGAATACGGGTTCATTTGGCCTCCATCGTGTTCTTGATTTAACAGAACCGTTTTTGGGGGGATAAAAATATGGGTTACTTAACAGTAACTACTTTACTGCACTGAGAAGAGCTCTGTGCTTTGAGTCGAACGGCTTTGGATTCGCACTTTTGGGAAAAAAAGGAGAAAGGTCTTTTTTACGCACGTGGATTGAACAGGTATTGAAGAAATAGATTTTTACTTGAATTTTAAAACTTTTCAAACTGAAGTGCATGTCTACATAAAGTAGAGTAGATCAGGATTATGACACCGTGGCACATTATCAAACAGTTATGGATTAAGCAACTTGTTTACTAAGATTTTAACCGTTAGACTTTTCCGAGGTAGGCTATAACACACCAAACTTAAAGATGTTATATGTGTAGTTACTCTGTACTGATATAACTGCTCATCTAAAGTGTTTTGGTTCGGTTTTTTTCATTGTGTCGTAATAACATGTTTATTTCCATCCGGTCAGTTTGCCACGATCATTCCACGGTCATTTCTATTAAGCCTATTTTGACTTTTCAGTGTTTCAACTTTCAACGCAATTGTTCTTTATCAGTAAGTGGTCGAGCAATGAACTTTAGGTTATCACTGATTTTACTTTACTACTTTTAAGTCTGATATGAAACTTTCCAGTTTGAATGGTTTGCTCCATTATAGTTTTTATTTTACAATCATAATATATTGTTCAGGTAGTAGGCTACTAGTGAAGTACATGTCTATATTGAGTTGTTTGCGGCACATTATTATATGAACAGCTTGTGTTTACAAAGATTTAAAGTAGGAAAACACCATATTTGGATATGTTACAGTATGTGGAATAACTTTGTGATGATGTACCTGCTCATCTGAAGTATTTTATATGGTTAATTGAGTTTATTTTCAGAGGTTTCAGGTCTCCTTTCAGACAACAGTTTATTTTGGTTAACAGACTAATTTTATACAAGTGCACTCTTGGTATCACTTTTGGTCACTTACTGTAAATAAAATGAGGGGCACAGTGATAGTGAGTCACAAATGAGCTTGACAGATTGATGGCATTTAATACAGTTTGATACAGTGATACGATGCAGGTCCATTTCTGAATGACGATTTTAAAAACCGATTTTGTCGAATGAACAAGTGAGTGAATTGTTTTGTACTCCATGCATGCATATACATTTGCAGTAATCTAAAAGGTTACTGATTGGGTTTTTATTTTTTAGGTAAAAGTCTGAAGACACTTATGTCCAAAGGAATCTTACAGGTACATCCTCCAATCTGCGACTGCCCTGGCTGTAGAATTTCATCTCCTGTGGTAAGTTTGCAATTCAATTTGGTCTATTTTGGCTTTAATTTGTCTTTTAAACATATTGGTATAACTTGTTCTTTTATATATATATCACTTTAAAGGTGAAGACCAAGTGTGTACATTGTATGCTATTGTATGTTGAAATTGTCCCGCATGTAAAGCATAAAGCAAACGTTATTCAATGAAATGTTAAGCAGTGGATGACGCTGCTGCTGATGAATTACACAGTTTGATGCATTTTTCTCTGAATTGCATTAGAGATGTTAAGGACAGTGACTTGCTGTTAGTGCTGTCACGGTTGTTTCTCAGAAAGTAAATAAAGACCAAGTACAAGGAAATGTGAAATGGTTGGAATTGATTGTTTTGGTTTGTTGGACTCCGAGCGGCAATGTAAGGTCACAGATTGTCTGTAGCAGATGTTCGAGCAAAATATGCCACACGCTCCTTATTTCCACTTTTCTAGGATGCTTCATCGATCATGTAGACGACAAAACTAGTTCAGTGTCCATGAAGGTCAGAAAGAAATTGGGAGTAGTTGAAAGATTCATCTCTCTAGAAGGCATTTTTACAGATTTTTTCTTTTTTGCTCTGTTTCGGTGACATGGCAAGTTAATCAGTAATATTAATAGCTGATGTATGGACTTTCATATCTCTTTATTCTCACCCTGTGATATCTCCCACCTCTGTTAGAACAATCAGCTTTGTGCATTGTGTGTGTGAGCGTGTGTGTGTGCATGCACCGAGCTGGCTAGTGATTGGCTGCTTGCAGTATTTGTCCACACAGGTGCTGTGTTTTATCTGAACTGAGCGCGTCTGTTGCCGCCTCTAACGGTTAATCTTGAGGGGAAGGGCATAAGAAGCTTACTGAGCTACTGAACGTAGCTACCGGTGATTACTGAGGCAGCGGCACGCAAAGCGAAGGCGCTTCAGATAAGCTGGAGGTGTTTGAGTGATGCAGGTAAACTACTGAGGAGGGCCAGAGCCAGAGCCAGAGGAGATAAAAACTTAATGGCTTAGTTGTTTGGGGCCCTTATATTACCTCTCACTGAGGGCGTTAGAATCTCATGGAGGCTGATTTTGAAGATGAAGTCGAGTAGGCTTGTGACTGGCAATGTCTGATTGTTGTCTTATCATTCCCCAAGTGAAAGGGTTCTGTGGTGCTGTATCACCTGATAGTGTTCAGATGAATCAGACCCTGACTAAAATTGTCTTGCTTTTAATTGGTTTAACCAGCTTCCATCTGATTGTTTTGAATCACACATATACTTCTTTTGAAGTTTGAACATTTACTTTTACATTTTCTTTTAAGTGATGTGACTTCATCTGCAGCTTTTTGTATCTTACTACTTGGAAGATGACTGTTATACTTCATCTTTGGTGTGCACTATTTACTCAACCTTTTTTGATACACCAATGTATGTGATGAAGAACTGTCACAGTTATCTTCAAATCTGGTCACCCACTTTTGTATGCTGTTTGAGTAATATCCGGGTTTGCAGTTCATTCATTCACTTATCGTTAAAGTTGTTAAAATGTTCCATGTCGATTCATTCCTCATTTTGATGCTACTGCTTTTTGAAGATGTGGACATTCTGTGTATTTGGCCTCACTTCTGTTTTTCCCTTAAAGGTGAAATGTGCAAGTTTAGCACCACTAGTGGCACCAAACAGAATTGCAAAATTCTGTTTAGCAGCACCAAATTCGTTTTGCAAATTCGTGTGCAAAAATTACACACTTCAGCTTAAAAGGAAAAAGCTTTCCTAAACACTTTACTCGTCTGCCATCGGTCTGTCAAATAGGTAGCCATGCCCCAAACTCACCCCACTAGTTGGAGTCAATGCTGCTGTGTTGAATCACTCAAATAAACAGAACAACATTAAAAGAACCAGAGTGTTTACACTTTTCAAGGGAATCAAACTACAGATGGCGTAGTAGTTGGGAAATGAGAAAGTAGCCAAGACAACTCCTTCACTCTACACAACCAGTCAAATAGTGACACAGTACATACACACTTTATCATAAAACACTCACTTTCACACATGATATAAATCTTCACACATGTTAATGCTTTCATATGAAAGAAATACAAAATGTTGAGAATACAATTAACACCTCTATATTAGTTTTGTCCACTCTCACTTTTGAATGTGCACACACTTTCTCTTTCAAGACTGTCAAGAACTCGTCATGCTTTCTAACAGCAGTTGGATTACTTCTAAAGTGCTCTCAAATGGTTGACCTGCTTATTATATCTTATGTTTCTCATGTTGTTTTTTGTGTTTTTAGTGTCTTTACATGAGTGTTTGAGATTGTCAACTATATATGCTAACATGATGGCTTTTAGTTGACAGAAAAGAGTAAGTTTTGTGAAGTGCATGCCTCATGTCATACATATATCAATGATTGATGACATGGCTTCTGTTGCACACATCAACCAAATTTGCTCTCAATTCAGCTGTAAGCCCTGAAGATGGACAATCACTTTGGTTATAGAATACAGTCACTTTCATAACTGAACAGGGTATGAACTGTATTTTGCACATAAGTGCTTCTGTTTGAAAGAAGCTTTTGTGAATTGGCATCCACAGCTCACGCACGATTAAATGTAAAGACAAGAACATGTACAAAACAACAGGTCCTGTCAAGCTTGATGCAAATGAATATGGCAACATGCTCTGTGCTGCCGTTCGTGGTCTCTGAGGGGATGACAGTTTTCTTCATTGTTTTATGACTGATCCTTTGAATCATGCTGGAGTCATTCTAAACAGCTCAGTTCCGTTCATTACTTTAATTACTCGGTACGCATCTTTAACCGTTCTTCTACCCTCAATGGCCATCTCAGAGGCTAGACCTATACTACGGTGAAAAGTGTTGTCTTTAAGTTCATAAGTTCATCATAATAGTTAGCTTAGGTGCAAGATGTAGGTCATAGGCCTTTGAGTTGTTGTGGTTTATTGTCCTCCTGCTAATAAATTATATGCAGATTTGTCCTAATGAAGTGTGCTCGCTGACATAGAACCATTGTTTGCATGTTTCTGTGCAGACGGATGAATGGTCATGTGTTGTTGTTGCTTTAAGAGACAGAGTCATTCAGTTGGCCTGGCTGTTGTCTCCCAGGAGAAATGTGCTTCCTTTCCCCTGTTTTGTCAGCGGAACTAGTGGATGCTGGCAGGAAATTACACTCCGCTCCGTCTCGTAAATATCTCTTAGAATCTGGGCTTCTCCCGGCTGCGTCCCGGGTCAAGAAAAAGTTGTCACTGGGGGGTTGGGAACAAGGCTGGTTAAAAAAACATGGAGGATGGTGATGTCGCAGTCTAAACATTTCAGAGTTGGTCCTTCAAAGAGAACAATCTCAGCAGTTATTGATGCATTTATTGCACTCCTAGTACACAGCCTTCTGAGGCAAGAAGTACTGTAACTGAACATGAAAGCAATAGTCCACCCAAAAATTTTAATTATGTTATTTGTCATATGTAGGCCGCGTGTTCACCAAAGCATTTTTAGGCAGCAGAAAACGCCTAGCTGTGGGCGCTTGAGAGCGTTTTGGCAGGACAACGTTTTTTTCAGTTGAGACGCTTTGCTTGCTATGATATAGAATATCCACGGAAGGGTTACTAGTATCTAATATCACCGATTGTTTATTTCTTTTTTGTTTCTATAAAAATGTCGATACAATGTATAGTATTTGCTCTGGCTCTTGTTTTAAATTATTTTGTTCGGTTATTATGCTTCTTGTTGTCATCTGTTGACTTTGTACAAGCAGGATGTGGGCGGTTTGTGGGTGTGGTATTTATGCCTCCCCTCCTCCACTGTGATTGGACGGCTGGGTAAAAAGTGACAGTGATGAGTGATGACCGCTGCGTTTTACCTAAAGTTGAACATTCTTCAACTCTCGGTGAACGGTAAAAACGCAGAGCGCTCAGCGCCTTGTTACGATCCTGGCGGTTTAAAAACGCGTCGCTCCCATTGAAAACAATTGCAAAAATATACGCTAGCCGCGGGAAAAACGCTTTAGTGGTCTTAAGAAAACCATTGGAAAAATACACTTTGGTGGACACGGCTTAAAATTGTTGTACTGAAAAAAACTGCTTAAAGGGTTAGCTCACCCAAAAATGAAAATTATGTCATTAATGACTCACCCTCATGTCGTTCCAAGCCCGTAAGACCTCCATTCATCTTCGGAACCCAGTTTAAGATATTTTAGATTTAGTCCGAGAGCTTTCTGTCCCTCCATTGAAAATGTATATACGGTATACTGTCCTTGTCCAGAAAGGAAATAAAGACATCATCAAAGTAGTCCATGTGACATCAGTGGATTAGTTAGAATTTTTTGAAGCATCGAAAATACATTTTGGTCCAAAAATAACAAAAACTACTACGAATTTATTCAGCATTGTATTCTCTTCCGGTTCTGTTGTCAAGCTGCGTTCACGAGTCCGCAGTGACGCTGCTGACGTAAGACGCTGCTGACGTGTTATCTGGTGTGTCCGTGTATTCGGGTTCAAATAAATATGGCTGGGCAAAAAAATGCAAGTCTTCCTCTGTGTCGAAATCCTTAGACATGTTTGCGAAGATTGTTTTGTTTACAGAGTGCGTCTCCCTCAGACTGTAAACGAAGCTTGAAAATAACACGTCATCAGCGTCACTGAACGCGGCTCGACAACATAACCGGAAGAGAATACAATGCTGAATAAAGTCGGAGTTTGTTATTTTTGGACCAAAATGTATTTTCGATGCTTCAAAACATTCTAACTAACCCACTGATGTCACATGGACTACTTTGATGATGTCTATATTTCCTTTCTGGACAAGGACAGTATACCGTGTATACATTTTCAATGGAGGGACAGAAACCTCTCAGACTAAATCTAAAATATCTTAAACTGTGTTCCGAAGATGAACGGAGGTCTTACGGGCTTGGGACGACATGAGGGTGAGTCATTAATGACATAATTTTCATTTTTGGGTGAACTAACCCTTTAAAGTAGCAATGAAACGAAAGTAGCGACAGACCTTTTCTTCTGCATTGTGAGTTTAACAGATTGTCGGAAAAGAATAAATGTAGGACGGGAACTTGGTTCTATGCATCGGTTGTTGATTGGATTGTGAGATGTGGCCTTTGCACTCAAACATGAATGCAAGCTTTTAGTTGATTATGGAGGGATGGGGTTTAAGTGGACTAAATGATGGGAGAAGTTTGGCATACGTCTTTAAAGGGATAGTTCACTCAGAAATTAAAATTCTGTCATCATTTACTCACCCTCATGTTGTTTTTAATGAGTATGACATACATTCTTCTGCGAACCACAAAAGAAGAAGATTTGAAGATTGTTGGTAACCGAACAGCTTTGGTTACCATTGACTTCCATTGTATAGATAATAAAAAAAAAAAAAAAAAAACCTGAACCATTTCTCAAATTATCTTCTTTTGTGTTCCATAGAAGAGAAAAAGTCCTACAGGTTTAGAACAGCATGAGAGTGAGTAAATAATGACAGGATTGTCCAGTTTAAGTGAACTATAACCCTTTATTTAAGTTTTGTTCTTTTATTCCAGATCTTCCACTCTGGATGACGTGGTTAAAACGGCTTGTTTATGCAAGTAATTCAGGTGTCGACTGTGCGATTCAAATTCACTAGAGCTGCGTCAACAGCAGCATAATTAGACAGTGATATTTTTGCTGTGAAGCGTGTGGTATTAGGTGAGGTTTGTTAGAGTAGGCCAGCGCTCATTTGGCAGAGGGTTGCTGGAGGGCTGGGTACAGGCAGGAACGGGGGCTGACGCCACACAGTCTCACAACAGCTCCCTCGCTGTGGGGGGTTAGACTCGATGTGTGCGCGTGTCTGTGCGCCGTACGAGAGTTTGTGTAGCGGTGTGTTTGTATCCCTCACATGGAGCCGAGGCTATGCTGCTATGGCAACGGCAGGATCCCTCCTCAGGACAGCAGCGAGCAGCCAGGCAGTCTCTGCAGTGTGATGCATTCATGAATTAAAGCAAATTAGAGCCCACTAGTAAACCGCACCAAACTCACAACAGGCTTTTTCCGTTGATTTTTATTAGCTGTTTTTGCTTCAAATCGTGATTGTGCTGCCGCAGAGATGAGTGTTTTGAAGCTCACTAACCTCTTCCTCTAGTGACGAACAGGTGAGCATTTAACTGAGTTTGTGCACATCTCAAACTGTCACATATTTCTCAGATCATTTGGAGATATAATTCAGGATATGTTGTCACTAAGTCGGTTATAGGAAAACAGTGCAGGAAAGCTTTACAGGCAGGTGGGGGATGCCTGACTGTGTGTACTGGTATCAGAGCTGGGTGTGTCGATGTGGGTGTTGGTGGGAAAGGTACAGGGCTTATTTATCAGCTCATGCAGCTGATCATTACAAAGCCACTGCGGCTACATATGGACGCACTCCTCCAAATGTCAGTTTTTACATACGACTGACCCAGTTCTTCTCTCAACTGTTGAAATACAGTTTGATGCCATCCCACATGGTTTAATGCTATGCTAAACTTCATCTAAAACTTCTTTATATTATTGTATAATTATTTTTTCATTATTTATTTATTGTAAATAATATAAATAAATATATGCCTTTTATTTCAATTTTATAACTTAATTTTACACAACATTTGGTTACAGTCCTCAAATCTGAATGCCAAGCAGCATTTCAAGAGTGCTCATTTTAGGGGCTGGGGCTTTTCGCTCTTTGCATCACTGTGCTTTGTTTGCGTAATTCTGGACCAATTTTTTGCAGCTGTCTTTGCAGCTGATCCTGCTTTGGCATCATTTTGTGTTTTAGTCAGTGCATCATAATTTGTCTAAATGATGTCTAAAATGTAAGTTACTCAATATTAACTTTGCATGCATTAAATTGCTAAAAACTAAAGGCATTTCTTTGAACTTTCTATTCATCAAAAATCTATCACCGGTTCCACAAAAATATTAAGCATCACAACTGTTTACAACATTGATGATAAGAAATGTTTCTTGAGCAGCAAATCAACCATTAGAATGATTTCTGAAGGATCATGTGACACTGAATTGAGTAATTATGCTGAAAATTCAGCTTTGCATTACAGGAATAAATTACTTGCTATATAAAAAAAATAGAAAACAGTTATTTTAAATTCTAATAATATTTTACAATATAACGGTTTTATTGTATTTTTGATCAAATAAATACATCCTTTGTGAGCATAAGAGACTGCTTTCAATTTTTTTTAATTGTACCATCTTACTGACCCCAAACTTTTGAACAGTAATGCATATATTAAATAATATATATTTTGCCAAAAAAAGATTACAATTTAAAAACAATTATGACCACTTACAACAGAGATGACCACAGCTGCTAAAATAAATACTTTATTTTCACATAATATGCATTTAAATGAACCTAAAATCTTAATATTAAAATAATAATAATTCATGTCCTGGTAGGGTTACCTAAATATTAGAAAAGCAGTAAAGCTGGTCCGGAACAGAATATATGCTATATTGACTGTGTTGTGTTTTTGTTCAGTTTATATGGAAAGCTTTGGCTTGCTTTATCTTAAATGTGGCCCATAAATCTTTCTTCTCCACTTTTCAGTCATACATTCAGTTCCAGCTTCTACATTTTGGTCTCTTGGGAGTGTGTTGAAGTCAGTACCTATCCATAAAGGTCTCCTGTGGCTGTCTTTTTTTGAAGGGAGGGGGGATCCAAGCGCAGGCAGAGAAATCTTGGCACGCATGGCTGGACTGCCACTGACCTCCCCGTGTCGGCGAACGCTTCACTGGGCTGACACAGCCCGCTCACCCTATGGGTCGGGGGGAGGTTGGCGGGGAGGGGGGTTGTTCTGGGTGAGGATGGGAAGCACACTGCCCTTCAGCTCTTTTACTCACCATAAACTTACTCCCATAAATAAGCTACATTGTAACACTGGCAACAAAGTGTACATGTAACACTGGCAAAACTGGTGTACATTTGTGAAAACTTTGTAATAAGGTGGCATTTGTTAATATTTGTAAATGAATTAGCTAACATTAACTGACAATGAGCAATATATTTTTAAAGGATTTAAAACATTTTTTAATCAATTGTTCATTGTTTTTTTCGTTAACTTTGTAGTAAAATTGTAGTAAATGTTGACTAATATTAATAAATGCTGTAGAAGTACTGTTCATTGTTAGTTATGTTGTAATTAACTAATGTTAACAAATTAAACCTTATTGTAAAGTGTTAATTTGGGTTGGTGAAAGGAAGTTGTTTGGCATTGTTTTTCAACTATATACTTGAAAAAAGTTGAGTAGATCTCGTCATGTGGATGTAACAGAACACTATGGCAAATTTGTGGCAAGGCTCCCACAGAAGTGTGCATGTAAACTATTTAGCGTTTCTTTCTCTGTTTTAGCGAATGTGCCAATAGATTTAAGTAGGCACATTAAACCCCGCCACACCGACCCACATGCCCACACCCCCAGCTTGTGCCAAGTCTGCCCAGCGTCCCGCCTCCACACTTACCCTCAGCGTGGTTGCGGCGCACACACACACACAAACACACACACACACACACACACACACACACACACACACACACACACACACACACACACACACACACACACACACACACACACACACACACACACACACACACACACACACACACACACACACACACACACACACACACAGAGGTTAGAGCAGACAGACGCGTGACTCATTAGGCATTCGTCCCCCGGGGACAGTGCTGGGGGAGAGCGCCACAGCTGCAGGAATGTCATGAGCTGCTACTGCTGTGTGCAAATGTGTGTGTGTGTGTGTGTGTGTACCTTAGCAGAAGGCCAGCGCACCTTTCAGAAAACACAGCATCAAGAAAGCGTCTCTCTGCTTTTCCATATCATCCTTACTGTCTGAGCCAACAATAAAAAATGTGAGGATGCCTTCAGAACTCAAAAGTAGACTGAAACACATTATACGGCAGATTATACACCGGATAGATCTGGTCCCGCCTGCTGATTTGTCATACAGCGTTCTGGTTTAAAATGTACAATATGGTAACGGCTATGACGTGAAACACCTGTTCACTATATCACTGCTCTTCACCATAGAGACCAACTATTAAACATAGTGTACTTGAAAGGGACTGAGTCTTCTAGCAGTTATGAAGCTGTTTAAGAAAATAATGTTTAATGAAAATTAGTTTCTTTTAACATTTTTTATTATTTAGCAGTAGCTCTCGAATCTTATTACGGTCACATTAGACTTTGAGTATGTGAAACCGGGTGATATGTCCCACTCTTGGCTTCTTTCTTTAATAATAATATGAAAAACGATACAAATAATACTAATTTGTGTTTGTAATGTGAAAACATAGCATCTACTGAATTTGCCAATAACATTTGAATTCAGACAGGAGGTCAATCTGTGACGCTAGATCCTCTATTGGTCCCGCATCTTCTTGTCGTACGAATTTGCGGGTCAGAGTTCACTGAACTTTTGTAGGCAGCGGAGCACAAACTTTCTTCTTCGCTTGAGCTTGTGTTTCCTGTATTCAGGTGTATATGAATAAAAGTCAGTGGAGCTCAAAGTCTAGTGTGAGACTGCGGCTCTTCTGTAGTAAGTTCTTTAGTAAGAACCTACACTTCCGTTCAAAAGTTTGGGGTCGGTAAGAGTTTTGAAAAAAGTTTCTTATGCTCACAAAGGCTGCATATATTTGATAATAAATACAGTTAAAAAAGAACTATTGTAAAATAATTATTTAAAATAACTGTTTTCTATTCTAATATATTTTAAAATGAAATGAATTCCTGTGATTGGAAAGCTGAATTTTCAGCATCATTACTCCAAGTCTTCAGTGTCACATGATCCTTCAGAAATCATTCTAATATGGCGATTTGCTGGTCAAGAAACATTTCTTAATATTGTCAATGTTGAAAACAGTTGTGCTGCTTAATATTTTTTGTGGAAACTGTACTACATTTTTGTCAGAGCTCTGTGATGAATAAAAGGTTCAAAAGAACAGAATTGATTTGAAATAGGCATCTTTTGTAACATTATAAATGACTTTACTGTCACTTTTGATCAATTTAATGCATCCTCGCTGTATAAAAGTATTAATTTATTTTCAAAAAATCTTAAGGACTCCAAACTTTTGAACAGTAGTGTGTACATATCCATCATCTTCAACCAGAGGTCATAGTGTGTGTGTTAATACAATCTTAGCTTGTAACAACCCAGCATAACTTTGAGCAAAGTTTGTGTCTGGCTTGTTATGGCTTACAGCTTTACTGTGCTGTAATTCTGCTGTTTTCTTACTCCCTGTTGTGAGGTCTTTTCTACGAGGATACGGTGAGAACTTTCGAAGCGTCTCAGCTCAAGAGTTTTATGGGGCTTTAGACAGATAAATCATCCAAGCTGATTACTCACTTCGAGTTTACATGTGTGGTTTTATATTTACGTGTGTGTGTGTGTGTGTGTGTTTTTTGTACAAATGTATAGCTTGTGTCATTGAAGGGCAGACATCAAGTGTGGGAGGGCTTATTCATAGAAATGCTGCTTAGAGGAAATTCATATTCAATATTTTTTCCATGCCTGAGTGACAGAGTGTGTGTGAGGGTGTGAATGTGTGTGTATGTACATGTAGGCGGGAATTGAAGCCCAGGTTTTTTATGTTTTTGTTTTGAAGCACCCTCCCTGACTCCCTCTGTGCGGAAGTGTTACCGGAAATAGTGTGCAGCCGCCCCCGGTTCTGCGTCAGTTACGCTGAATAAAGCGAGGGGGCTGGACGGGGGCTTTCCGGGAGGACGTTGAGAAGGGTGGGGGTTGGAGAGGAGGAATGGGGGCAGGGAAGTGTGTTTGTGTGTGCGTGTCTCCGCTGAGGCCATGTGGGTAACAGCCGTCTCTCAACGCTAACTTTATCAGATAAAGCATCACTAGTGCTGGCGCACTTCATACGCGGCTTCCAGTGGCTGTTAACAGCTCCAAAACTCACTTGCCGCACGAATAGAATGTCACAAAAAAAGCAGTGTTTGTTTGTGTGTTCGCGGTTCTATGTTGATATCATTTCACATGAGTTTATACAAGATTCATCTCAGTTTAAACAACTTGGACATTTAAATAAACCTATCACTTGATGTTGTGCTCAAACTAAATAGATCTAATTTTCTATGTTAAAATAGAAAATATATAGACAAAAATTCGCTTCCTCTGCAAAAAGAGAGAGAGAGAAAAAAAAGAAAAGACAGTCGCTCTGGAAAAAAAGTGTGTTCATCTTGCCCATCCTCAGGGATGTTTTCATCTTTTTCAGCTTTTTTCCCCTCTTCTTTTTAATGTATGCCACTTGAGAGAATCCAGAGGGGCTGCACCTGTTTGCCTCTTGGCTAGTCTCTCCACCTCCTGCCCCGGCCTGCCACTCACGCCTCGGCTCCTGTGGGATGCTCTGCATATGTGTATGTGCACGCGTGCGAGCTTTGGGTGTGGAGGAAGGATAGCTGCAGGGCTCGGCAAAGTTTGACAGAGCCTGAGATGCAAGCATGCTCACACACACACACACACACACACACACACACACACACACACACACACACACCACCCATTCACACAAACAGACTTTTCAGTTGAAGTTTTTCAAAGCCGGATTCATTTTTATGGATCTGTGAACAACACTCCTATAGGGGATATTGGGGTAAGCTGTGCCACTTTTTACTTTTTTTTGCTATGAACTGAAATGAGAAGAAAGTGTCTATAAGATATAGCCAAATAAAGACACCCCATAGCCATAATTTTGGGAAAAGTGCTTCTTTTTTTGAGGAGGCATTGCCTCCATTGCCTCCTCGGATGAAACGTCCCTGGTGTGTGTGTATATATATATATATATATATATATATATATATTTCAACCATGACAACTCGCAGAATAGATTTAAACAGCATTTATTGATAAGAGCGGAATGTACATAGGCTCAGTCTGGGCAGACTAAATCTGCTACGCTGCTGCATGAGTGAAGACTACTCCCGAAACATGCACATAAAAACAGTGAATAGAATGCAAACTGCTGCAAGAAAAGAAGGATGAATCCCCTAGCAGATCTAGGCAGGTGGTGCTGGGGAAGGAGGAGGGTTAGAAAAATGTCCATGCCTTGCTGAGTTCGGCCAGTTAGGTATGACAATAAGAGTGTACTCACACTAGGCACGGTTGCCTTGTAATGTTCCCTGGTGCGGTTAGCGATTATCACACTATATGCGTTCCGCGCCCAAGCCCAACCGAACCGTGCTCTGGCCCACCTCTTCCAAGCAGGCCAGGCAGCGGTTAAACAAACGGCGCCCGGGCATGGTACGGAGCGATCACACTAGTCCAACGAACCAGACTTTGGGGGTCAAACAACGTGTTCGGGCACGGTTCAGATTGCCTGGTGTGAGTACACCCTAAAATGTTCTTTTACATAAGTTTTATGTCAGTTTTTAGCAATTTTTTCACATGTACCTCTCAGTCATAAGCAGCATGATGGGCGTTGAATAAATATATGATCACATGGCAACATTTTTTTATTTTACTTGTATTTTTCATACTGTTTTTGCAACCATCCCTCTTTTTTCCTCTTTCTTTTTCCTTTTCTTCTTCGTCTTTTCTTTTTCCCTTCAAATCCACTCTCTCCTTCTCTGTTCACTCATGGATAGCGATAGAGGCACATAAATCTGCACTGACCCCTTCAGGTCACATTAAAGGTCGCCCAGCTTCACACACTAAACCCTGAGGGCCTCTCATCCCCTTCATCCTTCGCTGTCTTTAGATGTCTGATGCGGATAGAGGGAAAAGGAAAAGAAGGAATCACTATCACGTCCCATTCACTCACCCATCCTCCATTACTTGTCTCGTGGATCAATGGTCTCTCCCTCTGCATGGATCTCTCTGACTGAGTTTTGCTGTTATTTAGGGAGTTCAGCATTTCCACCTTTTATTCTGTCATTACTTCTTCATGATTTGTGACCTGTGTTTCATGATTCATGACATGTGAGTGAGACTGATCTGTGTAGGTCATATGACAGCAGGAGAAATTGGAGTGACTATTTTCTGGAATTTAGTGTAAAAACTAACTTTAACTGCAACTTTTAATTCTTTACAACTGCATAATATAAGAAGGTGTTAATATTGGGAGTGGTGTAGCTTAGTGGTTAGATAAATGACTCAAGAACCAAAAGGTTGCACAAGGAGTGTTTGAACTATCACCATTGTGTCATTTGCATTCCCAGATTGCTTTAGATAAAAGTGTCAGCTAAATCAGGGGTTTTCAAACTTTTTGATGCCATCAATCCTGGATCCCTTAAATGTGATCCCCATTATTGATTTTGAATATTATGATTTTAGATTAAACATTAATAATTTGGTCCTTTTTATTTATTTATTTTTAGTTTATTTATTTATTTTTTATTTTTTCATTTATTTATTTACTTTTGCTGATTCAAAACCCCTGTGCTAAATGACAAAATAGAGTAGTGTATCTGCTGAGTTAAATTATGAATTGCTTTATGTCTATGTGTGCACCAAAAACTCTAGCCTTTTATGAATCAGTTTTACTGAAACTGATTCATAATGCAAATCCAAAAACATAATGAATACAACAGTAATACATTCAAAATGTGATTTATCAGCCTAAAGAGAATTGAAAGTGTGACGAATCGGGAACATTAGCCATTTCTCTGTATTGCAGTTCAAGCCAGTAAAATCAGAGAAGGCTGTTCCCAGAGTCTCAGTCTGTCTGTCCCCTCTGTGCTCCTGCAGAACCGTGGGCGACTGGCAGAGAAACGCACCATCCCCTTGCCGCCAACACGGGTGCCCAAAAAGGAGCTGGCCTCCGTTTTCAGCAGTGACGACAGCGAGGGCAGCGAGCGAGCCAGTGGAGATCATGCAGACATCAAACAGGAAGAGCTGCATTACACTATCATGAGAAAGAGGTGAGAATGTGTGTGTGTGTGTGTGTGTGTGTGTGTGTGTGTGTGTGTGTGTGTGTGTGTGAGAGAGAGAGAGAGCGTGGGTGGGCAAAAAGTAGAGTGCCAATCCCTGTGCCAGGGATTGATACATCAACCAGGATCTGCCGGAAAGGGGTTAGCCATATCAGACATCAGTATAGCACCAAAGAGCTTTAAAGAACCCTTAGGTCTTTACCCCCATAGCCCCCTATTTTGACACACACATACCCTTTAACACACAAATTCACTCATTTACTCTTTTGGCAGATACTACAGACACACAGGATGTGCCAACTCTAAATACCCATGCTTGGGAGCCCACAGGATACATGCACAGAAATAAACATGAGGTCTTCTCATGAACCATATGAAAAGTGATATTGTTGATGAGGTATTTGCAGTCATGTGGCAACTTTCTTAATGCCATAGATCTCAGAATGGTTCGAGAGTTTTCACCTTATGCTTTTCCTGATGCGTGTTAAAGTTAAATTTCTCACCTTTAAAATTTTCAGTATGTGCCCTGACCGCATGCATAATTATATTTTGGTCATAGCACTTGCTAAAGAATGTGGGAAGCAAGAGAGTGCTTGGTCACCAACGGCTAAAGGGCTGTTCAGATCGAGGACAAAAACTGTAACAATAAAGTTTTAACAATCGTTGTAATTCTATGAGAATAGTGCAGTCCACACCACAGCTATATAACAATAACAACAGAGGAACAATATCATTGGAATCACTTTCAGAATAATTTTTTTTATAGCTAGTGAACCATAAAAACATTGACAGCCAATCAAAATCCATTTGCCTTTTTTTACATAATTGCAATGCATGTTCATTGGTTTGGAGCCTAGTTATTGCTATAGTAATCTTTATAGTTAGCGTTCCTGGTTTGAAATTACCATGCTGTGTACCACGGCATTTTATGTCAGGGTTTTTGCTCATGTGCTATGGTGGGACCATGGTAGTACCTGAAAGTACCATTTAAATGTTGTAGTGATCATTGAGTACCATGGTGTATCAAAGTACCTGAACTTTTTTGTTTGTGATGCCATGCCATTTATGCTATAACAATCTGGCTAGAGCAGACTAGTGAGTTACTCCACTTACTCCAAGCACAAATAATGGGTCAAATTATCTATTTTTAATTACACTAAGCATATTTATTGATACTTTTTAGTGTTACTTTTTTTTTATTGAGGCCATTGCAATACATTATGGGATTGCAGTCTCTGTGAAGTATGCAATGGTGCTTTAAAATTTGGCCTAAATGAGGCAGCATAATTAAGTTTCCCAGTTTTTGGAACAGTCAAAATATCTGCTTTCCACAAAAAATAAAATTCATCCAGTGATGTGCTACAAATTCCACATCTCCGTCTTCAATCAGTGCGAGGGAATTCAGTGTTCATTAAATCTTCATGAGCTGTGTTTGGCCTCCCTCCTCCTTGGCACACAAGCCTGAAGAAGCTTATGAGCCTGCGGTCAGTGCAGCAGTGAGCTAAGAGCAGTGGCTAAAGCGAACGGTTTTTCCGCCAGTGGTTTCGCTCTGCCTAAATGCATTACAGGTGATAACTATCCAGCAGATGTCAGCCCTGGCAGGTGAGTCTGGGGAACCACATTTTTGTCAGACCATCTCCGCTTGTACTAAAGAACTTGTTGAAAAGCCCGGCCTTGAGGTTCTGATCTATTATTAAGTTTCCTTTAATCACTAGAGCATGCCTTTCAAAGCTGGCTGTTGCTTTGAGAATGCAGGTTTTCTGGCTTTCGGGGGTCTTTAGGTGATTTTTCACTCATGTTTTTTGAATAGAAGTGTCAGCAGCAGTTTCGATGGTGTTTGCAGTGAGAGTTTGTGTTGGCGGTGTATGTTGCGCTATGCTGGATTGTTAAATCTCCAGGAAGCTTCAGTGCTTCTAATGAGAGGAGTAAGAGAAGACAATATTCCCTTTTTCTCATTAGCCACCAGCCCTAGCTCCTGTCAGGTTTTCTTAGAGCAACCGCCAATGCGTATAGCGATAATTTGACTTATTTAGTTGGCGTAATTGTCGTAGCTGTACAGTTATATACTGTATTTTTTTGCTGCAGTAAATGGTGAATGAATTCCAATGGTTGAGTCAGTTGAGTGTAAGAGGCTTGGGTTTATGCCCATTGGTGTTAAGCGGTACATTTGGGTCATTACACAGCACTGTTAGGATATCATTCTCAAGACAGCATTTACGTATGTATGAGGCCATGCCCTCTTCCAGCATAGGCAGGTCATAGCTGAATCAGTCCTTTTTGTTGAGCCCTACAAGCTAACAATATTCATTAAAAATATCATTGGCCAAAACTGAGTGATGTGAGGGTGCTTAATACTGTGCTGTGCATTGAAAACACCACGTGTTTAAGCGTAACTTGAATTTGATTTTGTTGTGGAATAAAGAAGGGCTTTGAGTTCTTACCTTGGAGCGGATCAGCCCTGAATGCCCAGGTACAAATATAAGCCCTCATCTGCAAGAGTTTCTTGGTCACTTCCTTCTCTCAACCCCGAGCCGCTGGCTCCTAGCAGCCACTTACCCTGTGACATCGAGGACGGCACAGGAACCAGAACCGGCCAGCTAAACTCATTACAGTGATCTCCCCCCAACACTTCAGAGGCCCGCGTGTGAAGATGCTAATGAATTTAAAGAACACTTATGACTAATATCTAGGGCTTTTACCCTGTTAAAGGCGGCGGACTGCAAGGAGCCACGTCTCTTCTCTGTTCCGGGGCCGCTCACCTCACCCCTACTTTACTCAGATGAGGATCTGACCGAAAGAGATAATGGGATGTTCAATCTATGAAATTCAATTTCCATTGATCTGGACTGGGTAAGTGAGTTGTGGAGGGGTCTTAACAAATTGGATTTAGTCAATGGATGGTGAAGGATGGGGAATTCTTTTTTGCGTTTGATCGTATTTACGCCTCATCATTTGCAGTTTATATTAGTGTTGTGGTAGTGTGCATAGCGTTTCTTCAGTCCAAATGTATCTGCTTATATATAGTGGAGTCCCAAACACAAGACATTTTTCTAATTTAATGCAATTTTTTCATGGCAAACTATATTATCATCTTTGAATGAAAAGTAGCATTTAATTTCAGAATGCCTTCGTATTTGTTTTTCACTTTTCCTTTAATGACTGCAGCACTTTAGCTGCATGCACTCCACAAGTTCTTGCTCTAGCATGATTTGAGATGAACCTCTTGAGCTTCAGTGGAAGAAGAACATCTCACCATCTGTACAAAGTAGTTCACATGATCAGTGTCACAAATTTATTTGGATTGGTGACGTGTATTAATCATTTCATGTCAATGTTTCTTCGTTTAAATTTTTTTAAATCCTAAAACTTTCTGTTTATTTACAGGTTTAAATAAGATTTTCCCAGATTTTCTATGTGGACTCAGACTTTTGGACCCCACTGTACTTTAACATTCTGCCTAAAGGTATTTTAAACCAAAAATAGTGCAATTTCACATGAGGCTGACGAATATACATTTCCGCAATAGTGTGCAGTCAGTTTTCAAGGGATTTCCAGCCACTGCCGTGAGAAAAGCTGGTACACTTTGACACCTTAAAGAAGACTCCCTAGATCTTTTAACCAGATTAATGTTAATGGCCAGCAGGTTTATAGGTGATTAGTCCTCATTCCTCCTGTATCCTGCAGGGATACAGACCTTTCTTTCTTCAAAAACAAGCAGTGCTTAGCCTGAAGTGTAGCGCCTTAGCTTGGTCTTTTATATTCCTTTATCTTAGTGATTTCGCATGTGGAGGTTGAGGGTCTTCGGGTCACGATGCACTAGAATATCTGTATAAATACCGTACTGAATAACAGAATAACAGGCTTGGTTTTATAATCTTTGAAATTTAATTAAATCAACCGATAAAGACAACGTCATGCATCGACTGGCATCCTATCTGAAAACAACCACTTTCGCGATATGCTTTAGCAATAAAATTTGCTGGTATGAGATGTTTGTCTTAGTATTAGTCTTCAAGGTCATGCCAATCATTTCCTGAAGCCTACCTGTGCACAGTCAGGTGTGTCAACACCAGGGCTTTGAGAAGTGCTGACTGCTTGTCTGGGTAATTACTGAGTAACCATCATGGATTATATAAGATAGTATACTTACTCAGAGGACAACCTGCTTAGAAAAGCCTCCAAAAAAACATTGCCCATCCCATATGTTCTATTGTAATATTTCTAATGTAATTATAAAGCCAATTTCTTCTCTTGTGTATAACTACCTGGTATTTAACTGCTGATTTATTTAGGATACTCTCATGATTTTTGTTGATTTTGTTTCTTATTTACAACCTATGGAAAAAACTAAGTGCAGAAACATAAGTGGATTAGATGAAGGAGGGGAGGAGGAGGCAGGTTGATTCCAGAATGGTGGACCCTCCCCTTCAGCACGAGGGACAGGGAAAGGAAATAAATCAAACAACTGTTGCACCTGTCTGGATAGAAATTCTGTTTGTCTTCCCCCGGGTTTCTGCGGCCTCTTCAGAGAAGGGCCTGACCTGTCTGTGTTTAGCATTGGAAGCGTTTGTCCAGCAAGGCTTGCCGTCTTCTTCCCTGGTGGCTGTCTGGACCTGAATGTAAGCATTTGGCTATCCAGAAGTGGAAATCAGCTGGTCCAAACCTCAGGACTGAAGCCAACCCAAACCGCTGTCTTTAGCGCACTGTAACTGGCCAGGCTCTTAAAATGCTGGTATGTACAGTCAAGGGCATTTTCATCTGACGCTTAAACTGTTTTTTTTAAAAAAAACATTTATTATTATAGCAATATTGTTGAGTGTCTCGACACCAGTGTTTTGGTATTTTTGGAAATTTTATTCTGATGTACTGTACAACAGACAAAATTCTAGACCCACATGTTATACTGTACATTTACAAGGAATGGGTAGTAGGAATGGGTAGTTGTGAATAATTTTCCTTTAAAGTGTTTTTGCAAAAAGACATTCGGCTGATGATTACTTTTTTTTTTAACAAAAGGGCTATTTTTTTGGTTGGCTGGTTTTAGTACGCTCACACAGGTTTAGTAGAATCATTCATATTCAGTCATTTGTGTGGTCCACCGGAGGAAATGATGGCTACTCAAAAGTTTACTTTAAATGATGTGACCATGTGCTCCATTCATTCATCTGTTTTGTTAAGGCATTTCTCTGTACAGTTCTGGAGCGTTGCACGACACACTGCTGGGAAGGGGACGTGATGCTGTAGGATTCCTGGAAAGAACCTTCTCTTAAGGCAATAATTAGTGGTTGGGTTCCAGTTCTGGAACTTTAAAATGTCCAGGGCTCTTCCCAAGTAACAGCTGTAGGCTTAATGTTCTACAGTTTACTCTTTACAGGAAAACTAGTGCCGTTTAAAACCCTGTTGTTAGAAATGGACAAATGCATCCCGCTATACAGTACAACTGTTTTGTTGATTTATATCGGTAACCTCTAAATTCATAGGGCTGGAATTAAGACACAAGAACATGCATCACAAAACGTGTCTCTGTGAATTTGTTTACACAACATTTTTAACTTTTTATGTTTTTTATGTTTACACATACTTTTTTTGAAGCTATATTAATATTTTCTTAACTCATTGCTATCATTCAAATAAGCTTAGAATAATTTGCAGAATACATAGACTCTTTTCCCTCAGACTTTGAATACTTTTGGCGTGAAATATATTTGGTGTCTTCGTTAGAGTTTGGGTGAACCAAGCTTTTGTTTGCAGTTCCGCTAATTCTGCAAATGTTTTCAGTCATCCAGCTCATTGTAGGATATTAAAACCATAAAACTGCTTCGAATGTAACCGTAGACCACTTGTTGCTGTAAAATCCCTCTGCATTGTAAATGACTGTGTTATAAGATATTCGATATATTTACGTTCTTAGGAAATGATTACGCATCCCTACTCACTACGTTTCCCTTGCCTGTCAAGTGAGAGTAAGTAGTTAAAGCAGTGAAGATGTTTTAATCAGGTGTTGTTTTCCTGTTAGCATCTCCTTTGATTGGTTTTGCTTCAGCCACATCAGTTAATCAATGTCATTAATGTCACATCTACAGAGGGCAGCTAACTGTCTTTAAAAAAAACGTTGCACCCCATCTCAGAGCTCTTTTAGGCTTTTTCCACTGTTTACTTTTCAAATTATCCAACACCACAATGTTCAATGTGGCGAAATAATGTTTCGTTCCACTTCTACTTTTCTGGGTTCCCGCATGCTTATCGACCTCCCATCAGGTTTTATAAGGCAGGAACAACAGGAAAGCTCAGGAGAACGCACTGCACTCTCATTTATTTATGTATCTGTTTCGATATTTATTTATTGCTCTCCTCGCTAGCTGAGGCCCGGCTGCTTGGTCTGAATGTGAGCAGAATAACAACAGATGTGTTTTTTTGGTTGTTAAAAAACCCCAGAGAGAAATATTGATTCCCCCCACCCCCGTTCTAGCATTGCATTTTTTTTTTTTTAACTGTACTGGTTTCACTGGACATGGAATGAGTGTTCAGAACAATTGTTTGGGAAAAGTAACCACAACATTTTCAATTTTGTAGCATGTTCAGCTTCTTCTTTTTTTTTTACAGTGCTAGTTCATAGTGCAACATGTCTGTCACTTTCTGTAAAAAGGAGGGATCCTCTCCACATGCCTTGCCACTTTCTGCTTGGCACCGCTTTGTGTGTGTGTGTGTGTCAGGGTGAGACTATCATCGCTGTGTTCAGTAACGGTGTAAGCCCTGGCGTCAGGATGCCCAGTCTGCCAACTCTCTGTGTGACCTCTATATCTGGCGCCAGCTCTCGTCTCCCGTATCACTGCAGGGGCACTTGCGCTGGCACTATTTCCCTCCCTGACACTCCTGCTGCCTTGAGGAACACCACGTCTGTCCAATGGCCTTCCACGCTGCCTTAAACTCAAGTCAGTTCTTGAATACCTGCCATTCATCAGATGCCTTTCATCCAGATGTTGCCCCTGTCATGTTTGAATACCCAGCCATTTGTGAACAAAACAAGCATTTTCTTAGAGGAACAGTTCACTCGCAAATGAAAATTGTGTCATCATTTACTCACCGTCATGTTGTTCCAAACCTGTATAACTTTGTTTCTTCCCTGGAACAATTTAAAGAATGCTTTTACTTTTCAATTGCAGTTACAATGAATGAGGACTAGAGCTTTCAAGCTTTAAGAAAAAAATGTAGTCCACTTAATATTTACTAAACGTCTTTAGTCTGTATCACTGATTAGTGAGCAAATCATACTTTGGAGATGCATCTGTTCTATTTATCTGTTCAGTTCACAAAACAATTTTGAATGATTCATTCACTGATCCGGTTCTTGAATGAGTGATTCGGTTGTAACGGGTCTTGAGCAGAGCTCACTGTAGGTGAAGATTATCAGTGAATAATTTTCATTTTTGGGTGAACTATTCCTTTAAACCCCTTGCACAGCTACCTATTACAGGACTTTATCCCTTTAGCAGCATTTGAATCTCAGTTCAGAGTTAAGCAAAGCTTAGTGCAGGTGTGCTGCTGGTTTTCTCCAAATTCAACCGCAAACCCTACTCCTAGGCCTAGTGCTCCTATATCAGACGCACGTCAAGAACAGATGGAAGTGCTTTCAGCTCTGCATGAGAGTGCTGTGGTGAGGAAATGTGTCTGCTACCAGCAACAACACAGTTGATGCAAAAACCCATATCTTTCTGGCATCGGAAAGATGTTTTGCTGTTCGTTGCGGTGTCACGGATTTTCGTTTTGTTTTAAAGCACTGACTCTGAAACTGCATTGAATGCCTCTGATTTTTTTGGCACCTTCCAAATATGGTATTTTACTCAAAAACCCTCTTCCATAACAATCGCTTTCCTCATGCACCAGCCATTGGGGGTGAGCAATCTTTCTGAAATTTTATATCAATGTAATGGTACATTTTAAAATGTAGCTGGAAATTCAGCAAGAGAAATGTTATAGGCTACATAAAAAACACACAAAAAAAACACATACAATAGTAATTTTGTATGTAAAAGTATTTAGTGAATTTAATACTTTACAAAGTAAAAGTAATGTATATTTAAAATATGATTAGAGGAGCCAAGCTCACTGTACATTAGTTAAATTATATGTTAATGCTTATTAAGTTAAGTTACAACATTGCTTGGCAACCATAAACAACATTGCGAGGCTTTTATGTCAAAACATACTTTAAATTGTGTCACAGACATATTGCGGTGTAACAGTATAGCATATTTTCTACTGGTTGACTGTATACTGACCAGCCGACCATTTTTTATTTATCATTTTTATTTATCATAAAATATCATTTAACATGAAATAGCTGCTAAATCGGTCACATCATTCAGATTTGTCTACATTTTTGGTAGAAATATAGTTTGCTTATGTTCAGTAGATCCTTTTATAGTTGTTGCATATACTGTACATGAATTACATATTATTCAAATATACTATATTATTAAAATATACTATTTGTCCTAGTTTACAATCTTTTCATGTAGGTTTTACAGTTTCACAATTCTTTGTTATTTTTAAGCCTTTTTAACTAAGTAGAGTCATCCGGCCCATTTGCTGCAGTTTTTTATTCTAAATCGTCGTGCCCAGTGCATGTCCTCTCACAGTGGGTCATATCTGGGGCAAAGTGTCTGTGCGGTTGACGGGGAAGTGTAAGAGGTATTGACCAGTTTAGGTGGAGATTATGCTGATCGTCTTCACTGCGCGATAAGCCGCAGCTCATGTCCTAAGCGGAGTTGTCAGGTCCGCCCTGTGCTCCCCTGTGTGGGATCGCTGACTCAGGCGGCCGGGTCTTAGATCCAGCCCTGACGCAGATTATGACCTTGGCTGACAGTCGTGGGAGGCCTCATTAGCGGCACACACCGGGACAGCCCAGAAAAAGTGTGCTAATTAACCTGCTAACAATGTCCTTGCTTAGTGAGCTCACTGCAGAGCCTCCGTCCGAGGATAATAGCCTTCCTTAGCTGCCAGAGGAGGAGCTGGAAGATGGAGCTGTTGTTTGGACTGATGCCCTGTTAAGGGGATGGATGGGGGAACTTGGATGACCTATAGAGAACGGCAGAGTTGTTTCCTAGATAAAGGTTAAATGGATGTTTGCGCTACACAGAGTAGCATAGTTTCACGCAAGTTTTTAATATTTTATAGCGCTGTTGCCAAAATAGAATAGACAAACATGAAATTTGAAATAATATTTAAATCTAAACGCTATTTAAAATGTTTTGTACTAGAGTTTGTTTAAGTTGTTTGGGTGTTTTCTATGGTGTAACTTATATAGATGTAGCATATTGTGTGAAATCACTTTGCAGGGAATTTGTTTCTTTTATTAATTTATTTCAGTCTCATTTATCTTTTTATTCATCTGGGAGTTTGCCAGCCTCAAATGAAATATGATTTTTTCGTATTCTTGTAAATGTACAACAGTGATTGTGCTTTTGCTGTATTGTGTACTGTAAGGTTTATATTTATGTATAATATAGTATGTATATAATGTATTATATATATATATATATATATATATATATATATAGTATTTAATAGTATTTGAATAGTATTTAATTGAAATTGTTTATTTAAATGACAGTATTTCTATATTAGTAAAAAAGGTTAATATTTATTTATATAATAATATTTTGTTCCACTTCTATATGTATATATGTATGTATTATTTTAAATTAAATAGTATTTAATTTAAGTAGTATTCATTTTATGTTTAATGTTTTTATGTATGCATTATTTGTAATCATTATTTGACCAACATGATTTTTTTAAATGATTTTTAATAATTTGCATTTAACTATGCTTTTTTAACTCATGACATTACAATATTGTCAGAACGTAAGATAAAATCATAATTTGTCCAACAATATATATATAGCTCAGTGAATGCTGTCATTATGTATAAGTATCGTGTATCTGATCTTGTGTCGTACAGTTGACCAATGGCATTTCTGTCAGCCTTTTGGGTTCTCGGAATGACAAGTGAATTTGCAGCCCAGTTTGGTCATGGAGAATAAATTCCTGTACGTGCTGTGTTGTTTGTAGCCGAACTGAAACTGTGGCAGGCTGACATTACTGAAGCCCAGCCTGTAATCTACGGACTGTAAAACTAGCATTTGGACTGCCACACACAGCAGGGCTATGCTCATGCTCAAGCATTTGGACTGCCCTGTGACAGCCCGTAAAAATGTCCCTCAGAACTCTCTTGATATTAGTGCGCCCCACAGACTGCCAGGCACTGTGAGATATGCATCTGATATTTGCTAATCGGGTATTTGAAATCATTATGCGTTATAATGCGATCACAGCTGTAATCAGATTGCATTAAAATACCTCAGTGACACACTTCTTCTATCACTTTCTATAGAGACAACATGGGCCAAGCAGGACTAAAAAGGGTTAATGAAGGATGAGTGAGGAAAGGATGAGAGTGGGAAGGAGGGAGGAAGGGAGGTTGAGGGAACGGCCTTGTCCAGTCCTAATCTGTAAACCCTTCAGTTGGCCTTGAAGAGACGACCCGAGAGAGGAAGACAAGTGTGCGACGTGGACGCCTTTACTGGCCTGAGATCAGTTTATCAGTCTGCAAAGAGCTCTGTACTTTAACCCTCTTTTTTCATGTTTAATGTGTGTACATGATTCATGTGTAGAAACATTATTATAAAAGATAATAAAATGTAGTATTGTAAAAAAAAAAAAAAAAAAAAAGGCTATATATTTAAAGGGTAAATATGACTCATGACTAAACAATTATAGAAGATAACAAATTATCATTTTAAAATATAACATAATTAAAAATATAATCTAAAAATGTTCTTTTCTGAATTTACCTCATATTTTCCATTCAAATTGTTTTAATATGTTCCTCTCTGACCTTGAACCCATTTAACAGATAATGTTTTTAAAAATAATATCAAAGATATTATAATCAAATATAATATCATTGATTCTTTTCGGGGTCAATTTTATCCTGGCAAAAACTTTGAAATATATAATAAAGCCATTCCTCATGGCATAAATGACCTTATATAGTGTTAAACTGGGGTCTCTGAGACCCTAAACAAATCAGATAATATTTTTCATAGAGAAAGTTTGGGGTCTCTCAATCTTAAGCATTCATCGGTTTCTTCACCTGTCCAAAACAGCTGTCAAGATCAGTTCTCTGGTTGCAGTCAAGCAATACAAGTTTGCGTATAAGGTTTTTTTGACACTGGGGCATAAATACTTTCTTAAATATCTCCAGAATTACATACAGATTTTATTATCCATTGTAATTTCTAAATCCGCACGCACATGTTGAATGCTAAAACCAGCCCCTTTTATTTGCCACTTATCGGGTTCCTTTATGAAATGGCAGATCTCTAGAGATTACACTCATCCCCCGCGCCTCCAGAGACCCAAGCGATTTCAGCAGAGCGATCATAAAAACCATAATCACCTGGTTTTAAGCTCATAAACTGCTTATGAGTTGAATGTGTTGATTAGAACATCTTAAGGTTGAAGATGAGTCTGGATGAAACTCAAAATTGCTTGACACAGGAATCTGTCAGCGCTCATTATACGCTTAAAATCCAAAAGACAATGAATGCAGAAGCGAAGCAAAAGAGCCAAAGGCAGAGAGCGTTTCAGCTTCAAGGGACCAGACCGGAGTGCAGCAGGTCGGCCGTGTTTGATTCAGTCGAGGTTGTTTGTGGTGGAATTACATTTGGTTTACGGTTTACTTACTGCATACTGTTTTATTCTTCTTCTTGTGTTCAATTGGTAAGGTTGATCATTCCAGTTTAAATGGACAGAATTGTTAGTGTTTATATTGAAAGGTTTTTTTTGTACTAATATGCTTAATGTGTGAGTGTGCTGTTTCTTTGCATTATGAGCCTGAGATTAGGAATCTCTAGAGATATTTACCCTCCCTCTAACTTCTTGTTATCTCTTTACTTTTTCAGTCGTGACAGTGACCTCTCAACGATCATCTCCAACCTGCACCACACCCGACAGCACGGCATGCCCGAGGGCCAGCCCTGCTCCGACCTCAGCCTCGCCTCCGCACACTCAGGTAGGACACGCCTAGAGACAGCACACCTGAGACACACTTACACATAATCGGAGATTAATGTTCTGGTCTGTTATTATCCATGTGTTTACGGCCCTTATGAAGTGAATACATACGTATGGGGCAAAAGCAGATCCATGGACATGAATAGGAAGTAGTCTGGATAAAAGCAGTTGAAAATACTTTTATGATTATGATACACACTCAAATCTGTGAAATGTGCAGTATCTGACCTATAGTCTTGGATTATTGCTATAATTGTTTCTAAGGCTCTCTCTGTCTACATTATTCTGTTTTATTGCAGTTTTTTTTACAGGGTTTATCCTTTGATTGATGTAGAACAATTACACTGACTGCGTGTTAGTATTTTAATTCGGTTTAATTTGCATGATTGAGGGCTGTAAGCTCATTACTCGCTCCATTGTGGCCATCTTCATTAATGCTCTTGTCTTCGCCTCTCTTAGCACACAACTTAAACCACCGTTAAAACTACTCTCAGTAAATAGCTTTATTTGTCATTAATCTCGGACCAAACAGAAGGACTACCGGACATACTTTGTGTTAATCTCATTGGTCATCTGAACTCCATGTGCTTACTCAAGGGTTAAGTCATTTTGATCAGTCTAGTTTTTGAGTTATGGTTTATGTATTGTTTGAAGATTTATGTTGCATTTTATTTTTATTTTTATTTGACTATTTGAATGTAATTTATTTTAATAACAATAACTTAATGTATTTTCTAAATTTTATTTCATTATATTTTATATTTATAGTTTTAATTACAGTTTATATTACAAGTCTGAATCACATGGTCACCCTCAGGTTAAGTAATTTTGACCTATCTTGTTTTACAGTTATGCTTAAATGTATTGTTTGAAGATTTTTGTTTTTTTATTGTTGCTTTTTAATTAATTTATTTATAAAATTATATATATATAGATTTATTTGTAATTTTTTGAAATGGTATTTAATCAATTATCTAAATTATTATGTTTATTTATTTATCATGTTATTTATTTCATTAAATATTTAAATAATACTTATTTCATAACAAGTTTGCAAATGACTATTACCATTGAAAAGTGTTTACAGTTATACAGCTTCCGATGGAAACTATTTTCGAAGTTTAGACATTTTCTAATTTGCACTAAAAAGTTTTATTTATTTATAGAAATTATTATTTAAATTAATTTTATTTGTTTAGGTTGTAGTTAATACTGCATAGTTGAGTCATACTATGGAGGATCCTATTATTGGTTTGTGGACAAATGGCCATATGTGAATATACTGTATGTGGCTAAATCCTATTACAGTGGCATTGGTCCAGCATAAAACAGTCCCAGTCCTGATCCAATAGCTCCGAAGATGGATCAAATCACCTTTACTGGACTTGAGATTTATACTAGTGTAGAGATCTAAGGGTTGGGTTAAAAACAAGTCTAGTATAATCTCTCATAATTTAAATGGAAGATGCTCAATTAATCTTAATCTTAATTGGAGAAGACACAAAGTAATAAGAGAGGAAGCCACCTGCAGTGTGGCTGATGACCAAAATCTGTCAATTTGAGCATTTAAAAGAGGTTTAACGGGTTTAAGCAGCTAGACTCATGTCTGTAAACAAGTCCAATCCGATCACCCAGCGCATCTAATTCTGTCTGCCAGTGAAATTAGAGAGCCTCCGTCTCTGGGCCAGGTTAAGGGTCGAACGGATAGAACAGACCCATTTGGACATGCGTTTTCTTTTTTCTTTTTGCATGATCAGATCATCAGAATGATGCACATTTATCAAATTTTGCATTTCACCACATGCCGTTGCAAAGTAGAGGATGTTGGATGTACCAGTATGTTAAAGGTTGACCTTAAATAAGCTTAAATCAACGCAGACGTAAGTGTCCGTTTTTCCATGTTCAGCTGTGAGACTCCAACAGCTTTTTTTTCTCCGTCACACAGTCTCTTTTACTTCCTTTCAAGTCTGACTTCTTCTGTGGGTATGTGGTTGAGCGAGAGAGAGAGAGAGAAGAAAAGGTTGGAAAAGTGCAGAACAAATGAATGAGCAGAGCGTCGTATGGTATCAAGGGAGGGTGGACTGCAGTGTGGAGTCGCGAGACAGGCGGAGGAAGAGGAAGCCGACTGCCGCGCTGGGGTTGCTGTGCACCGGAGAGGCCCGTTAATTAAATCTGAGGGACAGACATGAGAGCTGACCCAGGCGTCAGCCGCAGCCAGTCAGCGACGGAGGAGAGGCGGCTCCTGCTCCCCCACCCTCACCCCCTCCGTCCGGCCGGCCGGCCTGCTGGCCCCAGCGAGGGATGGGGGAGGGCAGGGCGCCGGCAGCTCGTCTGGCTCTCTGTGTAGACTCCTAAACGTGGCTTTGCGGTCAGACCAGAGACTCTTAATAGGCGTATAAGGTGTTTTTGCTTTTTTCCCCTCCCTCTCTGTCGCACTCATGCTTTCCTAAAGGCAGACAAGAGCGTCTGGGGGAGTCTGTTGTGTATCTGGACCAGTGCGTAGACGTAGATTCCCTGAATTTGTATGTTATAATCTTAATCTTCTCTCTGAAGACGCAGCATTTGCATGTTTATACCGCAATTGAAGTGTCCAGTCACTGATGTTTATCTTTTTTCCTCCTACAAATCTAGTCTACTTATCCTGTGCATGAACATTATTGTACTTAAGTGTGGGCCTTAACCGACTGATACACTGTAAATCACTTGGGATTTAACAGTCTAACAAATACAAAAAATGTACACGTATATTATATAAAAATATGAAATAAAATTACTTTAAGAAATGTTCAAGAAACATTTATTATTATTATCAATGTTTAAAACAGTCAGTGTTGTTTTTGCTGCTTAATATTTTTGTGAACTACCATTCAAAATTTTGGGGGCATGTTTTTTTTCTTTTAATACTTTTATTCATCAAGGATGAATTCAAATCAATCTAAAGTGACAGTAAATACATTTATAATGTTACAAAATATTTATATTTTAAATAAAAGCTGTTCTTTTGAACTTTCTATTCATCAAAGTATCCTTAAAAAATTTAAATCCCGGTTCCCACAGAAATTTTAAGCAGCACAACTGTTTTCAACATTGATAATAAAAAGAAATGTTTCTTGATCACCAAATCAGCATTTTAGTGATTTAATGATTTCTGAAGGATCATGTTACTGAAGATTGGAGTAATGATGCTGAAAGTTCAGCTTTGACATCACAGGAAGAAATTCGGCTACATTTTACAATGTATTAAAACAGTTATTTTAATTTTATTTAATATTTCACAATAGTATGTGTGTGTGCTTATATGTATTTATTTAATATAAAATATTGAATAAAACATAAAAAAAATATATAAACTGATATTATATTTATTTTATTAAATAAAATATAATAAAATATAGTTTTAAATAACTGTACATTTTAATTGGAATTATATATAAGTCAAAAAACGGCTTTACATTTTGTTCCACTTGAGTAAAAAAAAAGTATATTCCAAACAGCAAAACAAATTTTATGAAACTGAAAGTTCCAGCTCTAAATTTTGATTGGATGAGCTACATTAGAAGCCGTGGTAATGTGCTGAATCAATTTAACATCAATTGCGAAAAGTCACATGTAGAGTGGAGTTTCTAGAGTCTAGTGTCTAACAATCCCTTAAATAACAAGTTTTTTTAATCTAGAGTTGTTTGGGATACAATCAACTTAGAATTTTCATATTTTTCCATGATTTTTCATCTCTCCTAATCTGTAAAGCAGTCTGGCCTAGTTAATGCTACCGTCAAACGGTGCAGGCATAATTATACTTTTTTTTTTTTTACCTTTTCTATCTCTGTTGATTTTCTGCCCGTTCACTGGCTGCCTTTTCTGCATCTTCCTGCATTTTCCTCAACCACCTTTTGTCTCCCCGTCTTTATTTTTCGTTCAATTGCAGCATTTTTTTCTGCCTTGTTCTGTTGTTTTCTCGTTCTCTTTCCCATGATTTTAATCTCTCTATCTTTTTTCTCTGTTCGTTTCCCTCCCTCATTTTCTGTCTCTCCCTCTTTCTGTCTGTCTCTCCCCTAAGGCTCTCAGTGGGGGAGCAGCAGTAGAGGAGGACGGTTCTGAATCCTCTGGGCTGGCGGAAGCGCCGTACTGCTCCCCCCCCCATAGCCAATCAATGCCATCCTTTCAGTTCTGGCCGAGCCCCGCAAACAGGGGGATCAATAAGTTATTAGCACCATTCTGTCAGCTGTAATGTGGAGATTGATTGGAGGTTGGGGCTCCGCCGCGCCGCCCGCCACTTCCCCTGCCTGATAAAGATGACAGATTAAGGGAATAAGAAAAGGGAATTAAGGAGTGTGGCCTGTCCAACTTGTCAGTAGCTGGAGAGAGACGGAAGGAGCAAAGGGAGAAGGAGGAGAAAACCAAGAGCCTCCCTCTCTCCCTCTCATTTAGTCGTTTTGCTATTTCTCCATCCATCTAGCTTTCTCTTTTCTCCTCTCCTCCCTTTATTAAAGTTCTGCCGTTGTTTTGGCCCAGCTCTGCACCGCTCTGGCTGGAGTTGAAAGGAATTAGCAGCAGTGCTGGCGACAGGAGCCGTTCCGTGAGTTGGGTAACATGGCTGAGGCACGAGGCAGCTCCGAGCCTCACTGTTTGGTGTTAAATGTGAGCATCACAGCTTTAAGAGGCAACATTTAATTGGTATTAAAGGCTTTCCGCCTTAAAATCTCTGACCCTGAGGCAGACAGGCGCTGCTGAAACCCTGCCTCTCCCTTGAGTGCACTGAGAGACAGAGAGAGCGCAGTATTCTTGCTGCTGCTGTGGATTTTTGAAGCTCTTTGAATCTTTTTTTTTGCATTTATTTTTCAAATGAGCACTTAATTTCAGGGTAGAGAAGTATATCAAGTATGAATAGCATATTTTTACTAAAAAAGTTTGAATAATAAGACTAAAGTTTAATTTGGAAATTCGTGTACTAGCATACTATTACTATTTCTGCCTTATGAGTAGTATGCTAATTTGCTATTCCAAAGTCAGATAAAGCTATGTGTGGAAAAGCAACAGAAAATGCAGTGCTTTCAACTTGACCTTCTTTTTCGAGTGAAACATTTTACCCAAAATTGTGTCAAAAATGCAAAATTACCTTTTATTTTCTGACTATTGCTGGATTAAATGCACAACCTACTCAAGTCATATGACAACAGGGAAGCAAAAAATATTTTAAATGTAACATTTAATATGCATACTATATTTTATGTCATGCAGTGTAGACACAGCATAACCTACTATAAAGTAGTAGTCCGAATGAAGTATATACACTGCACTGTGCACTGAGTATGCTAGTATAAAGTATAGTATAAAATAATAACACAAAACAGAGAACAATAAATGGACAGGAGCAGGAGAGCAGTGGGTGAACAGTTAACATGAAGTTTTATAAGGAGAAAAGAAGCTATGAGTGAGTCAGTGTCGCTTCCCGCCTCCAGCTCCTCCTTGCAGAATAGCGGCTTCCTCCTCATGGTCCCGAACTCTATTCTTTTGTTGAGCGCCTTGCTTCAGCTAGAGACCAAAGTGCTAAGAGCGGTACAGAGCCAGGTTTCCTCTCCGAATGAGACGACGTCATGGGCACACTGCCCTGCTCAAAAACTTTTCCCCTCTCACTTACGAAAGCATTTCTACTGCAAATCACTGTGTCCTGCACTGTCAAATCACATCATGAAGTTTAAAGGTGTTAAAAGTTGTGTTTAATCACTTGGGGAGGTTTGATTCGGGGGATAGAGTGCTGTGTGAGTTTGAGCTGTAGGTCTGAGTGACAGTTCAGGACTGTTGATTGAGAGATGGAGATGGAGGTTGAACTGATGGAGATGGAACTGGACTCAGCCCAGGGCTTTGGGAGTCTTGGCAGGCAGGAGGTTGCCTGATAAGACACGATGGAGCTTGGAGAACAGGCTGGGCTGGAGATAGCAGCACTAGGGTGGCTGAGCCCTGTGGGAAAGACACCGCTAAGAGATTAGGGTCAAAGAGAGACATACAGGGAGGAAGAGAGAGCAGATCAACACAGCTGGTACAGAAACCAGAGGGTCCTGTGGTTTGTATAAGTGTTTCCCAACCCTTTTTGTCTTGGGTACCTTCACAACTCCATTTGTAAGTACTCTTTTATCTACACCAAACCAGAAATGTGCTCCTTTTAACTCATATTATATCATAAACACCTTTTACTGAGGTTTTTGCATATTGCTTTTGAGCTCTTTTGGCTCAAAAGCCAAAGAGACAGGAGCAGCCAATTGCTATAGTTTTACACTTATGCAGTGATCGTATCAGTTCTACGTGAAGATAGAGAGCGGAAAATAATTGAATACGCCAAGGGAGATTCTTCACCTCAAAGGCCGACTAAGGGAGAAGTGGAGTGAGAGACAGACGGAGGGAGTGTTGTTGTTGTCTTTGGGCGGAGGTTAGGAGAGGATATGGGGGCCCATTAGAGAGGCCCCTTTTTCTCTTTGGAGTGGGATAGACAGCCTCCCCCCCCTGATGAGAAGACATCAAACAGCGTCATTAGCAAAGCTCGCTCCCCACAAAGAATCCCAGACCGAGCTCTGCCACTCCAAAAGCCCTTTCAAGCGCAGGCTTGCTTTTCTTTCCCGCTCTGTGTCTCTCTCCAGTACTCTTATCTGAGAGAGGGATGAACAGTACGCTTGGTGTCGAGAGGCTGGGGTGTGAGAGAGTAGTTTGTACTTTTGTGTCGGACATATACAGAGGTGCAGTAGGCTCTCTCGGTTTTGTTGCCATCTAAGAATCTCCCCCTTCACTCTTCTTTGATGTGTAGAGCTTTATTCATGGATTACATGTAAGGGTCATCTGTAATAGTGGCTTCCTTTAAAGACCCTGTGAAATAAAAATGAGAGTTTTGTGGGTTTTTAGTTTATATCTGTTAGCTATGAGGCTAATGCTACTACACTCCTTAACTTTAACAAAATATTTACAAAATATTAGGTATTTATACAATATAACAAAAATAGGTATTGTTGACATCATCATGCACTACACAGATTTTTCTCCAATCAAAGAATAGAATGAGAATGTTCCACACCTAATAGAGTGCAACAGTGTCTGTCCACTTTTTCAGCTTTGGGTCCAGAAGTACCGACATGGATTCGGTACTTCGACATGCACCGACATGGATTCGTTGATTGACGCTGGCTTCTTCTTCAGCTCCGACTTCGCGTGCAGCCATGCACGAGCGTAAAACCTCACAACACCCACCCCCTGTCGGTGATTGGTTGGAACACTATTTATTTTGGTTTCGAGTGGTTGGTGAAACCAATTGTTTTTGTGTGCAGATCTCAGAGCCTAGGCTGCCTACAGAGATGCGTTTTTTTGACAGCCTGCTCATGGGGCGGGCAGCTAGCGGATCGTTAGGAAAGATTAGATGAATGTGATCATTTATGTTTGGGCTTTTTTGGGCCTGAAATCGCTGATACAACCTTTAAAGCGAGCCGAAGGGATCGGTACCATGCAGTGGAAAAGCACCACAAAGTGAGCCGAGCCGTACCATACCGTACCATGCAGTGGAAAAGCGCAATATTATGTCATTTGCAGTGCTTCATAGGGGTGGGACGTGCTAAAGATTTTTTGGGGGGGGGGGGGGGGGGGGGGGTAGAGATCTTGGTAGAGATCTCTTGCAAAATCAAGGAGAATGTAGTTTTTACCAGGAATTCTGCTGTTAAACATGATTATTTAAAAATAAAGTTGAAATAATGCAGACTGATGGCTTCATCAAAAGCATGTACCATCGATTAACAACCTTGTAGCTCACAGTAGGTCTGTCTTTAAAGGTTTATAAGTTAAAAATCAATTCCCCAATGGATAAAAGGAATATGATATTACTTCCGTAACCCAACTGTTGCACTTTATACCAAATGCAACAAATCATATTGGCAATTTAAAAAGAAATAAGACTATATGTCAATATGTTGCATTCAAATTGTCTGTTTCAATAGGAAATACGTCAGCATAAGAAAGAAAACTGCACTTGTCAAGCAATATTATGAGGTCTTTAAAATGATGCACCCACAGGGCACCATAAATGTTTTTAAAATAACTTTTTATGATATCTATAGACAATAAAACACAATAAATACAATAAACGTTCAAATACAAGCAACGTGCATAATCTATTTTGTCTCAATTTATTGCACAATCCCATTAGATAAAGAATCAGACAGCAACAAAAGACAAAAGGAAGAGCATAACTCTGTGGCTTTGACTTTTTTACTTCATGTGGCGCATGAGGGCAGAGAGAGAGAGAGAGAGAGAGAGGGAGAGGAGAGTGCAATGACAAACGGTCTCTTCCTTCCTGCATGCATGCACCACCATGCTCTCAGCAGCACCCCTCCCAGCATGATTAGCAGGATATTGATTTGAGATGTGTTTGGGGGGAGGAGGGTGCTGTAATCGTACACTAGACACCAGCGGCTCACTAGAGCGCTGCATTAGGCTTGTGCAGACAGCCTCCACTTTTCTAGAGAGAGAGAGAGAGAGAAAGATAAAGAGAAAAGGGGGAGGGAGAGAAAGAGTGATAGAAAGGAAGGAAGAGATTAGCAAAAGGTGTGAGCTCTATATTCACTGAAAACGGAGAGTGAGAGTGAGTGAAAAAAGCAAAAAGGCATAATAGCACGACAACAGGAGTTTGATAGAAGCCTAGACCGCTTACTTTTTTCCATTTTTTTTTTTCTTCTCTCGCTCGTCTTTTCATTACTTGTCATTTTACTCCGTATTAGGCCGGTGTGAAGACCAAGAGCGTTTGTATGCACAGATAGAGAGATAGATAGTCAAGACAAGAAACAACGGTAGAGAGCGAGGGTGAGTGCAAAAGAGAGGGAGCGTGTTTGTTCGAGATAGGAGAAAGAGAGAGAGCGGGTGAAAGAATCTCTCGTTTGGCTGAGTAAGAACCAGATCTGTCATTCACGCTGGCGCAGGGCCCTCTCATCTCTTCGTATCTTGAGTCGCTCTCACAGCTCCATCATGTATGCAGGTACAGAGCCAGGTGGTGAGCTGCATGCCAAGGGGTTTAGGGGCCGTCTGACCGCATCTGAACCCCCCTAACCTCTTTCTCTATCTTTTTTTCCCCACAGATGACATTCTAGGCAAGAGGAGAGCCTACTCCCCCAACAGCAGCAGCGAGTGCCCATCTGACAGCAAGAAGTCCCGCAGCGTGTCACCTAAAGGTAGGGGCCCCTCTCTTGCATGTGTGTGCATGTGCGTATGTGTGCTGGAGATGAAAATGCGCCACAATCAGGGCTGTTTAACCTTAGTGCGTAAGATGGAGTAGGTGGGAATTGATGGGGCGAGATTGAGCGAGAGTGGAGAGAAGGGGTGGACAGATAGTAAGAGGAGGGAGGAGAGAACAATGCTCAGTGGAAGAAAGACATCTCCTCCCCCCTCCTGTTAACTTTTTGCGCACACTCTGTGTGGCGGGTTCACAAGTGCAACGTTGCTAATTCATGTGATATAAATAGAGAGTTTGGTTCCGAAAAGTTTAGTGAAATGTTAATTGTAAATTGAGAAATGTACGTAAATCTAAATGTCTTAGCACTTCAATGGAAGAAAGAACTGTCTGTACAAAGAGTTACATGATCAGTGTGACCTAGACTACCTGAACTATTGATTAACATTTAGAGTATTGATTTCTTTATTTCAAAATTATAAAACTTCTCAAATCTATTCTCACAAATGTATTTCCAAATTTAAATGAGATTTTGAATCCCAGACTTTCAATGTGTTCTCAGAATCTAGGATTCTCTCTTTTTTCTTTATTTCCTGCCCTTCTCACTTACACACCTCCACGCTTGGGTGCCGACGCTCAGAAAGGGAGAGTTTTTAGTGTTGAGCGGGTGTTGTAGGAGTTGAAAATCAATAAAGTAAGAGTGTTGCTGAAGCTGGATTCACTGTTTTGCATGAATGTGTGCTGGATCATTGAGGCTCTCGACACAGTCATTAACCAAACACACTCACCTTCGCCTAGAGCTGCTAAAAGAGTCTCTTGTGGTCGTACGGTCAAAGCAGCAGGGATCTAGATCTAGTAGAGGGGAATGGGATAAGTTCTGTATGAACTGTATGGTCTGATTACTAATAGTGCTTGTAAAGACAACACAGGATCTGATTTGAATTTGTGACACTGAAAGTTGTGACACGCTGAAAATTAGGTTATTAATGTTGAAGTCATTCAGTTTAGCTCCAACCCTAATCAAACACACCTAAACAAGCTAATCAATTTCTTCAGGATTACTAGAAATCTACTGGAGTTTTTTATCAGGGTTGGAGCTA
The DNA here is from genome assembly GCF_029890125.1 of Rhinichthys klamathensis goyatoka. NCBI lineage: Eukaryota > Metazoa > Chordata > Actinopteri > Cypriniformes > Leuciscidae > Rhinichthys > Rhinichthys klamathensis. Next base: position 2,216,820 of record NW_026606789.1, on the reverse strand, counting down.
AACTCTGCAGGACAGTGGCCCTCCAGGACCGAAGTTGCCCATCCCTTCTCCATTGTAACACAGGCTCTCACAGGTTCTTCTTTGGGGTGGTGTCCCGCATCCATACTGACAACCGTCATGACTCAACTAGGTATTAAAAAAAGGCCCAAATCCAAGAAGTACAGTTTAGGATTATTCTAATATATTTTGCAGTGGTCTGTTGGAGAGAAAATGAGCAAGTAAGTGAGGGACACAGTAGGGAGAATTGGGTGATGTTTGACTTCCTCCTCCTGCTAGGAAAAGAAATTGTGGTTTCTTTTTCCTTTCATGGATATGTGTTTGAGTCTGTGAGATAAGCCCATGGTTTTGAGGTTACTGTGTTTTTGGACATCATTTGTACATGTAATGTCACTTTTTTGTTCAGTTGGGTGAAGTAATCAAATCTAAAATTTAGCTCAAAATCAATATCTTCATGCTAACATTTCAATCTTAAGATTTAGCTAAAATGCAAATCGGTGAGGCTCCTGGGTATTGTCAACAGGCTGAGCTAATGAGGTGTAACAGCGTAACAGGCAGGCAGCAGAAACATCAGGCAGACTCAGTGACACCAAGTCAAATATAATCAAGCATCTAGCAGGAAGAGTTGAGCAGGCAGTAATCTGGATCTGTTCCTCAGACCAGTGAGGTGACCAGTCCTCAAATCTACCTAACATTATTGTAACATATTTTTAGGTTAATTTGTTAATAATGTTTGTTTGTTTTGTTTAGCCCCTCCCCCCCCCCCCCCCCCCCCAAGTTTTTAGCAAGACATTTACATATATCTTCAACAGTGAGATCTGTAATAATTGTTCTAAATACTGTATATAAGAAATAAGCTGTCATTCTGCAAATCCAATTTTACCTTTTCTTACCCATTCTTTAGTTTCGCCTTTTGTTTGCTTACTGGTGGTATTAATACTGTGTGCTTACCAAGTGTGACAAAGTTTTAAAAAAATACTATGCAAATCACAGCCAATCAGAATATATTTTGTGTGACAGTATTTTGGGCCAGTGAGATTTTACTGTGGGCACAGTTCCCCAGTATGCATATAAACTAGAAGATTTTCCCACACTTTGTGTGATATCTGGTTAGGGCACAGTGTTTTTGATAATCTTGTAGCTAATAGCTATATATTTTAATAATGTTATACAAATAACTCATTCTCTCATGTATGTTATAAAAAGTTCAATATGCTAAAACAATTCTCATAGAAGTGACATTCTGAAATACAAATAATAATTATGGTCATTATTAAATTCAATATTATATTTTCAGTATTCTAATAATAAAGTTTTCACATAACTGCATCTAGTATGCGACATCTGTATATGTGTCGCAACACATTCCACACCCAATAATCAGTGGTTTACGTGTCTTGTGTTTAGATAGCGTTTTATTTTGAGGCATTACCTGCTCACTCGTCACCGTGTAGCCAATCAGCACGGCTGCTGCAGTGAGAATGATAAATGGGTGTTATGTGTGTTTTAGTCCTGTGAATTACAGTTGGCTTGCGTCGGTCACCCACTGTGGATTAGCATGGCTTTGGAATGCCGCTGATCTAATGTCTTGTGTCTGCGTGTCTGTGATCCATCACCACACCCAAACAACATAACATGTTGCATGTGTATGCTTTTGTGTGCACATGTGTGTGTAGTTTGAGAGCATAGCAGCTGTTGTGTCTAAGGTCCTACCTTCCAAACAAACACACACACACATGCACGCACGCAGGCACGCATGCACGCACGCACGCACAAACACACACACACAGCTGGAAGGTAGTACTGATCCCCTATCCAGACTGCTATGTCTCATATTATGTGTGCCTTTCATGAATTGAATGAACGTTTTCTTAATTGAGAGTGCTGTGTATATATATATATATATATATATATAAATACATTCAGCATTATTCTGCATGGATGCATTAAATTGATAAAAAAACATTATAGTAAGACTTTTATTTTACAAAAGATTTCTATTTCAAATAAATACTTTATATAAACTTTCTATTCATCAAAGCATCCTGAAAAAAATCATGTTCAAGTATTATGTTTCCACAAAAATATTAAGCAGCTTCACTGTTTTCAACATTGATAATAATAAGAAATGTTTCTTGATCACCAAATCAGCATATAAAAATGATATCCGAAGGATCATGTGACTGAATTTTCAGCAGCCATTAATCCAGTCTTCAGTTGTAATTCAAAGTTGTAATAATATTTCATATTATAACTGTTTTTATAGTATTTTTTTAATCAATTTTGATTATATATATACAGTATATATATGCCCCCACACACACATACACGCATCACACACACCCATACAGCAGAACTGTTCATACTCACAATGCCTCAAAACATCATCCACATGAGCACGCTCACACACATACACACCTGAAGCCTCTCGGGTGGATTATCTGGCGCTTGGCAGAACACACTCCCCCCAGTCCCCTGCGCCGGGCTGCATTGCTTCTGTTCGCCTGCCCGGGGCCAAGCTCCTGTTTCAATGAGGAGGGTAAAATATCCCCCCTTCCACCACTCTTCCTCCTCCTCATCACTCCCCCAAGAGTCTCTCCCCATGCACTGGCTTGAGTTACTGCCGCCCAGTGTACCGAGGAGAACCACACATAGGCTTCTCCTTCACTCAAACATTCAAACATCTCACATACGATCACATAGTTTGAAACAGCTGATTAAATTTAGCTTCTTCTCATCCCACAGAGAACTCTCACACTCCTGCGCTGGAGCCAGGCAGTCACATGACCCCCGAGGAGCACTACAGGCGCATGATGTCAGCTCTGAACGAGCATGGCTCTTATGAGGAGCAGCAGCAGCGCCTGTATCAGTTGGCGAACAACATGGGCATCCCAAGTCACGGTGAGTGTGCGTCACCTGTGTATGTGTGTGTGTGTGAGCTTGTCTCTATATCCGCTCTAATTACCCATGTAGTCTTATTCCTGGATACCACACAAACAGCTAGAGCTTGACTGCGGAGATTACTGACAATTCTATTTGCGGTCTCAGCCCACCCAACGGTAGGATGTCAGAGTGGGTGATCTGTGACTACTGCCACACACAGTAGTAAATAACACTGCCATTGGGCCCAGAGGTCGACTGGATCGATTTGGCCCTTTGATTGGCTGCAAGCCAACCCTCTAAATTACCAACACCATGAAAATGGCTCCTTTGCTCTTTTTTTTCTCATGCCTTTTCAAATTTACGATCACTGACGAGGTACCAGGGTTAACGGATGTGGATTTCTAAGATTTGTAAACCGAAATTTAGTGAGCATCATTTTGTTTTATTTGTTTGGTTATGTCTTAACTGCGCTTTAGAGCCTTGTTGATGTTTTTCTCTGAGAAACCGTTAATTGCCTCCAGCTTTAATGTCCTTTTTTTTGGTAGCATAAATTTAATCAATCTCACATTCTTGCTAAATCTGAGAGCATACGACTTTAAATTTTATTTGATCAGTAATGATTCTTAATTACTGCTTGCAATTCCAAAGGGGGGGGGGGTTGCGCTATAAAGGGTTTAATTGCCCCTCTCAAACATCTGTAAGAAATTAGTGCCACTATATGTGCCGTTCGTGTCTAGGATTTTATGACAGAGGTGCTGCGCTCTCCTGTCACCTCAATCTAAAAGTTCCTCTGTTTTTCTACCGTCACACCGAGGCACGTTGTGGACAGATTCACACACAATTCCCTTCCCGATTCCGTCAATTCTTCTCTCCTTGCTTTCACTTTCCGAGCTCAACTTCCTTCTGTTCTCCATCTCTACTCCTCTCATCCACCGCAACCACCTTAAAAAAGGTGTGGTTATTTGTAAAAAGGAATCTGAATCCGAGAAGAAAAGGCAGGGCGTTTACCCGTCTGTGTGAAATCCAGTGAGAGAAAGCAGCCGTGTGATTTGCGGGGTCACCGTTGGTCCCTCCCCTAGATATCTGGAAAAATGTCAGGTGTATGGTTTCATAATGGTTGCCATTGAAAACAGACTCACCAGGCCAAGACGCTGTTCCTCCCCTGAGGAATGCGAGCGTGCTGGCTTGCCCCTGCATGCTGAGCTCATAAGCCTACGATAAGGCCGTGCCAGTCAACCACTGCCAACATGCCTGGCTGCCAAGACTTTGATGAGTGAGATACCCATTCTCACCTTTTCACCTAAAGGTCTACTGTATACATCTATGATGTTTCTTCAGTTTCATCAGTTATTCGTTCACCCAAAATGTAAATTCCGTCATCATTTACTCACCCACATGTCGTTCTAGAACTGTATGATGCAAAATAGAAATACTGTGTGTGTACTGATCATTTTCTTCATACACTTGCAATGAACAGGGTCTGAGGTTTCAAAGTTTCAAAAAGAACCGTAAAACTATTATTCAAGTACTTCAAGGCAAAAATGTAAGTCATTTGCGCGGTTGTGCTTCGGGTGACCTGAGTTTGAGTCCCGGCTCGCTGACCTTTCCTGATCCCGTCGCCCATCTCTTTCCCACTTTGTTTCCTGTCTTGACTATACTATCCTATCAATAAATGCAGTTCTCGGGTTCAACTCATTTACTCAATCTGGTCACAGCTGTTAACAGCTCACTGAGGGGAAGATTATCAGTAAATATTAACTTGAACTTTGGTGTATTTCTTAGTTGTGTGGCTTAAAAAAACTTTGAATATATTGCACAAGTCTATTATGATGGTTTTATGGTGCATTTGTGTCTTTTTTAAGTCAGAACAACCATTTTATTGTAACTGCACTCCCCATTTATTGCTGTCCATTTTTTTCTCCTTTTGTTGGAACTACACAAAGGTGAATCAATGATGACAATTTTTTAATTATTTTTATATAATTCAAAGCTTTTATATGTTTTCACCTGCAATCATTTTTTTAGGGCCAGAGCACCGATGGTGTGAGGACCCTCTTGGAATTGCTCCGTTTATTAATGTTTTATTTGCACTTGTGACAAATTTGGTTCTTTTAGCTGGCTGTCTATCCCAAACATTCCCTTTCCAATCCTTCATATTTTACTTGTTGTCCCCCCTTTGTCCTCAAGTTGCTTTTAATTTATTTTCTTGTTTTTTTGTTGTTGTTGTTTCTTCAGCGCCATAGCTCACACTGAGCTGCTTTTGACTTTTCTGGAGTGAGTTTTCAGAGAAACCTCTCTGGCGCAGGGAAGCGTCAACCCCAGCTGTGTTTCTGTGTGTTTTCTCCTCTCTTCTTTACCTCCACGTGCCTCCATCTCCCTGCTCTCTCCTTTGAGATGCCTTCTTTCTATCTGGCTCCTTTCCTTTCTTCATATCTTTGCACCTTCCTTATGGCTTCGTCTTTATACCCCTAGACTCACCCCACCCCCTCGTGTGTGCCTCTGAAGTGTGTCGGGAAGTGTTGATGCAGTGCTGGGTTCTATACAGTAGGCTCCAAAGACCCCTTGACATAGGCAGAGAGTAGGGCCAGGCCCTTCTGACCATTCCCCCCCCCCAGACAAACGCACACACTCCACAAGAACTCTCTACACACAGCCCTGCTTTTATATTCTCTCTTTCTTTTCTCCCTCGTTCATTCTCGCCTGGATCCCCGCAGAGCATCCTTTCATGTGTTTGAAGTGGAGGCCCTGAAATGAAAGGCCATGAAGGAGGCACGGATAGGTTTGTGTGAGTGTGTGCATTTGAAGGGGGGTGGTGGTGGTTGGGGGGGAGGGGGGAGTTTATACTGATACGGTGTTGTGCACCTTTAGCTTTGGCTATGATGAGGTTGCTATAGGTCCTCGTTGTGACCATTCAAATTGATGGGGCCCATGTTTGGATTTTGGGGTGGATTTTGAATGCAGAATATCTCTTTGATAATTAAACTGGTTGATATCTATCTGTTTTTCTTTTAATATATAAATATATATGTGTGTATATATATATATAATATACACTTTTTATACACATGGAAAGTTTGAGGTCAGTAAGAGAAAAAGGATCTGTCGTCCCCCTGAAAGAATTCCCGATGAGTGCTGTGTCTGTCAGCTGCTTCTGGCAATACAGAAGCTCTCAAAGGCTTGCCAGTGCTTTGCCACGGGAGCTCTTTGTGTACGTGGGGCAGAGGAAACCAGATCTCGATAGGTAAAGATTCCACAGTAACTGACTCAGACGATGCAAATTTAGGGCTTGACAGAGGGCACAGAGTGAATGTGAGTGGGAGATGGTTGCATGGGTGTCAGGATGTCACTGTTTGGATGAGTGGTGTGCTTGTACATGTAGCCCCTGGTGACCCTGTGCTAACTCTGTTGCAGGTTAAAGGGAATAATTCATCGCTGGGCAACCGAGGAAAGGGGCTTCCGAGGGACTTTTGAGTTTTAGTGGATTTTGGGGCTGTTTTACCATGCTGGAAAGCTGATAGGTGTGTATTGGAAAATGGTTGCAGCAGCAGCTGGTTATTAGAAGGTTTGTTGCCAGTCCGAGATGGTCTAAGAGCATCAATGATGTGCTGGGAACCAGCTACCATTTTCCAAAACACATCAACATGCTTTAGCCAGATTTTTCCAGCTGGTAATAATGTGTGTGGATAGACTACTAATTATTTTGATCATCTGGAATGAGTGTGTGACCAAGTGACAGGCATTACAGCTTTTCCTTGAAAGTAGATTCTTCTGGGGGTTTTTTTTCATTCTCTTTTATTCCCTCTCACGGGCTGTTGGAGGTTTGTCCGCTGTCAGTCTGGGCCCCTGCGGGGCAGTGCAATAAACAGATCAATACAACGGGCCTGTGCACATTAATATCTGTCGTGGTGCCTCCGACCCGATCACTCAGGCCCACACGGCAGCCTCGGAAATGGCCGCCAGCTCCCGAGGGAACCGTCTAATTAAAAAAGGGCCAGAGGAGAGAGGGAGCGAGAGAGGAGAGCGAGGGAGAGGAAAAGAGGGAGGCATGCAGGATGGATTTTCTATTTAACACTCTTTCATTAGAGAGCCGCTTCCTGTTGTGACCCTGTTAGTTTGGTAATGTTGGGAGATGGGTCTGGGATGGTCTAACATCGCAGATTCAGGAGGGAGACCAGCAGCTCAATTACATTTCAGTCATGTCATCTCAAACAGTTTAAAGGGATAGTTCACCCAAAAATTACAATTCTGTCATCATTTACTCATCATTTACTCACCCTCGAGACGTTCTGACTTTTAAATAATGTTTGTTACCAAACAGTTGTTGGGCACCATTGACTTCCATAGTATTTTTTTTCCATACTATGGAAGTCAATGGTGCCCCACAACTGGTTGGTTACCCATATTCTTCAAAATATCTTCTTTCGTGTTCAGCAGAAGAAAGAAATTCATGCAGGTTTGGAACAACTTGAGGGCAAGTAAATGATGACAGAATTTACATTTTTGGCTGAATATCCCTTTAAGTCAAAATTATTCATATGTAGTTTGTTTTATTTTATTGACTTGTGTTAATGGTGTTTGCTAAGGATTAGCTCTATGAACTAACTCCAAATTTTAAGTATTAAATTCCAGCACGTCCCGCACCGTTTAATAATACGGACATGAATGATACATGAATCGAGTGGCTTGTCAAGGTGCGGAATTACTTTTATAAGCAACCAAACTCATTATTTTTGCTTGGTGAATGATAAACAACAACAACAAAAAATCCATACATAGATTTGCCACCAAGAACACCTTAGAAACCCACAACACCCTAGAAATATGTCAGCGGTCAAACATCACGATTTTTTTTAAAGAATATTGATACTACTCTAATGTGCTTGTGCAACCAGTGACCAATTGTTGTAGTGTATTATTATGGATGTTTTCCATATTATAATTTTTTGCAAGCGGCTGCTGGGTGTAAAAAATATACCAAATTTGACATTCTGCTTCCTAAAGACTTGTCAGAAATCATGAGATTAATTAATAATTTATTTTATTCTATTGACAGTCCTCATTGTATTTTTCTTAAGGTTTATTGGTTTTAATGATGGGTGACAATTATTTTATTATAATTATAATTAACAATATGCTTCATCTGCAATTACACTCATATTTGTCCCATAATGCTCAGCGATTCATTGGGAGCCCCATGTTGAACAGTGAAGAAGTGACTCTGCAGTAGATCACCTGTGTTTTTCTTTAACTGATTAAAAGGATTCATTTGTAGGAAGGAGTGTGAAGTCTTGCCTGTGTGGCATATAGCATATTCTGCTCTGGGACTCTTGGACTAAATCTTACTGTGTTGGTTCAGAGCTAGACTGACAGATTTGGCACTGACAACACAGACCGGACGAGTTTCTCGATTTAACTGGTCTGTTCATTCCATTCACAGAGCTGCTGCGTGTGCGTCAGGAAGCCTTGGCTGCCGTTAGAAACGCGGGAGGAATGGAAGCCCACGTCCCCTCTGCAGGCAGCTCCTCTAGCCAGCGGCGCAAACAGGGCCTTCCCCAGCACAGAGACGCACAGTTCCCTGAGCGGTAATACACATGCACAACATCATACTTTCTGGACTATCTCTTTTGCACACTTTTTCTGCACACTTTAATCTAAATTGTTAGATTTTAGACTAAATGTATCTTCAGCCTTTCACTTTTGTCTCTCCACCTCTTGGTCTGTGATGGGCAAACATATTACAGCCTGACGTGGCGTCCAAACCAGACAAGATGCGACAAGCAATCTATCACTATCACAACTAATAGGAGGATATTTGATGTTTACTGTACAATTATGTGGCAAAGGTTTTGGGCTAATAAGATTTCACTGTTCTACCAACAAAATATCCTATCTCATGGTGGCATCTCATTTAGGAAAAACTTAGATTTTCCACAAAAGAGATCACTTTAGTAAGTGGCATCTGGTTAGGACAGTGGCTGAAACCACACATATGCTTTCTTGACTCTATATTGTCGTGTACAAGTGGATGAGCTGTATATGTGCATGTGAGTGTGCGTTTGGTTGATAAATGCCCTCTGGAAACCTCTGAGGCGCACTTTAAGAACACGGATACAGGAAAAAATGCTAAGCTTTAAAATAACATGAATATTTTACATTAATAATGAAGCCAACATCCGACTCTAATGAATACTGCATGCATGTTGGAGTGGGTGACTGCCTGCCGAAGAGAAAAGAGGGACAAATTAAATTATGCACCAAAGTAACGGAAGAGGGAAAAGGGAGGGAAAAATGGAAGTTGGCGTTAAGGCCACGGAAAGAATAGAAAATCCACTTAATGGGATGTGCCAGTGGGTATGATCTCTGCGATGACCTCTTCGCAACCCTGTTCGATTTGATCTTGTCAGGAGGCATTTATAGGGCTCAGGACCGAACGGGTCGCTAGGACAACACACGCCGTTCTCCTTCCAGCAATGTCCCCCCCCCCACACACACACACACACCGAATTGCTCTCCTCCTCCCTCTCTCCTCATCTCAGCAAGGCCACTGTGCTCGTGGCGCTCCCCTCCGCCTCCAAACAAAGCCCAGGCAGCGGGAGTAGGCAGGTAATTGCTTGTCGATTATTTATGTGGCGCGGGAAGCTGGAGGATCGATAATGGGCCAGCGAGGCGAGGCGGTAGGGAGGAAGTGAATTGGGAGGGGTCACTCAGCGTGGGTGGGGGAACTCTGTTCGGTTCCTGGCCCAGCGCAGCATCATGTCAGGAGCTCAGCGTGCAGCTTTGACCAGCCAGCCGCCGCAGCTCCGCCAGCTCACGGTAATTAGCCACACAGGACCGCTGATGTTAACGAGGCCTGCACACTTCCTAGGTTGTGGGTGAAAGGAGGGAGGGAGGAAAGTGTTTTTTCTCGCTCCTACACACTCATTTTTTTGTTCATTGGTTCTTTAACCCTTTGTTTAGTTAGAGCTCAGAAAATGTTAAAACTGTTAAAATGCACATTTATGGGTTAAATAACCCAAAATGACAATTCTGTCGTCATTTACTCACCCTCATGTTGATACAAACACATATAACTTTCTTTCTTTTGCGGAACACATAAGGGGGAATTGTTTTCTTTTTTCCATGCAGTTACAATGAACCGGGACCAAAGATTCCAAGCTTCAAAAATCATGTAACGCACAATAAACGTATTATAAAAGTGGTCTATATGACTTGGCACGTTCTTAAGAGTTCATGAGAATGAATCATTTGATTTGATTAAAAAAATCAGTCTGAATGATTAATTCACGGAGAAACACTTTTGGATACTTAATTGTGGGTTTTATGTCCTATTCGAAGCTTTAAAGCTTCAGTCTCATTAAAATTGTATGTTAAAGAGTGACCAGTGCAGTCTTCCAGAGTTCTCCATTTGTTCTCCACGTCATATGTGAATATGACGGTGGAAACATGATGACAGAATACTGGCCTGTATGTTTGGGTGGGCTACAAGCTTTTAGCACAGATTGTGTGACATTGCTAACCCCTCTAAAGTATCGACAGAGAGTCCGCCAGGCTAAAACAGTGCGCCGGAAGCCATTCCTCAAGCTCACCTTTCTATCGACTCTCCGTAATTGATTATCTGACGCCCATTAGTGGCTATTGTTAAAAACAAATCATTACCAAGATCAATAGTCCTGCAGCCATGGCTGGCCATTTGTCTGGGTTTAAATGGCAGATTGCATTTAGGGAATCTGCAAGGCAAATCCTAATGTGTTTGGCATGTGGGGCAGCACAAGCAACAGACAGTGGTCTGGGGTGGGGGGCGTTGGGTGAGCAAGAGCCTTATGCATTTTAATGTGCTTCCTGTGCAAATGTGTTCCCGCCTCGAGTCAAGGCGAGGCGGGCACGGTGTGGCGAGCGGCTAATCCCCCGCGCTCCTCTCATTAAGGGCCATCCTGTCAGCTCTGCTCCACTTTTCTCTCTCTCTCTCTCTTTTTCTCGTCTGGCCAGTTTGTTGCTTTGCTTCTGCCTTCACACACACACACACACACACACACACACACACACACACACACACACACACACACACACACACACACACTCTCTCGCACACACACACCACTCCACACTGCCGTTGCTTTCAGGCAGGGAGCGACGCCGCTGCCACTCTGACAGGTCGTCACACATGAGCGAACACAAGTGGCGTCTACTTGCCCTACCGCTAGCTAGGTTGCGAGAGAGCTAGAGAGATCGACAGATAGAGAAAAGGAGAGATGGGGCAGGGTGGAGGAACGGAGGCAGTCCTCAAAAGATGTAGAGGTAATTAAGCCTGTAAACTGAACTGCAGTCAGTGTAACAATAAATGTAACAAATTTTTAAAGCTGCCTTGTGCAACTTTTTTTAAATGTTGAAATACTTTTATCTCTATTTAAAGGGATAGTTCACTCAAAAATGAAAATAATCATAATTTACTCTCATGTCTTTCTAAACCTGACCTTTTTTTAAAAAAAATCTGTAAAACACAAAAGAAGATGTTTTGAAGAATGTTTCAGTTGCTTTTGTCCATACAATTAAAGTCAAGGAATTAGATCCCACTTACTTTCATTGTATGGATTAAAAAAAACATTGAAAATACATTTTTTATATATCTTTTTGTGTGACACAATGTTCATATCTCTTTAAAGCACAGAGAAAACTAACATGCCAACTGGAAAACCTGTTTGGAAATATTCATTATTTTTGCAATTTTGTCTGGTGTAGCTAGTGGAGCACAAAATACAAAATGCAGCTTTAAAATTTTTACATTTCGAGTATTTTGTTAGAATACATGTTAAAACAGAGTCATAATCCCTGCCCTCCAACATATCGCCCTGTTTTTTTCTTGTTCTCTTTCAACCCCATTTTTCTTTTTCTGTCGGCCAAAGACCCAGAGTGAAATGGTTAACGCTTGCCTCATTCCAAAATTGCTTCCTATAAAAGGAGAAGCACGTCTGCCGGGCACGTCTCCCCATGATTACAGCTAATTACTATCGAGCGGACGCCTCGCGGCCCCAGTCATGCAGCTTTAATTGACCGTTATTCATCTGTGGGCCGCGCAGGGCGGCGCAGAGTTTGGCAGGCCTGGCCAGCGCCGCCCGGGCTAATTGTGAGGCCTGAGGGATTAGGCCAGGTGATTACACACTTCACAGTGTAATTACATAAGCATGGCTGGGCTGCCGGCCCGACTCCCGGCCCCAAGGTCACGCGCTGCCTTCTTCCAGATTAATTGGAGCTGCCACAGAAGTGCGAGGCACCGGCGGAAAGCGGTTATACGATTAGCATTAACATTTCAACAGCCGCCCAATCGATCGATGATTTCCCCCCTTTGTGTCTCTCCACACCTTCCTCAACCCCTCAATTTACACACATGCTTGTTCCGCTTGTACCTGTTTTTTTAGATTTCTTCTTTGTTTTTGCTCAAGGAAGACATGCTAGGGGTGTTTAGCTAAGAAATTGCGTAAAACCTAAGTAGAGCATAGCAAAATATGACTTCTTCCCTCATTTCAGATGTTTTTTTTTTGTTTTCCGTCTCTTCTGTTTGGATGTTTATGTGTTTGTGTTGCACTGCATTGCTCAGTCTCTCTCCCCCTGGAGCAAGCGTTGCTCAGTCACAAGTACAAAGCAACCACGCTGTTCTTTTGCTTGCTTTTGGTGTGTTGGGTGTCATTTATATCTATGCATGTGTGAGCGCGTGTGTTGGGGGGCTCAGTGAAGAGTTGCAGTAAATGGAGGGGCTTGCATTGGCAGAGGAGCAGTAAAAAGCTTTAAAAAGACACCGCAGGATTTGCCTGGATTTCAACACCTCGCCACTAGTACACTTCTTCATATTTTTCCTCTACTCCTTTTCTCTCCTTACCCCTCCTCTCATTTTCCTTCTTCCCTGCCAGGGCTCTATAAAGGCGGCTGCTGTATTGTATATGAACAGCCTGTGTTCTCCACCTGTACAAAAGGAGAAAAATTTAATTGAGGCTACGCGACACGCCATCTTTTTATTGGTTGAATACGGCGGAGGGAGACAGGAAGAGGAGGGGGATGTGTGCGTGTGTGTTGGGGTGGAAGAGAAAGAACTGTGTTAATTAGTGGGTGCTTCAGCCTGTAGCCCGGGCGAGGCTGGGGGGCCGCCCCAGCTGTCGGAGTATGACATGCTCTTATTGTGCATTCAGGCCTCATTACCAGAGTGGCAGGGCCACAGAGCGCAGCAGAGCAAGAGGGAGGGAGCGAGAGCGAGGAGATGATGGAGGTTGTGGTGGTGGGGTGGGGGGGCAAGGATACAAACAGTGCTGCTGTCCGCAGTGTGACAGGACTGATGAGGGGCTACGGTCGCTCGTGTGCACCGGAGGGAGCGATAAAAATAACCGATGGAATAGAAAGCAGCATTACCATAACACCACACAGCTATATTGTATTCGACTTTGGAAACCTTGTATTGTAAGGATACCACCACACAGAAGTAACAGATTGTTGACAACCTGTTCATTACCATAGCACCGTACAACTGTACCAGACTCCTTAAAAAAAACCTAAATCATTACCACAACGGCACACAGCCATATTAGACTTTTGGAAATCTATATAGTTAGCTTTCCAAAACAAAACACAGCCATAACAGACTGTTGGAAATCTGTATCGTTACCATAATGCTGTACAGCTGAACCAGACTGTTGATAAACCTGTATCATTACCATACCACCACACAGTCAAGCTACCGACCTGTTGCAAGCCTACCTGTTTTAATACCATAACACCACACAATTAAGAAAGTGCATGTATTGTGTAAGTACCAATTTCGTGAAGTCAAACATGACATATTTACAGACCCCAAGACAGACTCTATTTACTTCATACATGGTTTAGTCTTATTGAGAATGATTCATGTGTGTACGTTATTCCAAAAAAATAATAATAATAATAATCATAATCTATGTTTATATTTTGTACATAAATTTTTTCTTTTTGAATATCCCGTCTATGAAAAATGTATCCTGTAATATAAAATGGGTTATAAATGTTGTTTCATATTGACTTCAAGCAGGTTGTGAAAGACTGATGATGGTAATGATGGTGTGTTTTTTTTTGTGCACAGAGACATATCGCACCCTCCATTGCTGTCCCCACAGAATGCTCCTCACATTGCTCTGGGGCCTCACCTGCGTCCCCCGTTCCTGGGCATGCCTTCTGCCCTCTGCCAAGCCCCAGGTGAGCATTACCTCTGCCAGATGTTACACACACTCACATTTACTCCGAACTCATTTAACCTGGGAGTTTTTTTGATGTGGTATTGGTTATATATACAGTTATATATACAATAGCATTTATTTTAAAATAATATAACACAAGTGGAACTGACTTCATACATCCACTTAAAATGACCTTGAGATCAGTTGGTTAAAAAAGTAATTAAAAAAATTCCTCAAAGATGAAAGGTCTATCATCATTTATTTTGGGTCCACTGTATATATCACTATGTTGAATGTGTATAATCTGAACACTCGATGTATATTGTATACAAACTGATGTATACCTTATTTATTTTTTAATGATAGCTGTACAATGGGATGAATATGTTTCCCTTCCCCCTGTAATATTGATGTTCTCTTGCTGTTGTTCTGTAGGTTATGGTTTCCTGCAGCCTGCTCAGGCAGAGATGTTCGCTCGTCAACAGGAGATCCTTCGTAAGCAGAACCTTGCTAGGTAATGTTATAGAGATGCACAGATAAATGTCTCAATCAACTACTACTTGATGTTTGAGCACTTGTTTGTAATATACCAAAAGATAGATTTAATTGATGATGCACACAAAGACTGTGGGGATTTTATATTATGTAAGTTATTCTCAGGAAATGTTCATTTCCATGTTGCAGTGTGCCTTTCTGATTTTGGAATGTTCCTCCAGGTTGGAAATGTCTGCTGAGTTGTTGAGACAGAAGGAGTTAGAGAACCTCCACAGGCAGCGACTGCTGGCGGACCCACTGGGCCTGCATCCCGGGCTTCCTGCAGAACACCCTGCCTTGCGCAGCCTGCACGAAATCCCAGAGGGCCACCCACTCCGAGAGGAGCTCAATCGCCGCAATGCCATGCTGGTTTTGCGGCACAACAACACCCCATTACTCTCCCTCAACCACCAGGGGGCAGCAGTAGGCACTTCCTCTAAAGACCTCAGCAACAGGAAGAGCGTGAGGAAAGGAGGACCACTCCGAGGGGACCAACAAGGGGGTTTGTCTGAGACTAAAGAGATGCTCAGTGAGGGTTGTGCGCGGGATGGAGAAACAGAGGGACAAGATGAAGACATGAAAGACTCTGAGATTGATGCAGAGGTTGGGGAAGATAGGCCTGAGAGGCTTTCCAAAGTGGACGGACATAGTCTCGGTTCGGAGGCGTGTCAAGGCAAGGATGTGACCAAGTCTAGCGAAACAGTGAAAGAGCTGGGGGAGGGGTCAGGACGGCTCAGTGCCCCTTGTAGCTCCATTGGCCAAGAGTCACCGACCCACCACCTCTTCACATCAGGACTGAGCAAGAGTGAGGCCAAATACCTGCCACCAGGAATCCCACCCTTAACCACTTTGCCTGGACAAACGCTGCCCTTTACCTTTCCATACACCAGCCCTTACTTTCACACCGGTGAGTTCACAGCTGTTTAAAATTCAGATAACAAAATCTAATCACATTCAATGAGAGATATTGTATCTTATGCTACGTTCAGACTGCAGGTAAATGTGGCCCAAATCCGATTTTTTTTGCTCACATGTGACTCTGATTTGTTTTTCCTCATGACAGTGTGAACAGTGCAAACCCCATGGAGTTAGATGGGGGTTTTTTCAATTCCGATTTTTGCCACTTCCTTATGAGGTACTAAATCCGATACAGGTCAGATGTTTTGCAATGCGACTACAGTCTGAACAGTCATATCGGAATTCATTTGACTTTTAAGTCACTCTAGAGCAACATTTGTCACAAGTCTGTGCTCACGGGAGTCACTTCAAAGATTTTACATACCCGAAGTTATCAAGATAGTTGCGAAAGGTAGTCAGTGATGTGTCAGAACTCATAAGTATTACAGTGACAGCTCATTCAAGCAAAACACGAGGGCTCGCATCATAAATGTTTAAAAATTATTATTTTCTTTTTTATATATTGCCTGCACATAAATTCGCTGGCTTCTGCAGCAGATCACACTATAAATAAACGAGTAATCATTTACTTTAATGTTCTCCGTGTTTATTTCCGTATGACAGTGTGCTGTGTGACGTCTTTTTATCATTCTTTTGCGCATGCTGATTAGTTCAGGACCATGATCTGTTCGGACTGGAATCTGATATTGACCACATTTAAAACAACAATGTGAACAGCGATACAAAAAAATCGGATCTGAGCAATAAATCGGAATTGAGCACTAAGGCTTGCAGTGTGAACGTAGCCATGGAGACATACATTTCCATATTCCAAATTCCAAAGCACTCCTCATTTAAAACGAACATACAGAGCACTAGTGTTAGTGACATCATATGCCTGCTCCTCAACTATAAAAATCTGGAGTTCACATAGTATTCCTTGTCCTCAAAGAGACAGAAAGAGTGAGCAAGACAGTTAGAGAGAAACTGAGAAATTGAGCCCAGAGTGCAAGCAAGCCCAGAGCAAGTTTTAATGGAAAATGAGTCTCCTAATGAGGAAGTGACCAATTCAGAGAGAGGCTGAGCTAATCTACCTCAGGCAACAGGCATTCTAGCAAATACTGAGCATGCAACAAGTCTCATCTTACTTATGATGAGACAGAGAGAGAAAAAAATAATAGTTTAAAAAAAAAATTAAATTATGTTTTTGCTTACTGCCATAATTAATTATTTACAATAATATGCAGGTTTCTCTTGTCTCTATAAATGTAAGTGTATCCAACCCAGACAGCAACAGTGTTGGCCCAGATCCGGCCCACATCTAGGCCGTGTGGAATCCACGTGTACCAGATGTGGGTAGGATCTTGGCCGGCACTATGCTGCTGTCTGGTGAAAAATAATAAAATAAATAGAATACCATGAAAAGTCAGGAACTTAAATGTACTTTCACTGGTAAATTTTGGAGCTTGACAGCCACAATTATTATCCACTTTTGTTGTATGAAAAAGAGTAAAAAAGGATTTTGAATAACTGAGGGTGTGATGATAGAATTATGTGGTGAAATATTCTTATCCACATAACAACGAAGCATACAAGGTTTAACCCCACATTAATATCTAGTTAAAGACGAGTAGCTTAAGTGTTTCTCCCCATCTTACTGAATGAGTGCAGAGCAACCTCAGCCATCTGAAATGCATTACCTGCTCCAGCTGAGAGACCTCCCCCAGGAAGGGGCCCTGTCGCTGACCTTTACTAAACTCTGTAATAGGCAGGGTCAATAACAGAGCGGTGTGTAGGTGCAAGTGAGTGTGTAAGGGGACAGGGGGCCTTCTGTCTCTAATGATTTCTGCTTCCTCTCGGCCCGGCGGGCTCACAGGCGCAATGGGAGGTCTTTTTGTGGACGGAGAAGAGGCGGGAGCAGTCGAGGACATCAGCAAGTGGAGTGTGGAGGAGGTGTGCAGCTTCATCAGCAGCCTAGCAGGCTGTGGGGAGTACACACAGGTGAGGACAAGAGCAGGAGCAGAGCGTTGGATACCTCCTCTCCTGCCCCTGCCTTTAACAGGGGCTACTGGAGACATACAGTACAGCACAGAAGGAAGACCACGTGCTGCAATTTGTAGACAAGAACATTAGACCAGAATAGCTTGATTTAGTTGTTTCTTGAGTGTTCTTTAAAAAGTTAGAAGGCCGCTCTGCGCTGCTCTTATCTTTCTCACTCACAGCTCTGTCTCACACATTTCACCACACCGAATGTCAATCTGTCGCATGCTCAACGCATCAACAAAACCCCACCTTTGACCACAGCGCACCACATTTCACTGCAGATGCCGAGTATGCATGAGCTTCCCCGTGGAATGAGTCACGTGAATTGTGTGCATGTTGAGTGAAATGGTCAATGTTCATCAACGTCAGCTGAAGCTAGGTCATCTATTTCAGGTCTTCAGAGAGCAGGCCATTGATGGCGAGACTCTGCCACTGCTAACTGAGGACCACTTGCTCAACAACATGGGATTGAAACTGGGGCCTGCCCTCAAGATCCGCTCTCAGGTAAAGAGAAGACCTGCTTTACCAGGGGTGTCAAATCCTGCTCCTGGAGGGCCAACATCCTGCAGAGTTTTATGCAGACCTTACTCCAACACACCTGCCTGTAATTATTTCACAAGTTTACATGTACATGAAATCAAATATAGTAATTTGTGCGTATTTGCCGTTCTGTCCGGGGGAGGGCTCAGAGCTCGGAATTTGGCCCGAACCCAGAGTACTCCCCCTCCTTGACTGGGATAGAAACCAGCCAAGAGTGAGGCGATGGGGTGGTGGAGGGATCCTGTGAAACTGTCGCAGGACAGAGGTGAGAGACGGCTATACCGGCTTCCTCTTGCGCTCCTCCCGAACTTTGTTAAATAAAACTTCAAGTATTCTTGAGACCTTGATTACTTGATTCAGGTATTTAAATGGGGTTATAGCTAAACTCTGCAGGAAGATAGCTCTCCATGTCAAGATGCTGCAATAATAATGGACAGATATACAATAGGGAAAGGGTGGGTAACTCTGTCCCAACTGTTTTGATCAGGGTTGGAGCTAAACTCTGCATTGCAGTGGACTTAGAGCAAGGGTGTACTATCCTGCTTCTGGAGGGCCAACTTCCTGAGTTTAGGTCAAATCCTAATAAAACACACTTGTACAAGCTAATCAAGGTCTTCAGGATCACTCAAAACTTCTGATCCGGTGTGTTGGAAAGGGATGGATCTAATATTTGCAGGAAAGTTTCTCTTCAGGAGCAGGAGTGCATACTGCTCCAGAAGAGCGGGCTACAAAGGGGGCTACAAAGATGGTCCATAATAAATGAACTTATCAGAACTTCCGACCAGAAGATATTTGTAATTTTTATTGATTTTTAGTTTTATGATCTTGCCCAGGGCCCCACAAACCTATAGATAGGCCTAGTTTTTTGTCTTGTTTCTTCATGTGTTATCACATTTCTTCGTTCATTATTCTGAGCAGACATGAACGCAATCATCTTGTATCACTGGTACTGTACATCCTTATGCACTTCATGTTGGGTGTATGGTGTGAGAAATAACGCTGGCATGTGGCTGCTTTCCTCAGGTGGCGCGACGTATTGGCAGAATATTCTACATGACCAGCTTCCCGCTGGCCCTCCCGCTGCCGCCATCTGTTCTGCGCCCCACAGACAGAGACCCCCTGCCCGCCGAGACCCGTCCTCCTTCTACCGGCAGCACTTCCTCCCCATTCAGCGTGCCCCCTCCCGCCTGCCGCGCCTCCCCCAAACAGGAGAACGGAAACCCCTCCTCAGCGGGAGCCTACGACTCCACTAAACCTCCCTCGTAGAATTGGCCATTAAAACTCTTGACTGCTTCTCCATATGGCAGAGGCAGTGCTTCAGGGAGGAGGTAAAGACGGAAAGAGGGCATGAAGGGGGCCCTCTTTGAACTATTCTTTCCTTCCTCTTACCCCCTCCCGAAATAAAAAGCAAACTTGAGGACCTTTATGCAGAGGCACTTAATCTTTTTAGGAAAAGTGTGGAGAAATGTGCAGAAAGAAGAGAGACACTGAAGAAATGATGCGGGCTGAAACAGCTCCACCCTTCGCAGCGGCTGTGAGGAAGCCAAAATCCAAAGATGTGCAAATAGGGACTTGGGGACGAGACAGGAAGGGTTAGAGTGTGCGAGAGATGAACGTGAGCAGACAGCTGCTCCTAAACAGCATGCCAGAAAGAAGAGAGATGCATCCAGCGAGCGCACAAGGTACACATGCAACATTCTTTTGTGTCAGACTTTGTAGGAAAGCATCATTCAAAGACCCTTTTTTTTTTTTCTTGCGTTTACGCCACCTCCTCCTCCAACTTCCAGCCGTTTTTAAACTCTCTGGAGTTGGTTTAGCTTCGAAAGACTAAATCCTCCAAAGAGGAGTAAATATGAGAACAGGATGGAACTCATTTGCAGACTTGACCAGTGCAACTATGCATTCCACAGTCCAAAACCAAAGATGGATGGATGTGGAATTTTCAAACGAGATCTAGTGTTGATCTCTCCGGTGATGAAACAAGGTACACATACAGGGCCATACTGAAGGAAGATAAACTTAAAAAGAAAGATGTGTAAAGCACTTAAGACTTCCTGTGACCAAAAGCCATCAGCCAAAGCAATGGCCCACCCTCTCACCCAACAAACATCTGGGCCCGTTTTAGTTTCACGACCCCGCAAAAAAAGGACATTAGAGAAGGATGTACGTCCATCCCTATGCCAGTCCATAGATGGATTAATGCCATTGTGAGGTCACAATTACTGCTGTGGGAAAGACATGTTATCCTGAATTGTATAGAAACATGCTAAAGATGAGAATATACTGAAGATGAAATAAGTGGTACGTTTTGTTAAATGTAGTTGCACGAGTAAAAAATCTTCTTTATTACTGAACAAAATGTGACTGGGTGACTCGGTGTTACTTTTGTTCTTCTTTTTCTGTTTGCTGTGTATTCCAGTTGTAATAATCATGAGCCCCAATCTTAAATGCCACTTCAGCATATAAATGAGGAAAAAAATATTTATAGAAATTTGTTTGCTGTAGTTAGAGCAATGAGATATTAAATTGTCATTAAATTGTCCTTAAATTGATCCCAAAGAACAATACTTTTCTCTTTGTTGCAGGGAAATGGACAGCACAAAGCTCTTTATGCAAATCTTTGAAATAGTTTTTTCTTTTTAAATATGTAAGCAATTAATTAAAATCGTCACTAGATTTCCCATCAATGTTTTGTCTTCATCCTATTTTTCTATTCTCCGCTGGGTGAAATAAATCCTATTGCAAACTTAAAGATGCTTGTTTCTCTTTTTTTCTTTTCTTCTCCGAGTGATGTTTATTTCCAAACTCCTCCACAGTCATGCAGGGAGTGGCGGCCCCAGTGGATGGCAGTGGATGGTAAATCCCCTGGTTAGGGGAGTGTGTGTGTGTGTGTGTGTGTGTAGGGTTCAGGTCAACAACAGCTGTCAGAGCGTCAGGTTCAGTCACAGGCCAGGGCCCCTGTGGTCCCCGCCTAACCCAAAGAACAAATGACTCTCAGGGACGTCCACCATACGCCTCTTAAAAAATCTTTTTACTGCAACCGTGACTGTCAGCACCAGGTGCTGCTTGTGATACTGTGCTTCGAGTGATAGAGTAAACCTGTTATCCAGACTCACGCAAACATGAGCGCTGCTGCTCTAGTGAATGAAGCCCAGCTGAAGTTTAGTCATGGTGGCCTGAATTTAACGTTGCCTGACATTCTGAACAGCACCTTAAAGGGGTTAATGTAGGTGGTATAATGCCCCTTTTTACAAGATGTAAAATAAGTCTCTGATGTCCCCAGTTTGAGTGTGTATGTGAAGGTTTAGCTCAAAATATCCCACAGAGAATTTTTTTATAGCATGTTAAAATTGTCCATTTTTGAGGGTGAGGAAAAACGTATCGTTTTTGGGTCCCTTTAAATGCAAATGAGCTGCTGCTCCCGGCACAGAAGGCGGAGCTTCAACAGCTCGTGTGTTAGCAGCTTGCAGATATGCACTTAAATGTCAGAAACTGTTCTGCCTTTTATGTTCAGACCAAAGTCGGACAATGATGGAGAGATTAAAGAAGAAGTGACAACTTGTAGAATGCAATAGGACGTTTCTGTATGGTTAGTTGATGAATTTATGTAGCTGATGTGGAATTGACTATCTTCAAGTCATTGAGTAGCATATTATTTCATGATTATCGCTAGTGTGGGAACTGTTGTAAGATGCCTACAGAGTGACATGCTATTGCATTTGTGTTACGTACTGTATTGCAATAAATGTGAAAAAACAGATGTGACAGCTTGAGCAGACCCACAAATGTTCTCTACTGAAATCATCAACCACCCCTTTAAGCTTAGCCTAGTAATACCAAACTCTGCTACTTCGCTTTGCTTCGTAGACAGAGTCTGGAATGGCATAATTGAAAAATGTTTTCTTTCTCGCGGGGGGGCCCTTGTCTGAAGTATAAAATCATTGGTTACCCGTAAGCCAATCACATAACGCAATCACCTCTCTCTCCAACTTAAACATCACCTCCATTCAAAATGTTTAACAAACACTCTTCTTGTTCGGGCTTCAGTTTGCAAATGCCGGGAATATTCTCCACAACAGAGCGAATTGCATCCCGTATCTACATATCCGCAGTCGTTTTCGATTTCCCTAACCTAAAATACAATCTTAAACTCGGCCCTTAGCGTCTACGTCATGGCTCTCAGCCCGCCCTCTGTTCGTTGATTGGCCGGCTGTTTTCAGGCCGGAGGAAAACTGAGAGATAGGGCGCTATCTCAGACTAATGTACAGAAGCGAACTGAAATTGAGCGGAAGTACGAAGTCTGATGTAGTCAGGCTACTTTAAGCTGGGAGAGATGGAAAGAACAGAACAAAAATATGTGCGCAAACTTTCATTATGCAACAAGAAAGATGCTTCAGCCACAACAGCAGTCACACCCAGTTGTGAGCATAACAGAGGATTTTAAAAAGTTAAAGGAATAAAATGTTACTGTTTACTGACCCCAATAATATAATAAATAATCCTATATGACTTTCGACGACACACAAAAAGAAAATTTGCTGGGCACTTTCCATGCAATTACATTGAATGTGGACTTAGTATGCAAATTCACCATAGAAGACTTGGAATATAGCACATCATATCGACAACTTTTATCATCACATGTTAGGTTTAAAACTAGCCTTAAACTAGTTATCAGTGCATAATCTACCTCACCCGACTGAACTGTTTAAAGCTGCTACCAGCTGATAGTTAACTACTCAAGAACTAGATCCAATTCCTAAACTAATCACTCTCAAACTGGATAAGACAACTCTTTGAATTGCACTCGCAAAACAATGATCTAACAAATAATCTAAATAAGGATGATTTGAAATTTTGGTTGCACTATTCTAGTAGTTAACTTTTCTTTTAACCAATTTCCTACAGCACTACTAGAGCTGCGTGGAGTTCTGGCTGCTTAAACACATTTAGAAAAAGCCAACTGTTTTCAGAAAGTGATGTGAAAGCACTGAAGGGGAGAGATGTTTTGGCGAGAGAACAGGCTGCTCTCTGTTTTCTTCTCTTCCTCTCTCCCCACCTGGGCAGCACAGCCTGGCAGTGGATGATACGAGTGTTTGGCAGCCTGGTGCTCAGGGCTGACCCCGTGCCTCCACCTCCGCCTCTGGTTTACCCATTCACCACCCCTAAACAAGCAGTGTCCTCGGCACAACAATGCTACATATCTGAAGTACACTGAAGAAAAATGTGGTTTTAAAACAAAGTTCTGACCATCTTTAATTTGACATCATTATGAAGTGTTGGATGAAAAAGACATCCATTTGTTGTACACTTTATAAAATACAATGGTGCAAAAAAGAAATGTAATAATAACAACTTTGGGGGGGTTGGTACTTAAAGGAACAGTTCACCCCTAAATGATTCATGTCTTGGTGAGCTTTTCATTTAATAACATAATTGTATCAATCATGTTTGGATGTGAAATAGAAATGTTCCTCTGATGTACCACTGTAAATTTAGTCCTGATCAGAGAGCTCTAGGTCCTCAACCTTATCTTCCTCTCCCTCAGCGACCTCCTTTAGCTCTGTGCTCAACATCTTCTTAGGTGCTTTGCCTTTAGAAGACGAGGGCTTTTTCTGGTCACCATCTGGAGAATAGAGAACAGATAAATGGTATGATACATACAGTTAAGATGGTTGAAAGATAAAAGGGGGATCCTGAAGTGAATATATTGAACATCTATCCCTAAGCAGAGCCAACCGTAGCTTATTACAGAAACATATAATCACCAGAATCATCCTCCAAGTCATCTACATCCTCTTCATCGCTCGGGTCTGAAAGGTCCTCTAGGCCTTCATCAACCTCATCAGAGTCACCCTGTTCATCTGCAAAGAAAATTAGAAAATGTAATTAATCATTAATAATCATTTACATTTATTCATTCATTCAGTACAATTTCTAATCCAAATGGACTTCCTGACACTGCAAAAGTCAGATGAACAGGCTGATTAAATTAGCATTTTAAGTTAAAATCAAATCAAAGCAGACCGTTCCTGATTGTTTGGTGCATGTCACAAAAAAAAAAAAAAGGAATCAAAGAAATCTTCATAACTTTTATCAATAGTAGTAGTGACGCACTGAAACTTTGTAGACTGAAAATATTCAACCAAAACAAAAAAACATTTGGCTAAAATCATTGGCCAAACCGGTGGTTTAATGTACATTTATCTCAGAAATGCAATTCAATATCAATAGCTTGTTAGTCAGCTAGAAAACAGTCAGAGGTGGGTAGAGTATCCAAAAACTGTACTCAAGTAAAAGTACTTATAGAAATATTTACTCAAAGTAAAAGTAAAAGTAATAATCTTAAAAGTTACTTGAGTAAGAGTAAAAAAGTATCCAATGAAAAAACTACTCAAGTAGTTAGTTACTAGTTACTTTGGAACACATAGGCCTATATATATATATATATATATATATATATATATATATATATATATATATATACTGTATATGTAACATGATATTATTTTTTCATTTAAATGACTATTATTATCATAATTAGATAAGCTATCTTTGCAACAAAACCATTATTTCTGTATATCTGTATTATATCTGTAGCCTGAAAACCATTGCCTGTCCTTTGGTTTGTATAGTATAGTAACTTATGCAACTACATTTGGATTAGACAATGTCGGAATAAAGTGACTCTATGGAGTTTTGCATTCATATGTAAGGGGTGGTAACCATTGAGACAGATTAGAAAGTGTTAAAACTCTTCACATGGGCTCGCAGTCATGTCATGCCCAACTCAAACAACGATCAAATGCACGGATCTTTTTCTGTCTGTTCTCCAAAATGTATTTAAATGTAGGCTATATTTATGAAAGCATCTTTAAACTGGTTAACTGAGTCTAATAAGGCAGGCAAAGGCATTCGTTTTCAAGTCGAGTTCGCACGCCACTGCACAATACACACACATTGTGTGTACAAAACATTCATAAACTGGACGATGATAGCTTATTTAATGTTTAACTATAAAGTAATGTATGCTATATGTCCAAAAAAAGGGTAATGTCATTCTTTGTAGTAGTGCTATATGTAGGGTTGCCAACTTCCGAAAAGAAAAATGCGGGACATATTAGCTACTATATTTTGGCGATTTCGGTTTTGTTGACGGGGGGGGGGGGGGGGGGGGGTTTAAGGTCTCGCAGGCAGGGGCGTCGGACTGGGGGTAAAACCAGTACTGATCACCAGGGCCCCAAGGGGAGAGAGGGCCCTTGAAAAGTCTGGAATATATTTGATTTTACCTTGATATTTTCATTTCCTAATTAAATTTCATAATGAATGTCAGATGAAATGTAAAGTTAGTGTATTAACTGAATAACTTGGTTGATTGATTGATTGACGGTCTTATGGTCCCACCCCTTGTTAATGTGCCAAATGGTTTAGTCCATCTGCACGCATTTTGTAAATGTTAGTTGAGCGCTGTAGAAATGTCTTTCTCAAAGAAAGCTAAATCAGGCCACCAAAAAAGAAAGGAAAGACAGGAGAAGGAAAGAAAACAAAATGAGGGGAAACAATTGGTTACGGACTTCTTTTCAAAGAAAGGTGAGCACAAACCAGAACACGAAATGTATAGTGCTAAACTGCTCGTTAGTGCTAAAAATGAACTGAGACAACCCAATGAAAGAGCAGAAAAATTCTAATTTTTCGAGTTTCACTGTAGCTACAGAGCTACCAAGCTACCTATGAGTGAGACTAATTAGCCTATTATTGCTAATTTTAGATATTATAGCCTATTAATTTAAAATTTTAGTTTCAAATTAGGCTATTATAATGAAGTTTTGTATGCAAACAGCATTATTAGTGTACAGTTTACTTATTTAGCCTTTACCTCAGATTACATATAACCAAATTGTCATCTGAAAGTGTATGTTCAGCCACATACACTTTCAGATGATAATTTGGTTATACGTGTAAACTGTACACTAATAATGCTGTTTGCATACAAAACTTCATTATAATAGCCTAATTTGAAACATGTTTAATTTTAAATTGATAGGCTGTTTGCATTGCATTGTGGGGTCCATCAGGACTGCCTATGCATAGGGCCCGGGATCTTGTGCTACGCCCCTGCTCGCAGGCAAGGTCTCTCGCTCTCTCTCTCCGCGCTACACGGTTTGCCGCTGACGCACATACAGCTATGTTCTGTCTTGCATGCGCAGCTCTAGATTCTAGGAGATTTGAACTAATTTACGGGTCGTGTTGCTGTTGTATCAGCCAGATCAGCGTAGCACTCAATAATCGGGACAAGAGAGGTCCCGATCGGGACAAATAAATTAGGCCCAAAAATCGGGACGTCCCGGCTAATTCGGGACAGTTGGCAACCCTAGCTATATGGCGTAATAATCTGTTTGGTTGTAAAATGTATTACCTGAATGAAATCGAATGTATCGTCGTGTGGAATAATTCATTCACAGACAGCTTATGAAGTAACATACGAAGATGTTCAACTAATAAAGATCTTCATCGCTGGCAAAAAATATGATGCATTTGCAGATTTACTTTCTAGTACTGTAGACTGTGGACCGCCACTTCATACAACGCTCTTGATGTTTTTAAATCTTCCTGTTACGACTCCGAGACGATTCAGTGCGTGAGGAAACTGAACAGATCATTCAAACTGATTCGCGAACCGATTTAGACAGATCTGCCCAACTTGTTTGATGAAGTCTTTGAACAGAATCGACTCAAAAGAGTGATTCATTTGTGAATTGAGCATCGCTCATGCCCAGAAAAAAGAGAGAGCGCGCGCTTAGAATAAACGGTTTTAACAACATTGCATTAAAATAAAGTAACGAGAGGAACGTCGCCAAACGTAACGAAGTAAAAGTACAGTTACTACATTAGAAATCTACTCGAGTTAAAGTAAAAGTACCCACAATTAAATCTACTCTTAAAAGTACAAATTTTCCAAAAAAATACTCAAGTAAATGTAACGAAGTACCGTAAATGTACTTCGTTACTACCCACCTCTGAAAACAGTTACTATATAATATAACTAATATATATATATATATATATATATATATATATATATATATATATATATATATATATATATATGTATATATATATATGTATGTATGTATATATAATATAACTAATATATATGTATATATATATATATATTAGGGCTGGGCAAGTTAACGCGTTATTATCGCGTTAACGCATTTATTAATTAATGGCGACAATTTTTTTTTCGCACGTTAACGCAGTTTTTTATTTATTATTATTTTGAAAGTCCGTTGCTCACTGGCTCTGAATACACATAGGCCTACAATCAAACCATGGATCATATGAGGGGTGGGATGTTGGTCAGCCAGCAAATAACCCACCCAAACAAGCAGTGGAGAGGCTTTGAAAGGTTCTCTCAGGTGAACAGAAAGGGAGACCGCGCTCCAAGGATAGTAACCATGGCAACGGCGTCTGTGCGCTACGCAGCTGTAGCCTTTTTAAATTAAAATTATACATAACTTTACCTGATAGGCCTGCGTTTAGTTTAGTTTAGTTTAGTGGAGATGCGCTGCCATATGAATTCCCTTCTGTTGATGACGTGCTGATAACTATTTAGATTGTGGAAACTCACAAACAGCGAGCCGAGGATCAGTCTCTCTTCCAATGATTTGTGCTGCGCGTCGTCAATTCAACTTCGGCAACGGGAGGGCGCGGGCGCGTGCATGAGGCGAGCATGACCGCAACAGTTTCACTGGAAAGCACCCGCTTGTCTCTGCACCTGTGCTCGACCACTTCACCTCACTCTAAGCTGATTTATAATACTGCGTCGGACCTACGCCGGAGCCTCTACGCTATAGACTACGCGTTGGTTTTTATTTATACTTCTGCGCCGTTGTCCCCCTTGACGCGCAATTACACATGCAGAGGGAGCATGTGAAACCCGGGGAGCGGTTCTAGCAATCACAGCGCTTGCGGTACACGTAGAATTGACGCATTGTTACATTTTTGGAGAGGTGCACGTCAGGGTACGCGCGCTACACACAGCAGGTACGTAGCTACGGCGTGAGTTCGACGCAGAAATATAAATTGGGCTTTACATCTGTTTAATGTAATCTAGTGTACGTGGGAAACCATGTCATGACCAAACCTAAGCTACTATCAGAGAAGTAACGTTGGTCGACTTACACTCACCGGCCACTTTATTAGGTACACCTGTCCAACTGCTCGTTAACACTTAATTTCTAAGCAGCCAATCACATGGCGGCAACTCAGTGCATTTAGGCATGTAGACATGGTCAAGACAATCTCCTGCAGTTCAAACCGAGCATCAGTATGGGGAAGAAAGGTGATTTGAGTGACTTTGAACGTGGCATGATTGTTGGTGCCAGAAGGGCTGGTCTGAGTATTTCAGAAACTGCTAATCTACTGGGATTTTCACGCACAACCATCTCTAGGGTTTACAGAGAATGGTCCGAAAAAGAAAAAACATCCAGTGAGCGGCAGTTCTGTGGGCGGAAATGCCTTGTTGATGCCAGAGGTCAGAGGAGAATGGCCAGACTGGTTCGAGCTGATAGAAGGGCAACAGTGACTGAAATAACCACTCGTTACAACCGAGGTATGCAGCAAAGCATTTGTGAAGCCACAACACGCACAACCTTGAGGCGGATGGGCTACAACAGCAGAAGACTCCACCGGGTACCACTCATCTCCACTACAAATAGGAAAAAGAGGCTACAATTTGCAAGAGCTCACCAAAATTGAACAGTTGAAGACTGGAAAAATGTTGCCTGGTCTGATGAGTCTCGATTTCTGTTGAGACATTCAGATGTTAGAGTCAGAATTTGGCGTAAACAGAATGAGAACATGGAACCATCATGCCTTGTTACCACTGTGCAGGCTGGTGGTGGTGGTGTAATGGTGTGGGGGATGTTTTCCTGGCACACTTTAGGCCCCTTAGTGCCAATTGGGCATCGTTTAAATGCCACGGCCTACCTGAGCATTGTTTCTGACCATGTCCATCCCTTTATGGCCACCATGTACCCATCCTCTGATGGCTACTTCCACCATGTCACAAAGCTCTAATCATTTCAAATTGGTTTCTTGAACATGACAATGAGTTCACTGTACTAAAATGGCCTCCACAGTCACCAGATCTCAACCCAATAGAGCATCTTTGGGATGTGGTGGAACGGGAGATTCGCATCATGGATGTGCAGCCGACAAATCTGCGGCAACTGTGTGATGCCATCATGTCAATATGGACCAAACTCCCTGAGGAATGCTTCCAGCACCTTGTTGAATCTATGCCACGAAGAATTGAGGCAGTTCTGAAGGCAAAAGGGGGTCCAACCCGTTACTAGCATGGGGTACCTAATAAAGTGGCCGGTGAGTGTATATCTGTAGTAGTGATCATGGCTCTGACTACATAGACTGTTTCTGCTGCTCCCTGATAAAAGATACCTGTTGATTCCTGTTCAGAAAAAAAAACAAGAAAACTGGACTCGTTTTAACAAGCTAGATAAAAGGTAATGCCCTGGCAGTGCATAGCTTTGTTTTAATATTTGATTTGATTACATTAATGGTTAAGTTGAGATTTACAATAAATATTTTATTGCTACTGTGTAAAGGGAATACTGCTGGTATAAAGCACCATATTTGTTTAAAGTTTTGGCAAACCACATGTTATTGCACTTTTGTGTATATAGCAGTACATTTAAATCAAAAGTGCTCAATACACTACTTTAGAATTCATTATTCACTCTTGCGCGTAACAATGCGATTAAAATTTTTAATCGTTGCCCAGCACTAATATATATATATATATATATACACTCACCGGCCACTTTATTAGGTACACCTGTCCAACTGCTCGTTAACACTTAATTTCTAAGCAGCCAATCACATGGCGGCAACTCAGTGCATTTAGGCATGTAGACATGGTCAAGACAATCTCCTGCAGTTCAAACCGAGCATCAGTATGGGGAAGAAAGGTGATTTGAGTGACTTTGAACGTGGCATGATTGTTGGTGCCAGAAGGGCTGGTCTGAGTATTTCAGAAACTGCTAATCTACTGGGATTTTCACGCACAACCATCTCTAGGGTTTACAGAGAATGGTCCGAAAAAGAAAAAACATCCAGTGAGCGGCAGTTCTGTGGGCGGAAATGCCTTGTTGATGCCAGAGGTCAGAGGAGAATGGCCAGACTGGTTCGAGCTGATAGAAGGGCAACAGTGACTGAAATAACCACTCGTTACAACCGAGGTATGCAGCAAAGCATTTGTGAAGCCACAACACGCACAACCTTGAGGCGGATGGGTTACAACAGCAGAAGACTCCACCGGGTACCACTCATCTCCACTACAAATAGGAAAAAGAGGCTACAATTTGCAAGAGCTCACCAAAATTGAACAGTTGAAGACTGGAAAAATGTTGCCTGGTCTGATGAGTCTCGATTTCTGTTGAGACATTCAGATGTTAGAGTCAGAATTTGGCGTAAACAGAATGAGAACATGGAACCATCATGCCTTGTTACCACTGTGCAGGCTGGTGGTGGTGGTGTAATGGTGTGGGGGATGTTTTCCTGGCACACTTTAGGCCCCCTTAGTGCCAATTGGGCATCGTTTAAATGCCACGGCCTACCTGAGCATTGTTTCTGACCATGTCCATCCCTTTATGGCCACCATGTACCCATCCTCTGATGGCTACTTCCACCATGTCACAAAGCTCTAATCATTTCAAATTGGTTTCTTGAACATGACAATGAGTTCACTGTACTAAAATGGCCTCCACAGTCACCAGATCTCAACCCAATAGAGCATCTTTGGGATGTGGTGGAACGGGAGATTCGCATCATGGATGTGCAGCCGACAAATCTGCGGCAACTGTGTGATGCCATCATGTCAATATGGACCAAACTCCCTGAGGAATGCTTCCAGCACCTTGTTGAATCTATGCCACGAAGAATTGAGGCAGTTCTGAAGGCAAAAGGGGGTCCAACCCGTTACTAGCATGGGGTACCTAATAAAGTGGCCAGTGAGTGTATATATATATATATATATATATATATATATATATAGAGTTAACATATATAAATAATTGTTTAACATATAGAATGCTAAACATATGCATACATGTACATGTAGACATTTAATACATTTTTTATTTGATTAATTCAGAAAATAAATGTTATTTTCAGTTTTGGTTCGCGGTTACATTTAAACTAACTTCAGTTTCGGTGTTTCTGTAAAAAATGAAATAAAAAATAATAATGATAATAATTTGGTGCATCACTAATCAAAGTATAATGACTTGGTCTGCCTCTAAAATCTTTTTTTTTTTGACTGACTTCAGAAATCCCTTTCACTTTTTGCTCTGCTAGTGAATACTACATGTTATAATATAACAATATTTAACATTTTCAAGAAACTTCTGCACATGTGGATTCCCATTAAACACTCAACGAAGCATTCATCTAGAGACAAGACTACACCACTGACCTACCCATGCTGCTCACGCACAAGTTACCATTTACATGGCAAAAAGAAAGGCTAGCTTCTGACGGCAATTTAGCCTAGCTAATCCAGAGGTGTGTGTGGGAGTGTCTCGTGCTCTCTGAAGACGCAAGGTTGAAATCCCTGAGCTTTGAAGTGGGATTTGATACGATGCTGCCTGGGAGGTGAATGGCAGTATAGACACCCTCCACCCTAATTACCCAGAACACACTGGAGCCAGCCAGAGGGGGAGCCGAGCTCAACACCATGCGCGCACCTCGCTGCTGAGAGCGGGCTCATGCATCTTAATATAACCGGTGGACGGCTGACCGTAGAGTTCAGAGAGGGTGCAGAAAGTCCACCAGGAGCACGAGGCAAAGACTTTAAAGACTGCCTGTGGGGCTGATCAATACAGTGATGATGTAGGAGGGGGAAACAAATCAAAGACACAATCTACATGTTGCTCTCAGCACTGAAAACAGCCTCGACACAGGAACACTGAAGATCAGGGTGTTTACAAAATGAGCAAACACACATTGAGATGGAAGAACCTCGAGCCAAGTCTTTGAGAAAGTCGACAGCATTAAATGGCCTGGCACACTGCAGCGACATCAAAACGACAAACTAACACAACTTAAGAACATTAATAGGGTAAAAGTAGAGAAACCTGGCAGGTGGTGAAGCACATCAAAACTTCATAGACAAACAAAAACCAAAAAGAGAGTTTAGAGAAGAGAACCATTACAAGCGTGCATTTACAGAAAGAAAAAAGTTCTTATGAACTGTTTGAAAATGGTTTCTCTTTTCAACTGTGGTGGATGAATTAATTATTAATATGAATTCATATTATTACAATTTTAAATAACCATTGTAATATATTTAAAAATGTAATTTATTCTTGTGATGGTAAATCTAAATTTTCAGCATCATTAATCCAGTCCTCAGTGTCTGCTGATTGGTGAAACATTTCTTGTGTTGAAAACAGTTGTACTGCTTAATATATTTGTGGAAATTATTAAAAAAAGTCAAAAGAACAGTTTAAAATAAATGCAATTACTGTTACCTTTGATCAATTTAATGTGTGTACTTTCTTTAAAACATGCATGATTCATAAAAATCTCTAGAATTATTTTTATTAAATAAATGAAATTAAATGTGCATGGGGGTTTATAAAACTACCCTGCAGGATATCAAAATATTACTAATGGGGATAATATTACAACAAAAAACCCACCTAAATTATAATGGACATTCTGTTTTCATGTTTTAAAGTAAATATTGTACACATTAAGCTAACTGTCAGTATATTTTTATTTATATTTGTATTATACTATCCATCAGCAACGGATTGATGCTAAGGTAACCTGCTTCAAAACAAGTTCCAGCAAAACCAGTCCCAGCAAAACCAGTCCCGTCTTCAACTCATAGTCAGAAGTTGTATTAGCCTAGCATCCGGGGTATGGACACGTAAATATTGGTATGCCATACAAATAAAAAAAAAGTTACATTATAAATAGTCTCTTCTTCCTTCCACCTCCACTCTTGTCTTTTCCAGCCCTCTTCTACTTCTACAGCCACAGCCACTTACACTGAAACTCTGCCATGTGACTGCCATAAAACAAACTGCAGAAGGGAAAATGTCTTAATCAAAAGTGTGAAAAAGTGAAGTATATTTGTTGGTTTGGTAAAAGAGTAGAACAGAACAACAAAAAAGGGCTTTTTGTTTGACAATATGCAACCGAGACCACAAATTAATATATTAGAGGTCATGTGACTCTGTTCTCTGAGTCTAAGCGCTGGAGGCATGGGGCCGGTTAAGCCGTGTGGTGAAGGAGCGGCCACTAACATCTTTCCAAGCGAATGTTTTGAATTACAAACCCCCACTGGGATCCAAGTATGCAAAAAAAAGCTTCCTGTAAGAGAGAACAGAGTAAGAGAGTGAGAGACCGACAGAATGAGAGAGAGAGATTTGTAAGGACTCCACACAATGAGCACCAGATGTATAAAAAAAAAACTTCCTCTTGCCTCCCACCTACATGGGACTTTTTCTGCGGCTGTCGGCTCATGGGCGGGAGGAGTGGGAGAGTGTGGCATGTGTCCGACACATGACCCAGCACACAACTCCAGATATAGAGTTAAAGAGGAGAGGCAAGTGCACGCCTGACAGCTGACCTGCCCTCCACTGAGATCCATTCACACACACACACAGAGAGAGAGAGAGAGAGAGAGAGAGAGAGAGAGAGAGAAAGAAAGAAAGAAAGAAAGAGAGAGAGAGAGAGAGAGAGAGAGAGAGAGAGAGAGAGAGAGAGAGAGAGAGAGAGAGAGAGAGAGAGAGAGAGAGAGAGAGAGAGAGAGAGAGAGAGAGAGAGAGAGAGAGAGAGAGAGAGAGAGAGAGAGAGAGAGAGAGAGAGAGATACTGGGCTCATACAACTGAAATAGAACAGATGGATATATATATATATATTTTTTTTTTTTAATAATAAATTATATTATTATAAATTGTATTTAAATTATTATGCATATAATACAGTTTCGTTTCCTACCGGAAATGTTTATGAATATTCGATATCAACTGTAAAGATTAATAATCACCTTTTCAAAGCCAAAATGAAATCAAAATAGAGTTTGATTTCTTAATACATTCCTTATCTTTTTTTGTATGATTCATCTGCACATATTAAAATATAGAAAAAATATTTATCTTTACAATATTTTGTTATACAAATTGTTATAGCTTGCTCCACCTCTAAAACAACTTTCCCCTTCAGCTGACAGCTTCCCCTCTAATCCTCTCATATAGAGACCACAATTCATAATGAAAATCAAGACCCATCCTAGATTTTTTCTTGCTAAACATCCCGTTTCATGCAGAAATGCTGCTATAGAGAAGTATAATGGGTTGAGAAGAATATTTAATCAGAGTTCAAATAAAGTTCAATAGATCTGTTGGGTAAAATTGACTCCTTTACTACTAATTTACTACTACTAAATGTAATACATTTTGTATTACTCATCTCTGATAACAGAATCTTCTGACAGCGCAGTGCAATGGACAACAGCCTCCCAGTGACAAAGAAAGGCATTACAGCATAGGCGTAATTCTATGGGGGGACAGGGGGACACGTCCCCCCCAATATTCAACGAAGGGCAATTTGTCCCCCCCAATATTTGATCATATTTGGGGCGCGTTTCCAATACAGATTTGCGCAAAACTTTTGCGATATTTTCTAAATGTCGATAAAAAACTATTGCGAAATGACGGCGTTCCATTAACCGATGTTATGCGACTAAAACGTCTTTTTTTCCTCTCGCGATAAGTCATTCCAAAAATCATGGCAACGGACGTTGGTAGGTTTATAGCCTATATCACAGCCACCGCATAGACATTATTATTATTAATGGAAGGAGACGTGTCGTGTTATCCAAGCGTTAATGGCAGGGAAAGACACGGAGTTCCTGGGTGTTTCTCCCTCATTTCTGCTCCGATGTCTTGATTTTGGCATTTCTTTGAGGTTTAGACACTGATCAATATAGAATGACTTTATTAATGTCATTATAGATCAGTGGGCTTAGAGTCCAGTAGAATATTCCTGTAATTATTGTTTCTTTTATGAATTCAATAAAGAACTCTGTCTCGTATTATGTCCAAACGGTCAGTGTACTTGCATTCATGTTTCTTATTTAACCCGTAATTGCAAAACGAAAAATGAACGGTTGTTGTATTTTTAAAACGCAAAGGTGAACCCCAACATTTTAGTTTGACCTGTAGGCCTACACCAAATGCTGCACAAAAAAATAAAAAAATAAATTATATATATATATATATATATATATATATATGAGAGAGAGAGAGAGAGAGAGAGAGAGAGAGAGAGAGAGAGAGAGAGAGAGAGAGAGAGAGAGAGAGAGAGAGAGAGAGATAGATAGACGAATTTTCAGATATTTGTTTATGACTTTTTGCCCCTTTACTGTCACCGTCCCACAGGTGGGACGTTTGACATTATATTTTTAAAACAATAATATCTTAGTAAAAACCTTAAGTAATATTGACAAACTATATATCATTTGAAAGCTTACAATCTCTAGTTTCCATATTTGGTGACTGATTTTCAAAATAAATTACAGAGGAGCCATAATTTATCAATTTGTAACAAGAATATGTTCGTACTCCTAAGGCGTGTTCAGACCTTTATTTTGAAATAGCAATGAACATGAAAAATCATGAAAAAATGGTAGAAACCTCAGTTTGTTTTCATGCCAAGAGTTCAAAAGATAGCATCCATTCAATTTTTTTTTTTTTAAAAAGGTCTGAAAATGTTTGAAATGTAAAGAAAAAAATAATAAATTCGCCATTTGTGATGTGGCAGCGAGCTATGACGCACATGCGTGTTCTTTGTATGTGTTTCTTAGAGGTTGAATTCATATCAAAATCTGCCAAACTTCCCATACTACTTCTGAATAGGATGTCTACTTCATAAATTGTATGAAAATTGTGGAAATAATGGTTCATATCACTCAAAACACATATGGAAATGAAGGCGCCCTTATATGGGCAGTAATGGAGTCTGGTTGTGACCTAGTGAAAAAGTTTGGTACTGCGCCCAAACAAAATCTCACTGAAAGCTCATTTTTTGAGATATCAACCTAAAATTTGAAACACAACTTGTTCAGATTTTTGGCTTTGATTTTTCTGCAGTTTTAGAGTAGCCCAGGTTTTGAAAATATATATTTTATATAAAATATGAATAATACATTTTTTTACATTGTACATTTCCATAAACTCAAACTTCTATAACTTTTTTTCTGTTTCACTTTCTTAATTTATTTCACTTCTACAAAAATCTGCCAAATGTCTTCTTTAAAACAAGACCAATCTTACGTCTATATTCCAAAGCATTCTTGAATTACAGCCATTTAAGTTCGAAATGTGCATTTTCATGTATATTCAAAAAAAGGGGGGTGACAGTTAACAGGTTAAACATTTAAAATATTCACAAATTAATATGGAGAAAAAAAATGTAGATTTTACTGGTTTTCTAAGGCCAAATTAGAACCTGTAAATTATATTTTTCCCGCAGTGCTGAATGAGAAGAGCCATAACCACAGCCTACAGAAAGGGGATGTATAGGTGAGTTAGGCTATAATAAATGTGTCTGAAAAAATAACGAGGCATTTTAATTGTTTATTATAAAACTATTGTTTTCCTAAATCAGTGTCGGCTAAAAACATATCTCCATCTCCGGATGCACCTTTAGAGAGAAATGCACCTTTCATACGGATTACATAATCAGAAGGTATTAGCTTTCGATTCAAATTTGTTCCTTTTAAAGTGGACATTTAAAGCTTCAGTCTACAAAGGCTATATATCAGTTCTCGCGCTTCAGTTCACGGAGACCATGAAGCGCGCCTGATTGTTTTATTTTATTTTACAAAAGCACATCGTTTTCTTGTTATTGTGAGATTACGCAAATAAAAGTAGTTGCGAATAATGTATTATTATATTCTGTATGACCAGAAATGATAGAGTATTTTAAGTTGTTTCGACTGTTGATAGGAAAATGCAAGTGTTCGCGCCCGCGCCACCGTGCCATCCAGTGCGCGCTCCACACCCAGTCCGCACACACACTTGGATATGCGTCAAAATCTTGTGTTTATTTGTGATAATCTTAGCCCTATTATTGTCCAACCTGTATTATGAATGAAATGTGACGAATTGCTTTGTTCCTTTTTTGGATAAAAGCGTCTTCTACATATAATAAATGTTATAATAATGATGATAATTATTATTATAATTTGCGGACACGGACCCAAAACACACCGCGTATTCTAAGTCAGGTGACTGTAAATGCGCAAAACCCGTTTTCATTGCAGTTTTGCAAAATATTCCTTTTTCAAATTGCCTGAAAAACCTCCTCATGCGAGCGTAAAAACTTTATTGGGATAAACGGGAGTTTTTGCGAAATGGACGTGTTTCCATTGTGCGCATTTTCATTACGCAATTTCAATTTGCGCAATTTGAAGGGTAATGGAAACGCGGCTTGTATGATTATGCGGGCAGGGCCATATCGATGTGATTGCAAATAGCCTACGTCTTTCTTCCCAGCTCCGAAAATATAAAATCCCGGCCGGTCCATTTCCCAAATCCATTCGACTTGCCTTACACTATACTTTTGGCAAAACCTATTTCTCCTGAAATCCATGTCATGTTTTCCTATCCCTTTAGTAGCTCGTGCATCGTCAGTGAGTTAGGAAAAACCAAACAGAAGAAGAGTTAGGAGGAGCGCGGAAATTGACAGACATTTGGCACATAGGCTATCTATGAATGGTAAATATCCTGTTATCCTGTAACAGCAATTTAATCAAAATGTTTATAGTCACTATATGTTTATAGAAGAATATAAGAGAGAGAGATCACTGACGGCTTTGTTGTCAATTCAGGCCTGTAATTGATGCCGATGCTGTAATCATTGTGAGTAGGCTATACGTTGGTTTGACGATCAGATGTAATAAAATTCCTTGTTGTGTTATACAATTACAAACATTCGGACTCTGACTTTTATTTTATTTTGATTAAAAAAATGTGTGCATGCGCCAACACAAAAAGTTCCACAGCTGTCCCCCCCAATGTGTGATTGACAATTTCGCCCCTTGCATTACAGGAAAATAAAAATCTTTCCCATTGCACATGTTAGTAAGGTATATACATTAGTTGCAATGTGGGAACAGAGTAGTATATTAACATGAAGACTTACCTTTAGATTTGAACAGGTCGCCGTCATCATCGTCACAATCTGAATCAAAGAGACCCTTGAACTCCTTTTTGTCAGCCTTTTTCTCATCAGCCTTCTTGCGCTTGATTTCAGGGAGATTCAAATCCTCCATCTAAATTAAAAAGCGATGAGAAAGACAAAAAAATATCTTTAAATACCATCATTAATCAAAACTGGCAAAAACGTGAACAAAAGCTGCAGATATGACGTTAATGAGAACATAATGCTTCTGTTTTTTGGGGGTTTTGTTTGACATTTAGTTTAAGATCAAATCTGGTTGAGACATCTACAATTGTTTATGTAAAACAAAACAAAAACAAAACAGTGGAAGTGTTGTTTTTTTCTTCTTCTAGTTGTGCAATGAGCTATTCTGCAAGTTTCCTTCCATCTCATTAACATCAGATGTCACAAAATGAGCAACACAAAATGTAACTTCTTTTATCTATAGATATCTTACTAATACAAAGGATTTAAATGTATATAATTATAATATAATATAATAGTAGTGAGAAAAATGTAATTTTTAAACAAAACGGTAATAAATGTATATTCTCTCCTAAAAACATAATAGGATATAAGTGTGTGTGTGTGTGTATTGATGGAGGAAGTGGCAGAGGCAGTAGAGGCAGGAGGGAGAGGTAATCAGATCTGAGCGTGGGGACTCTGTGGATCAAAGCCTGGGACGCAGCCCTGAGCGCTATAATACTCTTCCTGTAGCACTAGCCCTGCCGCCTCCTCCGCCAATCTGCCGCTTCCTAGACGCCAACACTCCGCCTGGTGTCATCTCCATTATCTCCCTATGGACATGCTCCAGCTCCACACACATACAAGAACACACACAGTAGGTGCTTTCACAGAACCAGCACTACAGTTTTCACAAAGATGATCACAACTGTGTGTTTAAATTTAAGACTAGCATTAAAATAGCACTGGGATAAACAGCCATCTTGATATATATATATAATCAAAATGATTTGATTCTTTCTGAGGATCAAACTAAAGCATTGTACTGTGGCTCCTACTGGTGAAAGATGAGTGTACAGCCCAATCTGTCTAAATCCAGTTTACGCTGAAAGGTGTGGTTTATGGCGTTATTTCCCTGTCAAATATCGAGAGCGCATTATTGTAGCGCGAACGTACATTAATATAATGCGCGAGCGTGAATCTCAATGCTCACGCGCGGAATAATGTTTCCGAGCGCGAATCTCTCTGCTCGCGCGCGGGAACTGGGCACGCGCTCTCAGATACACGCTGCTCTTGTAAGAATTTTCTCTGGGCTCGCTCAGAGAATATGCCTGCACTTAAAACGTGTTGAGTGCAATCGCGAATCTCTCCTCTTCGCTTAAAGTAAGCGTGTATGTGCTTAGACTGTGTCCCGTGCGTTCGCGCATGGCTAATTACTCTTCTCTTCGATTTCTTTCTCTTTGCTCTTGGCATAAACGCTGTCAAAACGGCAACAACCAATCAGAAATTGCTATTCCATATGTTATGTAGGGTTTTTTTTCTTCCCTTTTTTTCTGCTGTTTTGTAAAGCACTTTGGCCAGCCAGTGGCTGTTGTAAAAATGAGCTATATAAATTAAATGAACTTTAACTTGTGAATGTCATTGGTTGTTTTTGGTCATAATCCTTGTCCTTGTGTTCCCATTGTCTCTTGTCTAGCTTTGTTCCCTGTACCATTGTTGGTGATTCTATGTTTAGTCCAAGTTTATGTTCATGTTAATTTCATATGGTCACTTCAACCCAAATCGGTTTATTGGAATAAACTATAGGCCTACTTGGGTTCAATTCAACTCGACTTCAGTGGACTACATTACACATATTATAGACATGATTCATGGGTCTTTTTTAAATTTTTTGTCTTAATTTTAAAATCTGAAAGTTCTTGTTTTAGGTTCTTCATATAGGCTAGGCCTATTATATAGGCTACCTTGTTATATAAAAAACATTAAGAAAGGTTTTAATAATTATTAAAACATTTCTTAATGTTTTTTTATTGAATGAAACATTTTTCATTATCTTAGAAAAACATTAAGAGAACGTTTATATAATGGGAGAATTGAACGTTTGAATAACGTTCTTATAACCAAGCAAGAACGTTAATACAACGTTTATATAAAGGGAGAATTGAACGTTCTAACGTTATTATAACCAGGAAATAACATTAATACAACGTTTACATAACGGGAGAATTGAACATTCTTATAACCAAGAAATAACGTTAATACAACGTCTAAAAAACTGGACTTTTTGAAATTCCCTAGAACATTCAGAAATAACGTTTTTATAACTTAATGGGAACGTTATGAAAACGTTCTTATAACCTAAAATTGTTAGCTGGGGAAGAGGAGCGATTCGCGATTGCACTGAACACGTTTTAAGTGCAGGCATATTCTCTGAGCGAGGCAGCGAGCCCACTCAGCCCAGAGAGAGAATTCTTACAAGAGAAGTGTATCTGAGAGCGCAGAGAGATTCGCGCTCGGCATATCATATTCCGCGCGCGAGCAGAGAGATTCACGTTCGGCATATCATATTCCGCGCGCGAGCAGAGAGATTCACGCTCGCGCATTATATTAATGTACTTTCGCGCA
This sequence comes from Rhinichthys klamathensis goyatoka, assembly GCF_029890125.1. Classification (NCBI taxonomy): domain Eukaryota; kingdom Metazoa; phylum Chordata; class Actinopteri; order Cypriniformes; family Leuciscidae; genus Rhinichthys; species Rhinichthys klamathensis. Next base: position 2,175,886 of record NW_026606789.1, on the reverse strand, counting down.
ACAATAATGCGCTCTCGACATTTGACAGGGGAATAACGCCATAGTGGTTTGGATTATTTTGGTCTAATGGTAATAGTTTCTGTGGATTTGGCATTTTTACCCTTTCTTTCCCAGAGATCTCCAGCTGAATCTCCTTTTCACGAAGTTTCTTCCACTGGCTGTAATATTTAGTGATGGGAGTGCCTTCCTCTGCTACTTGCTTCTCCCAGGCTGCCTGTAAACACACCAAAATAAAAACACACAACAAATGTTATTGCATGTTCACCCATAGGAGAGCTAGACAAAAGGGATCTGAATAAACATTCAAAACAAAATAAAGCCATAAAGTTACTCAAAGACTACAATTCTAAGACATGACGAGTACACACAGGCCTCTTCTGTTATGGTGGATCAATAACCCCCTAAAAAACAGAGCAGGCCTGTATCATCTAAGAAAATGTAAAGTTTGTAGACTATCACTTCACCCTAAAGTAATATTAATAAAGAATTAAGCCAATCGTAGCAATTTTCAAAAACTGAAGTGGACCACGCTCTCAAAAAGTAAAAATAGGTGGCTCGCAGAAGGATAAAGGAGCGGGGGTATAAGAGAGTGAATCTCCGCCAGTCTTTGTGGATGATATTGATCAGGTAAAATGAGATAAGTTGAGATTTATTACGGTCTATTGGATTTGGAGGTCAACTACAGTCTACAGTTAGCTAAATTTATTTATAACAATTTGCAGCAGTTTGTAGAATAGTGAAAATGATCAAAGCTATAATACAACAGATACAACAGACCCTAACAAAGCTAACAGATGTGTACATGACCAGTGAGGCTAAGCTCTCTGGCAAACTGGGGGCTTCATCCTTTGAAGCATCTGTTCAATAACTGCTGTGCACATTCTGGAAAGAAATCCTGATGCGATCACTTGGCGCACCACGGTACTGAGGCTAAAATGAACCGCAAGAAATCATGATGCATTGTTTTAGCCATTGCAATGGTTAGAATGCACTAAACCTTGCCATTCAAGTGGGTGACACAGAATTTCAAGTTTAATAGTGTTGATATGTCATACAAGCATAATAATAATAATAATAAATAAAATAGCTGGGCATATAGTGTCTATGTTGCTCAATATTAACTTATGTACTAGTAAAATAAAAATGTAAATCTTAGTATGCATCATGACAGATGAAAAAAAATGGAAATGGAAATAGATATAAATTATAACTATTTAGAAATAAATTATACAAAAAAAGACAAAAGCACATTAGAAAATCACTAAAAACTAAATTAAAACTAAAAATATAAATATAAAAATGAAAGCTAATTCAAAATATTAATAAAAAACTAATAGCAGTATATAAATAAATAATGGAATATAAATAATACTAACATAACATTAGGTAGGTGGGTAGGTAGTATATTGGTATAATATAGGTAGGTAGATATTTAACCTCTGTGTGAAGTGTGTCATAGTGTGGTAGTATTAGAGCTGTTGAAGGCACTGGCACGACCCACAGAGACAGATATTTGTTTGTTGGACTGATCCGTGGGGCAAGCGGCTTTATGCAGCTGTGCTGGCGGCAGTGCCGGGTGAGAAGTTTGCCATGCCACCCTCGTTATTAAAGGACATCTTTCCTGCTGGCCAGAGCCCGGCGACAGACGGACCCCGGCGTGGTGCCATGCTGTCTGCATACTCTGCCCTACAGCTCAACATTACACAGAGGAGAGAAAGACCCGTCCACCACCCCTCCTTCATTTCAGTCTTAAATGCCCTTAAATATTTATCAGAAGCATGAGTCGTTCCAGAGACAGCAAGGGGCGGGGAGGAGAGATGAACGGGCTGTGCATCGGCAGGGGTGACAAATGAGAGCGGAGATGGAGATGAATGGAGCAGAGATCTTGCCCCAGAGAGGAAGCAACTTCTCACCTTCTCTCACAACCTTCACCCCTGCAGTCCCCTCATTTTTTTTCTCCCCACCAACTTGGTCATTATCATCCCAGTCAGCACCAGGGTTTTTATTGTTAACTGAAACGGTTATGAAGACAAAAAACAATAATAAAAGAAAAAGGAAAAAAAGTGCACTACAATATGGAGAAAACCTAAATAGAATTACAAAGAAAATTAATTTTATACTGGCAATTTAATTTATATTTTTAATTCCAATCAATGTCAGATGGTCTGATCTAGTTTATTGTGCCAAAAAAAGATGCAAAATCAAACAGAAAGGGGGGCATCTGATTGACATATATATAACAAACAAAATAGTTCATTTTCTGTATGCGATGTTTAGTGACTGAAATGGATTACAATGATATACGTTAATCAAATTCATGCATATTATTTATTAAATTTGAATTACATGTTTAGAGAATTACTACTAAATTATAAAATAATTTAGGTGCAAGGGCTAGGTGCACAAGATGGTGCCTGTGAGCTTCGGCGATGCGAGTGTGCGCACATTTACTTCCGCTCATTGTCTTCTGGTCTTAGCAACGTTCGCATTTACTGTAAAGAGAAACTTATAAATTAAACTTGGTTAGGTATAATAATAATAAAACATTGTTTAATAAAGAGAAGATGGTTGGGTAACACTGTACTTGAAGGGGTGTACATAAGACTGACGTGACACTTTCATAATCATGACATGTGTCATGTCATGATTATGAAAGTGTCATGTCAGTCTTATGTACACCCATATGAAGGAGGTTTTATGCATGTTTATGAAAACTGTCATTAGGTGTCATTCGCTCAATTATGACATTTTTAATGCAAATATGACATTGTTTGAGATGTCTTTGTTATGACAACTTGACAAACCATTACATCATAAATTGTGATAAATATGTCATAAACATGACATAGCAGATTAATTATCAAACTTAAGAAACCACTTAGCTTTATGGGTTAGCAATAAAATGTCATGTGGTTGGTTTTGACATTGGCTGTCATGAGGCCATTATAACTGTCATAAATATTATTCTTGACCTCAACTACAGTGGTACAAATTGAATTGTTATAATGGCCTCATGACAGCCAATGTCAAAACCAACCACCTGATAGTTTAATGTAATGCTAACCATAAAGCTAAGTGGTTTCTTAAGTTTGATATTTAATCTGCTATGTCATGTGTATGACATATTTATGACAGGTTGTGTTGTCTTAGTAATGTCAAGTTGTCATGACAAAGACACTGACAGGTTATGATGTATTGATTTATGTCAAGTTGTCAAAGACATCTCAAACAATGTCATATGTGCATTAAAAATGTCATAATTAAATGCATAAACCCTCCTCCGTCATGATTACGAAGGTGTCATGTCAGTCTTATGCACACCCCTTCAAGTAAAGTGTTACCGATGGTTGTCTGTCTATCAGATTCTTATATTCTTATAGATTACCTCATCAAGATACACTGAGATTAACTTTCATTCTTTCTCCTGTTGATTCCACAGTTCAGGCTCAGTGGTTAGTGAAAATCCACAGGGATTGCATTCATACAAAACCCTCAAGTGTATAATATACATGCCCTGATTTTGTTCTGACTGCTGTGGGACTAAATGGCTCAAAACTGACTTCTCTTTCTGGGGGGAACAACACTCTACCCTAATCAAGATCTGTTTATTATTTAATATGTAATTGAATTATTATAGGTTTGCATACAATGTTCAGTGTTTGTATTTCAGCTGTGCACTTCTATTAATTACATTATTTTTTGTGAGATGAGTAAAGAAAGAGCATCTGTTGCATAAATCATTGTCTGTCTGGTGTCTATTTTTATTTTCTTTATTGTCGAACTCTTATTTTTACTTAGCTATATTGAAAACGGTTTGTGTTAACTTTAGTTAAACAGTTAAGTTTCACAGGGCAAACGTGTGAAGGTTTACAGGATATGTTATGCAAACAACTCTCTAATCAAGGCTATTCCTGTTGTAAGCTTTTATTTGAGTAGTCTGTTCTCAGGGAAGCACAAAACATATTTCTGATCCAGGTAGGCTACAGGTTTCCAGTGTATGGGTATAATCGTTTTAAGATTTAGATTTTTTATTTTTTTTTACTTATGTCAGTTAAACAGTTTTTTACTTATGCCACGCAAAAAGTGCATGTTATATTAATATTTTTGAGACACAAAATATTTCTTGATGGGTGTGGATGCGTAGATAACTGATGGGTTTGTATAATGTCTTACCTTGTTTTTACACAAATCCCACCCTGTTTCCAAAACTCATTTGTTTGAACTTCCTAAGGCTGACGAACTTAAGAGTGCTTAAAACTTATTTTAAACACTGTTCCTGAACATTATAACCCAAATGTGTATCTGTGCGCTGCACATTTTATGGAGAACAGCTTGTTTTCTGTAGCTTTTGTAAGCTCTCGCTTTTGTAAGACTGTTCACCGCTCCTTCTGAAAATTAACCATGGTTTTGTGCTCGATTACTGTTTGTATTACCTAAGTTTTCCGACCAATATCACGATTAAATGGAGGATAACATTAGGCTTGTTTGAGATGAGCAAAATCTGCGCAGAACCGATCACCGGTGATCAGCGCGAGATGCATGCCGGTTAGAAATGTGTCCGAGTGCGGTCCGCCTTGCTCTGATGTCATGCCGACGTATGTCAAAAAACTCTCGCGACTGCAGGGCGCACGTGTCGGATTCTGCAGTCGCGCGCAGTTGCTCTCCACCGACTGCGCTGATCAAAAGCATGATGGGAAACGACTTGCTGACAGCACAGCTTAATGCTCATTGGTTTAAACAACCGTGATGTATTGTTCTCTTTTAAAATGTTTGATTTTAAAACTCTGACATCATGTTTTATGTGTATAAATTATGTGTGGATATTCCCAAACTCTCTGACAGTGCGATCTATGTGATGTAATTTTATTTTTTTAATAAAAACACATGTCTGTATTAAAGAAAAAATTATTGATAAACACGTAGGCCTATTTAAAATTGAATTAAATAAGTACTTCGGGTGTCTTGTTCATTATATTTTCATATAAAAGCAACAAAACTTAAATTACATCCACTTTATTAGCAACACCATGCACGAGCGTGAATCCCGCGATATCCACCTTTGATCTCACAGGTGTCTGATCCACTGCGAGAAGCGAGATCTGTCCGGCTTGCCTGCGCTTTTTTCACTCCTCCCCTCACTGCAGCCGCCTACTCTCGCATACATTTCAGGCGAGGCAAGTCGCATCTCAAACAAGCCTATTGTATCTATAATGTATACGAAAATTACACTCTGAAATGTCCTATGAAATCCGTGGTTGCAAAGAATGTGCATGAAATCGGTTCTGCACATCTCGTTCTCCTCTTATTCGTTAACATTGTCAGGGTCTGAATTAGGCTTGAATTGGTTTGAAATTGACGCCATCCTCAATATTTACACTAGAGAAGAACTCGCAGTTATGGAGTGGTGGGACATTTCACGAAAACAGGCTAAGCACTGCCAATCACAACACACAGGGCTAGCTAACCAATCACAGCACATTTCGTATTTCGGAAAGAGGGGCTTCATCGAAATCATCGTGTTCGAGCCAGACCGGGGAGAGAGGTGCTGCAATAATGTAAAATATGAGAAAAATAATGTGTTTTTTGAACAACCAAGCATGAAAACATATTCTAGTACACCCCAAAAACAAAATCAAGACTTCGTAAAAAGGCATAATAGGACCCTTATAGTGTTGTCAAAAAACTCGGTACTTCGGTACCAACTCGGTACTAAAAAAAATTAACGGTTACGGTACCAGCTTTTCTAGGTACCGAGTACCGGGTTAATCCGGTTCTTGATGCACTGTCCGAAAGGTGCAGAGTTGCGTCCTCTTCATAAAAACACTGAGACATGGTGACCGGCGGCGCTGCTAATGCGTTGGCTCTGAATCCACTTGTTGACTAGAAAGGAGGAAAGAGCCACATATGGAAATATGTTGAATTAGGCTAATGTCACGTTGCCATAAAGGGCCGTTCACACGTTCACATAGCACGTTTTTTGCGCGTGCAAATTTCAAATGTAGGCGCGCGGGAAGCGCGCTCATAATAGAAGCGACGTGTGAGCTTGTTTTTCCAGGCGCGTCACTGTTTATGGTTGCATAGCGGAGACACGCGAGAGCGAGCGCTTGTGGAGAGAAGGAGAAAGCGGTGCAAACTGCGCTCCCCGTGATGACGAGGAAGTATCAGCAAAGAATTAATTGATTTCTAGCCCTCGCATTAGAAATCAGCTACAGGGTTATCAAGTTTTGAAGACAGGCAAGAGTGACATTTTTGGCAGTGTTGGATTAAATAAAAGTAGGCTAGTTAAGTCAAATAAAACATGTTTTATCTCCTGTATAGTTTGGTAACACTACAATAAGATACCATTCATTAACATTACTTAATGTGTTAACATCAACACATTGAGTGAACAATATATTTTTACAACATTAATTAATGTTTGTGAATGTTATTTAATACAAACACTTGATTGTTCATGTTTGTTCACTTCATTCATTGTGCATTAAATAATGTTAACAGATAAAACTTTTGATTTTAAAAATGTATTAGTATATTTTTAAATTAACCCCAAGGAGAATAATTGCTACAGTATATAACTATGGTTTATTGTTAGGTAATTTTATCTAATGTTATCTAACAAATATAATCTTATTGTAAAGGGTTTTTAATACTACAGTTTCCATCTTTGTAACTGTGATATACACTTTAATATATGTAAATTTTATCTAAATTAAGCTTTTGGTACCGAGAACCGTGGATTTTCACTGGTATTGGTACCGAATACTGAAATTTTGGTACCGTGACAACACTAGACCCTTATAAGTCATTCACCTGACTTTCTCCATTCTCATTCTCCAACTCTCTGCATTGGCGTCAGGTGAAACTAGAAGTGTCTATGCACACACTCGCTAGATCGGAATTACACCATGGCGGTCATATGCAACTAGCCCATTAATATCTGAAACTAAAATTAATTCAAAATAAAAAATATGATTTATGCACAATGAAAACTAACTAAAAGCTAAAATAAAAAAAATAAAAATAAAAAAAAAAATATATATATATATATATATATATATATATATATATATATATATATATATATATATATATATATATACTAAATAGTGACATTCTCAAAACTACAATAATCCTAAACAGCAAGCACAAAGTCTGCCCCAATCTGCTACTGAATTGACGTTACCAGATGCTCACAAACAAAGCACTTAATGTCTGCTCCTTGTCCTCAAGAGTCTCTCGCTGAGAGAAATGGCATTAGAAAGCTTTACGCTCCATTACTTTCATCTGCTCTCATATCCGCCACCGACCCAGCATCAGGCTACGGTCGTAATAGTACTCTGTGCCACGGTGGCCGTGTGTGTCTGTCTGAGGACCTGTGACTGCACTTCCTGACCTGCAGGTGGTGTGGTCAACTAGGCCTCAGGCCAACCGCCATATGCTGTTTTCAACTGGCCACAGCAACACGCACGCTCAGATGTGTTCACACGTAAACACCCAGGGCTCTGAACACGCAAACACAGACGAAGACTGTGGGTGACCAGCAGTCACCTGCGAGGGGACGGAAGGCAGGGTGGTGTTTGAGGTGGGTGGAAAGAGGAGGAACTGCAGGGATAACAGTCTGCTTTTACAACTAAAATAAACATCTGACTGCCATGTCTGGTCCCAAAGCTCACAAATGTCTGACTAGAAGTGCTGTTACGGTCACCGTGTAATTGGAAAAAAACTTAGAAAGGAGAAAAAAAACTTCATTGGCTTGAAGGAATTTGTCAAAACACATGGATAAAAATGAAAAAAAAAAGAGTGCTAAAGTAGTTAAAGGGATAGTTCAACCAAAAATGAAAATTCTGTCATCGTTTATTCACCCTCCAGTTGTTCCAATGTTTTCATGAACACAGAAGATATTTTGAAGAATCTGGGTAACCAAAAAGTTGACGGTAGCAACCGAGTTCCATTGTATAGAAAAAAATACTACGAAAGTCAATGGCTACGTCAACATTCTTAAAAATATCTTCTGTGTTCAGAAGAAAGAAAAACATACAGGTTTTGAACAACTAAATGATAATAGAATTATAATTTGTGGGTGAAATATCCCTTACATCACTTGCCCACCCTCCACCATTTTTATAGTAATAAAAATAATTTAGTTCAGTTAGAGAACAGACACTACACTTAAAAACTGAACGTGTCTGCTCAATGTAGCGAGAGCCAAACGAGTGTCGCAGCACAGATCAACAGCAGGAGTCAGATTTCATTTATCACAAGAGTGAGGAGCTGACTGACAAGATGATGGCGGAAGATTTGGTTTCAAAGCACAATGTAAAAGCACCTATTTAGCAATATTTTGGATTTAAACCCAATGCTAACAGGCAACCTGCAAAGGATTATATGTGTTTTTCATGAAGAAAAATAATGAACCCATCAATCAAGCAATTGCCACCCCCGAATTGCAGCTAATTCAAAAGCGACATTCATGACGGTGCGTGTCCAGCGGCGCGGAGCGTTTTCAGTTCAGTTCATTAATTGAAAACGCTCGCTCTGCTTATTAGTGATTTAAAAGCGAGGTGCAAAAGAGGGAAAAACAACCCACGCCGATTAGGGATGCTAATTTTCCCGACCGACAACCGCCACTCGTTATCCGAGTATTAACCGTTAACTGATAAGATTATATTAGCTATTATTAGGGATGCACCGAAATGAAAATTCTTGGCCGAAACCGAAAACCGAAAAAGAGGAAACCAAGGCCGAAAACCGAAACACTGAAAGAAATTATGCCAATTATATGTACCATTGCATTTATGGCTATGACTGTCTACAAACTTTACTAAAATCAAGGCATTGCAAAAATTTATATAAAATTTACAAAGAATAAATCAATTACAAATTATGCAAATATTTATTTAGCACATTGCAACAATGCACAGTATAAAATCAAATTCAAACTAAAATGTTTAACTTGACCCCACTCATGTGTACATTAAATAATAATCTACTGGCCTGCAGAAAGGTTTTAAAATTAAATGTTCTTCTCTCATAAAAACAAAGCCAAGCACGAACTTCTCATCACACCAGCACCCAGTTTGCACATCTAAATTAGTTGCTTACATTTTTAAAAATGAGCATACAATAGCATAAAAAAGCCTTTTTAATGAACAAAGGTCAATGTTTAATACAAATGTACACGAAACTTAATGAAATAGGTTTAGTGAAATTAGACAATATTCAAGAGAGCGTTAATTTAGTTGTATACATACATGTTCTCATATACATATTTTTTTTGTAATGTCACAAGTAATAATCTCAGGGTTTACATGATTATTTTTGTATTGGTGGTGGTATACTAAAAAATAAACATTGTCACGTGTTTATCTTTCTTCTTCTCACCGATTCCTGATGGTTAGAGCCAGGACAGTTACTTGAGTCGCTCCCTGTCGTTTCAAAGAATAGTACAACGGCGAGCGCGTCAAGTATAAACGCCTCGACCGTTTGGAGAGGTGCGCGCGCTGTCTGTGGAGACTCGCGCTGCGGAGGCAGGTGATTGAGGCGAAAGTATAAACAAGACTTCCGTCTCCTCGCTATATGGGGAGGCTGCAGACCTGGAGCCAGCAGATATACGCCCCTGGCAGTTTTACGCCCCGGCAGTTTTAGGACCCTGTTGTTCCTGATGCGTCCAGTAGAGGGATATACTGCGAAATAACATCATTAAATCGCCGCTTACACATTAATAACCCGTCCATAGACTTGACAATTTTGTGTTTTTTTGTTAATTTAAATATAAACGTTACAGTGTAGATCTCCACGGATTAAATTTTCTGTAGATATTCAGTTGGGCTTCACTCTCTTCACTCAACCTACAGAAGACTATTTGTTTTTGTGAATTGAAAAATTAAAAATACACATAGTTCGTTGGATCAACTATGTGTTATGACAGGTGATGCTATGACCTACTGCAGTTATAGGCCAATTCACCGTAGGTTTTTATATACAGGAGACTGAGTGAAATATGTTTTTGTTAATTTATATAAAGTCACATTTAGATATTAACTACATTTAGCCCATTAGACATGCAGTACCGTGTAATAATATGGATCCTCGATGAAATATCTGCTGTACTATTCTATTGGTCATCATACAGCTACAAAACAGTGTCCTACACAGCATTTTATGAAGACAAACCCAATTTATCCCTTTTCTAAAATTCCATGGGCCATTTAGAAGATATAGACAATATTGTTGTTCACAAAAAAATATTTATTAACACCATTTATGAATTATGATGACTCCCCTATGGTTTGCCACTCTTCTTTAACTGTTTTTTTTCTTTAACTGCTCCTGCTCACTGATGAAACATTAAAAAATGAAACATTAAAAAAGTTAAAAAGGACATCAATGGTGAATTTGACCTTGTCCCTGTGTGTTTGTGTGTGTGTGTATTTCCTTAAGTATAGCTAAAGCAAACACACCTTTATGAGATCCAAGTTAAAGAGAACTTGGTAAAGACAGAGTATGATAAAACCCACATTAAGTGCACATACCTTTGAGTCCAGATCAGTAAGCTATTTTAAGAAAAAATGTATATTAAGATATAAATGAGATAATTGGATCATCTCATTTATAAGAAACAACTCAAACCAGAATCTACATTCAAACCATATGGGGAAAGTTTTTAATGTGTTTTAACGTATTTGAGTGAGTGTGCAGTTTAACTCTTTACTTAGAGAGAGAGAGAGAGATTAACATACCTATTATAAATGTGTCTTTTGTGTGTTCATACCATAGACTGTAAAAAAAAATTCACAGATTTCCATTCTCTACTGTAATATTGCTCTATAAACCATGTGGAGTATGTTTTAATGCAAGGAGTAAGCAGAGTCTTACCAGAAGAGGCCAAGCTAAAGACAGGCAACAAAAGAAAATTAAAATTAAAATTAATTTTAAATTGAGTAGAGAAGATAGGGGAAGCTAAACCTACACGTGGTTAGTTAAGTTTAAGCCAGATAGAACAGAAACCTGTCAAAATACATTATAGACCCATCCATTGATATATAAATGAATTGATATCTACCTACCCTAGCTCTATCGAGCTAATCGTTTATAAATAATAAATGTTGCATCATTGCTAAAAAACAATAACTTCAGCAGATTATTTAACATACAAATGACAGAATCTATTTTTGTCAGATTTTAATTCTAACGATGTTAAACTTGATTATACGGTATTATTACTTTGTCTTCTGGGCAAGTTTCATCTTCATAAAGACAGAACCATTCAAAGTAATCCTGATTCTAGAATATTCTCCTCTGATATAAAGTTCTTTTTTTTTTCTTCCTTTAAGAAAATGTCAGAACCTTTAAACTCAAAGGTTTATAAAACAAATAATATCATTGAGTCTGTTGTAAAGAACCTTACATGTTTTTATATTGACAAAATGTAATATTGCATTGATTTGTGTACCCTAATTCAATCTCTTTTGATGTCCGTTTACCCCCCTTGTTTTTTTGTTAAACAGATCATTTAATCCGTGCAGATCTACACTATAAAGTTTATATTTAAATTAACAAAAAACACAAAATTGTCAAGTCTATGGACGGTTTATTAAGCGGCGATTTAATGATGTTATTTCGCAGTATATCCCTCTACTGGACGCATCAGGAACAACAGGGTCGTAAAACTGCCGGGGCGTAAAACTGCCAGGGGCGTATATCTTCCGGCTCCAGGTCTGCAGCCTCCCCCTACTCTCTCCTCGCGGGTTCAGATATACTGAAATAAGTCCACACCGCAGACACGTTGCTTCAGACAAGCACGTGCAGGTCGCGGTTTCTGTTTGCGTCATCACAACATTTCGGCCGTATTGTTTCGGTGATAAAAGTCTTTCGGCCGAAAACCGAAAATGCACTTTTGGGCCATTTTCGGCCGAAAATTTTCGGTGGCAGAATATTCGGTGCATCCCTAGCTATTATATATTTGTAAAAAAAATTCACGGGTTTATTTTAACGTGAAAACAGCAGAACAGATCAACAGAACCCAGATTCACATCAAATTTTCACGCACTTGACAGTGACAACAGAGAAAAACTGAATAAAATAGTATAAATAAAAAACATAAAATAGGCCTACACTAAATATTTTTTTTAACTTAAAGAAATTAAGATGACAAAAAGACATCACTGAATCCGTTTGAAGCTTTGAAAAAACGTAAATTCCCCCCCCCCCCCACCCCCACCACCAAGTTTTTTCGTCAAATAAAAATAACAGACCTACCTCAAACCACACATTGTCTAGTTTTTATTTTAAATAGGGGTGTAACGGTACATGTATTCGTATTGAACCGTTTCGGTTCGAGGCTTCCGGTTCAGTACGCATACAAACCGAACGATTCCTTGGACCTTTTTCCTGCCGACAACGGACGACGTCACCACAACGTTGCGCAACATCAAATGGCAAGCGTAATGAAAGCGGAACGAAACTGCGCTACTCATTATGTGCTTCACGGATCGCGAGCCGATCTCGATCAAGCGACACTGTTACAACACAGCGCTAAGATCCAGTAAAGAAAACATTTGAATTCGCCACTGAAGTAATAACATCGCTGCGAGATCTAGTGAGAAGCATTCACATTTCTCCGTTATTAACCGTAGATCTCTATTAGATCAAACAGCGCTGACGTGGACACCAGGAGAAATATTGTGCCGTGAATGATCTAGTAATACTTTACGTCCACAGACCAGCAACATTCACCATGGATTTAATATAGTAACACTAAATGTAACCAGTTTGGCTGGAATAGTGAAATGCTTTCAAGTACTTCACACATCTTTTTCCAGCACTTCAAAACTCAAATATTACATAAATAAATATATGAAGAGTTCAGATGCAAAAGCCTCTGTGCCATTTGAAATTTTCTTCTAGAATGATCATTTTTATGAAGCTTGTATATTTAAGTTCAGTAATTTCACTCAAATGACAATTAATAGGTAATCATCATTGCCATTTAAGTGAAATTACTGAACTTAAATATACAAGCTTGATAAAAATGATCATTCTAGAAGAAAATTTCAAATGGCTTTTGCATCTGAACTCTTCATATATTTAAATGTTATTTTTAATGTGATGACCAAAACATTATTTGTTCATCCTTCAAAGATGACACCCATTTATAAACCTGAAAGTTTCAAGATGTAGGAAAACACACTTATTTAAAAAATATTTTTTTTAACAAATAGGAAATTTCTCTGGCATTTCTTACTTTTTGCTGTATCGAAAACGTACCGAACCGTGACTTTAAAACCGAGGTACGTACCGAACCGTGATTTTTGTGTACCGTTACACCCCTAATTTTAAAGAAGTAACATGTCTACATGATGTGGGGTTAGTCTGGAGCGCAGCCTGTTGAGTTAGACCCGCGGCAGAAAACACCCTCTCTGATGGCACAGATGTCCCGGGAATACAGAGATAACGCCTCACAAGAATGGCCAGCTTCGGGAAGCGACTTTCATTTGCTTGTGGATGTTTGCTTCGCAAGTGATATTGCATTGTACTTGTAACTACTGCTGTATTTTAATACGGCAAGTAACTTCGTCGCCCTTTCTGTCGAAATGGTCCCACACAGTAGTTCTTTTCGCTCGCTTGCTTCATTTTGCTTGCTCAACGAAATATGTCTGTAGGCACTTGAGTTAACAAATATAGGCTATGTAGTATTTTTTTTAACCATGCAGCAACTAAAAAACTAAAAAAAACTACAAAAAAAACCAAACATTTTTTAACTGTTAAACCGTTTAACTGATAGTATTAATCGGTCAAAATGTTTACTTTCGGTTAACGGATAAATGGTCAATATGAGCATCCCTAACGCCGATTCAACGGTGGGAAAATTTCATCACCGTCACAACCCAGCAAATGTACAAAAATGACTAATGCAGAAGCAAATGTATACTTTTTTTTAATGTGATGTAGTTACACGTTACTACATGTACTTACTATAGTAAGAACAGTAAATTCTGCTTAATTACAAGAAACCAGCCCTAAACCAAACCCTAACCGTAACTTTATAGTAAGTGCATGTAGTTAATTAATGTTACTCAGTACTTATTTGAGTAAGTACAATGTAACTACATCACCTTAAAATTAATTAAGCGATTAAAGTTTTAAATATGAAAATGATTATTTGAATCAAAATTATGAATTTTATTATTGTTAAATATAACTATACATATCAATTAAATATTTTTATATAATTATTATATTATAATCAATTAAATATTTTTATATAATTATTATATTATAGTCTGTATATTATATAGTATATTATGAATACATAATATATAAAAATGTATGTAGAATTATCTGTATGCAAAGTTTTAGGCTAAGACACAAAACACTCATCCACAGTGATGGAAAAAGTGGAGAAAAAAAATTGTGTGAAAAATAATGTAGGACAGGACTTGATTGTATCAATTAGGATTTTACTTGTTTCTGATTGTTCAACATTTATATAAATGGTTAATATATTTTTTTTTTTTCATCTGTATGGTATTTCTGATAAAAGGCCTACATTTTTCTAATGGAATATATGATAGTTGTAGATTAATTCATAGCTTTATCTTGCATAATAAGACCAGGTACATTTAATAATAATAAGAAAGTAAATTAATTTATTTTGAATTTATGTTGACTTCAATGTTCCTGGTATAAAATGATACACGCAATCTCTTGTACTCACCACAGCTGTGACATCAGCCACGCCAAACGCAGCTTTCTGCCTTCGTCCTGTGATGTGGCTGCAGTTCTCCTGTATCTTCTCCAGCAGCTGGCGCATCGGCTTGCAGTAATTGGCCACTTTGCATTCCTTCAAGAACGCTTTCAGCTGAGGAGACCAACAAGAGAGAGACAGAGGGAGGAAGAGCTAACAAATGAAATATCATAAAAATTATGTGAATATGAAGCCACATGCAGACATAATTTCTAACTATCCTCAAAAAATTCATATAGTTCTAATAACTCTCTGTATAGATTCAATTGTTCAATGTTTAGCTTAATTCTGGAATTCAAATTCTGCGAATGAAAAGTACGGAAGAACCGGGAGTGGATATTATAAATAAACCCGACTGGGCCAAAAAGAATAAATACTAAAAACAGGATTTTTAAACAGCAGTGAGGAGAGCTCAGTTTTGGCCAGAGCAGAGGATGTGGCCAGAGAGAGAGAGAGAGAGAGAGAGAGAGAGAGAGAGAGAGAGAGAGAGAGAGAGGTTTAACAAGCACTTTATTATTCTCTGAACCTTACATCACGTTACATTACTGGCAGTTATTAAAAAATAATAATAAAAAAATTAAAATAAATTACTTTATAATTAAAAATTCACAATGAGCTGATCATTTTGTACTATACATAGTACCTCATTAAAACACCATACATCACAAAAGAAAACCACATTATTTGTAAGTCTGTCATAAGCGAATTCGATTTTCAGTCTTCCCTCTACCAACCCTCTAAACATCATTTCAGGATCTATTGTAGCAAGTTGTAGACCTTTATTCTTTCTTGTCTTCCAGATTGCAAGTTTAGCTGTTCCCATTAAATAATTTAATAAACATATTTTCCTCCTCATTGAAAAACTATACTTCATTCCCCCAATAAACACTTTATCGGAAAAATCCTCATTAAAACTTCTAAACCAAGTCTTAAGCAAAACAAAAAGCTCTTGTAATCTATTACACCCTAAAAACAAATGTTCTAGATCCTCCTGCTCCCCACAAAATCTACATTCCCCAACTACAGCCGGATTTAGGTGTGCCACATGTCGGTCCGTAGCTATGGCCCCGTGAATGATCCGCCACTGTAGATCAGCAGTGCGCTTCTCTACAGGGGGTTTATACAGGGTCCGCCACCTGTCCCGCACGAGAAAGTCTGGTTGTAACAGTTCTGGCCATCTAGAAGCTTTTTGCCTCTTCAATGAATCTCGATGTGTGACTTTAACTGTAGTACAGTATATTGCTTTCTTAGACACCTTTTTAAAATGGTCTAGCTGAGGAGTCTTGAAAGATAAAATCGAATCTGCAACTCCACCTTCATCTTCTTCATTTATGACAGGTGAAATTTTTAATTCTGGAAAATCTTGACCAGTCCTCATGTCCTGCGTTTGTCTCAGTCCTATCCAAGTCCTGCAGCTGCTTGGAAGTGCATTCCAGATTTCTTCTTTCAATTTTGAAACAAGACGCAAGGACTTTAACCCCGTCATCTCTTGAAGTGCCTCAATGGATTTCCAGCCCCTCTCATCCAGGAGATGTCCAAGTTTCTGAACACCATTCCTCAGCAAACATCTCCTCACGCTCATGGAGGACAACAGTCTAGTCTGGACCATTGGGTTGAAAAACAACGGTTCCTCTGGAGTCCAATGTCCTTGGTCACTCATATCTCGCTCCACTCTAAAAACAGTTCTCCATGTCTGCAGCATAGACTTATAAAAAGGTGGAAGCTCTGACAGGCTTACTTCCTCAAGTTTCATTAAAAACAAGTGTCTATCAAATCCAAGTCCTCCTGCCCGCTTCAAAAACGCACTTGCAGTTTTGGCCCACCCCACATTCGTTTTGTAGAGAAGTCTCTGCACAGCTTGAATCCTAAAGGCCCGGATCCGACTCCTCACATCCACCAAGCCTTGACCGCCCTCTTGAACTGGTAAGTAAAGTGCAGCTGCACGGATCCAGTGCTGTCCACTCCAGAAAAAATTAACAAATGTCCTTTGTATCATAGAAATAAGTTCTTCAGGAGGCTCCATAGTTATAGTCCTGTGCCACAACATCGACGCAGCGAGATTATTGACAACCAGAGCTCACCCCCTATAGGACAATTGAGGCAATAGCCATTTCCATTTCGACAATTTAGCAGACACCTTCTCCAGCAGACCCTCCCAATTTTTCTTTTGAAATTGGTCATTCCCCAGAAAAACTCCTAGTGTTTTCAATCCGTCCTGTCTCCACTGTAACCCACCCGGGAGTTGAGGAAACCCAATACCTTCCCACCTACCAATAATATACCCTTCACTTTTAGACCAATTAACTCTAGCAGAAGAGGCCTTTTCATATATTTCAATAGTTTGATTTAAGGTTGTAATATCCTTTTGACTTGTGATAAAAACACTAATGTCATCTGCATACGCAGATAAAAATAATTTAAAATTATCATTTGAGTTAGGAATTACAAATCCTTCAAGATTCCTCCTCAATCTGCACAACAAAGGTTCAATAACCAAACTGTATAATTGCCCGGAAAGTGGACATCCTTGTCTAATGCCTCTCGACACAGATATTGGTTCACTTAGCCCACCACCTACTTTCACCATAACAGAAACATTACAATACAACAACCGAATATAGGATATAAAACTGTCACCAAACCCAAAATACTTTAACACATTAAAAAGATATTGATGGTCAACCCGATCAAAAGCTTTCTCTTGATCTAATGAGAGAATTCCAAGATCAACATGATAAAGATTATTGATATTAATTATATCCCGTAATAAAAAAAGATGATCCATTATAGATCTTTCAGCTATACAATACGTTTGATCATTATGAACCAACAAATCTAAACAATGTTTAAGTCTATTTGATAAACATTTGGAAAATATTTTGTAATCAGAACATAATAAAGATACTGGTCTCCAATTTTTGAGAAGTCCCAAGTCCCCTTTCTTTGGAAGCAGCGACAAGACTGCTCTACGACAACTTATGGGAAGGGTTTCACTTCTAATGCAGTCCAGCAACACTTCATAAAAATCTTGTCCAATTATTTCCCAGAACTGTTGATAAAAGTCTATAGGTAGTCCATCAATTCCAGGAGAACGGCCAATATGCAACTGACGCATTGTTTCTGTAAGTTCTTTAAAAGTGATCAAATTGTCCAGAGCCTTTTTCTGTTCATCTCCAAGCTGAGGTAATTCCTTAAGCAAATCATGAACACTTTCAGTATCACAGCTCTCAGCACTGTATAATTGTTTATAAAAATCTCTTGATAACTTTCTCATTTCAACTGGATTTGATGTTACTGATCCATCCAGACGGCGAAGATGACACATCTGTTTTTGATTAGTATATATTTTTTCAAGATTAAAAAAGAAAGCACTTGGAGCATCCATGTCTTTGATAGTGCAAAATCTTGCCCGTATCAGTGCTCCTTTGGCCTGCTCTTGTAGAAAAGAATTCAGTTCTTGTTTTTTCTTTTTCAAACCATCACAATGTACACCTTCATTATTATTTACAAGATTTTTCTCCAACAACTCAATGTCCTTTTGTAGAGTTTTTACTGTTGTTTTGAGAAACGTTGATGTATGAAAAGCATAATTCTGACAAAATAATCTTATATTCGCCTTTCCCACATCCCACCATTGACAAAGATTCTCAAACAAAAGCTTCTTCAACTTCCATTCACTCCAAAACACTTTAAAACTCTCACAGAAAAAAGCATCATGTAATAATTTAACATTCAAATGCCAGTAATAATTAGATCTTAATGTCTTCTTTACATTTAAGACCAACGTGATCATATGGTGGTCCGAAAACCCGCTTGGAAAAATACAAGCATCAATTACTCTATTATTCCACATTTCTGTCATATAAAACCTATCCAATCTTGCACCCCAACATCTATTGTCACACACTTTCAACCACGTATACTGCTTCACACCAATATTTCTTGTTCTCCATACATCTGTTAATTGAAACTCATGCATAACTTTTAACAGTGTGCTACTTGATTGACTATGAGGCTCTTCCCCATTTCTATCCACTGTAAAATCTGTTGTGCAATTCCAGTCCCCTCCAATTACAAGACACACACTATCATCATACCTCTGGATGGCATTTCTTCATTTCAAAAAAATATCTTGTCGTTCAGGACCACTATTGGGGGCATAGACATTAACAAACACAAACATATTTCCCTCATACTAAATTTCTATTAGCAATACTCTACCTTCAACAATCTGTTCCACATTTAAAATGTTAACATTCATGTTTGCAGAAAATAAAATAGCCACTCCTGCACTATTAAATGTCCCATGGCTCAAAACAAACTTGCCCTCCCACCACATACCCCATTCAATTTCATTATCCTTATTCGTATGTGTTTCTTGTAAAAAAGAGACATTAACCTTTTTAATTTTAAGAAATTCTGAAACCAGTGCTAATTTACCCCTGTCCCTTCCCCCATTAATATTTAGAGAACCCACCCTCAAACTATCCATGTAAGAAAATAAATATAGAGTGGGAAGAGACAGAAAAAAACAGCAAAGTGTAAAAGCCACCACGTGAGATTTATTCATCTTGATGTCTTTGAGAAACAAATTTATCTTTTCGCAGTTTTGTTACCATCTTCTTCAGTCTATATCTTTTCTTCTTATCCAAAGACTCATAGCTAACCGTTCTATGCAACAACAACACTGTCGCAATAAATTTCTCGGAATCCGGAAAAAAATCTGTCACATCAACAGTCTTACCAAATGTCGACTCTAGGAAGTCATTTATCTCTTGTAAAGTGTACACCTCTCCTACGATCTGTGAGCCCATATCAGAAAACTCGGAAAGCGTATCATCATCTTTTATCTCTGTATCACAACTTTCCTCATCCCTTGATGCATCAACATTAGCACTGGCCACTTCACCATAAATCAGGTCACTCGAATCATCGTTCATTTCGCAATTTTCACTTGATTCTGTTTCAGCAACCACTTTCTCATTTTGACCGTTATCAGTAACGCTTTCAGCCTGTTCAACAACTCGAGCATCACGCTCCTCCACAACTCGCGGCAGCGCGTCCTCTGAGCCCCTCGCCATCACCGCAGCACTCGGCCCGGCGCTCACCACACTAGTCCCGGGGCTCTCCCCACTAGTACCGGCACTCACCACACAAGACCCGGGGCTCTCCCCACTAGTCCCGGGGCTCGCCCCACTAGTCCCGCTACTCCCAGCTTTATGTGGGCATGCTAGTCTCTTATGACCAACATCCCCACACTCAAAGCATTTCATGCTTCCCGTGTTAGCATAAATCATATATGCCTTTCCTTCGTACAACACTCTAAAAGACACGTCTAAATTTGGTTCATTCAAAAACATGAACACCTGTCTTCTGAAAGACATTACATGTTTTAACGCTTCATTTTTACAGCCGAGTGGAAGCGTTTTTATCGCGCTAGCAAATTTTCCGTAACGTGAAAGCCCTCGCTCAATTTCATCATTCGGAATAAATGGAGGTACGTTAGATACAGTTACCTTAGTAGTTGGCGCAACAAGCGGCGAAACAACAACAAACTCTCCACTTACCACAATTCCATTAGTTATCAGGCGGCTAACTTGAACCTCTTCCTTCACAAAAACGACCACAGCTTTATTCATGCGTGAAGCCGATGCAATATTCCCATGCCCGATCTCCTCTCCAACAGCCATTAGCACATCCTCCACAGTCACACCGGTCACAGGAACACACCTGACGCCATGACGAAGGGAAACAGGTGGCGCTACCCCTACGAAGAGGGACGCCATCCTGATCCCAAACAAAACTCCACAAGTACCTCACACAAATGTTTTTTTTTTTTATGTTTTTTTTAATATATATATTTTTTTTTATTACATTATAGAAACCGAAAAAAAGAAAGTAAAATTATTAGACAGAAAAAGCCCAATAAGTCACCCTCTCCACGTGGGAACCCTCAGATGCCCAAACCTCTCCTCAGAGAGAGAGAGAGAGAGAGAGAGAGAGAGAGAGAGAGAGAGAGAGAGAGAGAGAGAGAGAGAGAGAGAGAGAGAGAGAGAGAGAGAGAGAGAGAGAGAGAGAGAGAGAGAGAGAGAGAGAGAGTACATGTAGTAACGTGTAACTACATCACATTAAAAAAAAGTATACATTTGCTTCTGCATTAGTCATCTCTCATTAGAGAGAGAGAGAGAGAGAGAGAGAGAGAGAGAGAGAGAGAGAGAGAGAGAGAGAGAGAGAGAGAGAGAGAGAGAGAGAGAGAGAGAGAGAGAGAGAGAGAGAGAGAGAGAGAGAGAGAGAGAGAGATACACTGCAGAGTAAGTGTATGCTGTGTTGCTAGTGTAAGTATTGGGATGTGTATGTTGGGGTGTGAGGACTGAAGAAGCTGGACTACAGCCTGTGAATAAGTTTGTATGTGTGATCTGTAAGAATGAAAACCATTAAATACAACTGGTGTACTACAAGCTCCATAACTTTCACTTATTATGACTTGTTGCTGATGTGGTAACACTTGTCAGAACAGTACCTGAACGATGGCAGGCAGAGCCAGCTCAGGAAAGCCAATGGCGCAGGCCTGAGTGTGGAAGTACTCCAAAATGAGGTCATACAACTGCTCCACTAGACCATCCTGGAACAGTGAAAACACATAGACATTCAAAACTAAGCACATGAGATGCATTCTCAGGCCAGAAACATACCACGCAAACAGAAAGTGATAGAGTTACCTTTAAATGTCTACACCATAAAACAAAACGGGTGGATTAGTTACATGTTTGTGATGGTAGGGAACAGATGCGTTTTTGAGACTGTCTTTGGTACACTGCAGTTTTAAGGAGAAAATGGTGTTGAGTGATGAATTTGTACATGGTTTGTCTTAAAGCATATTAAAAACACCACATAGACATACAAACATTAAAAACTTGATTTAAATTTTTTTTTAATCGTTTTTTGCCCCCATCTTGTGAAAAGTAGAGTTTTTGGAGATACAAGGTTACCGCCCGACAGCGACGGTATCCTAACGTGTAACTCAGGGTTGCTACTGACATCTTTGACTTTTGCTAACTTTCTTAGCAAGACTGTCTGCTAAGGGCTGTTCATACAGAATGCGTTTTTGCATTCCGTTGTATGGACATGTTTGACAATTCATCTCACATCTTTTGTAGCTTCTCAGCCATGACATGGTGTTCTAAAAACGCGGCGTTCAAGTTATAATAAGTTCACCTTTTAAAACAACGTGTCTCAAGGCCATGCTTTTTCATGGCTGTGCACTTACAAGTGAAAAAGAAAAAAGTTTAAAAGAAAACAGTTTACACTTGTGTCCTCCTCAGCCTCTCTTGCGGCGAATCCTTACAACGTAATGCATACTTGCACAATATCGAATTTGGGTAGCTAGGACTGTCTGCGTTCACATAATTGGAGTGTTTTAGGCCTTCTGTTTTGCTCATTATTTATAGTTGGATTATGTACACAGGCAAGAAACATTGTCGCAGAGCATGTTGATGTTGCAGGCAGTTGTGCTGCTTAATATTTTTGTGGAAACAGTGATAGACTTTTTTGGATTCTTTGATGAATAGAAAGTTCAAAGTAACAGCATTCATTTGAAATAGAAATCTTTTGTGACATTATAAATGTCTTTACTGACACTTTTGATCAATTTAATACGTCCTTGCTGAATAAAAGTATTTCTTAAAATAAAAATCTTACTGTCCCCAAACTTTTGAATGGTAGTGTAAATGTAACTATTTTAATGGATAACTTAAAAATGTGACATGTCAAAATGAGGAAAAAAGGGCAAAAATTTAAATAGTCATAGTAGCAGTAGCCTAGTGTCCCTGAGGAGGTTACATACATGGAAAAACAAACATGTCTACAAGTCAATCAGTTTTCCATACACGAAAATGGCTGCCCCCCACAAAGTATTCACACCTCTACTCAACACCTGGCATAAAAGCATTCACACTAATCCTGACCCGGTTTAGGGCAGGGATTGAACATAAATCCCTTGCCCTACCTAAAATTTACAGCCGCAACCCTCACAGACACATTCCTCCGCAATGGAAACGGGAAAGCCCTGCTCGTAACTGCCCTTACTAGTTGGGAAATATTTAAGATTTAGTAAGTCAGACAGAGATCCCAGACAGCAAGGGTGGAGCGGCGTCTCGGGGGGCCTGTGGCTGCGGTGTCTTGGCCTGGGTGTATGTACTGGAAAGCTTCCCCGTGCTAACCAGGAGAGCAGGATAATCCCTGCAGCTTGTGTGGCAATCCTCTTGGCAGCGACACGGAGCGCGGCGCTTTAGCCTGTGTAGCAGCGTGTTCGGGCTTTCATCTCCTAACCTCAATCCAGTTACAGCCAGTCAGCATGAACACATGACAGGCTCTCAGCCCAGGAGGAGGGGCCATCTTTATCTGATGCATTTATGTCGTTGTTTTTTAGTTTCATTGTAATATCTCTTTTTGCTCATTATTTTGGATTTATTTTACTGTTAGGGCTAGGTACCGATTTAAAAAAAAGAAAATAAATTAATATTTAAATTTTAATTCAGCAAGAACGCAGTAAATTGATCAAAAGTGACAGTAAAGACATTTACAATGTTACAAAAGATTCCCATTTAAAATAAATGCTGTTCTTTTAACTTCTTTTCATCAAAGAATCCTGAAAAAAAAATGCATCACTGTTTCCACAAAAATATTACGCATTTAAAGGGGTACTTCACTACTGGCAAAATGGGCTTTCAATACAACTTGGCTGCCTTTACAGTAGAAAGGCAAAAAAAGGAAAGAAAACAGAAAAAAAACTGTCATCTTCCCTTTTGCCAAATAGGTAGAAAAACACTCATAATGCACTGGGCATGTTGCCATCTAAGGCCAATCCCAGTCTGCTATGGTTACGCTTACCAGAGTCAAATTTAGTAGCCTTGCTTTAGTAGGAAATACTTCTTAGCAAACTTTTAGTCATAATGGTGCCGACTTCAAAGAGTTCAAAGAGTAAACATTTAGCAAGAGTAAGTTCCTTTCAGTTTCCAGTGAGGGATCCAGCACGTTGGCTGGCTGTGGCTAAATGCTGCAAAGAATCGTAATTACGGAGAGAACGCAGCAACGGGAAATCTGTTTGTTGAACATTTCAAACTGGATGACTACACAAACACATGCTGCATCCGAAATAGTGTACTGTCTGAGTAGGTACTACATTTCAATTTACTTCGCAGCTGTTACAAAGTATGTTCTATGTAGTATGAATATGGTTGGTATGAATGAAATTCGGATGTACTACATACACCATGTTGTTGTTTCTGTCATGTGACCAACAAGTGTCAGTTGAGTCGCTTCACTTGTGTGAAAATGTAATACATAATGTAATGATTTTACTTAATTTTGATCAAATAAATGCAGCCTTTGTGAGCATAACATGCTTCGTTCTTACAAAATGAGATCAACAAAAAAATTCCAAAATTTGATAATGTATTTATTTGTAAGTTATACAGTGAAAATGTTCACTATGGATGTATGAATGTCTGAAACTCAAATATGTACAGGATGTGTCACCTTATAAGCCTTTTCTTGGAGATTGGTCTTGCTGAGTTTGAGGATCACTGCAAAATTGATGGGCTTTACACTCATGCGGCCTGGTTTCTTATTGAAGTCTTCCTGCTGGAGGATCTGAGGGGAAGAGTGAACAAACAGATACATCAGAGCACTCCATCACAGACACACGTGCACAGAAACACACAAAGAACACTACAGCAGTAACCCACTGATTATTCAGACAAACAACTAGAGAATTACTCAAGGGCTTATAGTAATTTAAAGTAAAAAAAATCTAACTCGGGTGTACAGACAAGTGTTGGGGAAGCTACTCTGATACAAACTGCAGCATCCCAAGCAACCAGTTACTCAAGTAATTAAACCCCTTTTGCAACCCTTGCCAACTACACTTATGCTAACTACCAACTAATATACAGATGACCTTCTTCATTAACTAATCTACAGGAGTAGATCAGAAGTAAAAGTATTGAGGAAATTATATTAATGATATGATAATGATTAATGACGTATATATGTATATATATATATATATATATATATATATATATATATATATATATATATGTGTGTGTGTGTGTGTGTATACTATATACAAAGTCGATGATGGTGAGATCAGATCTCCGTGTGGAGCACTAGCTGTTGTCAGACTCCTTGTGCATACAAAAATCTCTCTGGATTATTAAAATTAACAATAAAACACTGGATTATTGCAATTAAACTGATATTTCCTACTGACACACTACAGCAAAATATATAAATAACTGGCTTAAAACCATTTATTTTGGTGAAAATTCAAATGTGCCCAAGACTTTGCACATTACTGTATATATATCAGTATAAAAGAAGCGATTTCAGGCCAGTGTTTATTTTATTAAATAAAATAATGAGCAGAGGAGCACAATTTATATGACACCACTTAAACAAATAGGGTATAAGATATCAAACAGGGTAACAATGTTAACATAAGTTAACGCTAAATACAGAATTTCCACTGAATAAAACTAAGTGCACCCTGTGAGAACTGCAAGGACTCAATAATTTTTAAATTTACACCACCATTCAAAAGTTTGTACTATTTTTTTTTTTTTGAAAGAAATAAATACTTCTATTAAGCAAGGATGCATTAAATTGATCAAAAGTCACAGTAAAGACTTTTATAACATTATCACTGTTTTCACAAACATTTCAAGCACCACAACGGTTTTCAACATTGATAATAATAATAAATACATCTTGAGCAGCAAATCAGACTATAAGAATGATTTCTGAAGGATCATGTGACACTGAAGACTGGAGTGTTCAGAGATAAATATATGCTAATAATGAAAACAATAATTAAAAATATATATATTTCACAATACTACCGTTTTACTGTATTTTTGAAAAAATAAATGCAGACTTGGTGAACATAAGAGACTTATTGTTATTGTATATACATAGTTATAAAAAAACTTTTGATTTTGAACAGTAGTGTACATGAACACTCTGAATGAACTAATTCATTCAAATGTATTCGATTTACTTATTTTATTAATACTAAATTAACTTGCCCTTGCAAAATAAAGTTACCAAAACCTGCTATTTAGTAAAAGTAACTTATTGGCTTTTAATTATTATAAGATTATTTCCAATATTCATTTGCAAACAACAAATTTTATTTATTATAATATTTATTCTATACTTTTCACCATACTTTTTCCACAACTAATGACTGAAACATGCCGTTACGCCTGCAAACAGTGAAGCCGCATAGTTTGGTACATGGTTGTGACTTCTCGCATGACTATCTCCGTGCTTCCGCATTTGAGAGCAGTTGAAAGTGCTTGACGAGGTCATCTAGAACCAGCTAGGTGTGTGTATGTGCTCATGGACAAACAACGGATGTGGTGTCGCCTGCGGGACACAGGAGGAAGTTGTGGCGCATGGTCCCAACCTGATACGCTCAGGGGCTGCTGCAACAGGAAGCTAAAAATCATAGAGCTCTGATAAAATGAGAGAGAGAAAGAGCGGGAAAAGAGAAAAATAAAGAGAGATGCCCTACTCTACATCACTGTACGCCTACTTTTAAAATGAGTGCGAAAACAGGAAGTGGACTGCATCACAAATAAACACAGGGA
This sequence comes from Rhinichthys klamathensis goyatoka, assembly GCF_029890125.1. Lineage (NCBI taxonomy): Eukaryota > Metazoa > Chordata > Actinopteri > Cypriniformes > Leuciscidae > Rhinichthys > Rhinichthys klamathensis. The sequence continues at coordinate 2,149,486 of NW_026606789.1, read as the reverse complement.
GCAAGAAGGGGGTCGGTGGGAGTCGCCACACTGACAGAGGATGTGGTCTGCGCAACACATTTGAGAGCTGAGTGAGAACCACAGACCTCCCTCATGCGCGCACACACACACACACACGTACTCTCTTCCCCCCAGGCTTTATCGCAGTATGGTCAGGACTGGTGGGACATCGCAGCCAAGCAGTGACCACCCCCCATCCCCCATCCCCCCCTTCCGTTGGTCTCGGCTGCTGTCGCCTCCACGCTTCTATTCTCACAACAGCTGTCACCGCAGGGGCCCACGCCAGCCACACACAAACACACATGTTTTGTCACCCGCCTCACACTGTGGAAAATGTTGACAGTTTGTGACCTCTACTTCTCCCAAAAACGAAGACGTGCAGTGTTCGCACACATTAGGATGCGCGTTCATGCAGACCGCACACTCTGATCTCTGCTGTCTTGTCTTTTAGTCTTTAATTTAAAGGTTGTCGACCGTTTGGGTTGCTTGTCTTACTACTTGGTTTTTCAATAGTGACTAGTCGGTGGGTCTTTTGAATAATTAGGTCCAACCAGATGCAATATTAGGGAGTTACCATATTGCACAGGTATTTGTGTTTAAAAATCAGATAAATTTCATTTTCTGTTAACAACCCACTACAGTTCTGTAATTAGACAAATTTAGAAGTTTGAGGCTGGACTTGGTTTTATCCATCAGGAATGGTTATAAACAGCGACAATACCATTTTTTAATGCTCACCAAGGGTGCATTCATTTGATTAAAAATACAATAAAAACAGTATTATAGTGAAATATTATTACAAAGCAAAGAAATGAACAAAGCTAAATTTCTGCATCATTCCTCCAGTCTTCAGCGTCACATGATCCTTCAGAAATCATTCTAATATGTTGATTTGCTGCTCAATAAACATGTCTTCTTATTATCAATGTGAAAACAGCTGTGCTGCTTAATATTTCTGTGGAAATCTGGATTTTTTTTCCAGGATTCTATGATGAATAGAAAGTTCAAAAGAACATAACTTGTTTGAAATAGAAACCTTGTAAGATTATAAATGTATAATAAATCATGTATAATACTCTTTACTGTCACTTTTGATCAATTTAATGAGTCCTTGCTGAATAAAAGTATTAATTCCTTTTTTTAAAAATCTTACTGAACCTAAACTTCTAAATGTTAGTGTATTTTGCTATTGGTTAATGTTATTTAATAGTGTTATATAATATGTCATATCAGTGGATTGTCTTGCATTGTTGAACATGGTGGATTTGATAAAAAAAAACTACTTTGATGGCAGTGAAGTGAAAGGGATGAATTTAGACCGTTTTCAGCGCTCAGTCTATCAGCAAGCTAAACCACATCACATTGTTAGCATGGTAAAACCCTCTCTGAAACGTTTCATCTCTTAATTAATCTGCTTTAAAAGCAACCAGATTACAAGTTTAAAAACAAAAACAACAAAAAAAAAAACAAAGCTAGATGACCTCAATAATTGACTCTTTAGTTGGCAGTTTTTTTCATATGAAGAATTCTTGTTATTGTACTTCAGATGTGATGAAAGGTCAGAGTATGGCAAAGTTTTATAGTTAACTGTTAAAAAGCAGGAAAACCGTGATGACAGACGCCGTGGGTACAGTTCTCATGGCCAAACCACGTCCACCCACACAGGAACCTGTTTATTCAAGGCAGCCTGGGAGATCCTAGGGAGATATCGGAATAGTGACTGATGATGGTATGATATGCCAGTCTCACCTCCAGCAGGAAGGGCAGGGCGGGCACAAATGTCTTGGTGTTGCCAGACAGCAGGATGATCGCTCTGACGCAATGCAGTCGCAGAGGGTAATACCGGGAGATGGGCACAAGCCTACAGACACATCATAGAGCCATTATTGACCTGATAGAGTTTCTGTATGTAAACAAGTAATGTGGATTTTTTTTAATATACGTTTCTATCTTTTATTAAATCTTCACATTTGCATGCAAAAAAAGTAATGTAGTATTCAAAGCTGAAGTTCTGAGCTCAAGTTGCCATACTGAAACCTGTTAAGTTAAATATGGTAAATGCCGCCACCTGCTGGTAAAGTTTGTAACTAACAAAGTCATTTAAAGGACTATTAGTTCACCCAAAAATGTACATTGTCATCTTTTACTCGCCTTCAAATCGTTCCAAACATTAATGAATTAATTTCTTCCTGACACTTTCAAGCTCCACAAATGACAAATAAGCAACATAAAATTGGTTAATTTGACTCATGCACTTTGTAAGAGTGCTGTTCGCTTACTTGAAATGAAGACCAGTCACGGTAAAATAAATCTACAATGTAAGCATATTAACTTGTGTGTGGACATTGCAGTGAATGACAGCCCGAGCGTGCGCGTCCATTAACAGGCACCGTCCAGCAGCCCTCAGCTGTTTTAAGTAATATACTTGGCTGCTTACACACTTTATTCAAAGTTTTCTGAAGTAATACGAAAGCTTTGTGTGAGGATCAGATCACATTTTTTATGGGTCAATACTCAGGGGCACATGGGACTACTTTGACTATTTTTGTCTCATTTTTGGAGCTTGGCAGAATATGTCCATATTCACTTTTTCATTTGTGGGTGAAAAAGCTCTGTAAAGAAAATGAAAACTAAATAAAAGGCCAACAATGTAAAAAAAAAAATCAATCATACTTGATGCAGCCGATGAGGACTTGACAGAGAGGGTAGATCAATGGCTCCAAAACCTCACTGGGGTAAATGGTGCTCAACACACGACACCACAGATACAGACAGTGCACATACTGCCAGTTATACACAGACTGAAATGTCTCCTGAAGAAAACGCACAAAACAGAAAAATACAGATCAATATAAAGCTGCAAACCAGAAATTGATTTATTTGTGAAAAGTGAGTGAATGAGAGTTTGCTAGAACACCAACTAAAGGCCTGTTCACACCGGGACGAATTTCGCGCGCGATATTCGCCGACGTTTAACGCCTCGTGACTAAACAAAGGGCGCCAATGTGAGTGTGCACACCGACACGAAAAACGCCACGCGTAAAAGCGTCTTTTTTTAAAAACGCCTCGGGTTCGTTTTTTTAGTTTGACGCACCGCGTCAAAAACTATCCGACCAATGAGATTGGCGCTTTTGCTCACGTGTCTGGAGCTTCTAAAGTTACAGTAAAACACAACTTGGGGGCGCTCAAACACAAAACGGTCTTGCCGAGCACACATACGTAACGGCGAAGAAGATATACGCCAAGTAGCGTCTACACTGCCTGGAAGAAATAAGACGAGGAAGATGCAAGGCAAGATGAATGTAGAGCTGCTGGTCTCGTTGGCGTCGGAACATAAAGAACTATATGACAAACGCGACAGCGACTACAAAAATCTTGATAAAAGAGAATGTTATGGAGTGGTATTGAAAAACCGCATTGAAAAACGCTGCCGAATAACGCGCGCCGATATTCGTCCCGGTGTGTACGAGCCTTAACAAAGCTAAAAAGCTACTTAAAAGTGTCAGCAGAAAAGGAGAAAAAAAATCTTTGGAATAACAAGCATGATGAATCACTCAATCAAGACTGAGAAGATAAATATGGTCCATTTTAATTTAAATTGTTAACTTAAAGAGTCATTTTTTTCCACACAGAAGAAAAGCTGTCAAGACTTTAACTACCTTCTTCTTCAGATTCATGGCGTTCCTGAGGTGGATGGCCAGCTGACGGATGTAAATAAAGGCGTGCTGGTAGGACACCTGTGTGTCCAGTGAGTACATCTCAGAGAGAGTCCGCTGCATGAAACTAATCATGGGAAGAGTGTTGGGTGACGTGAACTTGCAGTTCTTTACGTAGGCGATGTACATTTGCTGCAAACAGAAACCTCACCGTTAATAATGAACCATGGCTTCTTCAAGTATTTCATTATTACAAAAGTACCAATGTATAAATTGATAAATAGATTTTTGAAAGATCATTTGAAACAGAAGACTGGAGTAATGATGCTGAAAATTCAGCTTTAACATCACAGGAATTAATTAATTTTTTTTTACTTATTAAAAAGATAAACAGTTCTTTTAAAATTGTAATAATGTTTTACTAAATTACTGTTTTTACAGTATTTTTAAATGCAGCCTTGGTGAGCACAAAACACTTCTTTCAAAAACATTTTTTAAAATGTTACCGACCCCAAACTTTTGAACGGTTGTGAATGCAATATAGTCAGTAATTCGTGGTCGATTTATGACAGCTCAGGTCAACCAATATATCAGTTTGTCATTTAAGACATTGGTCAATAGTTCTAATGTCATTATTTTTAATTGCTTTTTTGAGGAAAAAAAATTAACAGCACCAGTGTAATGCACATTATGGTCATGGGCATTTAGTGCAAAAGAAAATGTCAAAACTTGTGAAATAAACTTACACTGTGCTGTAAAACTGACCTTAAGAACAGAGTCTAGGAAGATTTCCTGTTTGTGCCGGCAGATTTTGTTGAGAGCTAGAAAGGCCAGGACTCTCACGGTCTCCTCTCCTGTGCTCCAATGTTTGATCAGGCTCTAGTGTCACAAATGAAAAACAAATGAAATTTTATTGTTTGATTAAAAACATCCATCTCAGTGCACTGAGCACGATTTTGGTCTTTAAGTTAGTGTCATCTATTTGTAGCGCTTACTTTGAGAAAGAGCCTGCACTGTTTTGGCAGACTCAGGTAGTATGGCACCATCTGGTTGGCGTGACGGAGAACTGCAGCTATGACTGTGGCCTGGGTTAAACTGGAGAGAAGCTGAGGAGGGGGGAAAAAACCACCACACATCACTTCACGTTAGCACTGAGATTCAAGCACTGTAATTTTGTGGGTGAAAACTGAAAAAGAAATCTACCTGAACAACACCAGCGACATACATCTTAATATCAGTCTGATTTTTCTGCCACCTGGGACTTGAGGATGGGAGTATTAATCTGAAAATACAGATGAACACAATGTTTTATAAAGAAATCTGACAGATTCAAACGTCCATCTATACAGCAGGAGGAACAAGGCTGTTACTTCTTCTGGTCTTTCTCTGGAGCTTTGAGCTTCAGCATTTTGTGCAGAGCCGCATACATGTCCTTTATACAGAACAGGACGAGGGAATTGAACACTGTAAATGGGAAACAGAAAAAGGCTGTCAGTGAGCACATTAAACATATTCGTTCTGTAAGCGAATACTCTAAATAAGCCGGTTAGTTACCCGTGCTGTCTGAGATGGTATATCGACACAACTCCTCAGTGTCACCCTTCGTTGTAGCCACAGCAGCTTTGAAGGCTTGTGTGATGTCCCTAATCAAATTCGGTGTGGGCTCTTTCTGGAAACAAAAAACATAAAAAAAAGAGCCATGAATCAAACAAGCTCACAGATGAACAACATAACAGACTCTGATTTGAAGCAAAAAAAAAGAAAGAAAAAAAAAGTATATACACAACACACAATATCCTTCAAAAAGAAAAAAAGAAAAAAAAAGTCTATGCTCATCAAGGCTACATTTATTTGAACAAACACAGTAATATATTGTGAAATATTATTACAATTTAAAATAACTGTTTTCTATTTGAATATTTTTTTCAATTTAATGTATTCCTGTGATGCAAAGAGTCAGTAACACACTTATATTTTTGTGGAAACTGTAATACTGTTTTTTTTTCTATTCATCAAATAATCATAAATTTTCTTTATTTATTTGAAATAGAAATCTTTTGTAACATAAATGTCTTTTCTGTTTTAGGTAAATGTATTACATCTTTGCTGAATTAAAGGGCCCCTATTATGGATTTTTGGATTAATGACCTTTCATGTAGTGTGTAACATTGCTCTAAGTCAGTGGTTCTCAATCTTGGTCCTAGGGAGCCACTGCTCTGCACATTTTATATGTCTCCTTTATCTGACACACCCACTTCAGTTAATAAAGCTCTTTCCTAACGAGCTGATGATCTGAATCAGGTGTGTTAAATGAGGGAGACATACAAACTGTGCAGAGCAGTGGCTCCCTAGGACCAGGATTGAGAACCACTGCTCTAAGTGAATGAAAACATCTTGCAAAGTTTTAAATCTGAAAGTGCACCGTATATTAAAGTTATTGTCTTTCAAAAGTAAGAGTCGACTCTGAGTCAATTAAATGAATCGTTTTTCAAACGAGTCATAAGCCGTTTCGTTTTGACATCAAGACGAAACATTAGCATATTGCCCGCCCACTTATTGCGCACGCAGACACCAGGGAAAACTTGAACACTTCAGCTGATTCCTGTGGATACTGGACAGCATCATGTCGAGAAAAAGCAGTGCTCTATAATGTGAAGGTAAAGGCAGTTTTTTTTCCATTGCTCAAGGACGAGCATGTGAAGAATCAGTGGTTAAAATTCATCTTTACCATGATACCACAGCAGTATAATCCTAAACTTTTGCTGTGTTCCCTTTATTTTACTGACGACTGCTTCTCAAATCTCGGAGTTCAATGCAGGATTCACAATCCGCTTGCTCTTGAAAGATGGTGTTAAGTTTTATATTGTGTAGGTCTCCTGCTAACTGGTTAACTCACATTATTACTGTCTTACTGAAATACTTCTGCTGATCAGCTGTGGGCCACTATTACCTAAAACTGTGTCTATTAATGCAGATTGTCTGTCGTTCTCACTACTTTGAGGAAATATTTGTTTTACCAACGTTTATGTTACATCAGTCATTCCCTCTAGAGCTCGGCTAATGTACATTGCATACATGCACTGTTATTGATACAGTTTCCACGTATTCACAGCAATATATTAGAAAAATACTCGCTAAATAAATTAGTACAAGTAAAATAATCGGTTTGTTGATGGACATGCACTTGTCAATGCTGATGGTGAGGAATTACAGTTACAACATCTCATAATGTACCTCAAACCGAGTAGTGTATCACTGAGAAACGTCATGCTCGAGTCGTCCTTGCGATGGAGGTTCGGGTTGAATAACTATCTCTTCCAGTGTTTCATCATCGGACTCGCGCTCGCATTATATTGTCAAATCGACGTCATTGTTTGTTACTGTGTTTAGTTTACAGTGTAGGAAGCCTCAGGACACGCAGAGCTGACGTTGTTATGGCAATGGACGTTTTTGTTTTCGACACGTGCGCTGTACACTGTAGGCCAATCACAACAGACTGAGCTGTCTGGCCAATCAGAGCAGAGAAGCTCGCGGAAAGGAGGGATTTAGAGAGATTGATTCATTTGACGAGTCGTTTGAGAATCAATGAAAACGTGATGATGTGCAAATGTATATTATGAGGAAATTAAACCGTTTTTTTTACCTTTGACGCATGTAAACATGTTGTAGGAGACTCCACAACAACATTAGGAAACTTTAAAATAGCATAATAGGGGCACTTTATAAAACAACAACAACACTTTTGAATGGTAGTGATGGGGTCTCTGCTCTGCCCCAACTTTCATTTCACTGATTCACCAGAAATAACAATTGCTCTCCCTTGTGTGAGTTCCAAAATATACAACTAGCCATATCGATGGCTTTTTATGCAATTAAATTCAGGAACTCTCAGATGTCTCATTTGCTATAAACAAAAATATTTTCCATTTATCAACTTTGAGCATTGGAAAAAAAAAACAAGAAAACAAAAACCACACTGGTCATCCATTACAGTTGAGCCTCCTCTTTTGAAAATGAATGAGAGCTCTTACAGAATCATCTGACGCTCCTAAAAGAAAACATAGTGAATAAAGGATAAGATAAAAATGTTACCCTTAGTCCAGTTCTCCATTTCTCAATCATTGCTTCTGTGACTTTGGTAGATTCTTTAGAAGATTTTAATGGTTTCGCAACCTTTTTTTCCGATTCCTCCTCCACCTCATCATCATCATCATCCTAGTGTCACATAAAAATTGTGGAAAACACACACTTTATATATTAAAGAATATATATATATACACCCATACACACACAATTCACAGCAAATTGTGAAAAACTTTTAATTTATAAATTAAAAAGTAATTAATAATTTGTTGCATAAGAAGAACTAAATGGCTGACCTCCAGTTGAGAAGGGAGTTTGTGGTACATCCTTTCCTCTTCATCCTCCTCCTCATCCTCAAGACTATCAGAGTCATCAAAATTCAGGAGCTCCTGGTCATTTTGTTCTAAGTACTTATAGAATTCTGGGTCTTTGCTCTTGAGGGCTGATAGCTGGTCCTTGTGCTCAGATGCCTTGCCCTGCTTGTTCACAGACCTGTGGCATCATTGATCAGAGTTAGACCACTGAAACAGCATGTTATCTAACTAGGTACCTCCTGTTCTGACAATAGTGTATCCTCTGCAAACATTTCTAGCATGTAACAGAGAATGGAAATAAAAACCGAGACACTAGAATTATCACTAAAATGTGAAGGCCACACTTACGTCTTCTGAGGTGTATGTTTCTTCTTTTCTCCTTTCTGCTGTGTTGATTCCTCATCCTCACAATCATCTTCCTCATCAGAATCAAACCCAGATAACATGAACTCATCCACACTGAGATCCTCCAACTTCCTGCATAAATTTAGATGGAACATCACTAACGCATTCAGTAAGTTTTTGTTTGCAGTACGTTTAGCTAGTTGATAATATAAATACAATTTAATTTAAATTAAATTCGATTAAAATAAATTAAGTTAAATAAACTATGTTTTTTTACAGTAAAATAAAACATAATACATTTAATTCAATGAATTTATTCAAATAAATAAAATTTGAAAGCATAGTACTGTAGTGAGTAAAATGATGTAATTATGTGACATAATAGAAACTAAATATTTTCCAAATGATATTGTTATAATATTAATTTTTCAAAGTATTAATGTGGGGTTTTTAGATTGAAAACCCCTGCTCTACAACAAGACTGACATGTCCTGAGACTTAACTCTGGCTTTAATATTCCTCAAAAGAGCTGTTCATTTCTTAATGCGTAAAGCATTTTTATTTACAATGAAGTATGTTTAAACCTATGGTTTAAACTACGTTCCTACCTTCCTGAAAAGTGAAAACGTCAAAAAAGGTGAATAAAGTGCAGGAAGTTATCAGAAAGTTAGTATATTCTGAAGTTACAATGTATTTTTTTATTTGTAACAGTATTTTTCACAGTAATTGTTATGAAAAGGATTACATTTTTTTCAAAAGATTAACAATGTTCAACCAACTTTTTAGCAAGCACATGTAGCCTTAGTACACTAGAAAATGACGATTCCCTAACAAATTTTGTAGCTAATCATATATATGGATTTAAAAAAAAAAAATCAATTCAGAATTAACTATTGTATATTTAATGAGCACAATCATGTTCTCTCCATTATTGCTGAAGTACTGATAGACTGATGAGTTTTAGTACATCATCTGTGGCTAAAACTAGCTAGCTATCGTCAAATATCATCAGATAAGTGTCTTATGAAGTGAATTGAGCTCTGACAACACCATCTACAGTTTAATTGACTGTACTCGAACCAAAGCAAGAATATGCGATTATATATACGAGGTTAAATAGCTAAGAATAGGACATACCTCTTGTTTTTCCCTGCCATGCTGGATAAGAAACGTGCACAGGGACGCAAATACCCACAATGCACCGCTTTCAGGAGCTCAGCTGAGTTGATCTTTAGTTTAACGTTGCGTTAAATGCAAAACAAAAATGAAAACTCACAGTCTACATTTCTGCTTGCTTGTGTTTTTGGTAGTATTATTATAAACAGATTATTTAATCTGTCACCTCTACATAATTTGTGGGATTTATTTTTGCCCAAATGCAGAATGTTTCCAGACACGATTTTAACAGTAGCTTTTGTATTTATTTTTTTAAATACATAAAATAACCAAAAATCTGAAATCCACCGAGACATGTCTCCAACCACAGAGGCTGTTGGGCAAAGCACAATTGGACAAACCCCCATTTGGGACCGTGATTAAAACAAAGCACAGTCAAATTTGTGGTGGGCGTAACATGTTCAACACAGTATTATTTTTTTTGTAATGCAGATCAGAGCTGAGAGACAGACGTCTGTTTTGAAGCGACATGTGATGTAGCATGTCAACTCACCACGCTGACGCACGGCTAAATAAATCAACACATGCATCCAAATTAATAATAACACACGGACAAAACTGGAGAGAGCGCTACACAGAAAGAAACGAGTCTTGTCAATCAGACACAGACGACAGCAGGTGAGCTTAGATTCGATCTCATCCAGACAGAATTGCACCTCATCTGACAATGAAAGCAACATTTATTTACTTCTTACTTCATTTTAGCTTATACAAAAAAGACAGGATGTGCAAACGCATGCTCACCGTCCCAGAGCTGCAAGTGTTATGAAATAGCTTTATCGCATGATGTGCTCTTTGTTCAGACAGATATTTGTCAATTGATCCAGGTTAAAGTGTGTGCATTGAGCATTTCTTTGTATGTGATGCTGTCGTTTAAAGCGTTTGGAATATGGTATGAGGACTGAATGATGTTTTTCGTCTTTTAGCTGTCAGTGCTACTGCCTGCCTGTACTGTAAAATCCCATCTGAACAAAGGCAACATGAGATCAGCCACCAAGCGAATACTCTTAAATGAGGCAAAATATTATTCTGTTGTATGGTTTCATTTATTGTTATGGTATGTACATGGCCAGCAGAAAATTATTTCCCAAACACCTACAATGAGGTTTTCTTTTTCCAATTCTTGAACGAATTGTTCGTTTGAGTCGGATCTTTTCAATGAATCGATTTTCAATGAATGAATGATTTGAATCCTACTGTATCGTTTCACTGGGAATCCTCTCTTTCGGACATATTGGATAGATAATAACCGATGATTGAGCTGATAATAACATTAGAGATGGAAACACAGGGAACACGTGGGAACGTATTTACTTCATGACGTAAAATAATTGCTGTAATGTTTTGTAACGAACTGTTCGAAGGAACCGATTCGAAGGAATGAGTCGGACTTTCCATCACTAGCGAACTGATGTTAAGGAGGTGTAATTTGAGAATTGTGATGTAGTAGCTTTTAAACAGTGTAGATGGAGCGTTATCAAATTGCTCGACGATAACTTGTTGTTGATGTTGTTTGGATGTAAGCAGTTTCATCGGAGCCTCGATTAAGAACTAAACCAATTGTAAAGCAAACATCCGGCGCGACCTTAAAATGTGACGTCAGCGACCAGCACTCATGCGGCTTTCATTTACGTCAACAACACACAAGCTCCCAAACTGAGGCTTTATTCGTTTTTCATATGGACTGTGATGATGCTCAGCCGCTGCACTCTAGGATTCAATCAAAAATATTCTCCATAAAGCAGACAAGCGAAACAAAAGGAAAAGGCGTCATCCATCAGTTCAGGTAGTGCTGGTTATACTCAGTATTATTCTGCTGGATGACTTGAATGGATCAGAGGAGGAGGGGTGAGAGATGCTCTGTCTGGATGGGACACGGTGTGCTGAGTCAGATTAATGATACTGGGGATGTTTGTAGGGGTTGTCTTTAGCTGTAACTCTGAATCAGCCTGTCTAGTATGCAAGAGGAAAAATTATATTTTTATGCTGAATAATCCGGTCCTCACATTTCTGCTAAATATTACAGCTATTGCTACTAGTGTACAATCCTAAAAAAGAACAAAAAATTGTTTCCCAACACCGTAAGAAGCTTTCAGAAACTTTTTATCAGATTAATATATATTTTTTTATTATTAATTTTATGTGAGCAAGTTACTATAATATACTGTATAATAGGCACCATTCATGACACGCAAGGACACCTTACAAGCATCAAAAAGCACATATCAGCATAAAATATAAAAAATAAAGCCACTCAGTATGGCCTAAAAAACACAACATACAGTAAGATGGGTACATAAATATACAATCACATTAAAGCCTGTCTAAAACGAACCCATGGAAGTCATGCGGATATGAGATAGAACAAGAGTGAGTGCAGAAGAAGATCTAAGAGTACGAGTGTGTATGTGAGAAGAAACCGGACAAATATGAAGGGGTAAAATTATTGAGTGCCTTATGGGTAAGCAGCAAAACCTTAAAGGCAATACTGTATTTAACCAGATACAAGTACAAGGGAGATGTGTTCAGTTGAAGGAGTTCTGGAAATAATACACACAGCTGAGTTCAGCACTAATGAAGTTTGTGAAGAAGTCATTGCCTGAAAAAACATCATAATACAACTTTTATTAAGCAGTAATGCTTTCTCAATTTGTCTTGAGGGGCCACACAGAGGCAGGCATCTACAGAAACTCTATCCTGAGTGCCTACCATACTACAAATAACTAATCTATTCTGAATTTTTAAACAGTTAGTGACCTCAGGTTTCAGACCACATGGTTTGCTTTGTATAACTAAAGGATTTATACATCTGAAACCCCATAGCCATTTTGTGGGCAGCCACACCACTGCTGGCTGTAATACTGAGCCTATGACTCTTTTCATGCTCTTTCACCTGTCATCTGTTATTTGGAGTAACATGAGTAATGCTTTAGAGTTGGAGCTGTATTGTTAGGAAAACAACAAAACATCCCATTGCTTAAGGCTTTAGTTTATTTGATTTAAAACACTATACACCTCAACATCTAATAGAAGAGGTGCCGTCAACTGGATTGCTATTTATCATCCTCCTGCTCCATCCAATCTTCCCACTCAAAGTGAAGAGTATGACAGATACCAGCACATGTTACCGTGGGCACAGCACAGTGGTTTCTATAGTGATGCTTTTGGAGAATTGAATGTGTGCAGCTGGCTGGCCAACTCGTCACGACGTGTCGGTTCAACCGTTCCATATCATTCGTTCTTTCATCTGGAACACAGTTTCATTATTAAAATCAACCAGCCGGTTTATTTATGCAGCGAGTGTGAGTCTTTATGTGTGCGAGAGACTAAATTTAAATAGCTTTTGAGGCCTCAGGCCAGTGAGAAAAGGCCACTGAGTATTGAGGGGCAAACCATATGTAGCTATAAGCTATAAAATGAGCGGGAATTTGTAATGTGAAGTGATAATTTTCATGATATTTAAGGCTTGAGCGCTTCGGTCTGGCTCGCTTCTCCCATTATGATTCTGTACTCGTTGTTCAAAATGCCTTGAAGCAACCATTATGCTGTATGGAAACGAAATGTGAACCAAGAAGGCACAAATTAAAATGGATTTACAGTCTGGCAAATAACTCAAAGATTGTTAGAGGTAATGCACAGATGTTAAACATGACATTAATTATTAATTAGCATTAGCTTAAATGAGAGTTCTTAAAGAGCCTCATGAAATATTTTTTTATTTCTTGTCTTCACTTATTTCCTATTTAAATAGGAAATAAACTTCATCATAGCCTATGGTCTATTTAACACAATTGTTTTATATTTGTCGATTTATTTTTATTTTTATTTGATTACAGTTGTGGTCGGAATTATTGGCACCCCTGGTAAATATGATCAAAGATGGCTGTAGAAATAAATCTGCATTGTTTATCCTTTTGAGCTTTCATTAAAAAAATGTGCAAAAATCTAACCTTTCATTGAAGTAAACGAATTGATAGTGGCGGGAAAATCACATTATGAAATAAATGTTTTTCTCCAAAAGATGTTAGCCACAATTATTGGCACCCTTTTATTAAATTTTTTTGCAACCTCCTTTTGCCAAGATAACAGCTCTGAGTCTTCTCTTCGCTTTTCCACTGCTGCTGGTACGGCTTGGCACGGCACGGCTCGGTTCGCTTTAGCTCGGTTTGCTTTTCCACTGCGGTTAGTACTGCTTCAAAGTGGGTGGGATTATAGTCTGATTGTTATAGTTTATCCGCTCCTCGGCAACCAACGAGAGGAACGTCTGCACTTCGTCCACTGACCACATTCAGCCATTTCTTTTTTGGAAGTTTTCTTTCTTTCTTTTTTCTTCAAGCAAGTCAATCAAGTAGTTTGCTACAGTCTCGCAAATACAATGAAGCTGGTAGTGGCGATTCTGCAGTGTGTTCACGTCACATTTTAGTATCGGTACGGTACGCTTGGAACCTCAACAGAGGTGGTACCATTTAAAGCGAGCCGTGCCGTACCGTACCTTACCGTACCATGCAGTGGAAAAGCGCCACAAGTGAGCCGTACCGAGCCGAGCCGTACCGTACCGTACCATGCAGTGGAAAAGCGACAAAGCGTGCCGTACCGAACCGTGCCGACATACCATGCAGTGGAAAACAGGTTTGGAGAACACCTGACAAGAGATCAGCGATCATTCCTCCATACAGAATCTCTCCAGATCCTTCAGATTCACAGATCCATGTTGGTGCTTCTTGCACTCTCATCTTCTATAGGTCACACATTTTTGATGTTTTTGATGTTTGTTTTGGATCGTTGTCCTTATGGAAGATCCAAACACGGCTCATTATAAGATTTCTAGGAGAGGCCGTCAGCTTTTGATATGTTATCTGTTAGTATTTGCTAGAATCCATGATGCCATGTATCTGAACAAGATGTCCAGGACCTCCAGCAAACAAAATAGGCCCACAACATTAAAGATCCAGCGGTATATTTAACCTCGGGCATGGGGTACTTTTTTATCCCTGTTTGCACCAAACCCATCTTGTGGGTTTGCTGTCAAAAAGCTATTTTTTTATTTCATCTGATCTGACCATAGAAGCCGGTCCCTTTTGAAGTTCCAGTCGTGTCTGACAACTGAATACTCGTGTCTGAAAACTCGTCAATCTTCAAATTTTCATCTTCCTAAATTTCTCACTTGTAGAGGTCAATACTCAAAAAGTTTTAGGGGTATTAAATTATGGAATGGTTTATCCCATCTAGCAAGAAAATGTTCTTTAATATGTTATAAAAGATGTATAATAGATAATTGTATTGATGTCTTGTGACTGTTTTCTTTTTTAAAAAAAAGTATTTTATGTACCCTATAGGATTTGTTTTTAGTTGTATATTATTATTATGTTGTAATTAACTTAATTCAGTCATACATTTATATTTGTTATTGTAATTTAGCTCTTTCTTTAATTTCATAGTTTCTGTTTTTCTTTGTTGTTTAGGTGGAGGCTTTAAATAAGCCTGTTTGGATTTTCTGCCTCTCCCAGCACAGTATTTGGATTGTATTTTCTTGTTTTTATTGTAGGCCTATATCTTATATTTGTGCAAATAAACTAAACTAAAAACTAAAATATGCTGGAGTTTGTTTTTGGATGAGCGAGGAGGACTTTTCTTGGAACCCTCCCAAACAACGTGTGGTGATGTAGGTGCTGTTTGATGTTTTTATTTTTATTATTTAGGATTTCTGATCCTAATACTCAACGAATCTCTGCAATTCTCCATATGGGATCCTTGGATTGTCTTTGGCCACTCAAACTTTCCTCCTTGCCTTGCATTAAAGCAATGTAGAGACACGTCCTCTTCCAGGCAGATTCGTAACATCTTTAGTTGATTGAAACTTCTTCATCTTTGCCCTGATGGTGGAAATGGGAATTTTTTTAATGCTTTAGCTATTTTCTTACAGCCACTTTCTATTTTGTGAAGCTCAACAATCTTTTGCTGCACATCAGAACTATATTCTTTGGTTTTTACTCATTGTGATGGATGATTAAGGGAATTTAGCCTTTGTGTTTCCTCATATTTATACTCCTGTGAAACAAAAGTCATTGCTAGACAATTGCATGTTCCTAGCTAAAAATTTAAATATTAATGGGAATATACTTCAGAGATATTTTACTCAAAAAAGGGGTACCAATAATTGTTGCCAATGTGTTTCGAAGGAAAAACATTCATTTCATAATGTGATTTACCTCCTACTTTCAATTCTTTTACTTCAATGAAAGGTTAGATTTTTGCAAATTTTCTGAATGAAAGATCAAAGGGATAAACAATGCAGATTTATTTTTACAGCCATCTTTGATCATATTTACCAGGGGTGCCAATAATTCTGACCACAATTGTATATCATTCACAATCCTTCGTGAGATTGTAGTTCATTGAAGGTCATTCTTGTACCTTTGTCAGATTTTTAAATACTTTTATCTTCAAATTAAATGTTTGTTGGTTGGTTTGGTTCATGGCTCATAACTCTTTTAACAAAATTCTTATGGGAAAAATTATTGGAAAAAATACTTCCAGAACCAAGACCATTGAAAAAGTGGGTCGGCACTGTTGCATCTATTAGGGGGAGGGACATTCTCGTTTTAGACAGCATTTGATTGTAACAAAAATCTGTAGTGTAGGATGAGTCATCTATACTTTTGGACTTTTTTCTGAAGAGGAAGAGTGTAGATTTGAAGAGTATATATCTGTTAAATGGTATTTTGACATGAACTAAAAGCCACAAAACCCAATTTTTGACTTCATATGGTGTTTCTCTCTCTTCCTGTAGTGTCCTAGAGTGAGGCCCAGGCTCCAGCAGGCCTTGGAGAGCACCGGCATGATGGAGGGGGGTATGCAGCTGCTGAACCGGGATGGCCACAGCATCTCACACAACTCCAAACGCCACTACCACGACTCCTTCGTGTCCATGAACCGCATGCGGCAGCGCGGCCTGCTCTGCGACATTGTGCTTCATGTGGCCAACAAGGAGATCAAGGCACACAAGGTGGTGCTGGCCTCCTGCAGTCCATACTTCCACGCCATGTTTACAAGTAGGTCTTATTCTACATTGCTATTTTAGAAATGAAAATGGTTCTGGCCCATATGTCTTAAATAGGGCTGTCATGGTATCAGAAGTTTTTTTTTTTTTTAGCACTCCATAATATAAAAAACACTGCTCTCTAAAGATATTTGAAGTAAACATACGATAATTCATACGTTTTTATAAGTTTTGGCAACCAGGTGCAATACCGCCACCTACTGTACTTTGAAATGTCAACCAGATACTGGCGCTGGATTATATACGTGCCATATTATTATACGTGTCCTATTCATTTGAAATAATATACCGGTATATTCCGACACCCCTTATTAACAAGATAACAATATTACATTTTTTAAATATCACGGTTATCGTCAATACCAGTATATCGCGACACCTCTAGTCTTAAAGAGAACTTTTTTTTGCCTAGTAATGTTAGGGATGGGCATTTTTGTCAATTTTTCGAGTACTGATAGGTCTCATAAATGAGTAATCAAGTATTCGGGGGTTGGGCTTGTCCATCATGGTGATAATGACATTTTTTGAATTAAAAGACTGTTACAAAAATAAATGTTGACAAATAAAAATATCACATGAAAATATTTCTATAAAAATATAAAAATAACACTGCTAGATTATCAATAATGCACCAATGTTTTCGAAAAAAAAAGAAACATCTAAAAGGAATAGCTGCATGGAGTGAAGCTGAAGAGTGAAGGAGCACCAGTAAACTGAAGCCCGTTTTAAATAACACATCCTACATGAGATTAATCAGAAATCCTAGATACACAACATAGCTGTAACATTACAACTTGTATCTGCACAAAAAGACGCAAATGCAAGTGAACTTGAACTAAGTTATGTGCTAGGCAGAAAGTGTTACTCCCGTTGTGGATACACTCTTCCTCGTAACAGTGTGCTGAAACATGGGCTACTAAAGCACAAAGAGTTCACAACATTCTATAGTGTTCTCATTATAATGTTATGGCTCTGCACAGCTTCCTCCTAACTGTATTTTCACCTTCTGTCAAGTAATTCCAGACATCCCTGCATGTTTTCGAAGCTATGTCGAGAAACTATTTTAATTAGAACATATGCCTACTGTTGAAAAAAATATGACTAGAAAAAATAACACTGCTGGATTATTCCAATTATTATCCAAGAGGAATATGACTGTCTCAAATAACCCAATCATACACAATAATGTTGGGCATTGCCGTTTGAACTGATGCCTCCACCAACTCAACCAAACACATCCTATATGAGATTAATCAGATATATAGGCTACTAATAAAATTAATATTACGACTTACACCTGCACGTGAACTTGACCGTGCTTGTCTGATGACTGTGTAACTCCTGTTGTGGATGCGCTCTTCCTGTACCAACAAGACTGAAACACGGACAACTAGTAGTATAATAGTTCAAATTATAATATTATGTATATTCGTAGATTGGTGCTGCACTTCTTGCGCCTAACTGTATTTTCATGATACAAAGTGATTCAGGCATCACTGCGCACTTTAAAATCCATAGTTTTACTTTATTTTTCCGGTCTGGACAGCATGCTGTCCTAACGCTAACCAATCAGACCTCAGGTACTGCCCAAAATGCCACAATAACCAATCAGGAAAAAAAGAAATATCTTTTTTAAAGTCGTTTTCATGATCGAGTACTCAAGTACTTGTGCACACTTGCACATCCCTAGGTAATGCTTTTTTTTTTTTACAAGTTTAATATCCGTTTTTTTGTGAAATCAGGAGTACGCTATCATATAGATAGTTCCATAGCTAACATATGAACTAAAAGGTGAAAAAACAATTTTGACTTCACACATGGTCTTTAAGGTGAACGTGTATTGTGT
Organism: Rhinichthys klamathensis goyatoka; assembly: GCF_029890125.1. Classification (NCBI taxonomy): domain Eukaryota; kingdom Metazoa; phylum Chordata; class Actinopteri; order Cypriniformes; family Leuciscidae; genus Rhinichthys; species Rhinichthys klamathensis. The sequence continues at coordinate 2,131,006 of NW_026606789.1, read as the reverse complement.
ATTGTGTAGTGTTTATTTCCTATGTACATTACCTCAGCTTCTGTTTCAAGCCTTTCCTTCCTTCCTTCCTTCCTGCCTTTTGTCATCTCCTAATGTTTTTCCATGCTTTATTCTCTTCCCTGTCTTGGTCTCAGATCAGCAGGTGCCTGGTTTTTCCTATTGCTCAACAGTCCCGCTGCACCTCAGACTAGAGTGTGATGGTATGAGTCAGGACAATGTGGGCTCTTCAGAGCCATGACTATTCTGAACTTACCATACACTAGATCTACTAACAATGCACTGATTTAAACTCCATTATACATATCAAAACTTGCTTAACTTACAACAAATAATCTTCTTGAGTCTGGACTAATTTGTACTAACACTGAGTGTGCTGCATTTCTCTTATAGGTAATTCAAATTTCTAACAAAATTATTTTTCATATTTAAGGCTTAAGCTAGTCCCAGACTAAAATGCATGTTTGAGCTGTTTTAACTAAAAGCAACTTGCACTGAGATATCTTAAAATATGTCAGTGCCATTGTTTTGTCTCAAGATGTTTTTTCTAAGGCACTTTTATAAAAGCTACTTAAAGGTACAATATGTAAGAATTTTGTAATAAAATATCCAAAAATCACTTGCACAGTGTGATATATTTCCTGCAGTTGTGTACTTCCAAGATCCCAAAAGTCTCCAAAGATTTTTTTATTTCAGAGAAATTCCAATTTTAAATAAGTGGCCGTCCCGGAAAAAAATGTCGCCTGTCAATGACGCAATATCCTCGCTATCCTTGGTTTCCGTTCATACTGCCATAGCCATGACGTAACCATGGCGACATACGTGGACAACTGCGTAGTGCGTAACGTTTAGCGGCACGCAGTTCTTGTTTCTTTCAAACATAGACCATGGCAAGCAGACTTTGGGACAAACAAGGAGAACTAAAATGAGGATCAATATCAGCGTGGCGTTTTTGAGATGCCGAGAGCTCCACGTCCGTGAGTAACTTGGACTTGACAGAGCTTCAGTCACGACTTGACAGCTTTATTAGACAGGTGAGCAAATGTACATAAAACAAATCAATGTTATGTAACGTTAGCTCAACATGATGAAATGTTAGAATATGGTCAGTATGTTATTCTAATGTTGATCTAGCTTACTGCTAGTTTCGTATAGCAAACAAACTAACACGTAGTATAACATTATAACTTTCAACACACATTTAAATGCCGTTTAGTGTGATAGTGTAACGTTAGACCAAGTGAAGCAGCGCTGCGTTACCTCACAAGTTTAATTTGTCTAATAAACTGACCTGTGTGAGTAATCCAGCACTTGCGGGTAGTTCGGTAGAATTAAATGTCCTTATTCTTTTATATCCGCGGGACTCGCGTGTGATATCTGTCTCTTTAGCAATCGCGACCTGCTTCATACCACTGTAATGTTAAAAAACATGAATGTTTGCACTCATCCATAAACATTATTAGATCCATCAGCTTGACAGCAAGTCCCATCATTCAGCTCATCGCTGCGTCATAAACCTACGCCTTTGTTATTGTTGGAAACTGCGCCCTCTTGTGGTGAAAAAAACCTACATATTGTGCCTTTAAATGTCCTAATTGAATGAAGGCCTAATCTGTGAAACCAGGCCTATATATCTGCTAACAGTATGATGACAAATAATATCAGAATAGAAATAAGTGGTTACGATTATATAGATGTAAAAACACAAAAGAAGATATTCTCTTTCCTTTCATAAAATGACAGACATTATGCAAAAAGTGTCAAATTTGTCTACAAAGTTAGAAAAATTTATTTAAATGATCCAGCAGTTCATTTTTGTGTGGAATGTTAATTTAACTGTTCAGTGTTGTCATACGTCTCAAGCAGTATTATTATTATTATTTTAATGTTTTTATTATTATATTTAGTATAAATACTATTATAGTATTTATTATTATTTTGAGTTTGCTTTTATTTTTTATATTTTTAGTTTTAGTTTTGGTAATTTTCTTGGTTTTACAATATTATATTATATTATATTATATTTCTTTAGTTTATTTTTTATTTCAGTTTTAGTACTTCAACTTCAACTTGTTTTATTTTAATTAGTTGCCAAGGCAGCATTTTTAATATTTTTAGTTGAGAATAACAACACTAGTCTCAAGGGTCGTTCATTCATAAAGTGATTTCCGGTTTCATGAATGTCACTGAACGTTGACAATGCAACAAAATCAAACAGAGTTTGCAAATTTTGCAGATTTCATGCAAATATAGTACACTGTCTGATATAGTTAAATATAGCAGTCAAGTAGGAAATTCTGCTAGCATCCAACAGCACAGATACTCTGTGAACTCAGAGCAGATGATCATCCCATTTCTGATCAGATTTTCAAAAGCTATTGCCAGGGGAGCAGCACCAATAACGTTCTAATGGGAACATCCACTTCGCCAAACAGTACAACCACCAGAGCTCGCTGTATGTGTGAACGGGACATCAGCATCGTCAAACCCCTGGGAAACTGCCTAAATCTACCAGTGTTCTTCAAAAGCCTCTATTGCACAGCTGTGTGTGTTGTGACTGTGCAGATGAGATGTCAGAGAGCCGTCAGACCCACGTGACCCTGCATGACATTGACCCTCAGGCTCTGGAGCAGCTGGTGCAGTACGCCTACACTGCAGAAATCGTAGTAGGAGAAGGAAATGTGCAGGTACGTCGACTTTAGTGTCTTTTGAAGAGCATACTGTATTTTCATGCTCACAATCACCAGGATGTAATCTAGTTTGGTCTGTGAGGTGCTTAACAAGGTGGTGTGGTCAGATGGTTTGTGCAAACTTACAATTTGCATCTTTGCAAATGCAGGCCTTCTATTTGTGCTGTTTCAAAAGAACAAATGCATATGTGGCAGCTAATTTACAAGAATTTGTCTCATGATTAGACTAAAGGTGCAATCACATCAGTGAAACTTCAGTGCATTTCCAGCTAAATTTTGCATGCACAAAAGGTCCATTGTCTATTGCCAATAGTGTAGGCTCACACAGAAGTCACTTTCAAACCAAGCAGCTTTCTCTTGGTTATTGTTACAAACTTAAACATGAGTGAGATCTGCTTGGGGGACTTTTTTGGCCTCATGCGAAACTTGTTATTGTTCGGCAAAAAAAAATGTTAGAGCAAAATCCAGTAAATGTGACCGCACCTTAAGATGATGTTAAAGATTAATTTCTGAAAATGACTACTTCTTAATTCTTACTTCTACTGCTTTACTCGAGCAGACCTTGTTGCCAGCAGCTAGTCTCCTGCAGCTCAACGGAGTGAGAGATGCCTGCTGTAAATTCCTCCTCAGCCAGCTGGACCCCTCAAACTGCCTGGGCATCCGTGGCTTTGCAGACACTCACTCCTGCAGCGACCTTCTCAAGTCAGCCCATAAGTACGTCCTGCAGCACTTCGTAGAGGTCTCGAAGACTGAGGAGTTTATGCTGCTACCTCTCAAACAGGTGAGTGATCTGTTTTGTAGTTAATGTAGTAGAATACTAGTTAGGTAGTTAAAGGATATAGGTCACCCAAATATTCTTCATAATTTTCCGCATTATTTTAGTATTTTGTCATTAATAATAATTTATTTTATTTGTAGTAGCTTTAGTACTTAAACTTATTTATTTCAGTTAGTTGCCACAGCAACATTTCTCTCTACTTTCTTCTGTGAAACCTAAATTAATTTTTTTAGGTAAAACATAAATGTGAATGAGGACTGGGGTTGTTAAGCACCAAAACGACACCATAAAAGTACATATGATAGCTTTGTGTGAGGAACAGATTGAATCGCCCAGGGTCATAACAAATTCAAACTGTAAGAAACTCTGATGCAAGAGGGGTTTTAAGAATAGATTTATTCAGGATGTAAAAAGAAGCGTGTAAAGTGTACCCGTTAAATGATGCATGGGGAGTGCTGGGGAGTTGAGCCATAACAATCCTTGAGGGAAAAATGGTTTTGGCCACGGATGTCTAATTATATATATTTGTCACTGACACCACTTCCTGTCACCTTCGCCTTGAGCTTTTTAAAAACACAATCCCTTCACTTGATCCGGCCTCTCCTCCTCTCTGTCGTCTGGGAAGTCTTGATTCTTCTGACTTAGTCTGAGAATAAAAAAAACCTGCTCTATTTCGACCTTCGCTGCAGGAATTCTGGTTCCATCCTGGCTTTTAATACGCCCCCTCATACTACTCAAAGAAAAACTCTCCCAAGGTCTGGAGATAGCTGTCCATTAGCATTCCCATTAATCTCAATGGCAGTTTTTCAGCTGACGCTGAAGTTTCTCAGAAGTGAGTGGTTAAAATTCTGACATCTTTGCTCATGGGCATTATGGGAACTGAAGTTTTGAATCACCAGAGCTGTAAAAGCCATGCGACTAGCGACTATCTTAAACTGTCTCAAAGGAAGCAAGCAGGGAGACATATGTCAATTTATGTTTTTAAAATCCCTCTAAAAATATATATTTTTAACATATATATATATATATATATATATGTAAGCAATAAGGTACGAGAGGCTGTGCTGTATCGTGAATAAGTAACGGCTGGAGGGCGTTGTTAGGCACGACGCGAAGCGGAGTGCCTGCAACCCCTTCAGCCGTTACTTATTCACGATACAGCACTTGCCTCGAGTACCTTATTGCTTTTATAAAACGGTTGCCACACAATAAAAATATTAAAGCCGAAAAATATGTATCTATGCAACTTTCATGAAGTAAAATCACTAAAAGCCTGCCTTCCGCTGGAAAAAATAGTCCCGGAACGTGAACAGCAACAGAAGTTACATATATTATTTCGCCAATAGATGGCGGCAAAGACTGTCTTTATGAGTGAGTGAGTGAGTGAGTCTGTAGAGAAGGCTTTTGAAAGGACTCGAACTTGTGATCACGGAGAAGACAGACGCAACTGACAGATGACTAACGTTATGCACGGAAAACCCCATGACTGTTAAAAGGACAAAATATGCAGCGGACATTCAAACGCATTTTTTTATTATGAATATAGGACTGACCTGAAGGAAAATGCTACGTCTACTGTAAATGCAGGTACACTCGCTTACTCGATCTCTCACAATGCTCTGCTCTAGCTTTAAATGAACAATATCAATGAGATGAAACATCTGTTTAAGTTGCTAAGAGTGGTTGCTAGGGGTGTTGTGTAGTGATACATAGAACCGTTGGGTGAAGCGGTCATAGCCGTGTTTTATCGTGAATAAAGCACAGCTATTGACCAATCAGAATCAAGGATTGGAACTAACCGTTTTATAAATACATATATATACTTTATATATAACAAATATACTAATAAAGTGCCCCTATTATGCTCATTTAAAGGTTTCTATTTTTTTGTTTTGAAGGTCTCCTACAATAGGTTTGAATCCAATATCAAAAAACATTTTCTCATAATATACATTGCCCATAACCTCATTTCTCAAAGAGTCTGAAAACGTTTTGTTTGAAGACTCAGTCTCTCTAAACCCCTCTTTTCCGAAAGCCTACTCTGCACTGATTGGTCAGATGGCCCAGTCTTGTGATTGGTCTACTGCTTACAGTGCGTGTCGGAAACAAAACACCCATAACCATATCTGAATTTCGGCTCTGGAGGCTTCCTCAGCACCTCATACACAGTGATACGATCAGGAACGATGGAGTCGGTTTTTCCATATAAATGCCAGCGTGAGTTCTCATCCTTTTGACAACACGAACCAAACTCTTCCAGGCTTGGGTCAAAGTAGACATTATTTGCGGGCAAGAAGAGAGACTGGAATTGCTGACGACTTGTTTCGGCAGTTTTGAATCGATTCTTTATTTTAGGAGACAATAAATTTATTTGTCTTGCACTTTGATCTTCAAAACTTTGCAGACCTTTTACATTAACAAACAGCTATATTACACACTTGCATGAAAGGTTTCGAAAAAGACACCTTAAAGAAATGAAATTTATTTTATTCAGCAAAGATGCATTAAATTGATCAAAAGTGACTAAAAGGGTATTTATAACGTTAGAAAATATTTCTGTTTCAAATAAATGCTGATCTTTTGAACGTTCCATTCATCAAAGAATGAAAAAAACGTATTTACTAAGCAGCACAGCCGTTATGAAACATTAATAATAAGAAGAAAATTGTCTTGCATCAATCAGCATATTAAATGATTTCGGTTGAAACATGTGACACAGAAGACAGGAGTAATGGCTGCTGAAAATTCTACTTTGCCATCACAGGAATGCATAACATTATAAAATATACTAAAATAGAAAACTTGTTTTAAATTGTAATAATATTTCGTAATATTACTGTTTGTACTGTATTTTGTCAAATAAAATTCATTTGCAAGCATACAAGACTTCTTTCAAAATAAATAAAAAATCCTACCATCCCGAAGCGTTTGAATGGTAGTGTAGTGTACGTAAAATATATTTTATACATGATTATATATCCCCAAAAGTATAATTGCAATTTTTGCATTTTATATATTGCTTGGGAAAATGTATTCAGTCAGAATACACAGGAACGTTTGAATGGCTGTGAATTGAGATTGCTGTTTTTTTTTGGCCCCAGATGATATAGTTACAGCTAACTGGACCATGCCAATCAGCCAAACTTTGAACTCTTCTTCGACTCACCAAAGCGAAAATGTCAGCATGCATTACACCGCAGTGACACTGATATAAGTGCTCTCTGCATCAGCACTTCAATACACTGTCAATCATCCTGCTCGAATATGTGGTGACAACTGCACGTCAATGAGAAGCTGAGACTGCTAATCAGCAGAAAGCAGCCCCTGCTCTCATACAACACTAATTTCATCAGCTCTAATCCGCTCTCTTCGTAGAAGAGCATTCTTTTGAATAATCGGAGTGCTGCTTGTATTAGTGTCCCTGTGTTTTGAAAAGTTACATGATTCCATGAAATCCCCCTGCTGTTCAGACACTGATTACAGAGGACCATTAGGGCTTGCTGATGACATAGACTGCTGTTCCTTCTCTGTCTGTGATTCTCTCTCTCTCTCTTAACAGCTGTTGCAGGCTAGAGGCTTCCACTGGCCCCATATTTAACCCACAAGACCTAGGAAATGCTTGTAGTCATGTTAACTGTGCCCTTTGCCCCAAATGAACAAACAATCTGTGACAGGAATTCTGCAAAGGCTGTTGTAGTGCTTCTGAGTGTGTAGATTAGATGATGGTGATGGTATTACATTTGTCCCGAGCAGCTGTGATGCTGGTCATTTGGGTTGTAATCCTTAAAACCTCTGTCCATGTCCATGAGCTGGTCTCGGGCATTGGCTGAAGTCTCTTAAATTCATATTGCAAAAATAATAATAATTATAAAGTAATTTTTGCAATTTCTTCATCACTAACAGCAGAAAATGAAATTGCAAAATAATGGTATGGTTTCCCAAACACTTATCACTTCTTCCACCCCTACCTCCCCTTCTGCCATTGTTCAATCTGAAACTCACTCAGCACTATTGGTTGACCCAGAAGTTGACATGTTAACATGAAGTTGGCTAACAAAGCAATGTTTTGAAAGTAAGTCAATTATAACTATGGTTTTTAATTTTTTTTAATGCCGATTTGAAAAAAACAACAACTGCAGAATGGATTTAAGGTAAGATGTGTTAACTGGATTGGTATACTATTTTGGGTCACCAAAAAATTTGCCAAAACACAACTAGTAATGTGAAGAACTTTGGAACATAATTGGAATGTATATTATTATCAAGTAAAATTCAATTACATTATTAAATCAAAATTTTATTTTCATATTACCATTCAAAATTTTGGGGTCAGTAAGATTTCTTTTAAAGAAAATAAAACTTTTATTCAGCAAGGATTCATCAAAGAATATATTTTTTTTAAATGCCTTGGTTTCCACAAAAAATATTAAATGTCACAATTGTTTTCAACATTAATAATTTAGGAAATGTTAATGTTGAGCTCCAAATCAGCATATTAGAATAATTTTTGAAAGATCATGTAACACTGAAAACGGAAGTAATATATAACATAATAATATTTCATTTCACAATATTACTGTTTTGACTGTAATTTTTTATCAAATAAATGCAGCTTTGGTGAGCATTAGAGACTTATTTTAAAATCAAGTGCATTTAAATGCGCTTCATTCACACTAAAACACAAATTTGTCTTTCAAAATGTTAATTAAAGACTTTAGTCTGACTGATAAAAAAAAAAAAAAAACTGCACTAAAATTAAACTGAGAGGGGTTATAGCACTTACGCATTGTTGTCCTACTGTTAGTTTAACTGCTTCTATTGTTCTCATTTGTAAGTCGCTTTGGATAAAAGCGTCTGCTAAATGAATAAATGTAAATGATTGATTGATTGATTTTATTTGACCACTTAAATATAAAAATATGAAACAGTATGAAACTGTGTCATACATAAAAAAAAAAAAAAAAATACACAAGTAGTCAGGGATAACAAAATAAAGCCCGAAGACTTATTTCCATTGTGGTCCCTTACTCTGGAACCATAATCTTTAGTTTTCAGATCAGTTATGAACCCTTTCTTGTGATTTCTGCAGGTGCTGGATCTGATCTCCAGTGATAACCTGAATGTCCCATCAGAGGAGGAGGTGTACAGGGCTGTGCTGAGCTGGGTCAAGCATGACATTGATGGGCGGAGGCAACATGTGCCCCGGGTGGGTGTGATTCCTCCTGTCAAACTGCGCTTTTAGCAATATCACAGTAAATCACAGAATTAGTGCTTAATAAAGGATTATGTCTCTGCAACTCGATACTTGTTTCTCTATTCCCTTCCTTTGTATTCTCTGATCCTTTTTACACACGCACACGTCTTACCTCTCACTCTCCGTCCATTTCTCTGTTCAGCTGATGAAGTGTGTACGTCTGCCCCTGCTGACACGAGACTTCCTGATGAGTAATGTGGATACAGAGCTGCTGGTGCGTCACCACTCCGAGTGCAAAGACCTGCTGATCGAGGCACTGAAGTACCACCTGATGCCCGAGCAGAGGGGCGTGCTCAGTAACAGCCGCACCCGACCGCGTCGATGCGAGGGAGCCAGTCCGGTCCTCTTCGCCGTAGGTCTGTAAACGAGACTGTAAAAACACACATGCACAAATGTCTGTATGTTGTTGGATTGCTTTAAATGCGTGTCTTTCAGGTGGGGGCAGTCTTTTTGCTATTCATGGAGACTGTGAGGCCTATGACACCAGGACCGACCGCTGGCACATGGTTGCGTCTATGTCAACACGGCGGGCACGAGTCGGAGTGGCTGCTATCGGAAACAAGCTCTATGCTGTGGGCGGGTACGCAGATCCTAAAGCCTCATCTTTTTCAGAGAATCAACTGCTTTTTCCATTAATAACACCAATCTTAACTGACAGGGCCCCTTGTGTTTTGTGCACCTTTTGAAAATTCAGAGTTATGTGGCATCAGTGTGAGTGCTTTAGAATAAACATTTTATAATTTTAAACCCCTGGAATAATTGGAAATCTAGGGAAGCCCATTGACATTTTATCTAAATTTTGAATTTTATGTCAGAATTTTTATGTTATATAATTATATCTTAATATCTTGTAATTTTGACTTTTCATAACTACTTTTTATCTTTGTCATAACTGACATTTTGTCAGAATTTTCAACGTTTATCTCATATAACGTTCTATGAAAAAAATGTATTTTGTCATAAGGATGATTTACCAAAGCACATTTCTTTCTTATGTGGAGAAAATGGCTTTCCATAGAAACTATTTTTTTTTAACTAGCCAATAAACTCAAAAACATCCTGACAGGATTGAAAGTTGAACAGTCTTAAACTCGATGCAGCATATTAAAAATACGGCGCCCATGATGCGAGATGCTGAAAAAAACAGCAAGTGTGACTACAACCAAAGACGCATATAAATGTACATACATAAATCAAATCTGTGCTATTTTTCATTATTTTCATATTACATTACAAAGGGAACAGAATGTGCAGAAAGCTATGTTATTTCCTTCAGATTTCCCTGCTGAGGCAATCAAGAAGTTACTTCAGGTTAGTTAGGAAATGTGTCAGGTGTTGACTAATGTAATTCTATGAATGATGACGGTCTTGTCTTTACTTGCATGATAAAGATGCAATTTATTCAAAGACGCATGAAAGATCTATTGTTCCTCTCTGTCTTTTCCCAAAACAGGTATGATGGCACCTCTGATTTGGCTACTGTAGAGTCGTATGACCCAGTAACAAATGTGTGGCAACCTGAAGTGTCCATGGGAACAAGGAGGAGCTGTTTAGGTGTGGCGGTCCTGCATGGGTTGTTGTATGCAGCTGGAGGATATGATGGTGCTTCCTGTCTCAACAGGTATGCTATTCAGTCAAATAAATGTGACATTTTTTCTTAAATATAACTGTATTAATAATATTTTGATTGGAAATAAGATGACGATATGCAAGGAAAATGTCTCTTTTTTTATTACGTAATTGTCAAATAATATGTAATAATATTTCTCTCTCTCTCTCTCTCTCTCTTTGATTTTGTCTTTAGTGCGGAGAGGTATGACCCTCTGACCAGTACCTGGACCTCCATTGCTGCCATGAGCACCAGAAGGAGATATGTTAGAGTGGCCACATTAGGTAAAAAATATATAATGCTCAGGGCTTGACATTAACTTTTTTGCTCACCAGCCACTGTGGCCAGTGGTTTTCCACAGTTACTAGCCAATCAGCATTTTCATTGGCCACAATTTTGACTTCAATACCATGGGGAAAAACTGCCATATAGATATTTTTAATATTATCTCATAATTTGCCAGCAGGTATATTAGGCTGCTGTCACTTTAAAGGGTTAGTTCACCCAAAAATGAAAATTCTGTCAGTAATTACTCACCCTCATGTTGTTCCAACCCCGTAAGACTTTCATTCATCTTCGGAACACAAATTAATATATTTTTTATTAAATCTGAGAGCTGGATCACTCCTCCATAGGCTTCTTAAGGGATCGAAACTGGCCGGCCGAAAAGTTATGCAAGACATCGTTAAAATAGTCCAAGTGACTACAGTGGCTAAATCTTAAGTTTATCAAGCAACAAGAATACTTTTTGTGCGCAAAAAACAAACAAAAACAACGACTTTATTCAACTACTCATTTCCTTCTGTGTGGGCCTTGAGATTTCACGTAGTGGAACTGTGCAAAGCTTCTAGGTTGTACGTCACACGCATCACACACATGACCAGCGTCGGCCAATAGTGAGCCTACGTGTGACGTGCAACCTAGAAGCTTTGCGCAATATCACTACGTGAAATCTCAAGGCCCACAGGGAAGGAAATGAGTAGTTGAATAAAGTCGTTATTTTTGTTTGTTTTTTGCGCACAAAAAGTATTCTTGTTGCTTGATAAACTTAAGATTGAGCCACTGTAGTCACTTGGACTATTTTAACGATGTCTTGCATAACTTTTCGGCCGGCCAGTTTCGATCCCTTAAAAAGCCTATAAAGGAGTGATCCAGCTCTCAGATTTAATCAAAAATACCTTAATTTGTGTTCCGAAGATGAATGAAAGTCTTATGGGGTTGGAACAACATGAGGGTAAGTAATTACTGACAGAATTTTCATTTTTGGGTGAACTAACCCTTTAAGACCTGACGCACGGATCCATTATACTGTTACACTTACATTTTCTTTCTCAACTGTTTACGTTCATAACTGACTGTGTTTACGAGAATACTTGTCAAGATCTGCATTTTGACATTATTTTATGTGTATTTGACTGTTTAAGCGCAGTAAGCAGCGAAAACAAACTCAATTTAATACTGAGAGGTGGTTTTATGTGCGCACTTTGGGAATGAGTAAAATGATGCGCAATCCCACACCGAAATTCAAGCTCTGTAACACCAACAATATTTATCTGAAGCAAATGAAACGAGTGAGTGAGGGGAGGCGGGTTTGTGTGTCAACTCGCTGTCAGAGAGATGAGAGCGTGAGAAAGCGCAGCTGTTACAGTGTATTCTGCGGAAAATGAGCATTTGAAGTGTTTCAGATATTTCAGTATCGATGTGTATCGAAAAATCTATATTTTTGATAACACTACATCGCACCTAGTTTATTATTTCAGATGCCTTTATTAAAAGACTACAATTGAAAAATGTATATATTTTATATAAAATTCAACCTGCCAAAGTGGCTAGTAGGAGTGACTATATATTTTATATATATTTGCCTCTTGAAATGGTTAATGTCGTCTGTGTTTGCTCTAAATTGCTCTACATTCTTCTGTTAGATGGCAGTTTGTACGCTGTCGGTGGGTACGACAGTTCCTCACACTTAGCCACAGTTGAAAAATACGACCCTCAGGTATGTGACACATTTCTCTATGATATGTTGAAAATGTCTCCAGGGTGGGTGTGTTTTATGTTTTCTCTCCATGGATAAATAAATGACTAAAAAGACGGTATTATATTTTTCAGAGTAATCTCTGGACTGCCATTGCCAACATGCTGAGCAGGAGGAGCAGTGCAGGGGTGGCTGTACTGGAGGGCATGCTTTATGTTGCAGGGGGCAATGACGGTACCAGCTGCCTAAATTCAGTGGAACGGTACAATCCAAAAACCAACACCTGGGAGGGAGTGGCCCCCATGAACATCCGCAGGTTCGAAAGTGGCATTCGAGCATTCGACTGCCATCATTTACTCACCGTCATGTTATCCCAAGCCTATATGCATCTCTCTCCTTTAAAAATTATGTTGGAAAGTGTTTTTTTGTTTTTTTTTGCAATGAAAGTCATTGGGGTCCATTGGGCTTTTTTTGGACCCCATTGACTTTCATTAGCTATGTTTACATCCAAAATTGTGAATTTAACATGCGCAAAATGGGAATAAAACATTGCATAAAACATTTGTAAATAAAGCACCGTTTCCATCCCATCCCAAATCATAAATGCCTGGTGTTTGGGAACACAATCATGTGAGATGCTTCTGGGAGGGAATTAAACCAAACCAATCTGATGACAGACTTTGGCTCAGGCATTTCAGATGATCAATCCAACATTTGAGATGCTGTGCAATGAAATAGGTCTGCTGGTTAGTCCAGTTGTCCAATCACATCCACAGGCAAAGTCACGTGAGGTTTTTGTTGTGCATCGAGGGATTTATTCGGTAAATGTGTTTCCATCGCAGTTTATGCGCATGTCTTCTTATCGGATAAAACAATTATCCGCCTCAATTGAGCGCATGAGTATTTTTAGAATTCATGCGCATCTTTGCTTTTCCATCCAGTGTTTTCCCAATATGCGCATGCAAATAAGTGGATGGAAACATAGCTATTGTATTAACAAAACAGCTAAAACATTATTCAAAATACTTTCTTTTGTGTTTTATTCTTTATTCTTTATTTCAAGGATAGCCCCTTGAGATGTACCATCTCATTTTCGAGGGGGTCCTTACAATAATGACAAACAAAACAAGATGATAGAGTAAATATTAGAGATAATTCCAAACACATAAGTACAAAGACACACACACACACACTCACACACCCACGCACACTCCAACAATGCTCCCTGAAACTAGCCCCCCACCCCCTCACCAGCCAATAATGCACAGATTATGCACAGACAAGATAAGAAAAAAAAAATATATATATATAAAAAATATAGAATATAAAAAATAATAACAATATTTTTCTTATTTTTTAAATAATAGATAAATAAATAAATCCCTCTACAAAAAATAGAGATAGACATTTGTACACATAAGCATACTATACACCCCCTTATAAATACATCTGCTTGCATGCACGAGTAAAGTATACAATCCATATTTGTAAACAAATACACACATATATACAGTACACTGGACAGTGAGTAGTATGAGACCTAAAACAGTTCAGAAACACGAGCAAAGTGTTTGAAATTGAGTAATTAAATATGATTTAAAGATATAAAGAGAAGTGATCGACCTTAGTGAGGAAGGAAGGTTATTCCAATCAGATGGACCTTTGAATTTGAATGCACGACGACCAATTTCTTTACTGATTCTAGGTGTTACTAGAAACAGTTGGTCCATGTGCCTTAAGTTGTATTGAGAGCTGAAAGGAATTAAAAGGTCTTTCAGATATGACGGGAAATTAAAATGAATACATTTAAAAATAAGTGTTAACCAGTGGAGTTGTCTTCTGGTCTTCGGCGTAGGCCAGTTCAATGACTCATACATTAGACAGTGATGGGTTCTGTAAGGACACCTGAGCACAAATCTACAAAGACTATTATATAAAACATTAAGAGGACGGAGATTTGTTCCAGAGGTGTTACCATAGACCACATCAGCATAGTCCAGTATCGGGAATATTAATTGGGTTATAATTCTCTTACGTACTTCTAGTGAGAAGCAGTCAGCAGAACGATAAAGTGATTTCAGACAACCAAATATTTTCTTAGTAATCAAATTAATATGAGATTTAAAGGATAGCTGAGAATCAAGCCAGAGGCCTAGATATTTGAGTTCTTCAATTTTTTCTATTGTTGTTCCATCAAAAAAGCTAATAGACCAGTTACTTAACATCGAAGGATCAGATCGAGTGCAAAACAACATGCTATATGATTTTCTCTTATTCAAAAGAAGCTTGTTCGAGGAAAGCCATCCTTGAACCAAATTGAAATCAGATTGGAGAGAGGACTGAATTTGAGAAATATCAGAGCTAGAAAAGTATAATACAGTATCATCTGCATATAAATGAAATTGACAGTCAGAACAGATTTGAGATAGATCATTAATAAAGATTGAGAACAAAAGAGGACCTAAGGATGATCCTTGTGGAACACCTTTATCACTTATCTTAAAGTCTGATTGACTTCCCAGAAAGGAGACACATTGACTTGTGTCTCACTTGTGACAGAAGAGAGTCATACAACTTATTTGTCAATCCAAACCTGTAAGTTCCTAATGGACATTTTCTTCTCTTGTTCTTCAGGAGCACCCATGACCTGGTCGCCATGGATGGCTGGTTATACGCGGTTGGAGGCAATGATGGCAGCTCTAGTCTCAATTCCATAGAAAAATACAACCCTCGTAGCAACAAGTGGGTGGCGGCGTCATGCATGTTCACGCGCCGTAGCAGCGTCGGAGTCGCTGTCCTGGAGCTCCTCAACTTTCCTCCTCCGTCCTCTCCCACTCTTTCCGTCTCCTCCACAAGTCTTTGACAAAGGGTAAAAACCCGGCTTAGCTCCAGCGGCCTGCCCTGCGTGGCAAAGAGGCGCAACTGCTCGGTTTGAGCACCGGGCGAGGAGTGTTTCGTGGGCAACAGCGGCCTCCCTCTGCCTGGAGGAATACTGCAGCATTCCAACAGATCACAAGGTTAAAAAAGGATGAAAAGAAAAATCCCACACTCTCACAACTCTCACCCTATAAACCCCAGTGCTTGAAAGTGCAAAATAATGTTGCTCTGCCATTTTTCGGTCACTTTGTGTATGATGTATATCTAAATGTATATTTAATTTATGTTTACGATTCTTTTTTGAAATATTAAGAAATAATATATTAAACAGAAAAAAAAGTATGAACAACTTTAGGAATGTAGCTCTTGACAGGTTCTGCCACGCATGTTTACAGAAATTTCGTCTTGGCAGAACACAATAATGTAGTGCTGCTGTGCCACACTAGGTGGTAGTAATGTGCAATGCTGCCCTGTCTCACCACAGATGCGCATGGACATTTACAAGCAGAAAATTCTCACAAAGCGGGGGCTGGACTCTACACTACATACAGCTGAGTCTGCTCAGTTATGTAGTTGATAACATAATATATGTTTTATGTATTTTCCCATTTATTTATCAAATGTAATATAAACATATGACACTATTTCAGAGATGTTTGAAGGACCACCTCTGACTTAGGAGGGGAGATATAGTTTTATCGTACTTATTGCATATCAGAGAAGCACTGGTGTTTGGTATGAAATGTGAGTGTTATGGAGAACAGTTATTTCGTGTTTTATCCAGCGGACATGTTCGGTTTGGTTTCTACAGTCATGCATTACAAGCTTTTGAGAGTTTGAGCTCTACATGAGTACAAACTCTTCTAATATGACACGTCTATATCACAAACCAGGAGAAATGTCTTTCTAATAAAGACTATAGCCATACCTAAAAACTAGCTGTGACATTAAAGCTGCACTTTCTCGTGTTTTTCGAATGGGTGATCGGTGCTCAGAACTAATTCTGATTAACTAACGGGTAATCGGTAATACTGACACTTCAATATCAAGCCCTTCAATGTGAGTAACTCGGCTATTGTAAGCTCCTATATGTTGTATGTCACATTTCTTAATATTTTTGTCAAAAGTCTTTAGTTGATAACATTGAACCATGTCATTGTATACTGCATTTTCTAAATTTTGCTTAGGGTTGTCGGCTTCGGCAGCTCGATTGGATCTAGACAGTATGTATGTGTTGTGCTGTGATGTCATTGGTAACAGCCACTACCAATGCATCTTACCTCAGATTGGCAGATGAGTGAACAGTGGGTTTTGTGATTAGTTTAACTGATGAGAGCACAGATCACCCCAAAACAAGAGATAGTTTCCCCAAAATTGAAAATGTTGTTCCAAACCTGTATGACGTTCTATGCTACGTATAACACAAAAACAGGAGATATTTAGTAGAACGTCTAAGCTGTTTTTTGTTTTGTTTTATCTGTACAATGAAAGTAAATGTGAACAAGGGACAGTGAAAAAGAGCAGTTTGGACAAAATGGAAAAAAGCAGCTCGGACATTCTGCTGAATATTTTCTTTTATGTTCCACAGAAGAAAGAAATGCATACGGTTTGGAACGACATATGGGTGAGTAAATGATTAACATTTTTGTGTGAACTATCCTTTAAGTAAATTCTGCTCTCTGCCATTTTATGTAGGTTTTAAAATGTAGCGTAGTATTATATGATTTCAAAACTTCTGAGAAGTTAGGATTTTATTTCCTTTTTTAAGGACTTTAATTCTGAGAAACATGTTTAAGGTCAGTATATATTTGTGTCCAGGGAGATTAGAGTGTGTGTAGAAGTTCTGTAGAGGTGAAGCATCCTGCACTTTGACAATACATAACACCACAGGACCACGAGCCCACAGAAAGGAATTACAGTATGTATATAACCAAATATCCTGAAACTTTGTGCAATGTCAACGTAACTGGCTGTCTTTTCTTTTGTCTTTTTGTTTTTTTATTGTAATGTTGTTGAATGTGTTATATTGTGCCGGTTATGTTTTGCTATATTTAAGAACAAACATGAATTTTTTGCACTAATGTAAAATGGAGCAATATACTGCTGTATAAAATTAAAAAAACACTACTGTAAATGATATAAAGCTGTTTTCAGGTGGAACGAGAGTTTAATCTCATTTGACCAAATAGATTTACACTTTAAAGGGATGTTCAATCTGATGTAAAATCTGTCTTTTACTCACAACCTGTTTCAAACCTGTATGACTTGCTTTCTTCTCCGGAACACAAAAGATATTTGAAGAATGTTGGTAACCTTGTGCCCATTGACTTCCACTGTATGGACAATAAAATAAAGAAACTCTCAAAAACCATTTTTCATGTTCCACAGATGAAAAAAGTCATACAGTTTGGAACGACATGAGAGTGAGTTAATGATGACAGTCTTCATTTTTAGGGGTAACTTATCCTTTTAATATGACGACAAAACTGTTACTGGGTTTATAATTTGTTAAAATACTTCAAGTAATGGCACAAAAGAGTCTTTCTTCAGAAGAACACAGACGGATACATAGCAGAATGTCCAAGCCGCTGTACAATGAAAGTGAATGGTGACCAAAGCTGTCAAGCGAGATTTGTTCTGAAACCTCAGTTTGTTCTCACAAATGGCTTCAGAAAACAGTGCATTTCAGTTGTATGGACTAGTTTAATTATGCTTTATGTTGCTTATTGCCTTGACTGCCTCTGGTCATCATCCACTTACACATAGAAAAAAGCAGATTGGACACTTCACTAATTTTATCTTCTTTTGAGCTTCAACATCATACATGTTTAGAACGATGTGTGGGTGAGTAAATAAAGACAGAATAGAATTTTTAGTCGATCTGTCCCTTAAATAAACCAAATGATTTTTCGGATTAAAGGAGCGACCTTCAAAGCTCAGCCCATTAGAGGATCATTAGATGTGTTGCTCTCTGACTGATGTAAGCAGACAGCTGAGCACTCTCGCTTTAACCACCATGACCTCAGCTTCACGACACGAACACCTGTGCTGTGTGCTTACGCACACGTATACAGACACATTTGGGCAGTACATCTGATACGAGCAGGATGTACGTTAGCGTTTGCTTTAAGGAGAAGGTTCATTTCGGCACTATGCAGTATTGTCCTGTGTTATTTTAGCATCGGTGTGTTTGCGTAATATCCCTTGTAGCCATCTGTTGTTAGGCAGCTCTTTTAATGAGGGTAGGGGGCTGGGGGCTGGGGGCTGGGGGCTGGGGGGGGGGGGGGGGGGGGGGGGGGGCTCTGTCACATTCCACTGCGCATGTCTCCAGCCCTGTGGCGTACTGATATGAGGGCCTATGATGAGTTTACGGTCTGGAAAGGCAGCTGCAGGCATAGCTGTACAGCAGAGAGGAGACACTAACACCCGGCCCGTCTCTGTCCAGTGTATACCCAGTCACCATAAACAAACCTCAGCTTTATTCACCTTAGCTGTCTACATAAATCCAAGCTCATAAATATGCATTTGCAGTTTTGTATTGTATTAGATAGCTAGATAGAAAGACTGTTTACTTAGTTTGGGGTCAGTTAGAATTTTTTTTTTTTTTTTTAAAGAAATTAATACTGTTATTTAGCATGGATGCGTTACATTGGTCAAAAGTAACAGTACAGACATTTATGATGTTACAAAGGATTTCTATTTTAAATAAATGCTTCTTTTTTTAAAAATGGTATAGGCTACTCAAAAGAATCCTAAAAAATCAGTTGTGCTGCTTAATGGAATGCTTTTGTGGAAACTGATTTTTTTAAATCTTTTGATGAATATAAAGTTTAAAAGAACAGAAATCTTTTGTAAAAAATGTCAAATGTTTTTACTATCACTTTTGAACAATTTAATACAGAAAAGTGTTAAAAAACTTACTAACACCAAACTTTTGAATGGTAGTGTCCTAAATTGTCTTCTCTAGAATTCTAATATATTGAATAACAAAGAAATCGGATGTTCGCACAGTCCTTTAGAAGTGGATTATTCAGCGTCTGCTTGTGTTCCTGGGAACAAGGAATGATTTGGTTTCTTGCCGTTCTACTTTCTCCATCACCGAATACATCATTTGACATTTACAACATCCTTATCTTCATCTCTGTCAGCCATTTCTGTTAAACGAGTTAAAAAAAAAAATCCACAAAGGCATTCTACAAAAAAAAAGTCACCTGTTTGATGTATCCCTTCAAAGCCGGGTTTATTCCACCTCTTACACCATGTTTTTTTTGTTCTGTGAGAGCTCTGACACCCATGGTTCTCTCTTGCACACGTGGTCCATTGAAAACATCCAGAGGTGTGAAGTTAGCACCCCTAACGCACCCGGCGAGTCTGAAAAAACATTGCAGAGAGACTTCCCAGACAGGGCCGTGCCGATAGCCTTGCTCAATCCACAGCTCTGATACGTGTGTGTGAAATTCTGAGTGAAGTATTCGTGACTCTGAAAGAACATTGGGAACTCAAATCTGATTTGTCTTATAATGCTTGGGATCTTTTTAACTTTCCCTGTACACTTCTTTTACATCTTTATTTCAAATAGCGGTCTACTTGAATTTATGTAATAGATACTGTCATAGTAGATTAGGTGTCTAAGGCACAGGTCAAAGTATGGTCAAAATGACTATTAGGGATATGAATCATAAGTGAATGGTGACTGAGAATTACATATTTTTCCTCCATTTGTTTATAGGAATAGTCCATTCACAGGTTAAGCATTTAGCCCCATCGGATCCAAACAAAAAGATCTCTTTCACATGAGGAAGCCAGTCATTGTTTTGAGTAAGAAGAGCTGCTCACATAAAATGGTGTGGGCAGTCAGATACACTCTTGTGTTTGGCTTGATTTTCCACTTCCTTCCGTATCCTTTCCTTCTCCTTTGTGACAACTTAAAACCATTTTCTATGGCCTAATATAAACATTCTATTACAACAGAATACGGTTGTTGTTACTAGACAATAATTATTCTACAACAATAATGAATTTCTTCATAGTATACAAGGCATATTTAGTATGCCTTAAATTTTTAAGTACAATCAACTTGGATGTTTGTCATTTCAACTTAAATTACATTAAACTTACTTTAAAAAAATGAGTTGAATCTTGTATAACTTATCATTTCTTTTTGAAAATTGCTTAACTTATTTTGAAGAGTTAAAGCAATGTAAAAACATATGTTGTCATAACTTAGTGATAGTATAATTTTTTAACAGTATATGTAGCACAATCCTTCAGAAATCATTCTAATAATGATGATTTGGTGTTCAAGAAACTTTTTTCTTGAAATATTTCAAGAAAAATATTTTTGTGGAAACTGGTAACAATGTAAAACCTATTAAAGGGGTTTATTTTGTCAAACGTTTGGGGTCAGAAAGACAATTGTCTGACACTGACAATATTTTAAAACATGTTAAAACTAATTTTAAAACAAAACGTGCTTATCTTACCGCTTACTTCAAATCCTATCCTTCAAATACACTCACCAGGACTGCATTTATTTGATCCAAAATGCTGTAAAAACATTATATATTATAAATGACATTATATACAGGTCCTTCTCAAAAAATTAGCATATTGTGATAAAGTTCATTATTTTCCATAATGTAATGATAAAAATTAAACTTTCATATATTTTAGATTCATTGTACACCAACTGAAATATTTCAGGTCTTTTATTGTTTTAATACTGATGATTTTGGCATACAGCTCATGAAAACCCAAAATTCCTGTCTCAAAAAATTAGCATATTTCATCCGACCAATAAAAGAAGTGTTTTTAATACAAAAAAAAAAGTCAACCTTCAAATAATTATGTTCAGTTATGCACTCAATAGTCAATACTTGGTCGGGAATCCTTTTGCAGAAATGACCGCTTCAATGCGGCGTGGCATGGAGGCAATCAGCCTGTGGCACTGCTGAGGTGTTATGGAGGCCCAGGATGCTTCGATAGCGGCCTTAAGCTCATCCAGAGTGTTGGGTCTTGCGTCTCTCAACTTTCTCTTCACAATATCCCACAGATTCTCTATGGGGTTCAGGTCAGGAGAGTTGGCAGGCCAATTGAGCACAGTAATACCATGGTCAATAAACCATTTACCAGTGGTTTTGGCACTGTGAGCAGGTGCCAGGTCGTGCTGAAAAATGAATCTTCATCTCCATAAAGCTTTTCAGCAGATGGAAGCATGAAGTGCTCCAAAATCTCCTGATAGCTAGCTGCATTGACCCTGCCCTTGATAAAACACAGTGCACCAACACCAGCAGCTGATATGGCACCCCAGACCATCACTGACTGTGGGTACTTGACACTGGACTTCAGGCATTTTGGCATTTCCTTCTCCCCAGTCTTCCTCCAGACTCTGGCACCTTGATTTCCGAATGACATGCAAAACTGAGCAACAGTCCAGTGCTGCTTCTCTGTAGCCCAGGTCAGGCGCTTCTGCCGCTGTTTCTGGTTCAAAAGTGGCTTGACCTGGGGAATGCGGCACCTGTAGCCCATTTCCTGCAAACGCCTGGGCACGGTGGCTCTGGATGTTTCTACTCCAGACTCAGTCCACTGCTTCCGCAGGTCCCCCAAGGTCTGGAATCGGTCCTTCTCCACAATCTTCCTCAGGGTCCGGTCACCTCTTCTCGTTGTGCAGCGTTTTTTGCCACACTTTTTCCTTCCCACAGACTTCCCACTGAGGTGCCTTGATACAGCACTCTGGGAACAGCCTATTTGTTCAGAAATTTCTTTCTGTCTTACCCTCTTGCTTGAGGGTGTCAATGATGGCCTTCTGGACAGCAGTCAGGTCGGCAGTCTTACCCATGATTGCGGTTTTGAGTAATGAAACAGGCTGGGAGTTTTTAAAAGCCTCAGGAATCTTTTGCAGGTGTTTAGAATTAATTAGTTGATTCAGATGTTTAGGTTAATAGCCCTTTTCATGATATGCTAATTTTTTGAGACAGGAATTTTGGGTTTTCATGAGCTGTATGCCAAAATCATCAGTATTAAAACAATAAAAGACCTGAAATATTTCAGTTGGTGTGCAATGAATCTAAAATATATGAAAGTTTAATTTTTATCATTACATTATGGAAAATAATGAACTTTATCACAATATGCTAATTTTTTGAGAAGGACCTGTATATTTTATAATAAATAAAATTTTATTTTATTAATATATTGGGGGTCTCTAGGTTGGCCAAAAAGTCTGAATAGAGGGGACCAGTGTTTGTAAAGATGGAAAATCATGGATCTTACCCTTCCCTTACACCTGCATATGTGAGGGATGATCTGACCTGTATTCCAAAGTAATCGAAACTTTGCATCAGGAGCAGACAGAAACCCATATGACTGGAAGTGAGATTTTCCCAGACTATGTCAGATGTTTCCCTGCTTTTTTTCCCCGCTGTAATTTCCTTAAGGAGGCTCAGAGCTTGATACACAGTGAACAGCTTGTGACTCATGCGTAGTTCTGTGCTCAGAGTGAGAATGGGGGAATGATAAATCATCTCTGTTTTTCCATGACAGACATGCTGATACAATGAAAGAGCAGAATATATTTCTTTTATCACCAACTGCCTTTCCCATATTATTATTATAAAAAAAAATAGATAGAGGACCTATGAGAGTTAATAAAACATGTTGCTATCCTCATATTTTGGCAATGCTTCTTCAGATTTTTATTGCTTCCAACTTAAGCTATTAGTCTGAACCAAGGAAATTCTCAATAAGCTGGTAAAATTCTTGATAAGTGTATAAAGGTGTTGTAGCAATTCAGTAAATTTAGGAATGTGTGAGTTGGAATGTGACAGTTTGTTGCCTCCGGCATGGCCTCACTTACATTTCCTGGTTCTACTGGTTTGAATCAGCAGCCGCCCACACTAGAACAATAACCTCCGAAATCCAATTTCTGAGGGTTTGTTTGAAAATATGCTGTGGGAATGAAACAATAAATAGTAAGAGCTGAAATGCATGGAGTTTACATACATTCACACATCATTAGACCTGAAGAACCATTCAGAGAATGTATTCAAACACAAAATTCCTCATGCAATAGCTAATCATCATTAAGACATACAAAGAGGGAGGCTATAGAACTTGTAATTGCATTTGTTATAATGTAATATTCTTGAGGCAATCTGCATGTCTGACATCTGGGAGATTGGGATATCAGGGATACAAACCCTCACAGGATGAGATTACTTTCACTTGTGCTTTCTTGATTACATACAGGGAGTGTTGCTCTTTTAATTTGATTAGATCATATCTCACACCTTTGAAAACCATACAGTCACACGTGACAGGTTCACAGCAAATACAAATGGGTGTAATGCTGCTCCATGCTCAGAAATACCTTCTGCTCTTTACATATATTTATGTTCCTAAATTATATCACATTTTTATGGGAGATTTTGTAATGTTGTTTAACTGTACACGCTAGTATTACTATTATTTTAGTATTTTTAGCCATGAATGTAGATTTTGATGCTGATATAAAAAAATAAATAACAATTGTAAAATCAGCCCATGCCTAACAAAACTGGAAAAGTAAATAACAACATGCAATATTTTGTTTTGTTATGAAAATGGATTATGTAATTAATATCATAAAATGTATATAATACCCCACAATTTATACCCCACAAAATGTTCATACGCTATTATTATTATTAAAAAAAATACGAAAAAAATAAACACAAAAAATCAAATCAAAATAAAAACACGTTTTCACCACGTTTGTGATTGTCTTTTTTTTTACTGTTACAGAACTTTTTAATTTCACAGACATTAATTTACAGACATCCTAAGTGTATTAATTACTTAAGTGAGTGAATAATATAATCAGCCAGTAGTATTCAGAGCATGTCCATGTCCAGACATGTTTGGCCTGACCTCTTAAGGGACACCAGCAGGCTCCATTCAGACTTTAATGCTCTTTCATCATGGTGTTCAAACATTCAAATCAGTGCCATTTGCCCACTATAAGGTGTGAAAAATTACACGTTCCCCTTTGTCATTTAGGCTTTACTTAGTGAGGGGATCTCACGCAGAAGGTGTGAACTTCATTGCTCCGGTCCCCTGTCCTCATCTCCCTCCCTCCCTCCTCTTCTTTGCTCACACACACACCTCACTTTATCTCCACCCACTGACACACTCCCTCTCTCATACATTCCCCTCTCGCCTGTCTGCTGCTTCAGTATCAGTCTCGTCTCTCTGGTGAACAGACACTCACTCACTCCAGAGAGGCTGGATTACAACAGGGATCACTGAATTAGCAGACAGATACACCAACACTCTTTCGTCGAGGAGATACACACACTATCCAGGATCAACATGGGGAGTAGTATGTCATGCGTTCCCCAACACAACTTCAGGTTCTCCAGCAAGAGTTTCATACGCAGGAACAGGTAAGAACCATGAGAAACTACCTTAAAACTAGGATGTTTTGGAAGTATGAAGGCATGCCATACAAACTATAGAGGGAAGTCATGTAAATGTTCTGATGTTTAATGTGATTTCATGAGTTTGATGTTGAATTGATATGCCAGGAGTTGCAGGAGTCTTCAATATTACTGTTCAAACACTGCAAAAAATATGTTAAAATGCCTTTAAAAACAAGAAACATTCACTTGAAAAGCGAAAAAATACAATCTTGTGTATAAGAAATGAATGTGTAAGATTAGTTTTCAGAGAATATATTTTGAATTAAGTTTATTTATCTTACCCCGTTGACAAACATTTTTTACTTGTATATGAATATAATATAATATAATCATAACTTGGCATCTTTTGCCATTTTACTTCTTAAATAAAATGTTTAGTAATATTTAAGACAAAATACTGTAATATAGACCTATAGCTCATCAGAAGAACACGGATTGGAAGTTTGAATTTAGCGGTGTAATGATGCTGTCTGCAAACCTCATTTGCTCAGTGTCAGGATCTCGCTTCACACTGACTGATACACTCATCTGCTAATAGAATTCACTAGTGTAATGAAGTTAGATCTATTTCTGTTTCCAGAGTAGCCTTAGGGGCAGAGTTCTGAGGTCTCAGGTTTCGTGGGTTTTTCAGAGAATTGGGTTTATCCT
Organism: Rhinichthys klamathensis goyatoka; assembly: GCF_029890125.1. Classification (NCBI taxonomy): domain Eukaryota; kingdom Metazoa; phylum Chordata; class Actinopteri; order Cypriniformes; family Leuciscidae; genus Rhinichthys; species Rhinichthys klamathensis. The sequence goes on along the minus strand of NW_026606789.1, from coordinate 2,105,717 downwards.
GCACAGAAAGTAATACTATTGTGCTTGCACTGCTAGTGACCGTGATCCGAATAATTTACTGCTGTCAAATTTGGACACCTTTTCTGACTATCAGCCAGTAAAATAGACAGTGGGTCTACTTAAATCAGAGTGTTTGTCCGTTGTGTCTGGTTTGCATGTGCTCTGAATGTATATTGGTGGGTTCAGTTAAGGTTCAGAGTCCTAGATCATAAAAAAGCCTTTGTATTACTGCGAACATATCAGATCAGAGTTCAGTGTAGCGGGACGCAGCCCCTTTTAAACCCAGGACCCCTATCAGATTCAAAATAAGTCCAATGAATGATGGTATTTTTAATGAAAACAATAGATGAAAAGGTAATGCCTCTTACACACTACAAAGTTGTCCCTGTCAAACTTTCCACAACGTTCTGTGTTACAAACTGCCTACAACCTTCATTCTTCAATGGAATGAATTCTCCGGATGCCAAACACGTCCATCACTGAGCCCTGGTAAATCACCGATACTTCCCATTATTGTCTGGGTGAATGAGCCCAGTGTTGTTATGCTAATTGCATTCAAAGCAGAGACAGATTGACAAAGAGAGAAAAAGAAAAACACGGGAGTCTCTGAGGACGTCTCTCTCACCGAGGATGACTTCCTCGCTGACACTGACTTCCTTAGCTTATCGTTGGGCAGGAAGAAGTTCATTATACAGATCTGACACTAATGATTATAAATGGGGGTCATGGGTAACAAAAGGCATTTCATGAGCGGGGCATTGTGGCTTGTAACATAAGCTTTATTGTTTTTTCTCTTTAAATGGTGCAGACAGAGATGTTAAACGCAAAGGAAGAATGGACGTGTAATGGTGATGTAATCTTTTGTTTGGGACACTGAGCACTGAATCTTTACAGAGAGCTTGACTCAGACTTGGTGTGATTAACTGATCATCCTGAGTCAAGATAACCCCTATGTGGGGTCACGTCCATCTTTTCTTATCCCACAACCCCATACATGTCTAACTAGGGTCTCTTGTTTTCTGAGCAGCAGCCGTTTGTTCCGGAAAAAGTATCCACAGGAGGGACAGGAGAAGTCCAACAGCATCATCAACATTCTCTGCACCGTCACCCCAAGAAAGGTGAGGAACTTCCCAGTTTCCCAGAGGTTGTTCTTTGGTCATCCTAGAGTTTTAAAAATGCTAGCAGAAAACGGCCAGAAAACAAGTTTATGTTCAAAACACTTTTCTGGCATTTCGATTCAGTTATGAAAATGTTATTTCTAAAAGGTGTGAACATTTAAACTGCTATTTTTTTTTTTTTTTGGGGGGGGATTATTCTAACTTTTTTGAAAATATTAGCAGAACGTTACTAGAAAACAAGTTTATGTTCAAAGAATGTATTACATTAAGTTTAGAATTTTTTTTTCATTCAAGTTTATTCAAAATGAAAATGTTTTTCCAAAATGGGAAGCTTTGAATGTTCACAACTTTTGTCAATAACGTTGTCATAACTTATGACAGCATTCTTAGAATGTAAACGTGTATAAATAATATTTTGCTAATGTTTTTCAAGCTGTAATAACATTGTATTAACATTACTGCAAGAACGTTTTGTATGTAACTTTAAGAAAACCTTTGCAGAACATTAGCCACTCGAGTTGTGAGCACGTTCCCTATTAGGGCTTTCACATAAAAGGAGTACATATATGCATATCTGATATTATTGAGAAAAATAACTAACTTTTATCACTGTGTTGACATAGGAAATGTCACACAAAGATCTCCAGACGATTGAGAACATCAAATGGGACCCTCCGTTCCCCTACGACCCAGTTAGTGGATGGAAGAAAAGCAGCATTAATGTGAAGAACTATGGCAGAATGATCCACAGCTCCAAAGTCCGCTTCCGCTTCCTGCACTGCCAGGTAAGACACACCGACTCACATCCAAAACATTTCCAAACAAACGACACGCAAAAACACTGTTGCCAAGAATAATCATTCAATAAACCACTCAAAACAGACTTTCATAAGATGAATAAGGTGGTCTGAGCACACATGACATGTGTCTTACTCACTCTCTATGATCTAACACACAACAAACAGGTGGAAGATACAAGATGTCACAAAGTGGTTGTATGAAGCGCAGTGGGAATGACGTACATGCTTTGCTGATTAATTGATGCTAGTCGGTTTGAGGAGTTTAGGCCATGTCGGAACACGCAGGGATGTGAAGTGTTGTGAAACGGTGCAGTGTTGCAGAGATTACCTAGGGCAGAGCGCACTGATCAAACCACTGATATATTACACATTGGCTCAGAAGCGTGGGAATTGCTTTCGTTTGATAACATGTAGTCATACTGGGAAAAGAAATGAGTGTGAAGGTGAAGGAAAGAAAATAACAACCCAACACAGGATGAGGTCAAAGGAGGACATACTGTACAGCGGTGATTTTACAGTTGAAAGGAAATGTTACCTAACAGTATTTGTGATAATGGCATATTCTGTGACGTGGTAAAGTACAGGCCTACATCAGATGAAAGGAAATGAGCTGTCCCTGATAAATCAATGTCAGTGGCTTTACACTAGTCTCTAAGAGCAAACAAACACCTCTCAGAAAGTTTTCACAAAAGACACTTGATTTACACAGGAGTATTTATACCAGGTATTGTGAATACGATTGCTACACTGAACTTAGCTCATATTAATGCTGTCTCTGGGTGAAATGCTGCATCTTGTTTTGAGTTTGAGTATTCAGGCTAAGATAAAAAAAAAAAAAAAAAAAAAATTTAATCCACCAATGTTGTTGAATTAAAGCAGCATTACCCAGAACGATCCCTCTGATTGTGTTGATCCTGAGCTGATGAAGTGTCTGTTCTTTCAGGATGTGCATGACTGCTACCTGGACCTGTTCCAAACCCATCTCCATTTTGTCTCCAACAACACAACTGGACTCACATACCAGGTAAAAGATGCACCTTTTTTTTATAAGTCGAAATGTAAAGCAGCTCCATATATGGCCATGCTTCTGTCATTGCCTTAGACACTAACCATGGTTTGAGTCATATGGTAACGACGACGGAAATGACAGGATTTATGGGCTTTATGATGATGTAAAATGTGTCACCTCTCCATGCCAAAAATGCCACACTAAGATGTGTAATTAATCATAAAATTTGTCTCGTCTATTGTCACCTGCATTAATCTGGTTTTATTGTGTCTGTATTCATTAACCTGAGTCACCTGGTAATAAATGTTTATTATCCATGAAAAAACGTTGTGCAATACTGAATATGTCAGTGACATACATCTAAAATTATGAATTAATAACAACATAATAACATTTCTTTGTTTTAATTTTTTTTTATATATACTGTATATATTAAAACTGTCTATTCATTCCCAGGTTTAATTTATTAGATATGATAAGATATTGTATTTTTATAAAAAATATGCTATATAAAATTATTTTTTATTTTCCAGTAGAACAAATATTTATTGTTTATTTATTTATTATTTATGAATTATTTTTGTTGTTTAAATAATAAATAAATAAATAAATACATTTTAAAATCCCAGTTTTTCAATGTAGATTTTGTAATGGCTCTGTTTATAAAAATGTTCATTTAAATCACTATAAAGGGAGACTACTAACGTTTTTTTCCCATGTATTTTTGTTATTCAGGGAACACTTCCTCTCAAAGAGCTCACGATTTGCAAGGTGCAGAACAGTAACAGCTTTGGTGATCTGCAGGAATTTGCATTCCAGATAAACGGTGAGTGTTCTTGATAAACCAGGGTTGAACAAACAGGAAAAAGTAGACAAGAAACACAAGATAAAACAAAAGGAAGAGACAGTTACATAGATATAAAGATTTTTATTGCTACAATCCTACAGTTTTTTTTTTTTCCAAAACCTGTTTTTTTCTCAGTGTTATTTGAGGATGGAATTTGTAACTCTCAACTAACCGGAAAACAAAAGATTGTTGAGGCCTTCGTCGTAAAGCCACACTATGTAGGCCCAAAACCACTTCCCATGTTCGGACATTCCAGAGGTTCAAAAGCACCAAGACTAACTGAACCCTCCTCCATTTGCCACTAGTAGGAAGAGAGATAAATTGTCCTTCAAGGCCCCCCTTGTTATACGACAGGTGCGCCTGAACTCGCTCAGCTGCGGAGCTATGAAGGCCTTTCCCTCTTCACCTCTCCGCCACAGTTAAAGTACTCCACATTCCAGAGCGCTGGACCTGAACACACAAGTTTGCTTATAAAATGTTTATGAGAATTTACCACATATGAAAACATTGACTTTATTGCTTTGTCACCCTGAGCAAAACGTTTTTATCTACGCTTAATGTTCTCGGAAGATTGAGTCAATGTGGCCGTGATTGAATGAAAAAGTATTAAAGCTTAACCGTTATGTGCTGTTAAGTCCCATTCTCCAAATTACTGAATAAATCTCCTTATTTGCCACAACATCATATCAGATGGGACTCACTGTTTTAGAAAAGACTGTTTTAGGAAAGATGATGTCTTAGATTGCTGGGAGTGAGATTTGGGAATCTATCAGGCACGTCACAGAATTTCCAGTCCTGACTAAACATCTATGTATTCAGGGAAAAAAAATATATGTCTTGCACATGAACACATGCCTTTGGTAAAAAACATCACACTTTACTGGAAATGACTGTACAGGGCAGGTCAGAGTTGCTGATATCTGCACTGATAAAGGCTGGAATGCGGGTCTGATAAAATGGAGATTCCAGGTTTGATGCTTTCTTTCAGAATAGCTGAAGGGACAACTGGTTTACTGCTAACGCATGGCATGTTGTAATGACAAGAGCTCTTGAAACAGATTGTTTGCTCTCAGGGTCAGAAGTGTCAACATTGACATTTTGACATGAAACAGAGCAACGGTATCCCGACAAATGCATCTATACTTAAAAACAAGTGATTTACCAAAATATTCAGCAACCTGTTGCCGGCTCTTAAAGAGATCCAGATGGTCATCTGACCTAACCTCTGACCCTTGTCTTTGACCTTTGTAGGGGTCAGCCTGAACCCTATCATCGTGTACTGCTCGACAGAGGAGGAGATGAACAATTGGTTTGGGCTTTTGAAAGAACAAATCGAGGCTAATGGCGGCAATGCAATCGAACCGGAGACATACACAAGAGTGAAGGTATGGCATCAGAATTACGTGTATTTGCTGGACGCCAAATGAAAGCATATTTCTGTAATGAACGTGAAAAAGGTGTTAATTCAGGTCAGAGTGACTAATGCTGGTCATAATCCTCTGGGATTTCATCAAGGAGTGGTTTCTTTTGTGGTCACATTGATTGGATTTGAAAAAGACATGTTGTCTTTTCTGTTCTGACACATGCTATTGTGGCAAGTTAAGTCATTGAGCAAAACATCTGCATCCAATAATTAGCAGAGGAATGGATTTCTCTGAAATTCCCGATACTGATGATGACACTCTATCTCTCTATTCATGCCTGTTGTTTCTTTTGAACATTGATTTAAAGCCAATATTGCCTCCAAAGGTACAGTGCTCAGAAGAGACCCCAGTGGGAAAGGAGGAGTTGAGGAACTCCATCAGTAAAGAGCCCATCTATGAGTGGGAGGGCTCGCAACGAGAGAGTCTAGGGCCCATCACTTACGTCACGAAAGTCAAGCTGCAACACATGCCATGTCAGGTAAGAGCTCTCCAGGATTGATTAATTATACAACCTAAAAAAGATGAAAATAAAAAATGTATGAATATATCTGCATGAATCATGGCATAAAAACATTATAATAACATAATAATATCAACATCAATATATATATATATATATATATATATATATATAGATAGATCGATATTTCACACCACCCTCATTAGTCTACGTCTGCCTGGTATCAGCAGGTCTGCTTGAACAGACAGCAGCATACAAACACACAGGCACGCTAGTTCATACTATGGGACTGTAGTGTGTGTAACCAAATATCCGGTATACGTGTGGCCAAATATCTAAACCTTTTTTCCGGACAGCGAGGGAGGGTGAGCAATTGATAGTCCTTCTTAAGTGTACTGTGAGAGCGGAGAGGGTTTGCTTGTGAAAAGGGTGTGTAAACCAGTTGCTTGCCTCACGCACTTCACTTGACTCACCCAACAGCTGTCTTTGAACACACCCCGAGGAGCCGAGCTAAAACACACACTCGTGGTTGCTGCAAGACCTATCCGGTGCTATACACACTGCTGTGCAAAGTGATGGTCAAAAATTGTTATTATACACCAATCATTCACCCAATCGATTCGTTCAAACACACTGATTCACTTAGGTTCAAGTGATCAAGTTCATATGTGAGTCAATTCATTTCAACCAGTTTGTTTAAAAACTCTGATTCATCACAGAGACGCACAACCATAGGCGCACAACGGGCTTTGGAAATATTTTTGTTGGTGGAACAGTATTTGCAATGTGTCTAAAATAATTTACTCAATCAATATTAGCTTCTTGTCTGTAAAAGAAATAATAAATGTGATTAAATGTCTCTGTTCGGCTCACAGGAGCAGTATGACCGTGTGCTCGTGTTGTACCCCAACTATCTCATAATTCTGTCGGAAGAGAGTGATGGCCTCTTTTACAAGGTAACTCATAATTTCATTTGCACAAATGAATACAGCTGCAACTCTGCATAAATAATTTAGTGAATTTAGAGATGCACTCTGGAAATTATTTTGCATTTATTTTGCAATTGCAGGGCAAACTTCCTCTCAACATGATCACAGTTACAACTCCCTGCCAGGACATCAAACCTAACACGTTAATGATTGAGGGTGAGTTATAACTCAAGTCTTTAATTGCCGGATGTTATTGCACTTGGCACAGATTTGATATGTGCCATAAAAGTAAACTTTGCGCCCTGTTTCTGCACAGAATCTGATGCATATCTGACTCTAACTCTTGTGGGTTTCGTTGTTAGGGAAGTTGATAAACCCCATCATCGTGTCCTGTCTGGACAAGAGTGAGTTCCATGACTGGATCCAGTTTTTCAAAAGTGCTGACGTCCCCATCCTCAGCCCTCCTCCCCCTGTGTATGACATCATTTACACTCCAACACAGAAACAGGTGAGCGATTGCTTCCATCTTGAACATGGTGTTGAATATCTTAGATATTGCCTGTAAATGCTGTGAGATATTCACTTTCCCTGTTATTCTCAGGCTCTGGATTTTGACAGGTGGAGCGGCAGCAACCACAGCGTTACTGACCCATTAAGGCAGTCTCAGGACAAACGCAGATCCCATGAGCTCCAGCTGCCTAGTGTTGATGACAACCCTCTGTCCCCCGGTTATGCTGAGCCTCTCTGCGTAAGTGTCTATCCAAACAGCCCAAACCCATTAACATCAAGTTGTGAACATGATATTTGTCCAGCTTCAATGTGTTATAGGGAAGTCTTCCTAGGTGAACTGCTCTTAGAATTTTACATAGTTTGATTTCATATCTGGTGTGAAATTTGGGTTAGGCTGGCGGTTATCTACAGATCTAAAATATGGGGCATTATTCATCAGAATGACTTGCATGTTTACTTTGGAGGAGCAGCACATGTGGTTGTGAAAAAAGATCAGCAGTGTTTCAGTTGATCTGTTAATAATTAACTTGTGTGCAATCGATTTCTGTTGTGTTACCAGCACCTACAAGACACTAGTGGATTACCGTAGTACTGAAGACTAATTTACATAGTATCCAGTCAAAAAGTATCTATATTACATTAATTCTATTAGTTCAAATGTTCAACTCTTAATATGTTCATGTTTGAGATTTAATCCTACAAAGCCACAATATGACATTTTAAAATCAACATGAACTGCCATTCACAACACATTTACTTCTGTAATGCAACATATTTGTGATTGAAACACACTTGGATATTCAAGACTAGAAAGATTTTATCCACTAGAATTGATTGGATAGTGGTATATCAGAACAGAGGCAGACTATATGCAAATTTGATAATCACCATTTGGTTACTGGTTAACGTTATCCAAAAGCTTGCATGGCCTCATTTACATCAACAGAAAAGGAAAATAGTTTTAGATAAAGACCAAGTCACAGTACTTCCTTTTTTAAATAAATATTATGATGCTAAACCACTTTTTTCCCCCTTGAAAATAACATGCACTCCATGTTTGAATCACTCCAAACAAGACCAAACACTTGAAACACAGGCTACTTTGAAAAGAATAACCTGAAATGTTTTCTGTGGGCAGTGTCATGTTAATATCATTTATACTATTATAATATGTATCAATTTCTTGAATGGGTTTTTATTTGCATATTTTCAGTATTCATTTTTAATTGACTTTTTAGTCATTTAATTGTGTGCCTTTTTCGTATATATTTCTTATATTTATTTTAAATTTAAATTGATTTCTATATTTTATCAGTTGTTTTTCGTAATCATAAAGTTAGCTGTAATCTGGTAAATGAATGTGAGTACAGTCCAGTTAATCAGTTTGTGTGTGTACAGTTTATTTCCAGCAGGCCGACCTCCTCAGACACTCAGTACTCAGCTCACCTGGGCAGCAGGAGCAGCAGCTTCTCCTCTCGTGTCAGACCCGTCCCCGACCACCACCCCGTTTCTCTCCACTACTCGTCCCCGCCACAGTCATCCTATCTCGCCTCTGAAGGACCCATGTCACCGGTTTACAACATGCCCTACAGTTCTGTGCACCGCAACGGCCCCGTTCAACGAATCGAGAAGGCACCACTAGTCAAGGTAACAGAATATTCCCCACCAGATGTCCAGCTTAATGTTTAGTTCTATTTTTTGTTCTTCAAAAAACAGTGATATTTGCATTGCAAATTTGAATTATTTGCTTACAATTTCAGAAAAGGAATGCATAAAAACATGCGTAACTTTTTCATCTGTCTTTGTTCAGTCAAACAGCTGGAGCACGCCACAGACAAACGTCAAACACCAGCTCTTTGTTCCTCATCGCCACTCGGACTTGGTCTCCCACCGCAAGCCTCTCTCGCCCCTTTATGACGACCCCAGCACCCCCAGTATGTACCCTCTGGAGGAGAGCTCTGCACAAGCGTCGGTAAGTGGGTCAGGTTATCAGATCCGCTCTCTCACTTGACACCGCTGCCTTCGGTGACCAAACACCCAGAGTCGTTGATTTGACGAGCTAAAGCCATGGAAAGTCCCCATAGCCTACATTACTAATTAATCCATTCAGATGCATAATGGAAAAGGCTGCTGAGCGAACAAGACAAAGTGTTATCCTTCGAAAGAATCAAGTTTGAGACAATATTTCTACACAGAATACAGGTTTACACTTGTCGGGTTTCTTTCAACACAGGTTTAGGTCTAAATCCTTTAATCAGCTGACTACATCAGGTTTAATTCACTATGCTATCTTCTAAATCTCATAAAGCGCCTGTTTTTCTGCTATACAGCACTCTTCTCGGGGCTCTGTTGAGCAGTCGTACCCTCCTCTCCTCCCTTCCTCCTTCCGGTTGTGCACCCCTCCTCTTGGGCGGAAAAACAGACATGGCCAGGCCCTGGAGCCTGAGGTGGTCAGCAGCCAGTGGTCGGATGAGCTGCGAGCCCAGGCCGTTTCCAGACTGAAGATGCTGCCCGCTCCAAACCGACAGCCACAACACAACCACATCTCTCAGGTAATAGGACAGTAGTAGATTTCCTTTCAAGACTTTCATTCTTTTAATATTGCATTTTTCATTGTACACTACCGTCGGAGTCGATAAGATGGCTGGATTCATTTGATCAAAAACACAAAATCACTTCAGAAATCATTTTATGCTGATTTGGTTCCCAAGAAACATTTCTAATTATTATCAATGTTGAAAACAGTTGTGCTGCCTAATATTTGTGTGGAAACTGTGATACAATTTTTCAGGATTCTTTGATAATTATGGTAGGAAGTTTGAAAGAACAGCATTTATTTGAAATAGAAATCTTTTGTAACATTGTAAATGTCTTTAGTATCACTTTCTGTCAATGTTGTGTCCTCGCCGAATAAAAGTATTAATTTCTTTCCCAAAAAAAATCTTACTGACCTCAAAAAAATCTAGAAATATTTTTGTAAATTTATGTAGCCTCAAAATGGTACGAAAATGATCTCCTATTCTTTGTTTTTTTTTTACAGAGAGGTTTCTCAGGTCACACTGTCATGGAAGCGCAGAAGATATCTTACTGTTACTCACCAGGTAAGAATTTTTGGCATGCAAAACTTAGGAGGCAGTAACAGTTCCACAATAGTGCACTGATAGGCATGTTTCACGGACGTATATACGGAACTAGATATGCAAGATATGCACAGCAATTTGCATCACCAGTTTTGTGACAACAAGTTTTGTTTAGCGTGTCAAATGTTGACCTAGATCATAAGTATTTTTTAGAGGCTGGTTAAAATAATCCAAATGAATTTTGTTTAATCGTTTCATGAGGTCACACCATAAACACTCTCACTTGTCAGGATTAAACACACCATAGGGAGAAAATAATCCATGGTGACACGTGCAGTATACCAGACTCTCACGGCACAGCTAATAGGATGGTTTTAGAATGACCTTTTCCAGCACACACACACACACCGTTTGATGGGGTGTGGTGGTCCAGGCAGGACATGGCAGTGGAAACAAGAGTGCAGATGAAGGGGTGTGTGTGTGTGTGTGTGTGTGTGTGTAACATGGCTCAGGGTATTTTAAATGACAGCACTGCAGGTGGCACATGAAGGAAAGACCAGCGAAAGGACAGAATTACCACCGAGAGTGATTTAAAGCTCACAAGTGGGAGATCCTTCAAGACATCTCAGAGCCTCTCTGTGAAAAGAACACAACAAACGACACGTTAGATCTTAAATTAGGACATTAAGTATTTAGATGGCTCAGTTTACTGACTTCTAAACCTTGGCATGTGGATTTTGATTTAAATACAACTTTCTTTACATATTGCAACGACATCTCTTCTATTCTCGCATGAAATGAGATCACAGCAACAGCAAACTACAATGATCCAATCAATTCCCGATTAACAAAATCTGTCCTGACCTAAATTTTTTCTTGTTCGAGAAGCCGTTTCACTTGGATATACATCACAATAGGGAAGAAAAGACTATCGCAACTTTCATGCCGACTTTGAAGTTGTGATATACACTTAAAATTCTAAACATTCATGGAAAAATCATTGATATTTCTATAGTGAATATGAATGGCTGCTTTTCTTGGTATGCTGATGCTCAGTTCTAAATTATTTTATTGGCTAGAAATTTCAGTTTGTAATCTATTATTCAAAATTGTGGGAACTCTTATTCATTAAAATATTTTAAGATTTAATTTTTTTTTTTAAAAATCATATTTTTTGTCTCGTCACAGATGACTCTTACCTTCAGCCAGTGGAGCCAGATGACCAGGAAATGGACTATGATAACATATGGGAGTTTGACCGGGATAATAGGATGATTCAGGCCCTGCCTGGAACTTCACCACACCGGACACTGGCTTACTTTGGAGCTCAAGGCCTGGGCGCTATGACAACACAGCAGAGATGGTCATAAAAGAGAACAATGGGCTTATGCCCGTCCAGACTTGCACACATTGCAGACTAATCAAAGCCACACATGCACAATGGGCATGTCTTTACCAGGGGCCGGCATGCCCGAGTATCAGGATATTCACAGTTTGTTTATTCAATGGCTCAATGACATATTTTTGCACATGTAATATCCTTTAAATCTGTGGTGATGGTTTCACACTGCTGTATGCATTCGGTACGAACAAGTGTGATGCGTTTATGTATATATTAATATAAGAAAAAAATACTACATTTTTTAAAAGTTAGTGTTTATGTATATATGAATATAAGAAAAAAATACTCATCTTTTTTCAAAGGTAGCATTTGTGAGTTTTTGCATTTAGTTTAGTTTGTATCCTTTGTGAGTCCTACAAACTACAGGAAATTGTTGGTATATGGATATGTTTAAATACCAAATGTAAATATATTCCTTTTTCTATTTAAGTAAATTTAAGTTTTTATTATTATTATTATTATATTTATACTTCTTTTTTTATGGCTTTCTACTATCTGTTCAAAATATGTATTTGTTGTGTGGAGGTCAAAGTTATTCATTTAAAGAAAAAGTTTTGTACTTTTTTTTATTGTTTATGACAAATAAACAGCTGTAACACTGCTTTAGCTGTCCACTTTAAATGTGCGGTTTATATATATATATATATATATATTACATTTTTGAGTGATTTAAATTAAAAAAAATATTTTAAAATAAAACAAGTTCTCTGAACTCCTTTACTCTGTCATGTTGTGTAGTACATTTAATTTAGTATGGCTAAACATTGACAGTGTGTTGGAAATTATGAATAGGTCTCTGTTAGCATGGCCTTTATTGTGATCTCAAAGACTATGGGAAGGGACTTTGGTGACCTTTACCTCAGGGTTCTGGTGCCATCTGCTGGTAACATCTAGAAGTACAACCTAAATGTCTCAATCTTGCACATTTCCTTAACTTTCTCCAGAACTGTTTGAACACATCTCGGTTTCTGCTGCACAAAAACTGTAATGCATGTTAATTCCCCTCAGTTATAACAAATTTAATATTTATCAGGTTTCCTGGCACAATCATAGTACAATTGTTTGTTCATCCCCCTCTTGTGGCCAAAATAAGTATTACTAGTAACACACAAGTGTACTGACAATGCTTTCAAATAAATATATTTATTTGGGGTACAACAGACAGAAAATACATTTCCTACATTTCATTTAAAATGGGGAGCACCATATAAATGACATTTGAACAAATCAAACTTTTCAGATCTGAAGTGATGTCCTCACATGGGCATGTGATTTAGTTTTTATATGGTCTATAAATATACCAAAATAATTTGGCACAGAAAAATTCCAGTATCTCAGTCAGTAGTATCAAACTATATTAACTGATTGTCCATAGACATTTGCTCTTCCATTGAAAACTCTCCACTGGTACACACTTCCATAAGCATCTCAATATCAACATTAATCAATATATACCGCAGCTCTCATAACAACAGCATTCACTGCAAACAGTGAATCCACAATATCTCTCAAAAAAGAGCTCATTAACAATCAACATTCCTTTTTTAAATATTGGATATGCAGATTACTGATATGTTCATACACTAAATATACATATTATAAACACTACTGCCACTGGTCTGAAGTCACAGTCATCTGTGTAAGCTTATCAACTGAGTTCATCAGCAATAAAGGCACACGAGAGTGTGCATCATAATAATATGTACTGAGAATGATGGAAAATGCCCTGCATGCACGTTTGACATTCATCAACACCCTTTTGGATTACATGGGAAAAGGGTGATGTGACTGAAATCAGATCCGGAGGCCATCCGCTATGGAGTTATGCTGGCTCTAACTGACGCAAAGGAGTTTTTCCAGAGACCTCCTCCCTCTTGTGTCTGCGCAGGTATCGTATGGCAGAGAGTGCACTGACATTCGCAAGAAGAGCTGAACAATAAAAAAAGCAGATATGCGTCATTATGGATTATTATGAATCACATTCCTTAATTCTTTCTTATTTTGTTGTGATGCAGAGCTTTTTACCAGGGCAAGAGGCTTAACTTTTCCTCTGTAAAAAGCATAACATTCTAAGTAAAAAAAAAAAGTCAAAACACGCCTGAACGACTAAAGTAACACTCACAAAACCATAGCAAAGACTATGAGGATTAAAGCAATGTATGTCAAAGTAATACGTATATTCATGAAACAAATATAAATACCAGCTTTCCAGGTGTCTGCTCCTGAGCCTGTCGATTTCAGCACCCACGAGGCAAAAGCAATACAAACCAAGCACATGTCTGCCTGTTTAAGAAGCAAGAATGGGGCATCCAACCCTAGAAAAGAGGAATTAAAATTCAGAACAACAGTACAGCATCACTTAATAATCAACCAAAATAAATAAATCTACACAATTTTATTCAATAACAAACTGGCTTTTATTATAAAAGGGTTTATATAAATTAGTTTCATTATGAGTAAAACTAATTCACTGTGAGTTATACACTATTGTTTAAAAGTTTGATAAGATTGTTAATAATTTTTTAATGTCTCTTTATTTGATCATATAAATACAGTATAAACAGTAATATTGTTAAATAAATATGATTAAAACTTAAAATATCAGTATTTTGAAAACAGTCATATATAGCTGAATATTTTTTTGTGGAAATTTTGTGAATATTCTTTGAGATTTTCTTTTTTCAGGTTCCCTTTGGATTTATTTTGAACAATGAAAAAGTTCTACTTTTGATCAATTTAATGTATCCTTGCTAAGTATCATTTTGTATATAAGTGGCCTGGTGTTCCTGGAGTTTTCTCTATTTTTACTTGCACTTCAAAGTGAAACATGTTCATAAATTCTGGCACACTGCAGATTTGAGAAGCTGCCCATTATGAGTGTAGACCGATTCGCACGTACAACCATTCCTACGGCTCGGGCAAGGCTCGACATGTGACTAGATACTCTCAGTCAGCAGATATTTACTTTAAAGGAATAAGAGTTGACTAACATATGACTAACAGAAATTATTTCCGGAAAATTTCCTATGTATGCTCTCATTTTAGTGTCTCTTATGTCTGATAAAGTTTATTAAAGGGAACAAATAAACCCTTTGAGAAAGTACTAGTGTTCAGTTTCAGTGTGTGCAGAATAACGTGTAGTAGAAGTTCTTACTTGGATCAGCAACAACTGCCTGCATCTCCTTACACTTCTTCTGTCGCTCAGCCAGCTGCTGGAAGATGCAGTTCTCCAGGTTGAGGAGCAAGGAATCTGGGAAAGGGCTCCCATCAGGGCCCAAAGCATTAATTGGTTGAATGATTCCTTTGGGAAATGTCTTTACAGGGACGAGTTCCCCAGAACATGTCTTCTCTTCAGGGATGGTAAAACCTGTGCGTCGAACTCTTCTAAATGAGAGAGGGTTCGTCCAGAGGAAGTCGCTCTGATCTTCAGAATAGAAGTGCTCATACATGTCAACAGGATCATGGTTGGGAGATTTATGGTCATACTCTGTCACTACCTTGATGACCGTGTTCTCATTCTCATCATCTTCGTCCGAATTCCCAGGGGAATCTGGGAAGAAATAGTCATATGCCTCTGGAAACTGAAGGTTTCTGTTAGCCGAGCGGGAGCAAGAGAAAATGGGAACCATTTTATCTCCACCTGACTCTTCTACAATTGGACGAACAAAGCTTCCAGCATCAAACTCTGAGAAGAAATGGTCATACGTCTCAGGCACAGAAGTGCCTGTTACATCAACGTACGAAGCAGCTATGTTGTCTGCACGAGACGCACAACGCTCAGGTTCATCCTCACCGAAGAGATACTGCATTATTTCAGAAAATGTGATACCACTGGTTTCTACTTCCTCTTCATCATCAGACAAGCTCTTTGAGCCTGAAGTGTTCACATGGTAAAAAGGATCTATAAAATCATCTACCTCTGAATGGATCGAATGCATAGAGGCATTTCTCAGTATTTGCCTGATTGGTTGAGCATCTAGAGCTTGCAGGTTCTGCACGCTAATGTTCTTATACATTCTCCTGAAACACTGTTGAGCATTAGCCGTGTAGAGATGTTCAGGAAGAGTGGTTTCCGAATTTATGAACAGCATTTCTTCACCCACAACCACTGGATCTGGATCATTCTCCCACATCACACCGCAAGAGCTAGGGAACTCACACGACTCGTCCTCTTGCTTGGAAGAAACTGTGGTTTGAAGCTGTGCAAGGTCTTCGTCTAGATCAGATATGTAAGACATGTCTCCACTTAAGCGGTCCGGCTTAGAGTCGTCAGGTAGTGTAAAGTAACCAGAGTCTCCAGCATCTGTAGTGTCCGCAATGCTACCATCCTCCGGCTGGGTTAAAATACTGGTGTGCTGGGTGTTACCAATTTGCCGTATACGCAATATGTCATTGATGGTTAGCTTCTCCATTTCATTCCAGAAGGATGAGATAGCATACACAGGGCATGGAAGATGGTCTGCAGCATTAAGAGAAACACTCTCCAGATCTTTGGCTCCACTTTTCGACTCAGCTGAGGAAGTGTACTTAATTTCAGCAAGTGTGTTATGAGGCAACTCTGAAACATCTTGTGTAGGACCACTTATGTGTTCACTAGATCTGGTAGACTTGCCACAAAAGAGTTGTTCACCACTGGCCGAAACAGCAACCTTGTTAGCACTGATGTCTCTCTTATTGTCTGATTCATCTGAATTCTCTGGCTTTATGGGTGAGGCATTCACATTTAATGCCTTACTAGTCTTAGTTCTGCTTTGGATCTGACTTTCATCTGTTCCATGATAAATATTATCAGACATATGTCTCTCAGTCTTTGCATCTGTCTCACTTACAGGTATATTCACGTTTATTTCAATGGTTTGAGAGGCCGAATGGCTTTGATATTCTGAAATGTTAACTTGAATACATGCTTTCTGTTTTTGAGGAGTCTCCTGTGAACAAGTAAATGTTTCTGGACCATTTCCATCCGAACAAGATTCTACTCCATCTATGTTCTCAGTTAAAGACAACAAGCTTTCTTTGTCTGAAATTTCTACCATATTCCTTTTGCTTGACATGGTTTGTTCAGTTTTAAATACTGAACAGTCAGTATCATTTCCTAAACAGGGTAAATCTTTGTCCTCGGTCAATTTAAAAGAGACTATGGAGGAAGGAGGCTTTGTTGAATCAGCAGCAATGGAAATGTTAGAAGATAATAAGGATTTCCTCTGACATCCTGCACCAGAATTATCACTTAGAGGTGCTGATATGGTCTCTCTAATACCGGTCCAGCTCTCTAAGTTTACAGCAGGATCAAATTTAAGCATATTTAATCCACCTTCTTGTAAATTCAGAACTTTATTTATCTGGGGTAATGGAGGAATCTCTGCTTTCAATTGTCCATTGTTTACAAGAGACACATCATGCATGCTTTTGGAAATAGTATTAAAGCTTGAGTGTACAACTTCAGGCTTTGAAGGTACGGTGCCTAAATTACTGATAAAAGATACTGGCAAGCTTTTTGAAGACTTCAAATCAGCTGAAGCCTCCAAGTCAAACATGCCTCTAGGCTTTAAAAGATCAGTATTTTGAGTTGTTTTATTTCTTTTAAGTGACATGTGCTCTGTCTTCCAGACATCTGCAGGAAGGCTATTCATCTCTTCTCTCTGAATGAATCTCTCTTCCTCTGATTCACTTTGATGGATGTGGATCTGAGCCTCATATCCTGGTTCTACTTGCTCGACACTCATTCTCTTCTTCTTCCTCCTTTTTCTCCTGAGATAGGAAGGTGACACTGGGATCTGACTGATTGCACAATCTTTTGAGTCCGAACTGTTTCTGGTATCCAGCTGAGCAATATTTTGTCTTGCTGGGATTTGTTCTGTCATATCTTTCCTATTTACCATTACTATTTTCTCTTTGTTAGGTGGCTTTGTTTCAGGTTTCAGCTCTAAGTCTTTGCTAAGATCACCACATCTTCCCTGTTGCTCCTGTTTCATTCTTACTGTAATTAGGGGAGTTGACAATGACTTCCCTCCAATGAGTAGCTCAGCGTTAGACTTTGATGCATATTCTTGTGCATAAGCGGGTGCAGCTATATCACCCCAGGTATTAACCACACCCTGCTTAGTGATTTCACCTATAAGACTGGCCTCATTTCTGCCAGATGGACCAGCATCTAAAGACAGAATATCCTGCTTATCAATCAAACCCTCCAGATGGCCTGTCTCCTCACTTCCCCAATTAACAACATGGCTTTGTTCCAAGGGCTGTTCATTTTCTGTGACTCTTTTTAACTGCTCAAAGAACAGATTGACAGTCTGAAGGTGCAAGTCTTCCTCACTGCCAGAGAGAACCTGCTCTGGACTACGTATTCCGTACTTACTAAGGTAATTGTACACAGGCGAGCCCTCACAGACTGGCGGGCCATCAATCTGAAGGTCTGGATCAGGCTCTGTGTCCACAACCGGGGTCCTGTTTAAAAAGTGGCAGCCCGTCTCATCAATGTCACTCATTCCAGAGTCCTCTCGACTGGCAAGCACTGGAGAGAGCAGGTCACAGTCCCCGCACTCCTGAAAAAAACAGTCCCAGTCTCGGTCGGAGATGTGCACGCTGTATTCAAAGTCATCCATCGTGAATGAATGATACACAGACGGTTCTGAATCTACAATTTAAATTAATTAATCAGTCAGTGACATGAATAAATAGTCTGGCAAAGCAATTGCACAAAAATAGGGACATATTTGAAAATGCAAAAAGTGGATGTTTTTTTGGCATCATGGGAATGGCACAACCAGTATCAACCGAAAGGTAAGTAATCTAAACATCTATGCTAGTCTTTTTATAAACTAGGGCTATATGCTGCAACCACAAATTGTGATACAAAATCTTTTAAATCAATTTTCCAGAAACAAGTTGCACTTGTTAAAAACACAATACAAACTTCAATTGCATGCCAAATAATTGCCATTATTTGAAGCTTTAAATGTATATATTTTGTGTATTAAGTAAAAACAAAACAAATATACTGTCATATTCACATTATTTATAATGTGAATATGAATCCCACTTTATCCCACTAAGGTTAATTACAGGTAAATTAGTTACAATTTCATTACGATTTTTTACTCTATTACCATTTTTTATATTAATATAATCTAGTAATATATATTTGTAAGTTGCATAAATGCATAAAGGTGCATTAAAATAATCTGCATAGGTTTGCATATCAGGTAAAAAAAATATCTACATATCATTATAGTATAAATTAAAGGAAATTCAATCTGTTATATGGCCTCTGATGATATCAGAATCAGTAACATTGTATTGGAAAATACAATTTCAAACAAAGGAAAAATTTAGAAACTATATGTGGTAAGTGAATGACAATTAATTATGCACAATCAAGCACAACTCTTTTGGGAAAAAAAAAGCTTTTCAATTTTTCTTTATTCCATTATTGTTAAAAATGCATGGGGAACCAAGTCCACTGCATTCCTTCACATTAGAGATTTTTCTTTGGTGTGCACACTATTATCAAACTAATACTAAACTCAAAGCAGAAATGTGTACAGTACCTGTTCAATGGTGTGAAAGTGCAGAAGTCCCAGAGCAGTTAGCCTTTCACACCACTTCAGTAGTTTGAGGCATAGTGAATGAATGCCCTTTGAGTGTCCTTCCAAGTAAGACCGGTACACCACAGGCCCTATGATTTGTTATAAATAGAACAGTGTTACACATCACGTAATACACGCAGTACTCTCTCTCTCTCTCTGACACCTTTTTAGCGGGGTCCCAGGGCATGCTCCCATGTGAGATATGTTTGTGTGTTTATTTATTTTTTGCAAAAATAGTCTTTCGTGGTATCTTATCATCCACAAAGTTGGTTAATAACATAACTGCAATCAAGTAATAGCCTAGTTAACAATTACTTGTTTACATAGTATTTTATGTATTTTATATTATTTAAGCATCTGGAACTCTATCAGTATAACACAATTGTCTAATTGTCAAAGTGCCATGGGAAGCCAAACTTTACTGAACATTTTCTTAAAATTGTTTATTTCCTACTCCATAACAGTTCACCAAAGCTCTTATTGATCTTTGGCTGTCATCTCATAATATCTAACATCATTAGAATAAAACTCTTGATTCCAACTTGTACTTGCCCTTATGAAAATGTATATTGTAATCGTTTAATTGTAGCTTTTGTTACAACAAGGCTAATTACAGGTAAGATCATTCATGACTCATTACCATGCATAGGCCAATGTTTACTTTTGTTTTTGACCTATAGCATTTGTTATGAAAAATAGCAACCAACACATTTAGAAACTATAGATAGGCTACAACAACATGCCAGTTGTAATATAAATATAGTGAAAATATATATTTGTGTACTGCACAGTTATTAGCCTAGTTATTGTAACATTAAATTATGTTATAATAAAATTAATAAAGTATAAAATCTTTCCTTTCATTTTACAGTGACATCTCAGCCTTTCACAATACAAATTATATTGTACAATACCAAATTGTACGCTTTTGGTACAGGTTTAGTGAGGAAGCCAAAGTATTGCATTGCCTGAAGTCAAAAGGTTTAATCAGCTGACTGCGGAGGACTCTCAAACTGGATGTCATATGATTGTGTCTGTAGCCAGCGTTCTGCTGTGATAGCATGTGTGTATGCAGGATCTTCTTTCCCACTGCTTAGAAACAAGCCATGGCAAATGCCACTCAAGGTATTAATGTCAAAGTCAGAACACATTCACATTTTGATCATTTGACCCAGCCGTGATGGTCTGACTCCTCACCAGTGCTTAAAATATGCGCTGCATATTTTGCAATGACAGTATAGAAAAAGACACTAGGAAACCAGATCATGCTTTTGCAACAAATCCACCTAGAAGTAACATTTTACAATGATTTCTATTTGAGCAAATAACGTGAATATAGGTATCATTTGTACAAAATTGCTCCTGTTGGCTCCTGTCCAGTCCAAGGCTGTATGGCAAATGGGGTCCGAGATCATGTTTAGAGATATCAAGATTATAAATGTAGACAGTAGGATGAACTAATCTGCCCAATTTGCGAAGTGCTATTAAGTCATTATGATATTAAGATAACACGTCATTATCTACACAGATCTAATCGGTGTCTCATGCCTTCTGCTCTTCCTTCATTCACAAAAGTCTGCACAAACTTGTCATTTTATCATTGTTTTACATGTTATATTGCAAAAATGAAACGTGAGAACCAAAGACTCTGCATCAAATAACAAGTCGGTGAAGCCCCTTATCTTTCACAGAAGGAATGTTATTTGAGTCTTTCTGAAGTGAGAAGTTTGCTTGACATTCAGGCCAACAAAACCCACTTTGCATTCAGTCTTTTAATTATTCATGACCTTTATACATTTGATTCTGGCTTCTGTGGGAAAACATTCCCCCCACCAATTAACCAACCACAGACCGGGCGCACTGCCCAGTGAGGTCCTACACTATCAATTCATCAGAGCTTTACTGAGACAGAGGGCCGAAAGCCTTGTCTTGTGAGTTTACTGCACCTGGGGCGGTGGGCTGTCTGAACGCGGGTGGGATTCTGTTTTCATCAACAGGATTAAGCCCAATAAATCCGTTTCTGGGATTAAGATTGGGATCTGTTTGGACTACTTAGCGGTGGCTAATACAGTGGTGTTTCTTCTCTAATTGTTCTGCTGTTTCAGCTGCAACTATTCATCCCATGACTTTTCAATCCCTTGTAAATAGAAACACCCAGGTCAAGTGACAGTTTATCAACAAAGCATGGCATGGCATCTCCTCTTCAGTTACGCATGTGACAAAAGACAGTGTTATGTATTTCTTCAAAAAAAAAGAAAAAAAAGACAATTTAATTCATGCTTGTCTATTCTGGAAGCTTTGTCAATGGTGTCATAGTTGCTACATATGCTAAATATCTTGAGTTTAATTTAAGTAGCTTTTCGGGAACTTGGTCTGTGTCTCTGATAGGCTAACTAGTTTACTGAACAACTAACGTTACATATCCTCGTTTGGGATTTTGCAAGAAGAACTGAAGCTGTATTGGCCAGAAAAGGAGGCCCTTCACCATACTAATAAATGATTGTAGTCTAAAACCATGGGGTTTTACCCATTAAAATTAACCTTTTGTCCCACCTGCCAAAAGTGATAGAACTGTAATCATTAGATACCGATCATAGCAGTCTATTTTAATAATTTGTATAAAACAAACTTAACTTTTGTCTCGGTGACAATAGAAATGCCGTCATGGAATTTAGAGGTTCACCATGTATAAACTGTACGCATTGTGCACATACATCCCACCCTGCAAAAACTCCCAATTAACACTTTTTTTATACAATTATTTTCATTCGCATAAGCCGCCTAACACGGGTTCGTTCCTTCAATAGTGTTTGTGAGCCGAGAGTGGTGTAGTTGAGTGTGATACAAAAAAGGCAAGGGTCTCCACAAAATCTGCAAGTGGTCACAGAAGAAGCATTTGAAACGTGTAATAATACTGTGTAATGGTAAAGCGTCTTGGCTAACCACTTGTGATCGGTTCACCAAAATAGAAATGGCTTCCTCTCTAGCTTTATTGGCTGCATTTAACAAGTGATAGTCACATGACAAATATTCCAGGAACTAAGCAATCACATAAAGGAAAGATGGCAGCCGTTGGGTTGTGCTGCACTTCCTCCAGTTATTACAAAAATGTTGCAGTTCCTATAAAGTCACCAGTTAACAACTTGCTTGCCAAAAACAAATGTGCCTGCCTGCATAATTTATGTCTTCAAATACAATTGTTTGTGTGAGTAAATCTTATCTTACACAATCAACGAGCACATTCTCCTGTAGAAGAAATAAGAGAAAAGTTACCTCAGGTGGGCCTACTCGTCATTCCCTGTTAGCTGGCCTAAAAACGTTAGCGTACATGTCGACAGATTCTGTCAACATAGACTGTATTGTGAGAATGTGCCCCACTTTGTCCTGTCGTTATCTTTACCTGTGAGCCGGGGGCACTAGAAAGTATTTACTGACTGTAGACAATGAGGGAATTTGACGGGCCGGTGCTCGGAACTCATCCATGCACGCGGGAGCAGATGACAACAAATGCGCATTGTCTCGTGAAAGCACCTGAGCTCGCTGTGATAGCGGTCACCAGGCACACTGAAGACTACCTCAGCCGTGCTTTACTCAATCCCATTATTTACAGAAGGTTGAATGCCCTTTAAGGAGGATAGAAACTGCTCATTTAAGCTTCTCAGTTATAGGTTTACTTGTTGATTGACTGGATTTGCGACACGAGTGTCAAGTTCCGACTAAGCGCACACGCTAGGCTACTCAACATAAAATTACTTGATAATAAAATTATACTTGATAATTGAATATTAATATTCGTGTATGTGTTCGTATTTTTCTTTATTTTTTCATGTTATTGGAGGAAAAAATAAATAAATCGAACATTTCAAACGCAGCCTAGATTTTTTTGTGTGTGTGTGTGTGGAATTCATCTTTCCCCCTGACTAAATAAACATTTTTAATGCTTTAATAAATGGGTAACACTTTACAATAAGGTTTCATTAGTTAACATTAGTTAACAGTTAACATGAACTATAGCATGAACTGTAGCCTACTTCTACAGCATTTATTAATCTTTGTAATGTTATTTTCAACATCTAGCCTACTAATACATTATTAAAATCAAAAGTTGTATTTGTTAACATTATGTTTATTTTGTTAACATTTGTTTACATTGATGCACTGTGAAGAACAAACAATGAACAGCTGTAGTTTTTTAATTAACTAACAGGCTACTATGACAAATTGCTCATCGTGTTAGTTAATACATTAATTAATGTTAACAAATGAAACCTTTTTGTAAAGTGTTACCTATAAATGGAACCTTAATTTCCATTTTCCAATTGGCCTAATTTTTGTATGCTATTGCCTATTGCCCGGTAAATAGGCCTACTGTTCACTGTTGGCCACAAGGTGGCAGCCGAGAATAATCTTACAGCAGAGGATAAAGAAGATCGCTTTGGTGTTCACCATATTTCGCTTTTTCTGTTCCCTGACAACATTTATCATGTAACTTTTATTTGTAATGCATGTAAATAATACCACCATGTACGTTACACATTTTATCTAACTTAATTTCTTGTTATTATCACCAGTTATGCATTTTATGTAGGAATTTATGCCATTTAGTTTATTAACTTTTATTTCAATTACACTGAATTGCATTATTTATTTTTTACATAAAATAAACTAATTTTATATTTTATTATCTCTCCGGTAGGCCTTGTTT
Source organism: Rhinichthys klamathensis goyatoka (assembly GCF_029890125.1). Classification (NCBI taxonomy): domain Eukaryota; kingdom Metazoa; phylum Chordata; class Actinopteri; order Cypriniformes; family Leuciscidae; genus Rhinichthys; species Rhinichthys klamathensis. Next base: position 2,081,841 of record NW_026606789.1, on the reverse strand, counting down.
AAAGACAGTTTAATGTTTTTCCTCCTTTCAAGTATAAGGCAACATTCTGCAAGACATATATACAGTAGTTATCAGTAATGTTTTTACACAAAGCTCTATGTCTTTACATTAAGTACAGAATACAAAAGATAAATACAGCCGACTTTCTCTGACTCATACGTCTGGCTGTGGTCCACAATGAGCAGTAGGCCTATCTCACTCAGCAGAGGGCAGGCATGTGCTCCCCTCTTCCAGGCCTGAGGGAGGCTTCAAGGAAGGGTCTCAGACCACAGCCTTCCTCTTCAAGATGAGTCATTTCTGAAGCATTAAAGGTCATACAGGCAGGAATAGGATGAGTGTTATTTTTAGTTTAATAACCCACCTCCATTGTCCTATCCTGTTACAAAGATTTTGGATGACTGTGTGTAATATCCCCTTTATTCTTATCAAGGACTGCAGCTTTTAGTACAAATTATTCTTTTGGATAAAGTACATAGGAAAATTTCACAGCGGTTAGGATAAGAGTGTCAATTAATCCTAAATTATGTCTGACTGAAAGATCATCTCCATATGTCACAAGATGTCGGGTCTGACAGGAAATGTGATTAAAATCCTTCCAGACTGACGCACTGCATCCTCTCAACCTCCTGCACGGCCTGTGTGTTTACTCTGAGTTAAACATACCAGGACTGATCACAGATCCATTCTCCGCTGGTGGAAGTGTTTGTTAATGAGTGATCTGATGACAAAGGTCTGACAGGCCCTTCTACCACACACAGACTGATGGCTCAACCTGCTTCTCTGAGGTCGCCTGGGTTATCAGTGCCCACTAAACAATAGGAACCGGCGGGGCAAGGCTCTGGCCAGCTCTATAGCATTGACATGCTGCATGCCTACAGACCTATACAAACCAGCGCTGGACACACAGCCCTCTTCACTCACCCCGTCACTCATCATGGCTGATAACAAGAGCAGGGCTGTCACTACTCATTCATTTAGCACGCTGTGAATGGACTGAGTTGCCCTCTGACCTCTCAGGTCTGCAGCTATTACTCCTCACAACCCAATCAGCCCTGGACAGAGAAACAATGACCTCTGTGAGTGTTGAATAGCACTGATGAAAGATATTGCTTGGTATACAAATAGCAGAAAGAAATTCAAGATTGGTAAAGCATGTACTTATTATCAGGCCTAGATTTTGCAGATGCAGATTTTTGGGCATTTTCTGCACAGATTTTAGTGGAAAGGTTGTTGAATTATGCAGTATCAATTTATCCTGATCATTCATCACCTCACAGCCCTATAGGCTGAAGCTACAGTCTGTATCGGAAACAGAAATGATTAGTTCACCTCTTGAGTTTTCTGGTCCAAGTCGTTTGTTCATCACAAGTTATGGAAAAGACATGACAGAAATTCAGATCCATCCTGCCTTGTATCACTGGTTCAGGCTTCTGCTGGTGGTGTAATGGTGTGGGGGGTATTTTCTTGCCACACTTTGGGCCCCTTAATACTAATTGAGCGTCATTTAAACGCCACAGCTACCTGAGTATTGTTGCTGATCATGTCCATCTCTTTATGTAATGTACCCAATGTACCCATCGTCTGATGGCTACTTACAGCAGGATAACGCAAATCATCTCAAACTGGTTTCTTAAACATGACAATGAGTTCACTATACTCAAATGGTCTCCACAGTCACCAGATCTCAATCCAATAGAGAGTGGAATGGGAGATTTGCATCGTGGATGTGCAACCGATAAATCTGCAGAAACTCAGTGATGCTATCATGTCAATATGGACCAAAATCTCTGAGGAATGTTTCCAGCACATTGTTAAATCTGTGCCATGAAGAATTAAGGCAGTGATATTTTACTCAGAAAATCACTGATGTGTTTCCCTGTTGTTGAGATTAAATGTTTAGAAGTAGGGCTCTTATTGTGCTTTCACAGTTATAAGCCATAATGCTTTGAATGACACACACACACTTAAATCCCATTCTTAGACTCATCTGGGTGTGTCTTCAGCCCACGCTCCATGGCTCGTACACTGCCTCTTCTGTTCTCTCCAGCCCACTGAGCGTGTACAGTATAGAGCCGAGTCCTGGCAGAGCAGCCAGGCGAGCAGAATGTTGAGACATTACTGCTTTAGGGAGTGTTTCGTGCGCCTGTGTGCTCGGCTCTGCAGGAGTTGAGAGGGGATGACGTCAAGGCTGGACTGCAGTCAGGATCAGACAGTAAATCACAGGGCATCCGCTCTCTCACCGCAAACACACCTAGCTCGGCCTGGGGAGGACACGTCTGGACTCACTCCTATTCCCTCTCTCGGTATACACTCCCTTACTATGTGGCTCACGGATTGGCTGGACAGACAGAGTAATAGCTTGCCGCTGAGAGGAGTGAGGTCTGGTGTTTTCCCTGGACTTCCCCCTTCAGTATGCCAGGCTTCAGGCTGGGGCCTGAATAGCAACTGAGATGGTGTTTGTTCTTGTGGGCTTCCAATAAATCATACTAGACACGCCTTTTATCATTTATATAGTTTGAAATATTTTTGGCGGCTGATGCTGTTTGAAAAATGCCTTTGCTGGAGCCTGACCAAAGGGACAAGTTAGAGGGTAGAATTTTCCAAACTTGTAATTGCTATGACGGGATCATTACAGAAGGTTGAGTGTTTAACATCCAATTAAATCGCTGAATTACCAGCACTCACCCTCCTCACTTCAGTCCTTAGAATGGGACCTACAGGAGTGCAGTGTCTCGGAGGAGTTAGGGCTAAATCTTATCTTATTTGTCAGGTAAATGGCCCCAAAGCGTACAAACGTTTCCTTCTCCAGAGGAGTCTGTTTGTGTCCTCCTGATTTGGATCAGCAATTCTCTCTCATTTAGGTAAACATCACTAATTAGTCACTGACTGGTGACATCAGCCTAACCCAGTGAAAGGTTTTATTGAGTTCTCAGTTATGTTTCATTGGATTATTGACTTATGTTTTCCCTTAAATTCCTTAGGAAAAATGAAAAAAGACACAAATATGACAATTGTTGAGCATAAGAGTATTTTAGGCTATTAATGTGGATAACATGGATTATTTGGTCATGGAAAAATCGAAAAATTGACAAACAAATTGGCTAAAAAAGTTTAGTTGACCATTTACTGCAGTTACTTCTGTGTGTTTTTGTGAAGGGATGTTTACAGTAATTTATGTTATATGAACTTTCTAGTTGTATAAATTAGTTCTTATTTGATGCTCTCACTTTAGCAAATCTGACTGCATTTGTGCCACATAAACATCACATTATTGTTGTTAATAAATGTACCTGTTTAGAAAGGTAACATTGGCTTTCCAATCTGACCTCACTATGCTAAACAATAACCAACATTAGTTTAGTAAAATATAGATAAAAAAAAAAAAGAATATTCTGTTGTGATTGTGTGTCTTTAAGTACATAGTTTAAGTACATCATTTCAAATTCAGACATAACCACGCACAGTTTAGTCAGTTGTAAGCCCAGTAACGGCTCTGGATGATTCGCTGACTGACTGATTTATCATTTATCTAAAATAATTTACTGCAATATTCCAAGAATTGTCAATTTCATGGTGACTTTAAGAGACCCTGATATTCTTGCATGTAACTACTTTCGAAATACCCTCCGTACACTTTACATGTTCTATTAGCTGTAATTTGTTTCAATTGTGAGTTTGTTTGTACGTGTAAATGAAGTTTTGAAGAGTCCTGAAGCTTAGTTCACTTGTTGAATGGCAACATTCTTCACCAGTGCTGTCAAATTACTCAGAGCTAAATGAGACCAGCGAGGCTGTAGATAAGATTTGGAGGTGAAAACAACTACATTAACATAACCAATGAGTCAGTTCATTCTTTCTCATTAAGAGCATAGAGGAATTTGTGTCCGGGCCGCCCTATTCTCTGGACAATAAGGTAAGGTGGATTCCAAGCAAGTGCTGCTGACGGGACCCCTTTCTGGAGAAGTGCTGCTCTCTGAAGGGTAATAGCCCTTATGTATGACGACACGGTCTGAGGCAAGAGGTTGGAGCTTATTTGCTTGCATGTTGCCATAACAGTAGGATAACAAGTAGTTGCAACCGATGTGTTGCCTTGTTTAATGAGGCACGAGGAAAGGGGATAGGTCAAAGGTCAGACAGGGCTTTAAGCATTTTTTAGCCCTTTAAAGGTGACTAACATCACACTGATCGATAGAGACTTAAATATACTTCAATACATGTCTCGAAACTTCTCAAGGTTATCACACTGCGGTGTTCCAGACTTATGATGGTGAATAAAAGCCGACACAGCCCTCCGAGCCGCTAATCTATGGTGTACCTTGCCAACAAGAGACAAGAACTTTTTTATACCTCCCCGCAGGAGCTCCCTGCCCCTCTCTCCCACAGCTCAATGTGGAGCTGCCCTGCTCTTTGAAGTGATATTTACACTCTCATTCATCGCATGAGAAGAAAAAAATAAAAAAGAGGTAAAATAAAGAGAAAGAAACACCTGCCAGACAGCAAACAGCTCCCAAGGTCCACAGCTCCTCAACAGCGATCCCCATGATGTCATCGCAGTCACATTGCAAACACTGCAAGTTCTCAGCCTCTGCTTTGTGATTGGCAGGCGCATTTAGAGCAATGTGACCTTTGTGTAAAACGTCCAACGGCTGTCTGTAGCTCTCAGAAGTTCTCTTCGGACAGTCTGAAGGATTAGAGGTGCCAATAATGATTTTTGTGGAGGTACAAACCTACTTTTCATCGTCCAGACCTCAGTTCAGACTATCTTGGATTTCTGACTATTGATTTTGATCTTTTCAGTGGCAGCGTGATCAAAAAAAGTCATGCGCTGATATAAAACGCGCAAAATATGACTTTGCTTAAGCTTCAAAGAGATGAGAGCGACAGTCGGTTGAAAACACAAGCTGTTAGCTTTCCATGATAGTCTCAGTTTTAATCAAACAGGGTGAGCTGCATGCTGGGAATGAAGTTTCACTCTTAGCCACCAAGAACAACACGGGCCTGCCTAAACAATGGGAAACTCAAAATAAACCTCGGCTCCTTCACTCCCTCTCCAAGCTCCCACTGAGGCCAATATGATAAGAGAGGCAGGAGCAGGACTTCAAGACATTTAGGCCTTTAATGCATTATGAGGTTCACACAGCGAAATCACATTAAATACTTTAATTCTTACTGTTGGGGTGGGGTTGCTGAGGTGAACACTTAGAGGGGGGGTTGGTTCCTTCGTGCACTCCATTTGATTAAAAACCCCCTTCATGTGCTATACTTTTATTACTCTCAGGAGTCAGGCAGCACTTCATAGCCGCTCCTGTCTGGTGTCCATGAACAGTTTTTGTGGTGTGATGCCCCACAATATTCATTTATCACTCTGAAAATTACTCTTTTCAAAGGCTTATGCTTGTTTTTTTGTTGTTGTTGTTGTTGTTGTTATTTCCGAGATGATGAGGAAGATATGAGATACACCTGTGGTTGTACATATACACTATGTATTAGCTGTTGTTTTTGTTGTGTGGTTTTTCTCAAGAGCTCATATTTTTACATTTATCATGGTTTATTGATCGCCTCCGTTATTGAGATCAACGTGTTAAGTATTAACTTTAAACATCTTATTGTTACAAGATGTTCTTTCTTTTAGAGGTAAATAAATCAAAATGTTCTGACTCTCTAAGACATAAATAGTAAAAAAAACAAAAAAAAAAACACGCCGCAGTGAAACTAATTGATACTAAGAATATTTAAATACTGCTTTAAATATGGTTAATTTTTCGTTGATGTGCTCTATGAGTTCTGGTGCTCATGCAGTAGAGGTCTGCTCAAGTTAGTCCCATTTCAGCCAAGAATATGTCATTTTGTCTCGTTCCTGCTCGAAAAAGCCCGCTGGTAGAGGACTACACAGATTTTTAGTAGGCTACCTCTTCTGGAAGATTCTGTCTCGCTCCAGTACCATAGGACATCAGACTTATCAGACCACATCTTGCTGCATTTGTTGCTGAAGCCAAAATTATGGTGCTTTCCCTTGCTGCCAAATATAATTGTAAAACATTGAGAATATCCAACCCTGCGCCTGTTAACCATTTTGTTTGTTGCTCAAACTTTCTGTAGCCTAAACATATAAAATACATTTAGCTTAAGATTTTTATATTTTGCGGGAGCCCCCCGAGTGCACTCTGTTGTGTTGGGTCCTGCAGATCTTTTGCATGCATCATGCAGCCAATGTGAGTTTGAGTCTTTCCTGAACCCAATCCCACATCATTTCCTACCCTCTCTTACTATCTTGTCAGTGAGTGTGTTTACATGTACAACAAAGACCTGATAATTATCAAACATCAGCTCATTATAATAACCTGACAATGCAAGAAAACGAAAATATATTTCAGTTAAAATTAAGATTTTTATCTTTTTTTTTTCAGTTTTGATGTCAAAATGTGAACATGAATGCACACACTGAATAAGTTGTCAGAATACCAGTAAAAGTTGTCTTAAAGCAAAATGATCTGTTAGTTATGTATAAGCATGCACTCTAAATGCTAGGCTGAGTTTGTCCATATTTGACCCAAACATGTGTTGAGCCAGCATTTTTATAGTGTGTATAACTTTTTGCTGTAATGCTGGGTTAAGCATAATCTGTGTGAGGTAAATGTAAACACATTAATTAAAAGCTGGTAAAAGGCCAAAAAAACTAAAAAAAACAATAACACGATTCAATTTATCGTCCTCCTTTTGCCCTCTGCCCCCTGCCGACAATAGGGGGAGATGTCCCTCCCCCTCAGATGCGGAGGACCTTGCGATTTGAGAGCCCTCCTGTGCAGTCCTACTGTGGGGGCCCTGGGGCCACGTTACCCCTAAATACACAACACTCTCTCTGTCGGACCCCCTGAGCTCAAACCTGTTGAAACGGCTGCTGGCTATGTATGCAAATGTTGTAAACTTGTGGCCTCGAGGCTCTCTGCTTGCTCTCTTCACATGTGTCACCTCGATGCCTGTGACATCTAGTACATTCATCCAGAGCTGTGTTAAATGAATGGATTTTATTGAGTGAGATTTGCTCCTTTTGTTCTCCTTGCCATTAGTGTCTTCTCCATTTAGAGGAGAGAGTCTACGTGTTTGTGTGTTTTCCTGAGCAGAAGCAGACACCTCCACACACGCCGCACTTCCCCGCCGCGTTACTCTTCTAGTCGAAGCTATTTCTGAGCGTATTGATGCGTTATCCAGCTGTGCCGCTGAGATTCTGCTAAATACTGACTCTAAGCCACAGGTTACAAGTCCAAATCCTGCTCATTAGGGCCCTAATTGATTGTAATGTGGCCTTTGAGAAGCACTCCCTGCTACGGGGTGGTACTACACTTACGGGTTCCCCCGCTGTCCCTTTCCTGTTGTCTGCATCGGGCACCAGCGGGGTCTGCGGTTCGGCTACAATCGGCCTTCGCAGACGGAATCATTAAACTGGGGGGGTGGCACGAAGCCTTTCATTGTGGCTGTTTCTGTGTACCAGCTTGAGCCCAGGACAGTGTCCACTCTGCCTTCCCAGCAGGAGAACCCCATCCTGGGCTGGACATTGTTGGGCTCTCCCCTTGACTTGCTGCCTGCTGCTCGAGATTCATAGGTTTGATTTTAATGCCAAGTCCTTGGACTAAAGCCCACCTTGCAGGGGAGCTAGGTCAATATTGGTTTTGAGAGCATGTGGAAAAATGTCAAAATGTTAAGTTCCATTCACTTTCCCCAGTGCTGTTTGTTTCTGCAGTGAAAGGCCTATTGGGCCATTAGTGTAAATAACGCTTTGTCTCAGCTCAGTCTCCAGCAGGAGGGGACAGAACAAAACATAGATATAGAGATTAAAGTTTGGCCTTAAAATGGCGAAACAGCAGGACTTACAGAGACCTTAAAATGACAAAAAAAGGTGAGATAAAGAAAACAAACTGTAATCATCCTGCTGTCAGGAGAATGAATGTAATGCATCTTTAGAATCACTCTCCCTGTCTGAGGTCGGAGAGCATTAGGGTCTGAAAATGGAGGGAAAGTGAAGAGCTTTGTTTGAAATGCAGGATAAATTTACATTTAACACATTAGCGACAAACGGTATGTTGGTAGGGCACTTTTGAACCTGAGGGGAAAAAAACCCCTCTTAAAATCCACTTTTGACACTCTCACAGGTTTATTTCATTTGTCCACTAAAAATGTCCAACAGTGGACATACATCACAGGAGAATTGTCTCTATGTATATTTTACATGTGGTGTAAATATTTAGGTATTTTTAAATAAATCTTTTAATTTTTAATAAATGTATTTGTTTTATTTATTAATGTTTTATATAGCCTAAATATTTACACCGCATTTCAAATGAAGTATTTTGGATTTTCATGTTGTTTAACCACACTGAGTGGTGCTCATTACAGTGATATAAATTACATTTTAAACATTTTAATAATAATTAATAATTTAATAATAATATTTGAAAAACATTCCCAACTCTTTTGTCTTACTAAAGCTTCATAGCTAGCATTTTATTTATCCCAAATACACACAAAAATCATATTTTCACACATTTTGCATATAAGTTGACAGTGATATTTACCTTGCAAATTTGTTCTTCTTCTATACATTCTCTTAACTGTCATTCATAAATAGGTGGAAGTAATTTACAATGATTGATTTTTTTTACTTTTTTTTATAATGGATTTTCATATTTTAAGATTGAAAGTCTGGGTCTGGGCCAAGGATAAAAAATAAATAAAAAAAACGTTTCCAGGACCCATGTACTGTATGTCTATTTTTCTGTGGGAAAGGTCATTCAGTGGACTGAAGAGATTCCAGACACAACAGTCTGGAGTTCATTTAAATCTTGATGTGAAGGCCAAGCACTTGAATTACTAATGTCAAATTTCTTGACAGCGAAAGTCCAATGGACTAAGATTAACAAGACTGCAGACTAATGATCAGGCAGGTTATGGTTAAGACATTACAGAGACTGTAAATAATGCAAACCACAATGTTGCATAGACAATGTAATTTAAGGTGCAGTGATTCATTATATTCTGATACTCTTCCCACATACTGAATGGACAAATGACCAAACGGTGCCACCAGCACTTCTTCAAAGTGACAGCCATGTTTTAAACATTACATTTACTTCCATTCAATCCAAATGACATGTTTAACTACAAAAATCCAACATAAACAACAACTTACAAACTTGCCAGAGTTTCCATTTATCACATTATTTCACTCATTTATTCATCTTCTTCTTCAAAAGAGGTATGTTTACTTATTTTAACAGTTTCAGTCTATTTATGATAAGTGTTGGATTGGCAGAAGTATCTTGTTTTCCATGATTTGGTAAAAAACCTTCCAGGGTCCATTTGAAATAAAAAAATGTTTTAAGGAAAATCTCGATCTCCTGTTGATTTTAACCATTTGTGCTGGTGTATGTATGTTTATCTGCACATCTGCTTGTCTTTTGAAATCAACTGGTGTTTACTTGGACATCATGGCTGAAAAATGCCCAACAGACCCCTTTATTACCATGAAAATTTGACTCTACAATATAACTTTCTACTGGAAATGGATGACATTGTGAAAAAGCAGCTGTTTTACAGCAGTCCAGCCCCTTCCTCTCGCTTTGAGCTGTCCTTTCTCCTCACGACCCCGAGGGAACGTGCCACTCTCCCATCAATGACTTCAATTAAACACGCAGCAGTAAAACTGTTCCCGCTCCACCTCCTCTCTTATTTGCTTTCACCACATTCTGCTCTTTTATTTGTCTGCTCTGCTCTAGCTCTATGGCATAGGTAGCCTTTGTCACATCTAAGACTTTTTCTTAAAGAGAGGAAGAAAATAGTTTAATTTTGATGAGAAGTGGGATTGAAAAAACACTGATAACTAAGTGTTTTTTTCCCCTTTTAGATCTTGATATACAAAGGACTCAAAATCTTTTTGGTACTTCAATAATTTTCAGGCATATATCCTCGAATTTATTGAGACCAAATTAATTTTCATGACAAACACAGTTTTCCTTTTTGTGTGTCTGTTTATGTATTTCCTATAAAACAGTCTGTGACAGACAGCCATGATTAGTTCGTTGCAAGTGGTTCCAGGGGGCGTGGCATTCTCATCCTAGAGAGCATTTGATTGGACAAAATTATGTGTAGTGCAGGATGATCAATGTTTTGGTTTCATTTTTCTGTAAGGGAAAGATCAAACATTTTAAAATTGAAATATCTGGAGTTTTGTTGTTGTTTTTCCTTTATTATTATTATCATCAATATTAAGATTTCGTAAAAGAGATCTTACAGTTCTATTTATAACATCATTTGTTACATCTCAATAAATAAAGTGTTACATTTTATTTTAAAATATCTGCTAAAAGTAGATTTTGTCAGTATTTTGAAGTACACTACCATATACTTAGACTAGCAGCTAAGCTATATTCTGTCTTTTGAAATAAAACATGCATTTGGAAACAGCAGTTGTTTTACAATGATCTGTATTAGCAGGTTGTAGACAGACATTAACTTAACCAAATACAACATTAGCTGCCTCATCTCCATGTTCACAGCTGCTAATGGGATAATTGAGGACCCTCGCACCTTGAGGAAACATCTCAGACTCTGTTCACATGTTGTTGTTATTTATGGCTGTGTGCAATTAGGTCTCCCACACTTCAGGTGTTGGGCAAGGACCTCTGTATAAACTGCACCATACATCACCATTACAAGATTTACTCACACTGGCCTCCACAAACAAATAACATTTACATGGGCAGCAGTTGCACTGAGGTCATCTTAACCATACTTACTCCCTTCAGTGGTCTGTGCAGATTCTTAAAGCAACATCTCTGCATCTGTTTCAGTCTATTTCATATATAATATGTATGTGTACAGTATATATATATATATATATATATATATATATTGAAATAAATAAATAAAAATTATATATATTAAAATATTTAATTTATATATAAAGATCATATATAAAATAAATATTTTAATATATATAATTTAAATTTAAAGGCACAGTATGTTTCGCTGCTAGAGGTCGCTTATTTAAAACAACAACAAAGGTGTAACTTGATGACACCATGAATGAATGTGGAATCATGGGAGTTGTCGTCTTCACATCCACAGCCTGAAAGCAATCCAACGCGACTCAGGCAGAAATCAATTTCATAGATAAGATAATGTTTTCAAGTTTTATTAACGTTACTGTGGTATAAAGCAGTGCAGGGTCGAGAACAGAACGAGGCCGGAGTGAATGCCAATGAGAGAGACCTGCGCAACACACTGGCCTCGAGTCCCATGGAGGAGCTCCGGAAGGATATAGGAAGGAATGATGGCAATGAAGGGTAAGAGAGGACCAGTCTCGGGACATTTTACATCGCAGTTTGTATTATGCTTATATACTGTAGTGGGCTGCTGCTGCTTCTTTTGTTATGTTGTTTATGTCTATTTCAATTAAAGCTGAAATTTTAAAAGTAAAATTTTATAGTTAGTTTTGATAACTTAAATTCATATTATTTTATAATGTGTAATGCTGAATTACAACTCATACAGGTCACTTTATTTGACGAATTAAGATTGTGGGTTAATGCAGCACTGTTTTACTTGGTCAAAACAATCATACTAAAATACATTTGAGTGTGTTGAATGTTATGTTAACATTACTCTGTGTGTTCGCTCTGTGGTTGCTATGATGATTTGTGTTACTAAATGGCATGCAGTTAAATTTAAAATATGTTGAATTGAGGAGAAAATGCTGTAATACTGTTACTACAAATAAAGCCATTTCGGATTCTCACGGTAAATCAAGAAAACAAGAAATTTAATCAATAGACCCCTTTTCAGTTAGTAAAAATATGTGACGTTTTTGTGGGCGGAGCTTAGGTGGTGGCAGAACGATTCACTAACGCTAGTTTGCAAGTTTTGTTAGCTTGTTTTTTAACAATGACTGGAGAAAATCAGTTCCCTTTCGTTAGGGAACTCCTACGTCTCGTCGGAGGAGTTTCCAACGAATTGGGATCACGCTAGGGAGACCAATTGCCTTCGAGTGAATTAAAACGAGCCAATGAACATTGGCATGCAGGACTTGCATTCCGCGCCCCGCCTATCAGTGCGGGTATAAAGCGGAAGCGAGCGCATAGGCAAAATGCTTTTACCTTCGGAGCCGACCGGTAGTGTCCTCTGAGTGATGAGCTTCGAGATTGTGTTTGTCTTCACGCTCAACGAGTCTGCTGTTTCTCTGAAGACCTCTCTGTGTTGGTGTGACGGCGCTTCAGCGATCTTCGCGATCTCCCGGGTGCCAGCTGCTGCTTCAAGCGATCTGCCTTTTTTCAAAGAGCTGTTGTCACAGCTGGTATTCGGTTGAGTGCGCACAGCGGGCTTGCAGTTTCCCCGCTGTGTTGCCGCGGTTATCCCTGTGTGCTTCAGCACAATTAAGAGAGTGTTTTCTGTGAAAGAGCAACACGGGTGAAGATCGCGTCCTTTTCAGGATGACGTTTCATCCGTGTGTTTCTGGGTGCGGTCAACTTCTGCCTCTGGTTGATGGTCATGATCGCTGTCTCTCGTGCTTGGGCCTCGCGCACGCTGAGGCAGCGTTCATGAATGAGTCATGTTCTCACTGCGGGAGCATGACCATCGCGGTGCTTAGACTGAGACTGAGGACCCTTCAACGAGGTGAAGTCCCTTTGGAGATTCCCCGATCTAGTTCTTCTTCTGGTTCACTCCAGAAGAAGGCTACTTCGGCTAATCCCATTGGTAGTCTGAGGGTGACAGTGAGGAATAACCCGCCGGGTGAAAGACCCCCGCAGGCTTCCCACTCCTCTGCATCGCTGCCATTGGAGCCTCAGGGGGAGCGCGCCGGGCCATCTCGTGTGGTCCCGGTCGTTTCCTTCGGGGCTCCGCCGGAGGACCAGATGTCGATCGCTGCATCGGAGGGAGATCGGTCATTTTCTGGGGATGACGACCCGGCTGCACTGCCCCCTTCGGGTGTGGTAGTGTTGTCCGAGCCGGACCCGGATATGACCCTTATGCTCGCCCGGGCGGCCGAGAGGGTCGGGCTCGTGTGGAACCCTCCACCGTGTCCCGAACCTTCTCGGCTCGATGATTGGTTTCTCGGGGCGGCTCGTGTTGGTTTTCAGCGCCCCGCCCCGGTTCCTTTCTTCCCGGAAGTGCATGAAGAGGTGACGAGATCGTGGACGGCCCCTCTGGCGGCCCGACACAGGTCGACTCCCTCTTCCTCCCTCACCACTCTTGATGGCGGGGCAGTGAAGGGATACGAGGGCATCCCCCCAGTGGAGCGGTCTGTGGCGATGCAGCTGTGTCCCAAGACCGCGTCCACCTGGCGGGGTAACCCCTCGCTCCCCTCCCGGGCATGTAGGTTCTCTTCCAGTCTGACTGGTAAGGCTTACACTGCCTGTGGGGAAGCTGCTTCGTCTCTGCATGCCATGGCGCTCCTTCAGGTCCACCAGGCCCAGGCGCTCTGTGACATGCAGGAGGGTGGGACCGACCCGGGGGTGCTCCAAGAGCTGCGTACGGCGACGGACCTCGCCCTACGGGCGACGAAAGTCACTGCACGTTCCCTGGGTCGGGCGATGTCCACACTTGTGGTCCAGGAGCGACACCTGTGGCTCACCCTGGCTGATATGAGGGAGTCGGACAAGAGTGGTCTCCTGAACTCCCCCATTTCCCAGGGTGGCCTCTTCGGCGATGCGGTGGAGAGCTACGCCCAACAGTTCTCCGCCGCCCAGAAGCAGTCGGAGGTGATTAAACACATCATGCCCCGGAGACAGGCTGTGGCTGCCCCGTCCCCGGCGGTTGCACCTCCGGCTGCTCGTCGCCGAGGGCGCCCTCCTGCCGCCACCTCCGCCCCTGCTCAGCCCAAGCAGCAGCCAGCGAAGCAGCAGGGTGCTGGCCGCAAGAGAGGTGCCCAGCCCGCTCGGGGTTCGTCGAAGCCCCCCGGTAAGAGGAGAGGTAAGCGACCCTGAGACGGGCGACTCAGAGGACGTCGGAGCTGCTCTTCGGGAGGGTGCCCCTGCACATCTCCTTCCCCCGGTGGAGGGCCGGGTGGAGAATCTTTGTTTTCCTTTTCTTTTTGTTCCGCCGCTGGCCAGCCGGTCAGCGGTACCCAAAGTTTCAATAAAAGAGCAATTTCTACTTCCTCTGGGTCACTCACGGTCGAGACTGGCAGTCAAAGTTCAGTCTCCTCCGTCCAAGAGGAGAATGACAGTGTGCGCCGCCTCGTTGCCTCGCCGCTCTCATTCCCCTCGCCCCAGCTCTCAGATGTCAGTGACGCCGCTACGGCCTCGTCACTCTCGTCTCTGGCTGGGCAAGGAGGTGTGGAAACCAGGACTCGACGCCCCCGGGCCTCGTTCCTCGTTTCCCCTCCTTCCTTCGCCTCGGGTCAGCCAGCAGCCGAACGCCTCCGGGCCTTCCCTGCTGTCTGCCCCCCGGTGGAGACAGGTTGGTGTTGTTTCGCACACTCAGACCCCTCTCTCGGCCGCAGCAATGCCTCCGGAGTCCGGTCCCTGTCTTCCACCCCGCTGCCCCTCCGGGGGTACGCCGGTGGTCCGGGTGGGCTCGTTGGTAGGGTCTCTCGAAGCCTGGCTAGCGCTTCCGAGGCCGTCCCGCTGGCTCATCCGTACCATCCGGCTCGGCTATGCAATTCAGTTTGCCCGCCGGCCTCCCAAGTTCAGGGGCATCCACTTCACCCGTGTGCGGAGCGTCGATGCCCCTGTCTTGAGGGAAGAGATCGACGCCCTGCTGGCGAAGGACGCGATCGAGCCGGTCCCTCCAGCCGAGATGAGGTCTGGGTTCTACAGCCCTTACTTCATCGTACCCAAGAAATCCGGGGGGTTACGGCCAATCCTGGACCTGCGAGTTTTGAATCGGGCCCTGCACAAGCTCCCGTTCAAGATGCTCACGCAGAAGCGCATCTTCGAATGCATCCGTCCCCAGGATTGGTTTGCAGCGATCGACCTGAAGGACGCGTACTTTCATGTCTCGATTCTTCCTCGACACAGACCTTTTCTTCGGTTTGCGTTCGAGGGTCGAGCATATCAGTACAAGGTCCTACCCTTCGGCCTGGCCCTGTCGCCCCGTGTCTTCACGAAAGTCGTGGAGGCGGCCATTGTTCCCATGAGAGAACATGGCGTTCGCATTCTCAACTATCTCGACGACTGGCTTATAATAGCTCACTCGCGAGATATGTTGTGCGAACACAGGGACATGGTGCTCCAACACCTCAGCCGTTTGGGTCTTCAGGTCAACCGGGACAAGAGCAAACTCTGCCCCACGCAGAGGATCTCTTATCTCGGCATGGAGCTGGACTCGGTCGGCCAGACGGCGCGCCTCACAGAGGAGCGCGTCCAGTCAGTGCTCAACTGCCTCAAGTATTTTCAGGGCAGGTCAGCGGTTCCACTGAAGCAATTTCAGAGGCTCCTGGGGCATATGGCAGCCGCAGCCGCGGTAACGCCGCTCGGTCTGTTGCATATGAGACCGCTTCAGCGCTGGCTTCACGATCGAGTCCCGAGATGGGCGTGGCAGAGCGGCACGTTCCGGGTCAACATTACCCCGCACTGTCGCCAAACCTTCGGTCCTTGGTCGGACCCTGCCTTTCTACGGGCCGGAGTGTCCTTAGTCCAGGTGTCCAGGCACGCTGTGGTTTTCACAGATGCCTCTGCCAACGGATGGGGGGCCACGTACAACGGGCATGCAGTTTCAGGTCTGTGGACGGGGCCTCAGCTGCATTGGCATATCAACTGCCTAGAGTTGCAAGCAGTACGCTTGGCTTTGTGCCGCCTCAAGGGGCTCCTTCTGCACAAAGATGTACTGGTCCGTACGGACAGCACTGCGACCGTTGCGTACATCAACCATCAAGGTGGTCTACGCTCCCGTCGTATGTCGCGACTCGCCCGCCATCTCCTCCTATGGAGTCAGAAGCATCTGAGGTCGCTTCGGGCCATTCACATCCCGGGTGTGCTCAACCGTGCAGCCGACGAGCTCTCACGGCAGCCGCCTCTTCCGGGAGAATGGCGACTCCATCCCCAGGCGGTCCAGCTGATTTGGGGAATCTTCGGAGCCGCTCAGATAGATCTGTTTGCCTCTCCGGACACGACCCATTGCCAGTGGTTTTATTCTCTGACCGAAGGGTCTCTCGGTACAGATGCGCTGGCGCACAGCTGGCCCCGGGGCCTTCGCAAATATGCGTTTCCCCCAGTGAGCCTTCTCGCACAGACTCTGTGCAAAGTCAGGGAGGACGAGGAGCAGGTCTTGCTAGTTGCGCCGTATTGGCCCAACCGGACCTGGTTCCCAGAACTTATGCTCCTCGCGACAGCACCTCCTTGGCCCATTCCTCTGAGGAAGGACCTGCTTTCTCAGAGACGGGGCACTCTTTGGCACCCGCGTCCAGACCTCTGGAGACTCCATGTCTGGTCCCTGGACGGGATGCGGAGGTTCTAGGTGGGCTACCACAGGCAGTGGTAGACACCATCACTTCCGCTAGAGCCCCCTCTACGAGGCGCCTCTATGCGTTGAAGTGGAACCTGTTCGTCGAATGGTGCTCCTCCCGTCAGGAGGACCCCCGAACTTGCTCGGTCGGAGTCGTGCTTTCCTTCCTGCAAGATGGGTTGGAGCGAAGGCTGTCTCCCTCCACCCTCAAAGTGTATGTCGCCGCAGTAGCCGCACATCACGATGCAGTAGAAGGTAAGTCTTTGGGAAAGCACGACCTGATCATTAGATTCCTTAAGGGTGCTAGGAGGTTGAATCCACCTCGTGTTTTGCACCCTGTACCCTCTTGGGACCTAGCTCTGGTACTTAGAGCTCTTCAGAGTCCTCCCTTTGAGCCCCTGTCGACAGTAGAGCTGAATATCCTGTCCATTAAGACAGCGCTCCTGTTAGCATTGGCTTCTTTCAAGAGGGTCGGGGATCTGCAAGCTTTTTCGGTCGACGAATCGTGCCTGGAGTTCGGGCCGGCTTTGTCTCACGTTGTTTTGAGACCCCGGCTTGGATATGTGCCCAAGGTTCCTACCACTCCCTTCGCGGACCAGATAGTGAACCTGCAAGCGCTGCCCCTGGAGGAGGCAGACCCAGCCCTAGCTTTTCTCTGTCCCGTCCGCGCTCTGCGGGTTTATGTCGACAGAACGCAAAGCTTCAGAACCTCAGATCAGCTCTTTGTCTGTTACGGAGGCCAGCAGAAGGGGAAGGCCGTCTCCAAGCAGAGGTTAGCCCACTGGCTAGTGGATACTATCACCAGAGCATATGAGTCTCTAGGTGAGCCTTGTCCTCCCAGGTTGCGCGCTCACTCTACTAGAGGTGTTGCCGCTTCCTGGGCTTTGGCTCAAGGCGCCTCGCTGACAGACATCTGTAGAGCTGCGGGCTGGGCGACACCTAACACGTTCGCTAGATTTTATAGCCTCCGTGTTGTACCGGTTTCCTCCCGTGTACTCGCTACGGCCAGTAGCACGAGGATTTAGGTATGTCGGCTTGCTACGCCATTCCCGCCCCAGGGGCCGGATACGTGCGTCTTTTTGCTCCGTTGGTTCCCCAACAAACGGTTAACCTCGTGAGTTCCTCCATCACCCCTCCGGCGCCAGGCGAGGCGGATCGCTCGGCGCCAGGTCTACTACCTCTCGTGTGAGTTGCTATTAGACTGGGTGTCCTTACAGTGGTCCCTTCGGTGACCCATTTTTTCCACTTCCAGCTACCCTCCGGGTTAGCTCCGTGTCTTCCCCTCGACAGACCTGCTCTGTCGTCCTTGCTGAGTACGCTCCCACCCCTCGGGCTGGGACTACCTCAAGGACTGCCGTATGTTTCACTACCCTACGGGCTAGTACATGTGTGTATTCCAGTGCCTCCCTTCGGGCGGGCAGGGGCTCCGCAGCGTCCCCTCCTACGGGGCACGCTTCCCCAGTGTTATCCAAAGTCCACTGAGCGGGTCTTGCGGAACAGCAGTGTGACTCTTCCTAGCTAGCTCCCGCCGTAAAGAAAACTAAGAAACTGCTTAGGCGGGTAGCTAGGCTGGGCGCTGGAAGGGGCCAGCACCATGGCGTTTTAGTAGGGATCCCAATTCGTTGGAAACTCCTCCGACGAGACGTAGGAGTTCCCTAACGAAAGGGAACGTCTCGGTTACGTATGGTAACCCTCGTTCCCTGAGTAGGGAACGGAGACGTCTCGTCCCGTCGCCATGCTTGCTGTACCCTCGCGGAGGACTGGACTCCGTTCGGCTCCTCAGCGTAAAGCATTTTGCCTATGCGCTCGCTTCCGCTTTATACCCGCACTGATAGGCGGGGCGCGGAATGCAAGTCCTGCATGCCAATGTTCATTGGCTCGTTTTAATTCACTCGAAGGCAATTGGTCTCCCTAGCGTGATCCCAATTCGTTGGAAACTCCTCCGACGAGACGTCTCCGTTCCCTACTCAGGGAACGAGGGTTACCATACGTAACCGAGACGATTTTATCTTAATGTGTAAGGTCACTCACTGTCCAGGACCGCGATTGTTATTTGCAAAAGTTAATTTTAACGGACGGAACCAGATTGGCCGACCCGTACACGCTCACTCAATGGATGGACAATCTGACAGGATTAACGTTAACACTACCTCGGTTGAGTGGCCTGACATCTACACCAACCTGATAGAGAAACCAAGCATAAAGAGAAGCTGAGGGCAAATAAATCTTTAGATGCCTATAACTATGTGGTGAATGGTCACGTACAAGACTTGTGTTGTGGGGTACGATCCGAAGCTCTGCCTAGTCAGCGCCAAGGCAACAAGACGTCCATGTATGTAAAGAGTGACATTACAGTGCAATTGTAATGATGTGAATATTTTCTAGAAATTAAAATTCCAGATACAGCTAATTATTTTTTTTAACTATGTATTTGATTATTCTTTCTTGCCAGGTTCTTCAAAAAGTCTAGTCACAATCAAACACAACAATGTAGGCTATACAATCATAGATGATTCACAAATAATCACAATAATTTAGAAAAAATCATGCAATAAAATTCAAAATTGGAGCCTGTACTCCGCCGATTCTTGCACCCAACAACACAACAAGATGAGATTTAATTATAATAATAATATTTTAAGCTCCTTTTTATGTAGCTGAATCAGTGCTGGTTTGTATTGGCTGCATCGAGTTTTCCCTTTGTTTTGCCTCCAGCTAACATTGTGACGTAATTGTGACGTCGGCGCAAAAGGGGTCTATAAGACTAACCGTCTTGAGCTGTATAATGTTTTTCTGTCGATAAATGTATCCAAACAGTTAATCAACTGTTGTCTGTCTGTCTTTGGGACCCTGATCCTTATTTGCAGGGGTGGTATAAGTACTCAAAAGTTATACTCGAGTAAAAGTATATATACCTAAATAAAAAATTACTCCAGTAAAAGTAGAAAGTCCTCGATTCAAACATCACTTGAGTAAAAGTACAAAAGTATCTGATTTAAAACATACTCAAGTACCGAAAGTAAAAAGTAAATATTCAAATTAACTGTAAATATCAATAATTAAGCAGATCAATTGTTTTGGAAGTGATATGCAATGTTTTATTTGAACAAATGATAAGATTAGATACTGCAATTAAGAATGTTAGCTAGCTGTTTACAAGGCATGTTTCAATATGAAATCACCTGGCTAACAATAGTAACATTAAAGCAACACTAAGAACTTTTCCTCTGCGTTCCCCCTACAGGTTAGAAGCGGCATTGTCCGTTACCGCTGTCGTAAATAATTTAGCCTACCACAGCCTACTGTTGCACGCATGCTCGCTGTTTATCCACTGTTTATCCAGCACCGGCTTTAGAGTGAATGATGTCCAATTGTAACGCTTGCCGTAAAGCAAGTCAAATTTGTAGTTTTCTTATGTCTCATTCGAACTACAGAAACGCAACCCGATCTGGCAAACTTATATAGTGTGGTTCTAGCAGATATAGGACCACAAAGCTAAGGCAGAAGTGCCTTTCATCCTGTTACGACTTGATGAACCGCTGAAACGATTTTGGAAACATTATTTTAAGGTAAAAAATCTTCTTTAGTGTTGCTTTAACGTCAACTCACCTCAATATGTTTTCTCAGATTTGAGGGTGAAGTTTTGAATGCTGAAATTTAATTCACCCGTGGCAGGCAAAGAAGACATTTCAGCCGATATTAATCTCCCTTGACTTCAGTGAATTCGAACATATCATTGATATATGGCCATGGGTGATCCCTGTCGGAAATCTTGGGATCATTGCTGGCAGCGAGAGCTGCACCTTCACCGGTTTCTGCGGTCAATGGTGAACTGACTGCTATGTGAGCGTATACTGGAAAAGAGCTTGCGCGTTCTTTTTTTAAAAAGAAAAACAAGTTTTTCATTGGTTTGGAAAGCCAGTGTAATAAATACTTGGAGCGGGCATGGGGAAATGTATTAGAGTAAAAAGTAAACTTTCTCCTTACAATTGTAGTGGAGTAAAAGTGAAAGTAGATGCAAATAAAACATACTCAAGTAAAGTACAGATCCCCGAAAAAAATACTTAAGTAAAGTAACGAAGTATTTTTACTTCATTACTTACCACCCCTGCTTATTTGGAGCCTTCCGTTCAAACTACAAAGACATCAAACATTGTATTGCAAAGCAGAGACATACAGAACACTAAAGCATACATTACTTTGATCTCTGCTGCTCTGGCTACAGGTTTGGGTTCAGTAACCTCAGACACAGAGTCGGGTTTGGCACCACCTGCTCTCTCACGTCGGTTCTGCTCTCTCCTTGCCTTCCTCTCTCACCTTTGTCCATGGTTCATGGGAAATAAGGCCTCACAATGGGAAGCAGGGCCTGTGTCTCATGTTGGTTTTGTGTGTGCTGTAGAAGCGATCAGATTACGTTGCAGAAGGTGGACAATAACAACATGTAAATGAGTCTGGATGGAGAGAGAAGAGGGCTGTCCAGCGGTGTGGAGAGAACAGATCCGTATTGGTGGAATTGATCCTGTGTTGCACTCTGGGGACGGGGCTCAGTGACTGGACACTGTTCATTGAGCCCTGCTCTGGTATCCCAACCTGGTCAGAAACGACACATTTTGGTAACTAACGTGTATTTGAGAGAAAGTCCCAATCATGACGTGTCTGGAGGGTTTGTCTCCATTTAGTAGCTGAACAGTGGAAGACTGTGACTGATTGGTGCTGTGCTGACTGGACAATTTGCTTTGGTACTGAATTCGTCCAGTATAAAGCCCAATTTATACTTCTCCGTCGAACTCACGCCGTAGCTACGTCGTAGTCTGTGTGTACCCTGACGTGCACCTCTCCAAAAATGTAATAACACGTCATTTCTACGCGTACCGCAAGGGCTGTGATTGGCCTGCTAGAACCGTTCCCCGGGTTTCACATGCTCCCTCTGCACGTGTAATTGGGCGTCAACGCGGACAACGATGCAGAAGTATAAATGAAAACCAAAGCGTAGTCTATAGCATAGAGGCTCCGGCATAGGTCCGACGCAGAAGTATAAATCAGTTAGTGTCTTTGAAAAATGTCTTTGAACTATAGTCATAAGATTACATCACTGTAATTTTTACCATTAGCATGTCTGTCAAAGGTAGACACACCTTTGTGTAGGTAGTGCTTTTTAAGAGAGACTTATAAGTGACATGAGTCAGCCAAATCCAGTTTGGCAAGTGTCTGGGTGTTCTTACAGTGACCACACAAAGATTTGAGCTTGTCAGTCAACTGCAGAATATGTTTACGTGCCCATAATAATCGACCCATAGCAGGTTTTTGCATCTCACGATCTTTGTGTCACACGATCCTTCAGAAATCATTCTAATATGCTGATTTGGTGCTCAAGAAACATTTCTTATTATTATCAATGTTGAAAATGGTTGTGCTGCAGCCTGCTTAAAGGGGTACTATTATGCCCTTTTACAAAGTCTTGGTTTTGTTTTTGGGGTGTAGTAGAATATTGACTGTTCAAAAAATGTCCAGTATGCTGTGATTGGCAGCGCATAGCGTATGTTCGGGAAAGGTCACGCCCTTTCATAACCAAGCTCTACTCAGATATAAATATTAATGATTCAAACCATTTCGAGCCCGATTCAGACCCTGACAATATTAACGAACAAGAGGATTGTGCTGAATGGATTTCAAGCATAGAGTTTGCAAGCACGGATTTCACAGGACATTTCCAGAGTGGTAGGCTATGTTTTTTTGGGGTAAATTTCCTATAGATACGATGTTATCCACCATTTAATCATATTTGTCAGAAAACTATGGTAATGCAAACAGTAATCGATCACAAAATCATGGATAATTTTCTTAATGGGCGGTGAACAGTCTTACAACAGCGAGCTTACAAAAGCTAAAGTAAACACTACTACAACACTGTAATGTTAGTTAGTAGGCTAGTGTATAATAGCTAAGCTATCATAGCAATACATAAATGTTATAATTGGAACTGTTAATAGAAAACACAAATACAAATAATAAGACATGCTTACAAGTTGTGATTCACAAACAGATTGTCCCGACAAAATAGGAATGTCTCCGTCTTTCAGGAGAAGCTTTTGTGCGTATAGCATTGCACTCTCTTCTGGAAGCTGTTCTCCGTAAAATGTGCAGCACACAGACAGACGTTGAGGTTATAATGTTCATGAACAGTGTTAAAAAATCAATTTGAACCTTTCTAAGCCTTAGGAAAACTTTTTCCGGGGTGTAAAAAAACAGCAACAACAACTATTCATCTTCTCTAAATGGTGGCGCCGTGGTTGGAAACGTGCAGATTAAGGGGCTGTAATATTATAATAAGAACCCCTTCCTAAGTCACTAGGGGAGAGAAATCTGAGCGGCTCTTTTTTTCACATGCTTGCAGAGAAAGGCGTACCTAAACAAAGTTTCTGGGTTGTCCTTTTTCATGTTTTCTGGGATTGGTAAATGCACCGGGGACCCGATAATAGCACTTAAAGCTCCAGTCGGTAACTTTTTTGGGTTAAAAATTATCCAAAATAAATTTTTGAGCAAGTACATAACCAGCCAGTGTTCAAAACTATCTGCTTGCCGTAGCTCGATTCAAAGCGGTAAGCTTGTAATAATGTTTTTAATTCCAGTGGTACTGGTGGATTTCTGCGGGAAATTCGAGCATGTCTTTGCGTCATTACGTCACATCTGTACACATAAAGAAGAAGTCTCGGCTAGTAGGCTATATTGCGTGTGAGGATGTTGGAGGTGGAGATTTATAGCCTTTTCTCACAGCACTTGATATAATTAAACGTATTTATGATGGCAGATCCAGAAAGGTTCAAACGACAATCACCAGTGACAACAGATTCACCCGCTGTAAAGTGCAAAAGACTGCAAAAAAAAGAGACTGCAACCTGGGCCCATGCGAAAACAAGGATAAATATCTGAAGGGCTTTAAAGTCACGCAATGTTGGTCAGAAGAACAAAAGTGGATCCATGTGACATTTTAGGGTGAAAATTCTTATATTGGTTATACTTCCAAAAAGTAGAATCTGTGATTACGAATGACAGTATCCACACTGGTGCGGTGACTGACAGCCCAACGCTATCGCACGACCAATTCGTACGAATTTGTACGATTTGTCTAAAACCCACGTGATGGGTAGGTTTAGGGGCGGGGTCAGGGGTAGGTCATTCGTACGAATCCATACGAATTGGGCAACTCGTAAAATATGTACGATTTAGCAAAAATCGTACTAATTCATACGAGTGAGGTCGTACGAATTGTTATGAATTAGCCACCTCGTAAAATTCGTACGAATTGGCGTGAGATCGGGTTGGACAGCCGCACGTTCTCCTCAAAACATTGGATTCTTCCGCGCCGTGCCGAGGTACAACTTACGTAACGTTGATAATTCCGCGAATGACTGCAATTGCAAATTTCGAACAGAGATGGCGACAAAGAGGAAAAACTGCGGACTGCAGCTTTAAACATGGAAAAAGTCAGATTTTCATGATATGTCCCCTTTAATATTTATTTTGTGGATAGATTTTATTTTTCAGGTTTCTGAATAGAGCATTCAAAATCACAGCATATATCTGAAATATAAATATTTTGTAACATTATAAATGTCTTTACTTTAACATACGTATATATATATTATGTATATATCAATATCACACACTGTAAGAAAACTAAGAAAAAAAAGATACTGGTAACGCCAGGACATTATCCGTTATGTTTACGGTCATTTCCCTTAACACTTAACTCTAAAGCACAACACAATACAATGGATCATTCAAAATACGCGGGTAAAAAAAATCAAAATGGAATATTCCTTCATATTAATGCAGTATTGTGATATATAATATGTATCTATAAGCTTTGCATGTAAACACCTTTACCCATGTGCGCATGTTTGTTTATGGTTTGACGTCAAACCAGAGAAAAGCAGTAATTTCAAATCTCCGGTCCGGTTGTCTTGCATTGTCAGTTCTTTTATTAACTGTTTTTTGATGGTTATCAGTGCATTGTTTTGCATGTAAACGCTCTCGATGTTTCACTGAGTCTCTCAACAGCACTTTGGTCCACACCTCCTCCAGCCTTCCTGCTCTTCTTTAACTGCCAGTACAACACACTCTACACATTCCTCATCAATGCATACACAGGTCATAGTCAGGAAACGTGATGAAGTTCGTTAGAAAAGTATGAAAAGTATCAAAAGTTAAAAACATTTTAAGCCTAAAAAGTAAAAGTAAAAAAAAAAAGAAGACTCACATGGTAGGCCAAAGTAATGAACTGAAATAGCTGAGCTACTTGACAA
Source organism: Rhinichthys klamathensis goyatoka (assembly GCF_029890125.1). NCBI lineage: Eukaryota > Metazoa > Chordata > Actinopteri > Cypriniformes > Leuciscidae > Rhinichthys > Rhinichthys klamathensis. The sequence goes on along the minus strand of NW_026606789.1, from coordinate 2,057,098 downwards.
AATTACTGGAAGACTGAATTTTAAGAGAAAGCCTCCTCGAACAAAGCCCTGCTTTAGTGCAGACAATTTAAAAGTAGTAGGCTACAATGTCCGGCCTCTCCACATTTATAGGCAGCGAGATACATGTGGGCAATAGAGAGAAAGAGAAGTGTTGTAAAATGTATAGTCAATGAGGAGCAATTTTCACACTAAAGTGTCATGTATAGCCTATATACTTGCCTTTTCCATTCATTCTCAACCCAAGCCAGTGTGCACACACACTTACACACACACATAAGTTTCAAACTGCATGCACACCAGACACATACACATGACGGCATGATTTATTTCTCATATTATGTGCAATGTCTGTTTTTACTATACATGCTACCGGGTCTATTAATTATGTTTGTCATGTGTCTATCAGTAACAATTAGCTTTGAGACATTGCAGAGGTCACTTAGGACACACCCAGCAAACAGATGAAAATGTAATGGGTTTTGTGGTCTAAGAGGATTAAACATTACCATATATCATAATACTTTCTATGACCTAAGGGTGGCAGTGTTGGATCTACCCCATGAAATCAGTTCTTGCAGTGCATGAATGAAGCTCTAACCATTCTGTGAAGCCTTGAGAAATCCACACGTGAAATTTAGACTTTGGAAATAAATAAGAAACAAATTAGATACTATTAATCTAAAAATATTTAATGTTTAATGGCCTGATTAATGAAAAGATTTTAGTGATGTCATACTCCATATAACCTCAATAAATTCTCATGCTGGAATCAACATTACAAGTGTGTCGGTCTGTCTGTCTGTCTTATCTATCAATCAATCTTTTTAATCAGTATTGACTGTATGAATCCTTAAGAAAGCAAGAAATATATTTTTTAAGAAAGCCTGGACTCAGATATTTACATATATATTCACATGAGAAATGTAGAATAGCCTATGCCACAATATTGTTGTGCTGATGCCACAGGTGCACTCCAACCAGCATTTACAGGGTTAACAACAATGAAACCACTCAGACTGGAATAAAGGAAGGAGGAAAAGTTCCCACACTTTGGCTCTATTTTGTTTCTCTCTTTCTTTTCTTTCTTTTCTGAATAGTGCCAAGATGGGCTGATGTAAAGCCCAATGCCATGAATGAAATAAGGGGAAGGAAAAAAAGGAGTAAATTGAACACACTTGACTTCTGTAACTCACCTGTTGGTAAAAGGTTTTGTTTTGTATTCATTAGGTTGCTGGCCCCTCCCTTAACTTGTGTGAGTTTCCCAGGTAAGGCCGTGTAAAGCCGTCACAGCGAAGATAGAGGAAGAGAGCGAGAGAAAGAGAAAGAAGGGAGGAGAGTTCCCACCACCTTCGTTCGGCGTTCTCACAGGAGCCGATTGGCCAGATCTTGCCTCATCGTTGTAACCTGACCTCCCCAGCAATGTAGGCAGGTGTCTGCAGCCCGGAGACAAGAGGAGCAGCGTACATGTATAGACTGTGAGGTGGGAAAGTTAAAACAAGTTTCACCTCATATTGTTCCTTCTGTCACTCTACAACAAACACTACATAACCCAGGAAATACTGGATATAATGCAACTAAGCACAACAATACTATAATGGTAACACAATAACTTTGTTAGTGTTCTTCAGATCTTCAGTAATGACCTCCTTTTATATAGTGATTTGGCCTGTCAGCTGAATAAATTCATAATATGATGTTGAATTTGAAACTGCTTTTATAGTCTTCAATCACCTTTGCTCCAGCCGGCAGCGTGACATTCACCCTGTCCCGAGCCATCAGACACCACAAGCTTCCTGCTTTGGGTTTCGATCAGACATGTTTCTCATGCTTAACAAAAAGTTGCACGTATGGAATTGCTGCCACTCATTTAACTTGATGACATGAAGTAGACAAATATTTAACCATTTGAAGACTCCTTTGAACTGCAATACTTTGACTCTATTGACTGTGGCTATCTTTGCAAGTTATGGACTTTGATCTGAGGTGGTGACCATCTGAAGCCCTCAGATGTGGTAACATTGACGTATGCATGGTAAAATGGGGGGTATGAGGAAACCAGTTAATATCTATTCAATATTAATAATCAGTATCATCCTTAAATACCATAAGGATAAACAGTTTCTAGTTTTAAGCCTAAATAGAACAAAGTTAGAGAAAGATCTGTCTGTCTGTCTGTCTGTCTATCTTACTCCAATGACAATTTTTTTCTATCCACTATCAAGCCATAAAAAAAAAAAAAAAAAAAAAAAGAGAAAACCTTTAAACAATTGTAAGGGATTATCTTGGGTTTGTTTCTGATTTAGGTAAATTTGTCATGTGCTTTAGTTTTGTGTCCTAGTTTTCAGTTAGTTTCTATGGTTTTTCATTGTTTGACTACTTTGCGCGCCTGTTATTCATTTCGTTTATTGGTTTGTTCTGTGTATTTAAGCTCTGCGTTTCTTTCAGTTCATTGTCAGTTTACGTCATCATGATATGTTCAGTTGTTCTGTTCATGTTTTGGCTTGAGTTTTTATTAGTAAATCTGATACTGCTGCATTTAGATCCGTTTCATCACCTGTTTGCAACCAAATGCTGACAACAAGACATATTTACTCGAGTAGCAAAATTGCAGTTTTATTAAAGTTTTTATTTCTTTTTGAACTTCTTTTGTTGTTCTAAGCTTAAAGCTAATAGATTTAGAATAAAAAATCTATTCACCAATTGGGTAATCCATCCATCCATCCATCCATTACTGGCTTAAAATGTTTTTTTGTTCACAATCACACACACACATAGTATCATACAAACACTCATGAGATGCATAGTAGACACTCCTGCTCAGGCAGCATGTGAGAGTGTTTACTGCAGTCTGAAGAGCTTTATCACCATTCACTGTCAGCTGCTGTGTCCCAACCACACCCATCCCACTATATACCTCACACAAAACACAATGTGCTGGGCCATTAACTAAATGACAGGGAGCAATGGATGCGCAGCATTCAATCCTATAATAATATCTCCTTAATATGACCTCGCCATGACATAAGCTGGAGTGGATGAAAAATAGCCCAAATCTCAAACCCTCGAGTTTGTCCTTGATCATACGATTTGCATGTATTGTATGTGAATTGTTAACCAATCCAGATGGTTACAGAAAAGTGCATTGTAAAAATGTTTCAACATGACTATCTTTGAAGGATGAGAGAGAAAAAAACACTGGGTCTTTGTATTTGAGTGTGGGCTGCGTGTTTTTAAGTGTGTGTGTTCGTCTGTGGGTGCCTGGGGCTTCCTCATCTGACTGTTAAAGTGTGTCAGCGCGAGAGCAAGGCGGAAAGCTCGCCTGTGTGCCGCTGGAAGCGTGTGTGCGTGTGCTTATGGGTGTGTGTGTGTGTATGCGTAAGGCTGCTGACGGGACTTGTCACTATCAGTCTCACAAATCTCTGGCACCGGGTATGTTGACACTCTGCCCGAGGGGGAAGGAGCCGGCAGAGGTTGAGGAGAGCAGCGGTTTCCCACGGCTGAAGCTCGCCCGCCTCGGCCCTGCCTCTGCATTCCTAGGCTGCCAGCACTCTGTAAATGTTTGGACAGCCTTGAACAAATAACACACCTTGAAAGGCTCAAGTACAGGCTCTTTTTCCCTTTTCTTATTCTGTCTCACACGCTCCCTCTCTCCCACCTCTCCCTCGCTTACTGTTTAACTCTCCTCTGCCCACCTCCCGACCACAGACGCTGCCTCCTGCCTCTCTTTAAACTTGTCTGTCAAAGATATGACGTGCAAACACGAATCCAGAATTCGGGTGCACGTAAGCATGGCTACACATGCTGCACATTACAGACTGCCTTACTATTTCTCTCACATACACCGTCCAACACACGATCTGTTTGCACATTTTAAAGTGGTTTTTCACCCCAAAATGAACTTTAAATCATCCTTATATGAAATACGATACTAAAAACAGTAGACAAAAGTAGAAAGAATGCAGCCGGAAATGCTTTAAAGGGTTAGTTCACTCAAAAGTAAAAATTCTGTCATAATTTACTCGCCCTCATGTCGTTCCAAACCCGTGAGACTTTAGTTCATCTTTGGAACAAAAAAAAATCTTTTTAATGAAATCTGAGAGCGTTCTGTTCCTCCATTGACAGTCTACGCAACTACCACTTTCAAGGCCCAGAAAGGTAAGACATCCTTGAAGTAATGATCCATGTGACTCCGGTGATGTTTTTATTTACAAAATATGAATCTCTTACGTGTGTTCACGAGAGCACAAAGACCCATGCCATGTGTGTTTTGTTGACGCGAGAGAAGACGGTGTTGCGTGAATGCGCATTGGAGATTAATATTTTATAAATAAAGTGGTAAAGTATGTTTGTTTGTTTTTTTGCGAAAAACAAAGCACTCGTGTCACTTCATAAAATTGAGGTTAAACCACTGGAGTCACATGGATTACTTTAATGGTGTCTTTACTGCCTTTCTGGGCCTTGAAAGTGGTAGTTGCGTAGGCTGTCAATGGAGGGACAGAAAGCTCTCATTAAAAAGATCGTCATTTGTGTTCTGAAGATGAACGAATGGTTTGGAACGACATGAGGGTGAGTAATTAATGACAGATTTTTCCTTTTTGCGTGAACCATCCCCGCAGGCAAAAATATTGCTTTCTCATGCGCTGGTCAGGTTTGAGATTTTGGGCTTTTTGGATTTTTTCACAACACCCAAAATCATGTTTAATCTATATCTATCTTAATATCTATTTAAGTCTATAGATTTTAATTACAATAGATCATTTAAAGGCCACTTTCTCATAATGAAGAAAAAATCACAGATTTATAAAAAGAGATATCAAAAATGCCAACTGTAAAAACTCTAATATGACTCAAATATTGAATTGGATGTCTAATTTGCATATTTAAATATGAAGTTTCAGTAAACGTGTAATACAACAAATTTTTGCAATTCTTAATGTAGTCAATCAACTGGAGAAGTATGGTGATATCTATTAGCTAATTTTTCATTAACCGTATTCACTAGGATGTCTTGCCTTAAAACAACATTAGCAACAAGTAAAAAAAGCTATTAACCTGGTACATTTGTATCATTTTGATGGTTATTATTCATCATCATCCTGCTGTTTTGTGTTTGTTCAATTCAGGTTTTGTTTTCAGTCACAACTAACAGCTCTCTGGTTAAAAAGCAAATAAATAAGAAGAAATCTGAAGCTGGCATGACCTAAGCATAATGTGCGCAATTCAAAGTCAGACCCCTATGGGGAAAATGCAAAGCACTGAGTATGACAATCTGATCATTTGTAAGTCAGAAGTTGGAAGGTAGCCCAAAACACAACTAAGCATGTTTGATAGATGCGGGCGTGAAATTGGTTATATGGGCTAACAGGAAAAGCAGCTGATAACTGAGAACTATTTATTGGTTTATTACATGGTTTAGGCTTGTTTTTTTTTTTGGTGTGAGGGAATGGGGGGACTCAGCTTTAAAATATCATGTATTATTTTAACATGCAAGGACAATTTGAAAAACCATTGAATTTTTCTAATTTAAGACAAGAAATGTGAATCATACATGTTGTGAAATTTCAAATTGAATTGTATGAAAAATAAGTAGCACAAGGAGCGTCCTGTCAGCGTGTGATGCCTCTGTGATGGAAGATTTGCTACGAGAAAAAAAAAATTAAGGACATAAAATAAAATATTAAATTACAAAATAGGGCCTGCAGCAAGTATTTTCCCGAAGGAAACATGCTGAGTTCACATACTCGTTTCTCTGAAAAACAATCCTAGAGCCAGTTATTTTAATTTGAAATGTACCTTCCGTGTAGGAATGTCTGTTTTTGTTTTGGTCTGTGCGATACCGCACGTTGGCAATTTACCCAATAGTATTTCGCCACCACAGGTTGCCAGTTGGCGGAAAACACAGCATATTGCAGCCATGGATGCCAACGAACAAATTAGGTCAGTGATCGCAGATTCTACCCGACCTAAAAAGCCTCCACACCCATCTAAATATCTCTATGAACGGGAGTATATTAAAACGTGATATCAATTCACCATAAATCAATAAATCAACTCATCAGCTTACTGTGTGCAGTCTCCTCTCCTCGCCTTCCAGTGTCATTTGCGCTCGTTCCTGTTGCGTGTCCTAAATATAGAGCCCTACATTTTGCGTGTCCTAAATCTGGCAACCCGAGTGAGCTTCGAGTCGAGGAGGAGGAGGGGGCGGGGAAAGGAAACTCTCTCCAATATTTTTAATTTGGACTGCAGTACCCATTTCAACCCCTAGCTATCAATCTCACATAGGCCTACTGCACATTTAACCTCAAAGGGACCTCAAATTCTACTTTTTAATTAATTAATTAATTTTTACTTTTTTTTGTGCAAAACGAACAGAGATAACATGTTTATGATATAACTTTGTATACAATATACAAAATGTATTAAATATGTTCAATGTCATCAGAATACAAATGAGAAAAGAAGAGTTAACAATGAGCTGAAAACTAACATAAATAAATAAGAGAAAAAGAACATGAGGGTATTAATACATCAGTTACATTGTACAAATTTTGTCATTCTATGTTTAAATAAGTTTCATAATAATGTTAGGTAATGCAGGGTCCAAAGATGAGAAGGCAGTTTTAAAGCTGTTTTTGATTAAAGCTGCAGTCTGTAGCTTTTTTTGGGTTAAAAATGATCCAAAATACATATTTGAGAAAATACATAACCAGCCTGTGTTCAAAACTATCTGCTTGCCGTAGCTCGATTCAAAACGGTAAGCTTGTAATAAGGTTTTTAATACCAGTGGTACTGGTGGATTTCCGCGGGAGATTCGAGCATGTCTTTGGGTCATTACGTCACATCTGTACACATAAAGAAGGAGTCTCGGCTAGTAGGCTATATTGCGAGTGAGGATGCTGGAGGTGGAGATTTATAGCCTGTTCTCACAGCACTTGATCTAATTAAACTTATCAATTTGATGGCGGATCCAGAAAGGTTCAAACGACAATCACCAGTGACAACAGACTCACCCGCTTTAAAATGCAAAAGACTTCGTTCGGACCTCGGAGCGGCTACAGAGAGAAAGAGACTGCAACCGGACCCATGCGAAAACAAGGATACATATCGGAAGGACATTACATGTAGTCACGCAATGCTGATGTTGTTAACATTAACAATTTGAGAACAAAGTATAATTTGCATGGTTTTGCGTGAGGATAAGCGATTTTTAGATAATCAGCGTGATTTACTGCAATGTCAGAACCAGAACAAAAGTGGATGTTACTTACTTGTTCAGATGACATTTTCCGGTGAAAATTATTATGTTGGTCATACTTCCAAAAAAATTATTTGTGTGATTCTGAATGCCAGTATCGACACCGGCGCGGTGATTGACAGCCGCACACTCTCCTCAAACATTGTGTTCATCCGCGCTGTGCGGTGTCGAAGTACAACTCACGTAAAGTTGATAATTCCGCGAATGACTGCAATTGCAGATTTCGAACAGAGATGGACTGTGCTATTTGCAGCGCGTTTCTGTATTTGGTTGTGTTGTGAACGTTTGCAGCGCGTTTCTGTATTTGGTTGTGTTGTGAGTATTTGGAGTACACCCGTGTGTTGTGAAACTGATGAAGATGTTTTCTTAATTTGCAGGTGTTTTTCTATTTGCATGTGTTTTCTTCAGTTGCAGTGCGTTGAGCTCCCTCGGCCACTGTACAGATTACCTCATGCAGACAAGCACTAAAATGTCAGAAACTGTTCTGGCTTTTATGTTTAAACTGGAGTCGGACAATGATGGAGAGACTCAAGAAGAAGTGACAACATGTAGAAAGCAACAGGACGTTTCTGAATGGTTAGTTGATGAACTGTTGTAAGATGCCTAAAGAGTGACATGCTATTGCATTTGTGTTACGTACTGTATTGCATGTGAAAAGATGGATCCGATAGCTTGAGCAGTCTCACAAATGTGCTCTACTACAACAACTCTTCCTCTTCTCAACATGGACTGCGGGGGCGGGGTTTATGTAAATTTTAGGCTTTCTTTAAAAGCAAATATCTTCCTTTGCTTTGAACTTTGAGCGTTGTAACTTTCCAGATGTTGTTTATGCTCAAACAGCAACATTACATACTAACTAAAGTTAGAAAAGTAATATCATAATCAACCACCCCTTTAACAATTGAGTAACCTGGCTGCAAATGTTGCCCACTGTCACTCATTAGGGGCTAGCTAGTTTATTTAGCTTTAATTATGCCTATAATTATTACATTTTTTTCTTCTCAGGTTCAACTTTGGGAGAAAAGAACCCTAACGGCACAAACACACCCACGCACGAGCGGGTTGGTGTCATACGGCAGCTGTGGAATCCTGGAGCTTCTTGCGCACAGTAAATCTCACGTCACTGATCGGAGGACACGTTACACTACCGCTCTCTGGCAGCGTCCAGTCAAACGCTGCTCTGTTTTCACTGTCGAGAGGCCTCCGGCTGCATATTTCTGTAATTAGGCTTTTATGCTCAGCAGTTCTGCAGCTGTGCTGACATTTGGGTGTCGCCCCCCTGTTTCTCACGGTCCCTCTGCCAATGCTGCTCGGCCGCTGGTCATCGGCCAAGACTGAGGTCCATGTGTCAGAATGAAGGTGCTTTTTCAAAATATATTCCCTTCCCGTCTAGTGGAAGTTAAATGTGATGCCATGTCAAGGTCACCTCGCAAAACCGCAGCTTGCTGAGGTGCTTTTAAAGAGACATGCTTGTACTGTATGTGTAGAAGTCCATGTAAAACTAGATGTAAAACAGACTGCGCAAAATCATCACCAGGAGGATGGAGTTTGTACAAAGTCAAACGACCCCATTTCTATGTTTTCACAATGTTCTGGTGGCTTTGGCTTTTGTTGTGGTTTTGCTAGGGTGCTATAGGTGGTTGCTAGGGTGTTGCTAGGGTGTAATTACATGGCTGCAGCGACTTTTTTGCAGCGACGGATTTGGAGTGACAGTCTGAATGTAGCCTTCCAAATGTAGTCCTAAATCCGATACAGGTCAGATGTTTTGCAATGTGAATGCAGTCTGAACAGCATCGGAAGTATCATATCGGAATTCATTCAACTTTTACGTCACTGTAGATCGACATTCAACTTTTACGTCACTGTAGATTCTGCACTCATGGGAGTCACTTCAAAGATTTTACATACCCGAAGTTATCAAGACAGTTGTGAAAGGTAGACAGTGAAGGACCATGATCTGTTCACACTGGAATCGGATATTGGCCACATTTATTGTAAAACAACAATGTGAAAAGCTATACAAAAAAATCTGGATCCGGATCTGAGCAATAAATCAGAATTGAGTTAGTTCATTAACTAACGGTGACTAATAGGACCCATTGTAAAGTGTTCAAAAAATGTCTTTCATTTACAATAAAACTAGTTAATAAAACTAGTTAAGTTGCATGAAGTATTGTAAAATTACGATAGAATATATAATGATTCTGTTCACAGCACCTTCATAAATGGAACAAAAACATAAAAAGCAAAAACACATCCTCTGCACATTCTTTATTTTTCATTTAGAAGTAGTTTTAAAATCTTGCTGTATTTTTGAATGAAAAAAAATATTTGAACATCTGATGACGTAATTACTTTTATTGCTTGTCGTTTTATGGCATTGCGTCTGGTTATGATAAAATTGAAGATTGTTATGCTATTATTTGATTTTCCATTCATGTGCATAGCTCAACGTTTCAAAAGTTTTTGGTTGAAGAAGAACAAGAATGATAAGAAACAATAATAGTTTGCAAATAAAAATGAGCAAAAACTGCTAACAATAACAGTCTCGTTCCAAACTTCACTTCTAATACTTATAGGCTATATGTTTATAGTAGCAAAAAGGACTATTTAAGTAATACAAACAACCCTCCTCTTTAGCTGCATGCCGACAGCTTTCCGAAATGTCCTAATAAGCCGTCCCCATTGAGAGTTTACTCATTAGAGTGTAATCGCAGGACTTTAGCTGAATGACCTTTTGTGTCCCCAGAGAGCTGTTAAGCAGCAAAGCAGCACGTTGAAATGTGTGTTCAGTGCTCTGTAATAGCACCATATGTTGCTACTTTGGGACCTGACAAAAGAGTTAAAACACGGCTTCCAAAAGAAGGCAGTTCATAAGCCAAGAAAATATGCTTTCATATCTAAAATTATGTATAATAGTGAATGTAATAGCATGCAATTATAAGACGGGGTGTTATGGGTATGAGACAAAGTACAGTGTATTGCAATAGCTGCAAAACTTGGATGAGACACACAGTCAGTAGAGAGGTCGGGAAGGTCGGGGTGTCCCTCTGTGTCCGCCAGTGCTCAGCTGTCCTCCCGGAAACCCCGGTCCAGCTGCTGCCCATTACAGGAGGAATGTATCCTTGGGTCGGATGCCAGCAGTAGTAGCATATTATTAATGTGGTGACCACCAGGATCGGCCACTTGTGAGATGTTAACATTTCACACACAGATCCTTCCCACGAATCTACCCTTCGCCAATATCAGAACCACCCTCAGCAACTGCTGTGCATCTCAAACTCCACCAGGGGCTTTATAGACAGATAACAGAAAGTGTCAACAAGCAGGATTTACTATGAAGATAGAAGTATGTGTCCTGGAATATTTCTGTGCAGTTGGGTGTTTCCTGGATTCTGGGCACTTTTGTCTCAGAGGTGACAAAAGTTTTTTCTTTTATTTATAACAATGTGAGAGACCCGAGCGGTCACAAGGAGAATCACACCAGGCATCCGCTTAAAGGTCGTTTCAAAAGAAGTTTAATACTTTAAAGGCAAGGAAGTGCAAAAGGTCCATACAACAGTGGAACTAGCATTAACTTCTCTAACTAACTGTTGGAGACTCAAGTTTCTCATTCTCAAGGAGCATTAACAACCTTTGCATTAAGCTCCGAACCACTCTCTGTCCCCCCTGCCCCACTTCTGAACACCCTTAAATGGACAATTTTCCCGCCTTTAGTTAATTGGAACATACCATTTTCTCTCTTGTCTCTCTATACGTTTCAGCAAGTTCCCTCAATGATAGTTAAGACAAAGAGTTTAAAAACATACAGGCAAGAGAAAAACATATATTGTCATTTGCACAACTGATATGTTCTAAATTAGATCAAATGAGCATTTCCCCACCTCCCAGGGTGTGCAGAGGTTAGACCCACTTTTCTAACAACAGGAAATAAAACAGTAAAAACCCACATAAACAATTATAACATATGCATGATATATAGAACAATAAGGACAAGGTTTTGAGGGATGGAGAAGCAACATCCACAAACATACTGTATTTCAACAACAAGCATAATTTATTCATTTAAATGTAAAACATATTTTGCATATAAAAAAAAAAAAAAAAAAAAAAACATTTTTTAAAAATATTTAAATTGAATAAATATGACTGCTCCTCAGCTGTAGTGTTTTCCCGCCACACTGAACAGTTTGGCCCCTAATAAATCAAAAGATATGAAAATTGTCAAAAGGTTGTGACACAACAGTGTCAGTGAAGACCTTGAGATGAAATACAAGGCGTGTAATGTGTGAAGTAAACAAAGAAAAATCAAGGTAAATATCTGACCGCATTGTTTGTAATTTATATGCATGAAGTGTGAAAATAAAAATTTTCTGTGTATTTTACAAAAATTGGCTAAAAATAGCCAAAGAAAGAGGAAGGATTCTGCCATTTTGTTCCACAAATGTTAAAGATGTCCTTTTCAACACAAAATTGTATAATTTTGAGATGTGATGACAGACATTCTCCTGTGGTCCATGTATGACCATTGTGGGACATTGTTAGCAGAGAAATTCAACTAATAAGAGTTTGAAAATGATGCTTTATGTGTGTTTTTTAGAAGTCCAAAGGTCCAAAAATACCCATAGTTGAAGAAACATTCAGATAGGCATAAAAATGTACAGTGCTGAATCAAACCTTAAGGTAACTATATTTGATCATGTGGATGTTCTTTGATTCAGATGAAGAGATTGGATATTGTTTAAAGCGGAACTATACATAACAAACGCTGAGCAATACACAGTTCCGCTTTAAACAATCTCCTCTATTATACTAAGCCATAGAGCACATGGGCAGACCATGCCATTTGGCCTAATAATACATTAAACAAGAAAATTAATCTAGTAGGTTAAATATTTTAAAGCTGCCTCCTAATTACAGCGAATGAAAAGCAAAATCAAAACGCTCAGTGCAGTAATTGGGCTCTTTTCTTTGATGCTTCTATAGATGCCATTGAATGTAGGGAACAAGCCAAACAAAACCAGTGCTTTCATTGACCCAAAGTTTTCCCCTAATTACAGCAGCTTTGTAATACAGCTGTGCTCCCTTTCCCTTTAGGGTCGCATCTACACAATCCCAAATGAGGAGCGTTTCAAAGCATTTCTCCAGACGCACAGGAAGGTAGTTTGCACACAGCGGACTGTCAGATATGACCTGATTAAATAGAGTGGCCGATATCTGAGCAAGGCATTCTCTGGATCACAAACGAGAAACAGATTTTGCTTGTGCAATGTATAAAGTTGCAACAATTATTTAATGATTTGTTTGATTACAATGAGTTTGTTGGGGGTTTTTTTAGGTGCAGAGGTATGGGGTGAGGAGGACTGTGGGATACACATGCACTCCAGTGAAAGTTAGTGTGCTTGTTCACACTTGTTCTACAGACCAGATTGCAGACATGTGCCAGAATGATTCCCAGCCTCACAGGCGACTGAACAGACAGAACACATCACTCTGCTGGGAGCCATGGAACATCTCGGACAGAGCGATAGCACTATAGCAACGTGAGCAAAGCATTTAATCTTGTTCATTTAAAATTAGAATAACAACTTTTCAATTTTGTAGTTTCTGTCAGGACATTATAGGTGATTATAGGTGCTATCTGTATAGTTTTATATCACCAACCACAATTGTTACCGACCAATAGACCTATGGATGTGAGCACAACAACATCGCAAATACAATGTCTTGAAACCTCATTCTAATGCATTTGTCACTGCAACAAAAAGTAAACAAATCATTGTGTGAGTGAAAGAATATAAAATAATGGTTTAAAGATATAAATATATAGTAAATATAACTTTGTATATTTTTTTATACAAATATTTATATTTAGTTAATTGTTTAATTATTTATTGTAAGTAAAATAATATTTACTTTACTGCATTTATATAGCCATCCATCCATCCATCTAAACTTGAATAAAGTAAAATATATTAATAAAGTAATTATATATATATAGTATATATATATATATATATATATATATATATATATATATATATATATGTCATGTTTCTATGTGTTTAAGTTCTGTTTTGTGATCTGGTTTCCCCCTGTATTTGTGATTTTGGTTTAGTCCTGTTATTAGTTCAGTTTTGAGATCTTGTTTCCCCCGTCTTTTGTGATTTTGTTTCAGTCCTGTTAGTTTTCCCGCTCTGTCTGATTAGTAATTCCCTTCACCTGTGTTCTGTTAATTATCCTATTAGTCCCTGTTCATTTAAGCCCTGTGTTTTCCCTCAGTGTTTGTTGGTCATCGTCGGTGTATGGTTGTTTTCCTGAGTTCCTGTGTTTTCATGTAACCTGAGTTTGCGATTAAACCAGCTACATTGAAATTCTGTTCCCTTGTCTTCAGTATCCTGCAACAACCCTGACAATATATATATATATATATATATATATACACACACAAAGTATATATATATATATACTGTATATATACATTGTATACATTTATATGTATATAATGAAACATTATAATGATACACATTTATATTTACTATATATTTATGATATTGTTAAACCATTATTTTATATCCTTTTACTCGTAAAATTTTCACATGATTACATTGAAACCATACTTTACTTTCATTAATGTTAGAATAAGGTTTTAAGACATTGTATTTTTAAATTTGCTTTGGCCACATCCATATTCAGCATGCCACTTCCTTAAGAAAAACGAGGAAATGGTTTAACAATCTAGTGCAATGGCTGCTCAGTGCTGTGCATACACTTTCATTATGAAGAGTTCAGTTCATAGTTTCATAGTTTTCACAGTCACATGACTGGCACAGAGATCTGGAGGGTAAAACATCCATAGAACTCCTGTTTACTGAAATTCAAATGACAGAGTGCACTTTTAAATTTAAGATGAATGTCGAAAATGAAGGATAGATTGAACGATTCAATTATTTACAATGCATTTACGAAGTACAGAAATGCACCCACTCTCCCGAGCGCACAGAGCGGGCGCACGTGCATCAGCCGAACTGCCTCTGTGAATAGGGCAGCTCTGTTGAAAGGCATTTGCAGGCAGAGAAGTGGAGCAAATGTGCTGGTGTGTGAAGACGGCCGAGAGGCCTTGCTGAATGTGGCTCTGGCAAGCCTCTCTCAGAGGCCACGCACGGCCCCTTTCAGAGCCGGCCCAATCGCCTCTAATCTCTGACCCCATCAATAAGATGTATTCAGACTCCATCAAACAGCCGAGCTGCTGTGCAGGCGGGCAGAAACCGCTGGGGGAGAACCATGGGAAACACTCCTTTAATTGTCCCTCGACCTTTTTAAAGAATATTAAGCTGCATTAGTTGTCTATGAGCCTTTCTTTCCTGGCCTTTCTTTTGGAGAGGGCTACAGCAGCCCACTCAGCCAACAGGCCATTAAACGTGACAGGTCTTTGTGGAGAGAGGGGAAACACACGGCGGAGATGAGGCTCGGCCGCTGTGCTTGAGGAGGGCAGTGAGAGGTTCTGGTTTACATCAATCCTCTCAGCCCACACGGAGGACTCCATATCTACCATGAATAATTCTCTGTCTGCTATAGGCTCCCACTCAGCTGCCGCCAGCTCTGTGCTTCTACTCGTATCCCGAACGAGACGGACACTAAAGAGCGTAATTGCTGGATAATGGTTACATTTCCCAGTCACATTCTCCGTGGTGAGCGTTATCGTCATTATGAATATTGCACGAAACCTACAGCCCACTCCAGTTATTCCCCAGCAGGAGATAGGACTGTTTCAGAGAGGAATGTGATGAAGGCGGGATTTGATAAGTTGCAGTGTAGGATCTAACCTGTGGAATGCAAGCTTATTAAGAGACTAGCCTTAGCACACATCACTAATTAATACTTGAACAAAACGGACCTATAAGATTCTTCTTCAACGAGGTTTTTGAACGAAAAGCAATAGTGCTTAATATAGAAGCCCATTTCTGTCCATTTCTCAACAAAAAAGCCACTTCTCATAATTGAAACTTAAATGCAACTTACAATTACTACTCTATATCTCACACTTGTAACATTAAAATCACATTGCAACTTTATTTCTCTCAATTGCAATTTTATATTTCGCTTACAACTTTCTTTCTCATAATTGTGACTTTATATTTCACAATATGACTGTCTCTGCACTGATACATTTCTCAATTGCAACGAAATATCTCACAATTTTTTATTTAAATCCCAACTTTATATATCTCACAAGATCACATCTGTGATTTTCAATGTTAAATCTCACAATTGCAACTTTATCGCTCATAATTGTGATTCTATGGGCCCTATTTTAACGATCTAAGCGCATGGTCTAAAGCGCACGGCGCAAGTGCACTTAGGGCTTGTCCGAATCCACTTTTGCTAGTTTAACGACAGGAAAAATGGTCGGCGTGCCCAGCGCATGATCTAAAAGGGTTGTCTCTTTTCTCTTAATGAGTAATGGGTGTGTTTTGGGCGTAACGTGCATAAAACAATCAGTGTAATTTCCCATTCCCTTTAAAAGCCAGTTGCGCTCGCGCCACGGAATTTGCAAGCGGAAAGACTGAACGCGTCTCCAGAGGACAAACGGATCTGCTCGTGCGCGAGGTTAAAGCGCGGAGCAGACCATCTACGGGACACGCCGGATTCCACCATATCTTTATGTACACAATATTAATCTTTTACATTGTAATCCTTTAATTATGTTTTTGTGCTGCTGCGTGTCTCTGTGTGTGTAATAAGCAGTGTACGCGCGTTGTGGACCCGCCTATAGGCGCTCATTACTCACAAGCTCTTTAAATAACAAAAAAAATATTGCACCATTGACTTTAGACCATGTTTCAGTTGGTCAATGGCGCAGTCTATTTCAGTTGCCTCAAAATAGCAATGCGCCTGAACACACCTCGTTTTCAGACCAGCACACCCATGGGTGCACAAATGGGCGCAAATGCATTTGCTATTTAAACAACGTGGCGCAGGAGGTGAAAATGATAACTGCGTCAGGCTGAAACTAGCAAAAAACACTTGCGTTGCGCTTGGTGCTGCATTGAGCCGCCGGGTGTATGATGGGACCCATATCTCACAGTTGCAACTTTATATCACAATTGCAATTTTAGATCTCACAATTAAAAGTCTTTGTTTCAATGCCAACTTTATATATCTTACATGATCACATCTCTGATTTTCAGTGTTAAATTTCACAAATGCAACATTGTATTGCTCAATTTGTGATTATATCTCCTGAATGTCACTTTATTTCTCATAATTGCAACTGTTTATTTATCTCTCCATTTCCATATTACATCTCGCAATTGCAACTTTATATTAGTTGAGACTTTATATCTCACATTTTCAACTTAAATTTCTTACAATTGAGACTTTCTGTCTCACTGTACACTGTATTGAAGCAGAAAAAGCTTCCATAGTTTAGTTTAGCTCTCTTTGTCACAGAACTTGCAATGATTTTTTCAATGCACATTGCTCTTTTCTGTATAATTGCTGCAAAGCGTGCAATAATAAAAGGATAATTTAATCGAAAGAACAGCAAACTCATGGGCAGATGCACCTGACAGGCATTTGGAGAGGTTAAAATGATGTTTTGCAACCTTTTTTAGTTTGGGGGAAATTGTTATTGAGAGCTTAAACCACCCCATGAATAGCTGCATTCTGAGTAAATTATGCATCACCTCCTTTTCACGTGTAGTGTGTTAAAAAGCTTGCCTTGACCTTGTGACACCAAGCATAGAAATTCAACATAAAGCTCTTATAGAATCCCAAAATGGCATATGTTCTATTGAATAGAGGGTCCATTAATCAACAACCATTAAGCCCTAAATAGGCAGATTGTGAAGGGGGACATGGCAAGACTCGCCTTTAGACTCTTCTGCTTATCTAAAGTGTTCATATAATCCAAAAAAAGTAGAGATTCATCACCTTGTCATCCTTTAAATGACCACAGATTTTGAGGAGGAGAAAAGAACGATGCCAGAGATGGACAGAAGGAGGAGGGAGCGCTATTTTACCCATGACACAAAGGCGTTGCTGTGCAATCAGCTCTGTGTAAAATTGGTGCTCTGTGCCGGGCACAATGGGGCACAAAGGCAGGGGGCTGGTGGCCCAGTCGGGAGCGCAAGGACACAGCTGTGAACAGAGCCTGCACAGCCCCGCTCAATATGGGCCCTCATCACATCTGTAGTGGTCCGGCCGCGGCTTCCGCAAAGTCCGCCGCACAATGAGAGCCCTCAGCAAATCCTTTGTTGTGACTTTCAAGGCCCTTTTTAGCCAAAATCTTAAATATTTCATTAGGCCCCCTTCGTCCGCTCCCATTCTTCTGGTCTATTATGAAGAGACGAATTGCGCTTTACCCTGAAATCCATTCCTCTGAGGGGTCAACAAAAGACTCCTCCAAATCTGTTTGAGTTCTGATGCAGTCCTGTTGGTCCTCAAACACGCCAATGTTTAAGTTTCAAACTGTGAAAAAAGGGGCTAAACTTACTTTTATCTCTGTTGTGTGTTCACATCGTCCCTTCATATTGCGAATATGGATGGATGGTAATCAATCTGTGGCTTAAAGTTGGTATCAGGAAAATATTTGCAATTTGAGATCTAAAATTGATCTTGATCATTATTTGTGCTCACAATGAGTCTTATTGTTAATTTAATTTTTGGATTAACATAAATTTGGCATAATTATTTAGATATGAGATTTAGATTTAGATTTGAGATTCAAAGTTGTATCTCAGTTTTTTTCACCATTATTTTTGCAAGCAAGAAATTAATTAATTAATTAAATAATTAATGTCTGTGCATAATTTGCCATTATTACGGTAATCATTTTAATTATTCTCAATAGACAACTTGAGAGACTTGGTTTTAATGATTAGTTTCTTAAATGACCAAAATATTGTTTCTACTAAATCATACTCTCAATTGCTCTGTTTTCAAAAAAATGAATGCCTTGTGGATGCTCACCTAATAAATTGTATTTGCTGATAGTTATCATTCGACCGCTTTGTTGAAACACACTCATAGACTACCAGCAGCAGATGATAAACCACTCCCATACAAATATTAAACACTTGTTAATAACTTTTGCCTCTGTGGCGCAAAGAGCTCTGTCAGCCTCGCTAAACAGGTCTGAAAAGGATTTGCCTTTATGTGAGGCCTTAAACTGCCGTGCTGATTTGACCGATAACAATAGCTGGATTTTGTCGGGGTTGAGGGGGCCTTGATTTATCCAACACTTTAAGCAGCCCTAATGAATAATTCAATGTTATCATTCAACTTGCCGCTCAGTTATTATGATTTTATTCTTTTTTTCACATGTGAGGGAACCGGCCGGACAGGGGGTATCGTGCAGAGGCACCTAGGGGGAAATAATGCACAGCATGGGACAAAACAAGAAAGGCCCCGGCGCAGGACTCTGGCTGTCAGCTTGATAAATATAATGTGTCACCAATTAAAAACTCATTGCCATTCTCTAATTCAGCCAGCGCCTTGTTAACCGCTGCCTGGCAGGGAGGCTCCCACTCTGTCCCGGCCCCTGCTACCAGCACCCTCCATAATAGAGGCCCTGCTTTTCCCATCCTTTAAAACCACATCCCCTTTCCATTGGCATGTAAATAAGACATTCATTCAGCACCACTTTTTCCATCCGAGGCAAAAAAAATGACCATCAATGTCTTTGATTCAAATCTTTTTTTCTCCAGAAAACAAAGAATTCTATAGTTTC
Organism: Rhinichthys klamathensis goyatoka; assembly: GCF_029890125.1. Lineage (NCBI taxonomy): Eukaryota > Metazoa > Chordata > Actinopteri > Cypriniformes > Leuciscidae > Rhinichthys > Rhinichthys klamathensis. The sequence continues at coordinate 2,038,109 of NW_026606789.1, read as the reverse complement.
CGATTTTTTTTTACGCCGAAAAAACTTTTCTTGCCTTTCTTTTGGGGCATTCTCATGTTAATTGTGTTGACACAACTTTGGACAGCGTGGGTATACAACGCATATGAACCCTAGCAGGAGTCCATTACAGAAATGCCATTTAGCAAGCTGTTTCTGTGAGAAAGTCAAACGTTTAAGAGGCTTTTTTAAAAGAGCCTGAGAATCAGTGCTTCACAGGAACAGCGGGGGGCCTTTTCGGAGAGTTTTTCTGAAACTAAAGGCTGTCCAGGTCCCTGATTGTTTGCTAACCAGAGTCAAAAGTGCCGGAATGCATAAGAATGCTGTTTATTCTTAAGCGATGTGTAATGTTTTGTCCTCTTGGACTTTTGCACTCAAGCGCTCGTTCCTTTAGTGATCATTCAAAGTATTCCTTTGGTCTCTTGTTTTGGCCTTGAAGAGTTATAGTTTTGTTTGTTTATTTATTCATCCATTTGTTTATTTATTGCTATTAAAATTATGCCAAAGAGTTCCCAAACTCCACCATACAAATTAGAGCAGTGAGGTTAAAGGTCAGAGGACTAATCGCAGCGATGGATCAGTTGAGTCAACGAGGTGTCAGTGCGTCAACATCACTGTCTTAGAGAGGAAGAAAGTCTGGCTTGGGGTTTTACACATTCAGACAAACCAGAGAACAAAATTGGTTGGTGTAGTAATTTGGTAAATGAGATGTTCCAAAGGAATTATTATTTTTGAGTATTTAAGAGTAAACCAACTTATTTAGTTAATGTTCCTTTGCTCGTGGGTGAATTAAAAAGGTCCTGCGTGACTTACGTAAATATAGCCGAATGCACAAATGGGAGATGAAGAGAAATAAATCCGTTACTGTGTTGTTTTGAATCAGCCATGAAGTCTCCAGCCTGATTGAACAAGGGGACAGTTATCACAGTTGGAAATATTTAGAAAGTATTTATCAACTACTTATTGTAAAGCGTGTCTTATTCTCCAACCATGAGACAATAGCATGAGAGCACATATAAATATAATTTCATCATTATTTATTATCATTAATGGAATATTCTGGGTTAAACAAAAAGAAGTTGAGCTTGGTTGACAGCCTTTGCTGTCCTTCACTGTCAACCGTTTTGTTTTTACAGACAAAAAATTAATGTCTGTGGTAATCAGCAGAAGCTTTCAAAAACTGGAATTTGTTGGTAACACTTTAGTTTAGGGTTCATTTCTCACTATTAACTAGTTGCTTATTAGCATGGATATTACTAGGATATTGGCTGTTTATAAGTACTTATAAAGCATATATTATTGCCTTATTCTGCATGACCATATTCTACATCCCACTTAAAGGAGAACTCCGGTCAATTTTAACATTGAGCTCATTTTTTAGTACATTTGGAGTGCTGTCAGTACAGACAAAAACGACAAAAATCGGTGTTGCCTACACCGTGTTATCCTCTTTTTAAAATTCGCACCCTGTTGACTTCAATGGGGCAAGTTCTAAACCTGCTTTTAGCCTCTTAACAACTTTAATGTCATTACAAGTGCACAGCCATGTGAGTGGTGTTATTAAGAGTGACCACGGTCAATCTGACTGCAGTAGATGTGCAAGATATTAATAAAAATGATGTTAATTCAGCCAGCTCACATACCTGTATTTATTTCCTGTTTTCGTTCGAAGTCCACAGTAGTCAATTGTCGAGTTCGCGCGCGCGATCATTGGTAACTAGCCTTGTTTATACTCGACGCGTCCGCAAGAGCGCGAAGGTGCGCGCGGCAAAAATGACGTAATTGCGGTGTGGGCGGTCGTGCGCGTTGGGTGCGCAAGACCCCATTTCGCCTGGCGGTGTGCACGGCACTTTTTGTAACATCGCGCGCGGCGCCGCATCCGAAGATGAACGACTTCGAGCTGAATCTGGGCGAACTGGTACGTCTGTACCAGCATGTTTATGATCCTTCTATACACAGAGACATTTGCATTGATGGGCGACCATAAAAGCCTCTCATTTTGTGAATAGGAACACATTTGCATTAAGCACCCAGTTTGCACAAGTCTAAAGTAACTGCTTATATTTACAAAATAAGCCTACAATAGCAGAAGTAAGCCCTGCTGATGAAATTAAGGTTTAAACACTCTTCAATAAGGCTTCAGTTGTTTAACTAGTTTATGCAGTGAAAGTACAATAAACCTACTGCATTTATTACTCTTTTTATATGAATCAGCAATTAATAAACTACTAATAAATGGCAAACTACTTCTTCACTGCTGATTCCTGGTGGTTTAGAGGAGAATAACTCCGAGTCGCCCCCTGTCGTTTCACAGAATAGCACAACGGCGAGCGCGTCAAGTATAAACGCCTCGTCCGTTTGGAGAGGTGCGCGCGCAGTCAGCGGAGACTCGCGCTCGTGCGGACGCGTCGAGTATAAACAAGGCTCAAGGCCAATTTATACTTCTGCGTCGAGTGTACGCCGTAGTGTACGACGTAGGCTACGCACGTAGGCGACGCCGTCATAAGCATTTATACTTCTGCGTTTAGGTCTGCGTTGCTCTGCAGTACAGCGCCGAAACGCTAGTTGGCGGCGGAGGGTTTTAATGTTCCACTGTGTTTAGATTCCTCGCGGCAAGAAGAAGAAGATTCCTCGCGGCTGTTTTGAGTTTAGGTTACTACAAGCAATGGCGACTGAAAGAGAGCAGGGGGCTGTTCCATAAACCAAGATTAGAGTATAAGCCAGGCTTATTTCGGTTAGTCAGGCTTATTTTTGGTAGATTCGGTTTCATAAATCAAACTTAAAAAAGTTCAAACTCAGTTACCCTGGCAACTTATGCTGGGAAACTAGCCTGGTCCAGGGCAGGCTAACTGTCAGGCTAAGCCTCAGTTGTTACACAGATCCTCAACACTGACCGACAAGAACACAATGATATTACCACTGACAGTCTCTAATACCATTATTGGACTTTATAAATACACAGTATACAGAAAATCAACTTAAATAAGGCTACAATATAGACAATATAGACACATATATAAGGCGTTTTAAAGTTGTCCGTTTAGGATATGTCATTTTTGTAATAAAGACATTTTAATTAAGGAGTGCCTCGGTTATCAGAGAATTCTTTCTCTACACTGTCATATATATATATATATATATATATATATATATATTATGTACTTTATTATGTCTTTCAATTCAAACACATTTAACACAATTATACTAATGGACAGTTCCTTTAAAGACATCATATTTTCCCCCAATAAATATTCCTTATTTTTCCTTCTACTTTTTTTTCTTTTGTGATAATACCAACACATACATATAAATAAAACAATAAATAAATATTAATAAAAATATAACATTCACATATATCAAACTCTTATAATGAATGACACATAATTCCTAATAGTTATTCAAGTAATATTATTTAAATATCAAATATTCAATATTAAATAAGTAAATAAATAAAATAACAAATAACTAGAAATAAAAGGGAAGGTTACATAAAAATGTAGTTAATGTAGGCCAATATATATTCCTTTATTTTATGGAATATTCTTTGATTTTAGAGTTGCACATATCTTTTCAAAATGTATACATTTGTTCTTAATTTAATGTTATCCTCTCCATAATGTACTTTAGAAACTAAATCTAACCACTCATTTAAAACTGGGGATTCTTGCTTTCTCAAAAAAAATATTGCATAAAAAGCTGTAATTCTCAGCATTCTAAATAAGTATATATCATCTTTATAAAGTAGCATAGGTCCTATACCCAAAACTATATTTTGTATCTTTATATATTTAGTTTCTTAAAAAAAATCTTCCCTGAATTAGGCTACTTCTGTTCAATTTCTTTTTTTTATTAGAAGTATAAAATATATGAGTGTAATGAGCTAGAAGTTCACTGCAACATATCCAACATCCTAAAGAGAAATTATTATAATTAGAAGATATTTCTAGTGTTATAAAATATCGCATATTAATTTTCCAAGAAAAAATGTATATTTTAGTCAGAATTATTGCGCTCCTATTTGGCGCGCATGCGCGCAGCAGCGCTCGTTCATAAAGATTAGCAGCAAAATGGATACATTTGCACGACTTTCTAACATTTACAGATGAAGAATATAACTGTAAAATGTAATTTTTGCACTGTGGGGGGGAAAAAACATGTCACAAACGCGTAAAACAGCACAAAATATACGCTGTTTGATGGTGGATCGATTTGATCCACGATCGACCTCTAGGGCTGCTTCAGAAACGCGTGCACACGCAATTAGCTAGACTAGATAAACCTGGATCAAATTAGTGAGATTGCGTGAACTTCACTTACCTTTTATGGAACCACTTTAGCCCCAACTTATTTGTTAGGCTCATTCAAGTCCGGTTTTGGAGTTTAATCCCCGCTTTTCTAAGCTTCATTTATGGAACAGCCCCCTGATCATGTTGGAGTTGGAGCTTATCGAGGTGGAAAAGGTAAATTTTTAGTTTTTTTTAACAGTTTCGCTGTACTTAGAATTTAAAAATGGCGGGCGGTGCAGAAGAACACGCCGGAAATGCATAGGAGGAAACGCGATGCTACCAAGCCGACCAATCACAGATCTTGCGGTCCGCGTCGTCGCGACGTGTAGTTACATTTTTGAGGAGGTGCGCGTCAGCTTACGGCGAAGGGTACGGCGTATGGTACGCGTCTGTGCGTATGCTACGCCGTACCTACTGCGCGCACCCGACGCAGAAGTATAAATTGGCCTTTAATGATCGCGCGCGCGAACTCGACAATTGACTACTGTGGACTTCGAACGAAAACCGATTTTTGTCATTTTTGTCTGTACTGACAGCACTCCAAATGTACAAAAAAATTAGCTCAATGTTAAAATTGACCGGAGTTCTCCTTTAACAACTACCTTACTAACTATTAATAAGCAGTAATTAGGAGTTTATTGAGGCAAAAGTCATAGTTAATAGTGAGAATTGGACCCTACTCAAAACTGTGACCAATCTGTCTTTTATCCAGAGTATGTATTTAATAAAATATAATAATAATAATAATAATAATAATAATAATAATGCACTGCAAAAGGTGAAAATGTGAAGTTGGTACCTAAACCCTGAAGCCTGACATTATGTACTAATAGATTCCATTTTTGAAATTGACATGATAAAATATGGGCAAGAAATCTTTTAATCGGAAAAAAAAGTTTGCATGTGTCTTTTTGTTAAAAAAAGATATCATATTATGACATCCTGATATCATATTCAAGGGGGAAAAAACACCTACATTTTATTCAGTGGCTGAAACTGAAAAATATGCAATTTGGCCAAACATTGAGACTAACTAGGGACTAACATTGAGAATTAGCCTCGGCTAAAATGTTGTATGGGACATGAGCTTATGTAACATACTTGTCCCTATTCAAATAAACTTAAAATAAAAAATAAACATTTATGATGACATTCTGATATCTTGTAATGTAAATCAATGAGATCTTTATAACAGTATAGCAGACTTACATAAAATGCAACTTACAGCTGTTAGGATAATGTCTTAGCCTATAGGAAGATGATATTTAAATGCTTAGTTTTATGATCAAAGCTCTGTAGTTTAATTGTGGGGGCAAAACATAATGCAATGCAATACAGTAACGTTTGAGAGATAAAAGTTTCTCAAAAGCCTGATGCATCATATTTGATAGACAATTGTGTATCAAACATCATACAGTATAGGGCTTTATGGCACATTTTTTTAGTTTTAGTTTTTTTTTTGCCACAGATATTTTGTCCATGGTATTCTTTAATGATAATAATAAACAATTAAAATAATCAATAATCATAATCAACAGGTTGCCCCATGAAGTCAAAATTGTCCATGCTAATCAACAACATGCCACAGATGCTCTCAAAAGACCTTAAATGGTTATTTTCACAGATTATTTCTTTAATAAAATCTTTCTCATCAAAAGTATTCAGAAGTGATCCAGGTTCTGACCTAACAGAAATTCACACACGAGTGTCTTCTGCAAAAATCACTGTTCTCCATTGAAGTGTCTTCAATGAAACTTTCATAGATTATGAACCACTGTTTTTCACATCCGCTCTGAATCAGCGTGACCCCTGGCATGCAAAGATGAGGGGCAAGCTGTGTTTGTGCCACGCAGTAGAAAGAAAGAGAGAGAGAATCAGTCGAACACCCAGTGTAATATATAATGCCTGCTTGTGTCTCTTCTCAAGCCTCTCTCATACAGTCGTACAGGAATGCAGAATATTCCATTTAAAAGGGTCTAAATAAGTGTTTCCAAGCTGTTTTCAGCATTTCAAAGACTGTCTGCCAGAAGCATTGAATTAAGGAGAGTGTGCCCCCACCCAACCGAAGCCCTCCCCACCTACACCACCCTCCCGCCCCACCAGCAGGACGGCTCAAAGCCCAGGCTCATTACTACTGTCACACCGGCAGTGGAGAGGCTTGGCACAGCCTCGTGCACTTAATTGAATTAGACATACCCGCTTGTTTAGGCATTGTGCAATGGCATGAGAATCCCGCAGCCTTTTTCCATGATAAAAACGAGAGGCCTCGGCAACACTTGTCAGCAGATCTAAGCGTTCCGAACGGAGCGTGAAACTATAGAGCCAAAGGAAAGGTGGCACAGAGGGAGAAGACACACAGGAGCATCTTTTCACAACCTGAAGAGGTGCCCATGAGGAATTCTGGGAACAGTGTGTTAGGCCGCTGTATTCGTGCTCTGTAATCAAACAGTAATCGGTGTCTAACTAAGATATGACCACATGTTAAGGGTCTGGGTCACTAATAATTATGTGTGGAGTCTGTTGCCAAAGCATTTTTCTTATTGCAGCATTTTCTATAGAGATAATAATTTTTTAGAAGATAGATTTATACAGCAATTTTGTAGGAATGCAATGATATTCATTATTTTCGATGATACCAATAAGCCAATTATTATTTTTATGAAGTGACTGATAAATGATAAATTGCCGCAGTTAAAATTATATATTATTTTGTCTAAATAACTTAAACAAAACAAAACAACAACAGAAAATCAATCTATCAATTAAATGGCTTTTAAATAATAATAAAAAAAGTTTTCAAGAAGTTGCTATTACTGTTCAAAGGTTTGGGGACAGTGAGATTTTTTTTAATATATTTTTGAAAGAAGTCTCTTATGCTTACCAAGGCTGTGTTTATTTGATCAAAAATACTACTACTAATAAACAGCAATAATGTAAACTATTTTAAAAATGTAAAATAACTGTATTCTATTTAATATATATTAAAGTGTCATTTAATCCTGTGATGGTAAACTCAGTTTTTTTCTACTATTTGTATGAATTCACAATTGAGGATGGACTAAAACATCACTACTAGATGACATCAGAAGCAAGAGCTCGGCCCCATGACCCACATCTCTTAACCTATAACTTTAAAAGACAACAGCCTGTATGCACTTTAGGATTTTGGAGTTTTGCTTTAAAATTCAGGGCGAAAGTGGGTGAGCATAAGAGTCAGAAAGATAGTGAAAGAACTGCCTAATGTGATTGCCCTCTGCATTTATCCAGCTAGCTTTGAAGACAGCTAAGAGGGGATGCCTCAGTGCTGTCACTACATAATGTCACCTCACTAACCTCTGAGGTCAGGCCCAGACTAACACCCTAACCCGAGGCCCTGATCCGACTCCAGCCCCTTTAGTGGTGCACCCAGCTGTCAGTAATGCAGCCCAAACTTTATTCAATTCGAGATCAGTCAACGTGAAAGGATAATCTCTGAATAATTGGAGCCTATGGACCCTGGAGAATCTTATGCCTTTTCTTAACTTTCCCTCAATACCCCTGACTTATTTTCCAAGAGGACACCCTTGTTACCCTCAATGAACAACCAGATGGGCAATTATAATTTTGCAATAATTGTTGAGAGGGTTTTCACCGGCCGTGGAGGGTTGTCAGTCAGGCGGAGTGGGTGTAAAAATGGCTTCTTCTGGGCCACCAGCACTCTACAAGTGAAAGAACAGCGAAACACCAGACATGCCAACAGTCTACCATCCAAATCCATTTCTCTTTCCTCTTCACACGAATACAACGCAGACAATTAAATGACTGAGACGGTCACATTCCTTCACATTAGCATTGAAGAGTCATGACATTCCTGAGATGTTTCCCATTATGACCTACGGACTGTAGAGCTTTTGAAATGTCACAGACAATGCACGACTTTTTGATGAACACTTCTTCACAAACATCTAATCGCAATAAATCTTCATTTCACTTTCTCTCTGGGCAATCTGTCACAGAGATGATTTATAACGCCACAAAACCATCTGAAGCCATTGCGTGATTTCGCCATGTTATCATAAACCGTTTGCAGAAAGAGTGTGTTAAACAATATTTCACCGAGAATCAATGCCACATTTACAAGCTAACAACAGTAACATCAACCAATGAATCGGATCAAAACAGAATGATAAAGCAATACTGTTTACACTTGAAAAGTGACCTTTCCATCAACTAAATCACACAGAGCATGAATGGATGACATGGAGAGAGCAAGCGAGCATCGGATCCTCTGTACCGCTGTGCTCTACGTGTCTGACTCTCTGCGGTACGGATGATCTGCTAATGGAAGCCCCTGTCACACTGGGAGGGCTGATGCTGAACACAATAAGATATGAAAATTAGCGTCGCTGGTGCTGCTGCTACTATAATCAGTCATCTGACTGTCAAATTCACATCAGTGAACTCCATCTGGGACAGGCCAGAGGTGGAGGGATTCCAGTGGAGATGGCAACCCTCCAGACCCCACCTGTGAGAGCTTTCCAAACATGTTTAAGTTTAAGTTTCTAGATTCGGTATACATTTACTTATTGGATTACATTTTTACATGACATACATTTTTTTACATTACATTTACATTTTACATTTACAGGTTTACAATTATCCAAAGTGACTTACAGTGTACTCAAGCTATTATGTAGGGATGGCTGCCACGAAACAGTCGTTCCGAAGCTTTGCGAGATCCCGAAGCGCAGATGTTTCGAAACACTGATTCGAAGCGTGATTCAAAACACCCATGTCACGTGACTATGGCCAAACGAAGCCTCGAAGTGTTTCACTAATGCTGCGTCCCAATTCGCCTACTTATACTACGCCATAAAAGTATGTACTCTTTTTGTAAAGAAAAAGTACATACTTTTGAGTGTGTAGCAAAAGAGTAGGCAAGCTTTGGGACATACTACTCCGTCATCATTAACGGACAGATCTGTCGCGTGCACCCTGTCAATCATCTCGTCACAGTTAAAATCCTCCATTCAATCTAAGTTAATTTCTAACGGTTTCGGAGAGAAATGTTGTAGCACGTTCATCTGCCAGTCGTGTGTCTTGCCGAGACTCTCCTCGTGTGTTTGGAATTTGAATATAATAATGCATTTAAAAGTTAATGGCTAAACATATCTTTGCAAAAGTTCACAATGCTGCTGCAGATGCAATATAATGTGGACAGCATTGAATAAATACATTTTCGTCAGGTTAGATACTGATCACTCAAACCCCTTTATCTAAACCTCTCTACATAACCGTCGGACTCGCGCGTCCTCCATGTCTGTAGTTTTTGAACACTTTTCACTTGCGTTTGTAGTTCTAACCGAATCCTCGTCCAACGCGCGATGGGTTGTGGGAAATATCAGCCGTTAGAGTGTGCAACGATCATAGACAGTATAAGAAGTGGACAGAGCCATCTCATTGGAACTCAGTTGAGACAGTTGAAGCCCATTTTTAGCGATTTTTGAGCACTTCCGTTCCTGACGCGCAGACTCAAACCGACTCAAACTAAGCTTGATGACGTGCGCAACCTGTCTGACAGACGTTACTCTTCTAGTAGCTGTGCGTGAAAATTGCCAACGTTAATCTTGCAGAGACGGGGAACTTGAGCAAAGAGTTCTTTGGCGTGAGTGAGGAGGAGTAAGTATTCCGTTGCTTTTATGGACTCATTCTATGGGCTTCTCCCTTGATGGGACGTCCCCCCGATTGCCTGTGAGCTTCTCCTCCTGTCTGTACGGTAATTTCTGTACAGCGCGACAGAGAGTCGAGTGGTTATGACGCAATCGTTAGCCTATTTTTACTAAATCTGTTTCTACGGGGCCATAATGTAACATAGAAGGTAATGGAGCCCTTTATACATTGTCGTGTTTCTTTAGAAATAAATCATGGACAAATGGAGTCTTTAAACGCCTCAGATGTAAAGTTATTCTTTGGGACACTCATTTCAACATACTACGATTTGGGACGTACTAATTCTATTTTCGAATACTATTTAGGACGGATAGTATGCGAATTGGGACGCAGCATAAGTGTTTCATCAGGTGTGATCCGCCGAATCAGCGTTTGATTGACACGGTCGGAAACAGACCACACAATCGCACATCTGTATAAAAGTGAAATCAACGCATATTGACCTCCTGGGTTTTTGTGAGAGGAGTTTGACTTTGAGATAGCGGATTTTTGGTGATATAGTGACATTTAGTGCGATTTGTTTAGTTATATTTAGGCTTAAATGTACACAACACATTGACTAACAGGCTAGAGACACAGAGTATACATATAGTGACACATTAATAGATACATAGATATAAATATATATAGACAGCTAGATTAATAGATAGATAGATACAGATAGATTAAAGATAGGCTACATAATATAAATAGATAGATTATAGATACATTTATAGATGCATATCTACATAGATTATAGATACATATTATATATACATATCTAAATACATAGATTGTAGATACATATATCTAATTACATAGATAGATTAGAGATACATATCTAGATAGATTTGGATATATAGATAAAATGGAGGCTCCCCAGAAGAGATGCCGTACATGTGGGAGCATTTCCATTTAGAAACCCCAAATAAAGTGAGATGTGTGTATTGTGATCGCAGCTCGCCTACTGCAACAATACATCATCCAGTAGAAACACAGGACAGTTTATGGGAACTTTTTGATACTCGTATCCATCAAACCCAGATGATACACAATGCTACAGCTGATGCCACAGTGGAAGTGAAAAAATACATCAACGATGCGTATTTGCCCAGAACTCATGATCCACCAACTTACTGGAAAGAGAGAGCAGTAATCTTTCCTCATTTGTATGTATTAGCTAAAAAATATCTTTGCATGCCAGCAAGTGTCCCTTGTGAGAGGATTTTTTCAAAGGCTGGAGAAATTATCTGTAAAAAAAGAAGTAGGCTAAGTCCTTCCACAGCAGAGAAATTAATATTTTTGAATAAAAGTATGTAAAAAAGTGAGACATTGTGGCTTGATTTATTTTATTAATATTCATTTTGCAGGACCAAAATAACATTATGCACAGTGAGGAGGCTATAGGTTGCAAGATTCACATATTAGAAAAGTACAATAATAAAAAAACAACATTTTTTAATGGCTCGTCAAGGTTGTTTCAGATCAACACCTGCAAGTGACCACTAGGTGCACAGTGGAGACGGGTGTCGGATTGATTCGAAGCCTCGAAACAATATGGACCATTTGGTTCAACTGTTTCATTGCTTCAGGAAGCCTCGATCTGCCCATCACTACTATTATGTTTGCAAATAAAATAAAGTTCTGTCATGCAACTCTAGATGGCGCAGGCTAATAATTCAATCTGCTTGCAATCACGTCATTCTCTGTAGGGCACAGCTGATTGGTTCCTGCTGTTTCAGTAGCCAATGAGCTCACATGCTCAACCTTCAAATACTTGCATTTGCCTTAGCAGTGCAGCACTTTCAGAAACCCTCCATCTTCCCCAGCTCCACCTGTATATAGTAGATCTGCTACGGGTAATTCATGTACGCTATATTGTACAGCAGCAGCAGGTCTTACTTGCTCACAGCAGAGTGTTGTGTATGTATTGACAGTAGCAAGTCCTGTACTTGATCTGCAGCAGCAATAATCAACAACAGCAATAACCAAAAAACATATCAACATTGTCATATCCATTACCATGCCAAACACTCAGAGAGCTGTCATAACAGAAATATAATTTAAAATAGGTATTCCTGTTGCTCAAACAGTAGATCATTACGCTAGCAATGCCAGGGTCATGGGTTCGATTCCAAGGGAATGAATCGTGAACTGATAAAATGGATACCTTGAATGCAATGTAAGTTGCTTTGCATAAAAGCGTCTGCCAAATGCATGCATGAATAAAAAAGTGTTTAAATGAAAACCAGAACATACTGGCAGAAAAGCAAACTTGTTGAAAGTAAAAATGATGTTGATTGTGATGTTGAGCCAGATCAGATATAATGAACTAATGTCATCCTGTGAGCTGAGGCAACACCAGCGACCTCATCTCATCACAGGATAAACCTTCTTGTTTAATGACATTAATGATTATAATAACAGGAGGAAAGAGAAAGCGCACACAACCCAAGACAAACAGACACACTGTACAGCCTGCCGTACTTGAGCAAATCTCCCGCCAACGAGTCAAGCAAAATATTTTCTCTGCTCAATCAGAATGGCACATCACTTCCTGTTCTGGAGGAGGCAGCCAGCAGTGGCTCAAAACTGCTCGTTTTCCATGCCACAACTTCCTGACTGCCATCCAGCTTCTGAGAAATAAAATCCACAAAAGGGGAAACAGAAAACAGAAAAGCTGCCCATTGTGAGAGTGATCTCAGGGCCATCAGGGGACGGGAACAGTCTCTTTAGCAACATAAGAGAAACAAGCACAGACGGCTGTAAAATAAGTCCGTTGAAAGTAGAAAAAAAAATGCCGCCCAGACCAGAACTCATTAACAAGACACTGAAAAGATCTGGATTTATGGTCTGCTACAGAAGCAGAGACAAGAAGCACTAGAAATCTGTGTCAAACTAAACATCACAATGAATTCTAACACACACAAATGAGATCTTGAAGTGCAAAGGTTGGATTAAGTGGGATGATTTCACGCTTATGTTCATTTTCACAAAGACATTAGTAGTATTATAATGAGCAATGGAGTCCAAAAGTCTGAGATAACGTTTCTTTTTTTAAACCTAAAAAATTGTTTTAGTATTTAGGAGAGATATATCATTTTAATATTACTTTATAATATTTAAATATTTCTTATTTTTTATTAAGACAAGTAAAAAACTTAATCTAGCTATGTCAGCTAGAGTTTTCCAAAAAATCCTGACATTTATTTGACGATTATACACAATCATATTCAGCCTCAGAAATGTAAGTGTATCTATAAATGACACGTATCTGAATGAAAGGCTCTGTTTCCACCTCTAATCCTCTTTAATTACCCTGTTATTGTGAAAGGCCTTGTGAACAGGCCTCTTAAGTGGCTAGATATTATAAATCAATGACGGTTTGTTATTCTGTTCATTTAAACAAAGGGGAGACGCATAAAAAGCCATTAAAATGACACGTGAATTGGCAAACAAACTGTTTAATTTGTGTCTGCGCTGCGGAGGGGGCTACAAGACAGTGACTTCAGGGCAAAGGAAATTTACATCTGATTCGAGTTTAATGGGCCGTAGAGGGCCAGCCGCCTAGTCTCCATGGAAACCAATCTTTTCTCAAGATTTTCAACAGGCCAAAATGTTCCTTTTTTGTTAATTTCAAATGTGTCATGTGATCTCAATGGGGTCGGAGCTTGTATGTATCAATTTGTTTCTATTGCAGGGCCTGCAATAGCCCAGCAATGAATATATGGGCTATTGAGTCCAGCCACACAATGACCACAGCTGATGCGGTTGCCACAGAGACACGCCCACACAAAGCCCAGGAATGATGACATATGGTCCCAACCTGCCTGGTCAGAAGACCCCCAATAGCCCTGACTGCATTGGATGACAAAACCCTCAAGCAGGCCATTTATCTGTGCCTACTCATTTCATGCTAAAATAAACTTTTTATAAAGTTTCTACAGCCGGTGCACAAGGAGTAAAACAGAGGCCCCAAAGGCACCATGTAAAGTGAAGAATTCATCATTAAGTGATTAACAAAGGCTTCTTTACCACCTGCTCCTACATTTATACGGACATTACTGACAGCTTGCCTCTATTAGAGTATAAAGCGACAGCAATGTAAAGATCTGATATGCTAGTAGTGTGATCTTTTTTTCTCTGTTTAATATCTTTCACAGTCATTTGACCAAAACTGTGACCACGTATAAGAACATATTTACTGCAGCTGTAATAAATTTCGCAGATTCCTGAACATGTCGTCTTCTCGTCTTCGGAAGATCTTCCGAAGAGTTATGCCAGTCTTTCCCATGGAATGATAAGACAATTGCTGAGAGACCATTAAATGCAGTGGGTGCCAAGCATCTGAATTCTTGGGATGGTCGAAGTGGAATGGTTTACCCCCTGGAGTTTGTGCGGACACTCAATACTTTAATGGTCTCAGAGAGAGTGTGAACAGCCTACTTGTAAAGGGAAACAAGAGCATAACACCAACTAAAAAATAGAAAATATGTGGATGTGGTTTGATTGAATTACAGAACTATATATATATCAACTAAAATGACTGAACTTAATAAATATTAAGCCATGATTTTCGAGGGCTCCTGGCACTACTAAAACACTGTTCTCTCCAGAGAACAACTGTTAGCTGAATCATGAAATGCTATTTTAAACATACCTTCACTCAAATATATAATTCATAAACAAATAAATATATATATATATATAATTATACAGGGCTGTTGAATGCTTGAATCTGATTAGTTGACAGGGAAACGCACGGCTAAAGTAGTTCCAGGCAGGTCTTGACCGCACTACAGATCCATATCACTTCACCAAATGATTCCAGTTATTTCAAAGGTCTTTGCAGCTGACAACAGCAAAAGAACCAAAACCCACAACGACACTGACCAAGCAAATAAATACAGTAAACAATAGGATAAACATTATTACAAAGACAAATTATTTCCATGTTTGTTTGTTTTTGTAAAAAAAAACTCTTCCTCTATCCCTCTTCACTCAAACGCGCACACACAGAACACGGACACACACTCACACAGAAACGTGTTGTCAGTGCTAATCTGGCGATTTTATCAGTAAAATAGTTTAGCAACTTAGCAGCTACATGATATTTCTCACTAGCGAGGTAATACAACACTGTTTTTGAAGCAGATAAACTTACAGTATAGATACACTGCTGCCGAACACTGTTGAGAGACGCACAAACCCAAGTAATTCACACACGCCTAATCTCTCTCTCTCTCTCTCTCTCTCTCTCTCTCTCTCTCTCTCTCTCTCTCTCTCTCTCTCTCTCTCTCTCTCTCTCTCTCTCTCTCTCTCTCTCTCTCTCTCTCTCTCTCTCTCTCTAATAACTGCATTAATAACTGCATTAGTCTGCTATCAATGGCTTAAGCCTATTAAGCTTAAACTACATTTTGGAATTAGCAACGGAGGCATGGGATGAGATGCGTAAGAAATTAGCTTAGCTAGAGTTTTAAGGACAAAAACCTGACAAGTGTCTTGAAATACAACATCTGAACAACGTCTTGAGGCGTGTTAACTATAGTATAAGCAGAATAATTTACTCCGGTTCGTTGAATTATTAGAAAAAATTAGAAAAATTAGAATTATTAGAATAATTTAGAAAAATTAGAATTAGAATTTTTCTAATTAGAATTAGAAAAATAATTCTAATTATTTCTAATTATTTAAAATTAGAAAATATTTCTAATTTTTCTAATTAGAATTAGAAAAATTAGAATTATTAAAAATTAGAATTATTGGGGCAGTCATGGCCTAATGGTAACAGAGTTGGACTGGTGACCCAAAGGTTGCTGGTTCGATTCCAGTACCGGCAGGAATATGACTGAGGTGTCCTTGAGCAAGGCACCTAACCCCCAATCGCTCCCCGGGCGCCACTCAAGGCTGCCCTCTGCTCCGGGTGTGTGTATCCACGTTTGCAGTGTGTGTGTGTTCACTACTCACTACTCTGCTCCTAATGTGTGTGCACTTACTTGGATGGGTTAAATGCAGAGGTCAAATTCCAAGTATGGGTTACCATACTTGGCCATCACGTGTCACTTTCACTTTTTCACTTTCAAAATAATGCACACTTGGCTTCATGTCGTAGCTGCACTACCACCTCGGGTGAGCATCATTTTCTGACAATTCAACAGCCCGTCATCAATAATTCCTTATAACTATAGTTATAGTTATAACTATAACTATAGTTATATAACTGTATAACTATACTTACAGTTCCTTATAACTATAAGTGAAACACTGATCACTTTAGCAACTCGAGCAGTAACTAAATAACCTGAAGAAAACCAAAAGGATTAAAAGCTGTTTAAATATACTTTTTATTACTTCAATTATTAATTTTTACATTTTATTTTATTTTAATATCTTATGTGTCTTGTGATCCCCAGAGAGCACATTTTTTTCTAAGCAAAAGTCTGGACTATTACTTTCACTTTCATTATATTTTCAAAGCATGAAAATATGCGTTCATGTTACTTTTTACTTTCATTATACTTAAAATATGCTTTCATTATTACTTTCACTAAAACAATATTTTCAAAGCATGTTATTAAGTGTGAAACAACAAATCACACAGATTATTTATATAATTAGTGTTTTATTTTCTCTTTTTGGAATGAATGGGTTCACTAATACTTCCTGCTTATTAGTATTGTCAAATTACTCAGCAGCCTCTTCCCTTATTCAACTTTATGTAGTATTTTTCTGTGAACTGCTCCTTTAAGAGCTCACGTGTGGCATTAAGTTTGATTAGCATAATTAATCCTCTGAATTGAACAAGCAAATGAATGAGTGACAAGGTAACTGTGGTTGCACACTGACCCAGAGCTGAATGTGAAAACAACAATGGGCGAATAAATTAGCTAGCTCAAAGACAAACAGCAAAATAAAAGCAGATGCAGTTAATAGTTATTGACCAAAAACTTATTTGCATTTCACAACATTTTCCACCCAGAAATACAAGCAGCAACTAGAGAGAAACACATATGAAAGGAAGAAAAAGGATGGAAATAAAGAAGAAAAAGTAAAAGTATTGTGTGAGGAAGTGGCACAGTTTCGCCACTAACTGGATTTGCAGAGATAATCTGAGTTTGAATAAGACATCTCATGAGCTGTCCCTGAGGATTACTCATTGAGAAAACTAGGTGATGTCATCACAGACTTTTGTCTCATGGGGGGCTGGGAGTGAACACTGAATAGGGATAAGAGCCCTCTTCTTAAACTCCACATGACACAATGGATAAAAAATGAATGAATGAAAAGAAAAGAAAAAGAAATACTGACATGCAGGCTAACCATTTTTACTCTATAAATCTTCTTAAACACCAAATAACCGAATATTCAGAACTGCACAACTGGTAATAAAAAATATCTGACCAATAAATGAAATCACATTTTATAACAGAATGCAAGTTTGCCCATGTATCAAATGTGATGCACCATCTTTCTGTTGTTGCCTTCGTGGGTTGCAAGCATAAACAACCATGTGTAGTCAGATTCACAAACGAATGACTCTTATGATCCAGTTCTTTTAAATTAATCAAAACATATAGTTTTATCAGTGTAGTCGATTCACGAATAAATTACTTTCATCAACTGATTCTTCTTAATGAACAAAAAAAAAAAGAAGTCTGATTAACAAATGAATGGCTCATATGAGCCGGTTCTTTTTAATGAATCAAAAACACAGCACGACCAGTGTAGTCTGGTTTCTAAACGAATGACTCTAATGAATCATTATTTTAGTGAATCAAAAACATACAGAGCAACATATTTATGTTTACAATGTTCCCGCATTCAGAAACATGTAAACGTGAACGCCATTTTCGTCATGCTTTTTAAGAGGTTTTAGAGAAAGCATTTTAATACACCTTTATGCTGGAGAATGCGGATGTGGTTATACATATAAGTGGCAATTTGGTTTCACTTTATTTTAATGGTCCCTTTAACACATTCTGTTGACTATAAGTAACGTAGCACCTACATGTTTTAGAAATTAGTAGTGTATTAGTAGACTGGGAGGGTTAGGGTTAGACATGTACTTGCAAAGTTACTTATAGTCAATAGAATGTTAAAAAGGTACCATCAAAATAAAGTTACCGGCAATTTTATCGGTTTTTGAACATCACATGGCATAACTAAACTAAGGGAAAGGTCTGGTCAAAAGCAGCTGTGTATTGCGGGTTTATAGGACACTAACACAGTGCATGTAAACGTGAATACTAGTGTCTTAAACAGCTTTCTAGTTTTCTGCATGTAAACGCCTGATTTCTGAACAAATGAGTCGGTTCTTTTAATGAATGAAGAGGAGTTACTGGTTTGAATGCTTCAATCCAAGGATTTCACTCTGAACTGAATCATTCAATCGTTTCCCAAAAGCATCGCTAGCCAGCATCTCAGAGATCCTGAACAGGTTAATTAGCAGAAGTTACTCCTCCACCTGCGCGTGACGTTATTAAAGACAGTCCTATATTGATGAACCAATTTGGTTCAAACGGCAGAGGTGCGACCATGTTACTACAGTTTCAGGAAACAGTCGTGACAAGTTAATCAGTGAGTAACATCATTGTATGGGAAACACACCTCAGAGCAGTTACTGAATCATCATCCGACTCACTTGCTGAACAGCAAATGTTCATTATTTTCAGACATACCCCAATCGAATTTAAGCAAGTTTTATGTCAGAAAGGTAGATAGCCTTTCATTCTTTCATTGGTTTTCTCTAAAAACCCCAGACCCGTAAGAGTAGCAAACCTTCAACAGACGCCAGAACGGAAAATTGAGGTGAAGAAGAATGGGGAGGGGGGGGGGGGGGGGGGGGGGGGGGGGGGGGGGGGGGGGGGGGGGTCTCTTCTGCTTTTTCACACACATTCTTTATTGTCTATCCCCAGATGTTTCCTCTGCTGGACAGAAAGTCAAAGTTTCTCTAGGTTTCATGGTGTAAAGCTGAAAGAAGTCTCTTCCAAGATTTTTTTTTTCTTCTGTCCATTCATTCACCAGAAATGACAATACTCCCTAAATATGTCTTGTTAACCCTGTTCCATCACTTTATTTATCAGTGCTCCTGTCTACTGGATGATCGCCTCCATTGATGGCTTCTCCTAGTCTTAGTCGACTCTCAACCATCCTAAAGAAGGGTCAGGGACCCCAGAATGCCCTTGCCAGACACCCCACTGGGAGCAAACAGTCCCTCAGGAAGTGACCCAATGCAGGCGTCTGACAGTTTATGTATTGATTTGTCATAAAATGTCATGGAAGACAAAAGGCTGTTCAGACATGTTTTTATTTTTATTTTGTCTGCTTCTGAATTACACCTTATTCGCATAAATGATGTGCATCTAAGACTGTCTTGAATTTAATGTCCGGTCTAAAAATATTCCACAGGAAGTGTGACATTCCAGACTGATCGGCCCAGCGGTACAAAGCAGCATGCGAACAATAAACTTTCCCTAAATCGGAATCACCTCAGACAATATAGGAAATGAGAGGCTGCTGAGGGTTGTCTTCCTCTGCAAACTGTTGTGTCTAAGCTTGCTTGGAGCTGGCCATGGAAACATGGAGGCCATGGCAAGTGGCCACATCAAAAGAATAGGATGTTAAATGTGAATAGGATGTTAAATGTGATAAACAGATACTGGTGAGCTGGACCCGTGAAAGATATAACAAGTGCTGATGTCAATGGACGGAAGACATAGATCTGCCAAACAGGAGTGCAGCCAGGCAGACACTGGTCCACCTCCAAAACAGCACTTAGAGGAAGTAATCTCACATTTAAACCCAAGATTGGATCAGATACTTTAGTTTAAAGAGAGTCAAATCAACTTTACGCTGATAAGACCCCTAAATCTGGGCCGACTGTGAACAATGAGTGTGTCTACATGCAATGCAAGTGTCAAATGAGGAAAAGACGAAGTCACCTTCAGTTTGACTGACAGCAGTACAGAAAAGCATTTGACCTGAGTGATTTGTCAATGGACAGAGATGAACACAAAGAGGTATTGATTGGCTGGGGAGAAAAGGGAAGACACAATGCGGTAGGCTGCGGGATAGGTGAAACGATCAATACGGTGGTTCTGCTCCAGGGATCCTCTTCACCAGCACACAGTGAGGCAGGAACCAGCGAGCAGCAAACAAACACTGACACTCGGAGCGGAAACCTCGGGTGGTATCTCTCATTCGCATACCCACATCCATTCCAATGTACGCAAACAAACTGTCTCCTAACCACAAACGCAAACAAGCTTTCGCACAAGCCCTCTCGAATCAAAGAGCACTATCGTACCTGAAATCTCACATTTTCACTTGTGTTTCATCATCTGATTTGGTGCTTTTCTCAGTTATGACTAACACCATGTGTGGTTCGTGCCCTTGGGTGAAGAAACTGACTGCAAGTGAAAATGATAAATGGATGGATGGATGGATGGAATACCCCCCTCCCCAAAGAAAAAACCCAAAAAAAACAATTGCGAACAAAGCAAAATTACATCTCATGCATTCAAGAGAACAATAATGTTACTTCTATAGGGAAACTGTCACCAAATAAAAAAAAACTTTTATTAAATGTATTAATTAATTGTGGTTTAGAGTGTGCTGACAAACTTCATGTTCGCTAGTCCTTTGAGGCAGATGCCTTATGTCTCGGAACGCCAGTCTGTAAAAGTTGCCAATCATCTGAGCGGATTCAGTCACGTGATTTGAGTCACACAGCTTTTGATGAGCATCTAGCAATTTATTTAAATGTGTTTGCATCACAGTTTATGTGCATGTTAAATGACTACTGATTTTTTTTTATGCATTTAGAAGGTTTATTAAGTTTTATCTTGGTGTTTCCATCCAACGTTCTTATGTATTTTGCATAAAAATATGTGAATGAGAAAATGTTATTATTATTTTATTATTAATTATTATTATTTTTATTATTAAAAATGATAAAATTTCTTAATGTAAAAAAAAAAGATCCTTGAGAGCTGAATCAACATTCACTAGCTCACTATAGGATTAATTCACCAAGGAAACATGATGTGGAGAGTATCACCCTGTATTGTTTGCGTGTGTGTGTGCCCAGCTGTGCTCTCATTTCACCCTGCCATTCACAAGCTGCTTTTGTTTGGAGTGAAGCCTTTCTCTTATTGACACTTGACTCGACTGTTCCATGCATGAGAATCAACACCATAAAATCTCCAAGTGGAGGGCACACTGCTCTGCATTTACCATAAGAAGTGAAAGACAAATAAGACGAGTAAACTTTACCTTCCCGTCAGAAGAAAAGAGAGGACAGAGATCAAAAAAAGGAGACAAGCACTCATAACTGGCCAGCCCCATCCGAACAGAGACCTGTCACAGTCTGAGTCAAGAGCCTTTAAAAAGGCAGATCCACATGAGGCTGCATGATAAAGAGAGGAAGAAAAACAATTTGATCTTTTGACAAGATGAGGGGAGGGAAAGTGCAAGACGAGAAAGCTCCCAGGCACCTTTTCAAAAGCTGGTAACATCTGGTGAGGGGATTTGTCTTGTAGTTTCTTTACTTTTCTTTGTCAAATGCACCCTAACAACTCTGCGCCTGATAGTGCCCTGCTAGATACCAACCAGGACATCCTGTATGAGGACAATGAATGAGCACACGACTGCATATTAGACTGCTTTTTTAGCAATCTAACATATACACATCTAATCCTTGTGATCTGAACATGAGGACATCCACAGATAGGTCTTTAAAGGTGAAGTGTGCTATTTTTTGTGCCACTATAGTGGCAAAACATGGAATTGTGAACCAAACATCACCTTTTACAGCATCACCTTTTCAGCAATCTAACATATATACACATCTAATCCTTGTGATCTGAATACAAGGACATCAACAGATAGGTCTTTAAAAGTGAAGTGTGTCATTTTTGTGCCACTATAGCAGAAAAACATGGAATTGTGAAACAGACATCACCTTTTACATATTAATTTACAGATTACTTAAAATATATATTAATATAAAAGAATTATGCCTGTTTTCAATGTCCGTTATTTTATTTTATTTTAAAATAAATAATACATGTCAAAATTTACGACTGTTTTCAATGTCTGCCTCCCCCCCCCCCCCCCCCCCCCCCCCCCAAAAAAAAATATTTATTTATAAAAATGTTTATGTGTCCCAAAATATAATACACGTCATAATTGAAACAAAACTACCTTTTCAAAAAAGTATTACAAAAATATTTGTATATAATCAAAAAGACAAATCAATTCACACATCACCTTTAAAAGAAAATATAAAAAAGTTAATGACTTTTTTCAAAATGTCCCCCTAAATAAATAAATACTTGTACATAACTAAATACATAAATACATGTCCCACCAATAAACAATAATAGTACATGCAAGAAAATATAAAGAAAAAATTAATTCTATTTATATATATATATATGCGCATCACCTTTATACGGGGGAAAAAAGAATAGAAGATTCTGATGTTGCACCAAGGTTTCCAGGTTACATCATCAAAATTACCCAACGGAAGAGAACCATGCTATTTGTGTTAATGTACTGTTCTGCCTTCTGTTGTTTTGTTTCTTTGCTGTGCAGTAAAAGGCCAGTGAAGATCCTGTGTTTGACATGAGCACACCACACACACACATTCTCACAGATGGTTTGAAAGGACTGAAATGAGTCAGAGCAGTGAGCAGTTACTCTCAGGTGTCTATCTAGGGCATGTCTGGGCTTGTGGTGAGACAGCGGCTGGTTCACCACCCATGCAGGGGGCAAGTTTCCCACTCCCACTTACTGTGCCCTCACAGTGACCCTTATGTACACCTTGCCAATCTAGTAAAAACAGGAGAACCACATTTTCTTTAAATATTAAGAGGATGTGATGCTGAATCCCAAACGTCAACAAGTTTCAGTTACAACTGAGCTGAATCTAAAATGCTGTTCATTGCAAAAGGCACAATTGGGACAAAACAAGCCGAATGAAAAAAACAGTCCTACCAGTCTTTCATAAATTCCACAGGGCACCCTGGTTACCATTTGGCACATAAATACCTAAACGTGACTCACTATATTTCCTAAAACCCAACTGCACTGAAGAGTTTGCCTTAATGTATTAGAGAGTTCAGCGAGCAAGGGAAATGCCATGCTGAGAGGACTGATTTCACTACCTCAGAACTTCATCCCACAGACATGCAAGGTTTCAGTGCACTCATTGCGAGAGAACCAACAGATTGTGCCCTCTGTTTGACTTTTCAGTTAACCACTTGTCATCCACAAGTGTGTAGAAAGTACTCAGAAAATAATGTATTTATGTGCCAAAATAAAATCAAATCAAAGCCAAAACGTAAACAAACATGTTAAATGTCTAAAGCATTGAAAAAAGTACACTTATTTTCATTTCGAAACCAGTATCCTCAAACCCTTTACCTGCACTGTAAAAAAAAAAATATATATTGTTGGTTTAACTTAAAAAAAGTATGTTACTGGTTGCCTTAAAATTTGGAGTTCATTAAAATAATACAATGTTAATAGTTAATACAATGGAGATGAACTCAAAAAAATTATGTTAATTGAACCACATTAAGTTGATTTGACAAAAGAAAAAAAGTTGGATAACAAATCATGAAAATATTTTTTTTCAGTCTGCAATTGGTAATATATATAATTCTGAAGCTATAGCTGATGAATTTAATTGTTATAGTTGTTTGACACTGTAATGTTGTTAACTGTAGTCTCATCACTAACCACACAAACATATATATATATATATATATAAAATCTCTTGTATGAAGTCTGTCCGTAATATAAGATCATCCCTTAAAATAGCCCAACAGCTGATCAGTCAGATCCACATAAATAAATGGATCTCAAGATGTGTAAAAACATAAATAAAAAGTGTGTCCAAATTTAAAGCCGATCTTCTTCAAGGCCACCAAGGATATGGGATTATAAATACTTGGAAAGACCTCCTGACATGTCAGGGGGTGGTGGTGGTCCTTAACTTTCTCCCATGGAATCTATACTATTTGCAAAGGCTTTAAAGACTGCCAAGACACCATGACTTGAAACCATAGATTGTGCTGAAAAGCAAAACCTGGACAGAAATATGTCCTGCAGACAAGTGACAAGGATCTGCGGACCTTGCGGCTCCTTGAGCTGTGATATCTGATAAGGGTCGGCGGTGCGTCCCTATGTGTCTCATCCCTCCCCTACCACACGACTCCTGCTACTAGGGAGAGATGGGCCGCTTTGCTATTAATATCAGAGGAACAACAGATAATCCTAGTAAAAAAATTAAACAGAAGAAAAATTGACCATTTTTGATCCACATATGTCCATGACATACCAGCATAGGTTCTTAAAGGGACAATTCACCCAAAAGTTACTAAACCTCATGTTGTTCCAAACCTGTATGACTGACTTTCTTCCGCAGAACACGTTTCATTAACTTTCATGGTAAGGTCAAAAATAAATAAAATAATAAAAGCTTTTTCAAAAATATTTTCTTTTGTGTTCTATACCAAAGTAAGTCATGCAGGTTTGTAATGACATGAGGTTGAGTAAATAATGACAGAATTGTCATTTTTGGGCGAACTGTTCCTTTAAAGTCTGCCTAAGTGAGTTCACTTGTGGGGATGTTCTGAGGTGAGGAACTAAAGGTCTCCTACATCATTTTGCTGATGACTGTGTCTGTAATGACTTCTTGGGCAACAGGTGCAGAAGGAGAAAGAAGGAGTGTTAGCCTCATTTGGTTCTTTTCTGGACCACAGAGCCCCTTGCCCCCCACCTTTCTCCCACAGCCTCCATATCCAAGCATGCAGAGCATTTCCCCCTCGTGTGACTTTGAACTGGAATAAATTTAGACAGGGTTACGGCTGATTTGTTTGTGAAGGCAGCAGGGGAAAAATTGTATCATACACACATATACATGCATAAAAGTTAGATAGATATGTATATTTACATGGATTACAAATGCATGTGTTCCATATGATCCTAAATCAGCTGGATGGATCACTTCTCATAGATAAAACTGTTTTGTTCCTCCTTGTGGTCAAAAATGACACTGCATTTGACCCTCATAAAGATAATCACCACCTAGTTGGTGATTAATAAGAAGATCAAACAAAAATCACATTAGCTGGTCCATTCATGGAAAGTTTGAACAAAAACCAAGAACAGGCGTCTAATGAATCATCAGCCGGTTATTTGTGGAAATGGCCTAATGGCCTAATCTCAGAAACACATCCTGCAGACAAATGACAAAGATTTGTGGATCTGCCGACTCCTTGGGGTGACAATAGGCATTTTTGGCATTATAAAGTGTGCTATTTTAACACTTTTGTCGCTGCATCCCGACAGGTTTCTTTACAGGTTTTAAACATGACATAGTAAAGTAGGTCTTCAGATTTTCAGAATACACTGTGATTTTTCCAAGACATGTTCCTGGACCAACATTCCTGTCTGAAAATTTTGTCCTAACCCTATCCCTATCCCTACCCCTAAACCTACCCATAACTTATCCCTAAAATCAGAGGGAAATGATAGGTGAATAACACTGATTTAGAAACACATAACACTTGTTGTAAGCTTAAACTTGACACAAAATCTAAACTTGAGTGATTGGAATGTTGTGCCATGATCAACAAAGATGTTGATCCAGAAACATGTTGTACTTGGTGAAATCACGTTCACCGTAAAGATTATACGGTCACTGACTTTCTGCTCTTTGGTGTATGTGCACAAACTGTCCAGTTTGAGTTTAAGACCTGAAATAATAAGAGCTGATCATATCTCTATGGGTAAGCTGATTAAAAATAGAGGGATCCGTTCATTGTTATTTCTTTTAGATTGGTATTTTATCTTGAGACCCAAGAGGAATGCATGTTATGGCTGTTAATATAAACAGTCAGAAGCTAATCTTCAACTCTCAGCAGTGACAACCATGTGCGTGTGTACAGTTTTGACTTATTAGATCCAAACTTAAAATATTAGGCTACATAAAAAAAACCCACATTAAACAAATACTATAAATAATATAAACAGATATAAATATAAATAATCATCCTAAAAAAATAAGACATCAAACATGTGCCCCAAATATAAGAAATACTTGGGGCACAACGTAACGCTTTTTGACTTTCTCAGTTTGTGTAAATCTACTTAGGGTTTAGAGTATTTATTTTTTCCAACATTAATTTCCCACATAGTACAATTATGTGGTTTTGTTTTATTAATACAGTGTATACTTTTTTATTGATTTACCCCGAGAGAATGGAAGTGAAATGTGACAACATGTCCCATAGGTGGGGTACATTGTAACATCACCATATGACAGCTTAAAATTATATCTGATCTAATCAAAAAAAATTTAAAACACTGATTTACAGCATAGTTCAAAACAAAATAATAATTAATAATTTCTGAACATTGACTCTCAGTCTTTATTTACATGTTTCTCATGAATTCATAAAAGTATAGAATATAATAGCGTATTTCTAATAGGGGCACATTGTAACGCAGTGTTACAACATGCCCCAACTGCACAACTGCGGTTTAAACCCTGCTAGTGTCTTCTGCTAGTTAGCGAAGCATTAAATAACTATATCAACTGTTAAACAACAGATTGGAGATTAAAATAATATCAGATTTGTCTAATTTTAAATAAACACAAAAAATAGAGATGAAAAATTAACTTAAGTAAGAAATGTACTTTTGCTATCACTGTAAAAAATGATCGTTATTTTAACGGTAAAATACTGTAAAAATGCTACAGTGCAAAACTGTTAATTTGTTAACAGAAAGTTTCCTTACTATATACGGTAAATAACTGTGATAGATCTAACGGTACATTTAATGTAATTTTACTGTAAAATACCGTTAAATTTACAGTTTTTGAAAGTGAAAAAGAACAACTCATTGTATAATTTAACGTAACGATAAATTGATATTCCCACAATTCCCTGCGTGACATTTCACATTTGATGTATTTTTGTTGAAATAACTGCTTCTTCTTAGTTTTCTTAGTTCTTTTCTAATCAGTTATGTACATTAGAGTTTTATGTTACATTTAATGTTGTTAAATTAATGTTTATTGCATTTTTAAAATTTCATGTGTGTTACCATGATGGTGTTTAATGTTTGTGTGAATGACACTGTGCAGCTTCTATATATTAGAATTAACTTTCTTATGGAAGAGCTGCTTGCGATGAGCATTGATATATCATGTATATCATCACTGTTGTGATGATTGATGGTTGTCAGTATCATCACCATTACAATGGTTCAAAACAGATATTAATACATAAATAGATTGGTAAATTAACATTATATCAGATAATGAAATACGGTTTATTACTGTAAATTTTAAGTTAAGTCAGTAAAACCAATAACGTCTCTATCATATTTTTGACGGTAAAGTTCTGGCAACCACAGCTGCCGGTATTTTACCGTAAAAATGGCATTTTATTTTTTACAGTGTATGGTTAAATAAATGTGATAGCTTACAAAGATTTCTGAATTTTGGCGCAATTTTTTCTCTGTTGAAAAAGCAAGTAAATACACAAAGTTTCGTCATGCTGGCATGTGTGGAAGTATTTAAAACAAGTGTGTTACAACTATAGCCCCGCGTTACGTTGTGCCCCGCGCTCCCCTACTCATAAATCACTCAGCCAAATCATGTTTTTGCTTCAAATGGCATATCAACAGGTTTATGAATTCGTAGATGACATTTTTGTAGCCTATAAAAACCATTTCATCAATGAGAGGTCCTCAGTGTTGCTTCAAAAGTCTCTGTGTGTTGGATCTGGCCAGTGGCTCTTGTAATTATTATACTCTGGCTCAAAACTCACATCTTGGCGGCCACGCGTGTGCGCCTCTTCACCTCCAGAGAGGCTGTGCGGCCAAAGCACGACCCGGCCTGCCAGCGGGGATTTACGGATTGGCGCTCTGCCCGGCCGCAGGCAGTCTAGTTCGCTCGGTTCTCACGACCTCAGCACCACAACGGCATCTCTGAACTATTAACTCAGACACGCAGGCAGAGAGGGAAGCCACGGAGCCCACACACTGCCAACTAGTGTTTCAGCAATGCACATGTGCGAAAACAAGCTTTTCTGTGCGATTTAGATTAGCCCCGAGGGTTTTGAGCAGAGGACGAATCTTTCAATGACTTTCAGGGGGGTCTACTTTTTCTACTTTCTTTCATTAATTTTGTGTTTAGATTTAAACACACCGTAAAGATTTTTGTGCAATAGCCCTATGTGACGTGTAAATCTATAATAATGTGATGAATAATGCTATTCAAATGGTTTCAAACGAAATGTGCTCAGTAACTGTTGCTGTGGTTACCTTCTGGGCGAAAGGACTTCAGTTCATTATTTTAACTTTTGTGGTTAACATTGTATTAAAACTCCTGTAAGATAGGGAGCGGGGCTAAAGGAGCACAGGGGTATAGGGGACATTTTACTTTATTCTCTTTTAAACCAGTAGATGGCACACAAATTCAGCTCAGCACCTTTCTTGAAAGGTTAGTTCACCCAAAAATGAAAATTATGTCATTAATGACTCCCCCTCATGTCGTTCCAAGAGCTCCGTTCATCTTCGGAACACAGTTTAAGATATTTTAGATTTAGTCAAGAGTTTTCTCTCCCTCCATTGAAAATGTATGCCATGTATTACATGGTATAGCCTACTGTCCTTGTCCAGAAAGGAAATAAAGACAGTTAGTTAGAATGTTTTGAAGCATCGAAAATACATTTTGGTCCAAAAATAACAAAAACTACGACTTTATTCAGCATTGTATTCTCTTCTGGTTCTGTTGTCGATGCTGTCGTTCAGTGACGCTGCTGACGTGTTATTTTCAAGCTTCGTTTACAGTCTGAGGGAGACGCACGCTGTAAACAAAACAATCTTCGCAAACATGTCTAAGGATTTCGACACAGAGGAAGATTTGCATTTTTTTTGCCCAGCCATATTGATTTGAACCCGAATACACGGACGCACCAGATATATGTCAACAGCGTCTTACGTCATCAGCGTCACTGGACTCGTGAACGCGGATTAACAACAGAACCGGAAGAGAATACAATGCTGAATAAAGTCGTAGTTTTTGTTATTTTTGGACCAAAATGTATTTTTGATGCTTCAAAATGTTTTAACTAACCCACTGATGTCACATGGACTACTTTGATGATGTCTTTATTTCCTTTCTGGACAAGGACAGTAGGCTATACCGTATACATTTTCAATGGAGGGACAGAAAACTCTCGGACTAAATCTAAAATATCTTAAACTGTGTTCCGAAGATGAACGGAGGTCTTACGGGCTTGGAACGACATGAGGGTGAGTCATTAATGACATCATTTTCATTTTTGGGTGAACTAACCCTTTAACCGCTTTTAATGATGCACGTGGAAATTTAGCTGATCCTTGACTTGATCGCAGACAGCAATGTGAAGTTGATTTTGTGCTAATTTAATCTAATATTTAAGTTTTTTAAATACTGTAGATTTATGTAGCAAATTAGAATCGATAACAGGCTATATTTTGAGACAAAGACAAAATTCTTGTTGATGATCTTCAGTTTTGTTCAAGGTAAGCAACAGTTTATCAATAATGGAAGAATATATAGCTAAAAGTACGGGGCAAAATGCACCGCTGGGGCTAAAGGCACACAAAGCTGGCTGACTTTTCCATTTGTTGACATGACAAGATTCAGATGGTAAATTGGCTATCATTTCAATTTGACCTTGGAGATAATCACCATATTTAGATGATGAAAACATCATATTTAAAAATCATAAAATAAAATACCATATATGTAGCCTATTTGTTACTATGTAAAGCTATAGGCTATTAAATTATTGTGGGATCTCTCATTCAGTGCTTTCAGAATCTTTACTTACATTTTTTTTTTCAAGCTATTTTTAAAATGAACATATTTTAATGACATTAGGCCTAGGCTATATTTATTGAACAAAATGAATTAGGCCTATTTTATTTGTCAAAATAGACCGAAAAGAGTACAAACTTTGCTTAAGAGATTGTTTAAGTATTAACTTAGACATTATTATTGCACATGCATTGTTAAAAAATAAACAAGAATACTTCCAATACCACAAACTTTTTTTTTTTTTTTTAGTTTTCAGAAGCCCCAAACTCACATAATAGCCTGTGGTTCTGAAATTAGCCTACGTTTTGCACTTCAGGGAGAAAATGATGACCACTTAACTCAGAATGAATTAAGTAGCCTGTAAAATAAAGAAGTAAAATAATAGTAGGACTATAGCCTATTACAATAACCTATGAAATTAGGCTATATGCCTACTTTATGACCTGTTAATATAACTTTAAAAAGCCCGACCATCTCAGCACTGGGTTTAACACGACTGAGTTGTTAAGTGACAAACCCTGTGGCCGTCGGTCACCAGGGTGTGTGTAACCTAATCCGAAAGCGAAGAGGACCGCTGACTGCAAGTGGCAGACACACGGCAAACGCCATGCCGACAGCCCGCGCAACACGTCTCCCAGTTCCGGAGCTCACGCGCAAAGGGAAGATAAGTTTACACCCTCACAGGGATAACATAAACGACTGAGAGAGGCCTGCATGTCAAGCTGTAATAATGAAATATGTTTTTTTAATAACATTTTGATCCTATAATATTTTAATTAAGAAAGAGATTTGGTGTTGAGGAGGTAGCCTAAATCATCATCAGTTTGGTCAGAAAAGGGGCGCGAAAGCACCCAGCCGGCTATTCAGGTGCTATAACTAAAGCAACTGGTACACAAAAGGAGGAGAGGATTCTTCCATATTCTCTTTTCACTGAGACAATCTGTTAGTGACATTAACCCAAAGCGTATTTCCCAGACCAATGAATGAGGGTTTAGGACTTCTTAAAGATCCCGCTGCATACAGGATGAGACCCTTTTGAGATGTTTAATTACCTTTTTGCAAAAGAAAAGAAAGAAACCCTCTCATTGCCTTTGTCATTTCAACCTGTGACACTTTAGGGTGATCTCTTCCCGCCAGAAGCAGAAACTAAGAGCAATATTGCAGGAAACTTAATTGAGCATTAAAGTTTAAAGGCATTTCTGCCATTAAAAAGGTGTTGTTTTTAAATTTGTTTAATACAACTTTCGTAAAAACCGTCAATCTTCATGTGTAGCCTAAAAAAAGTCAAAAGAATTGTCAAAAGAATTAAAAAAGAATCAAGTAATAGCAAATAAATAAATAAATAAAATAAATAAAACTTTTAACTTACTCCAGTATATTAGATTTACATAAACTAGATCTTGATATAAAAAGGCTTCAACACGATTTCGTAATTTTGATTTATTCAGCATCAAACATAAACACTCATCATGAAAGAAACAAGAAAGCTTTGGCATGATATAATCTTTTACAAACTTTGTACAAAACTAAATTCTTTCATTTAAAAAAAGTACTTTATAAACATTAAGTGTTATTCTGCTAAATTAACAACAGAATATTCATTAACAACATCCAAATATTGGAATCAGCTAACAAACATATATGCGCCTTGTTTAACAGAAGGTCAACAAAGTCCCTTATAACGGAACTAAACGTATTTTCTTCATCATGAAAAACTGTTTTAGAAGTTCGTATAGGATGAGCAAGTCTACCAAGGTCTCCACACCGGTTCATTGCTTTCTGCTCCGGCACTAACGCCAACGGGACTGACGGCCCGTGAAACGCCGGCGAAGGAGGTCATTCCATGCACGGGAGAGGCCGCCGTGGGAGCGGAGCAGGCCTGGACGGGACTGGCGTTGACAGCCACTGGAACACCTGCGTTTGCGTACAAGGGAATGACTGGTGTTGTAGCAGACGCGAAAGCTGGGTTGGGGATAAGAAAAGCAAACTGTCCGTCGGTGGCTGGCACCAGCTGGAATCCTCCAAAGACTTTGGGTGAGACCGCTTCTGAAGGACTGAGTTTGGAGCCCATTGAGGCGCCGTTGATGGGCAAAGTTGAAGGAAGCTGCACGTGAAGAGGCTGAGCCAAATGAGCCTGCTGAGATGGGGCAGGTTGACCGTAGTTCATGGCCATCATCTGTCCCAAACAACCAGACAGGTGGTTGAGAAGTCGCGACCTAACCTCCGTATTCACCCCCTCGCAGGTAGAGAGGAACCGAGTCACCTCGTTCATGCACTCGTTGAATCCTGCGCGGTATTTGCCGAGGACGTTTGTGTCAGCTGACAGGGCCGCTAGAAAGCAAAGGTAAAGTTTATTAGGAGTGGGTATTTAGGAAACACAGCTACGTTTTAAAATGAGGCTAAATGTTTAAAATCCCACATTTGAATTAATTAGACTTACCGGTCATCTGAACACGCTGCAAATTGCGCAGGTGCTTGACTGTCATCTCAAGGATATCAGCTTTCTCCAATTTAGAGTGTCTGGAGCTCTGTGAATGGGAAGAACCGATTAGAAATTTTGTTTGAAAATTAAGATTGTTGGGTTATTGACACGTGAAAGGAGCAAACAGATCTGTGGCCAGAACTTACATCTTTTTTAAGAGCATCGAGTATCAGGGTCTTCAGCTGCCCAAGGCTCTCGTTAATTCGCGCTCTGCGGCGTTTCTCCATGATTGGCTTTGAAGACTGGGGATCAAATGCAAAGCTCATTCATTTATATTATAAAGACTCTAATATATTGATTTCAGATTGACTGAAATGGCAACTGACATTCTTCTAAAGCAATATACACTCGCAAAGTGCCACACACTAAATGATATTTACCTTTCTGTGCTCGCTGGCATTCTTTGGTTTGTCCGGAGTGTGAGATCCACTGGCAGGGGCACCAGCAATAGGTGATGCGGTCTGCTTCTCCATATTATCGGCTGGCATCATCAAAACCAAGGTTGGGTCCGGTATAAGCCAAAAAAGTGTTTGTATTCCGTGTGTGTGTTTTCTTAAACAGAGACGGGCTCTTAGGATTAGATGCGGAGCGTAGCCAAGATCTCGGGATGGTCACGAGAGAGAGTGTGAGTCCCTCTTATCAGCTATATGACTTATAGTCGGCAGGCTGTCATATGAGGACACGAGCGTGAGTGGCGTAGCGCTTCAGAGGGCAAGTCGAATCTCCCACTGCCACACGCCAGCGGTATTTATAGATAGATCGCATGCTCCCAGTTCGTGTGAAACCCTCTCTGCATTCTTTCCCACACTCGCTTCAGCCAATAGGCGCGCGGACTCACCCATTGGGCGCGGGCAGACTGCTGATTGGACAACACCCCCGCGGGCTGTCAGTCACGCGCTGCTCAATCAGCCCTGGAGGGACAAACAACAAAGAGGCGAGTGCAGTCGGCCTGGCTGTGAAGTGATAAGGGGAATTGGGGGAATACTCTTGCTGTTTGCCACCAACGTTTCTTCATAGCTGAATCACGTATTTCTGCATTCACACACAGCGTGAACAACATTCCTGTACACTTGATGTCAGTATGGTTAAACGGATAAATAGTGTAATTGTATCAACATAAAAACTTCATTCTATTTTTTATATTGGTAAAAATAATGTAGGCTATTTCACTAGAACGTCACCTACTCGAATTATTACTGTTACCACCAACAATGTTAATACAACCATATTGTCTTGCAAATTCTCATTGTGATTGTATTTCATTGCACCGGATTTCATGGGAAAGTTGCTTTGGACAGTATTTATTATTTATTTAATAAAAAAAGTCCAATGCAACTTTGCCGACATGCATTCTATATGCATAATTCTTCTTCTATCTATATAAATAATAATATATTAATAATAGCTATATCTTACATATATATTTATAGCATAATATAATGCACAGTCATTAGACAAAATATTTAACTGACTTTGTACCACAGTGTAACATTGTGCATATGACAAATACAAATTAATAGTGTCAGTATGTTATATTTATTTGTTTAACTACACGTTGCAGAATGTGCGTATTATAGCAGAAATGCGAGGATTCGGACGTTGTAGAAAGAAAAAACTTTGAGGATCTAGTTGCGCTTCAAAGAAGAAAACAGCTGTACAGGCACGCGAGGCGGTTCGAAGCAGCACGCAGGAAACCAATAGGAAGCTGGCGGCTTTATGCAAATAGAGCGGAGTTTCGTCTTATTGGCTGGGTGAACATCTTACGCGTCAATCATTCCAGTAGTGCAGAAGGCCGAGAGCGCGCGGGGGAGGTGTTCCTACATCTGTCCGCGTGCCAGTCAGTCTGCGCGCCCGCTCACTGCACCGCTGCGTCCCCTGAGCACGTGCCGTTGCTAAACTCGCAGGCTGCGGGGTTTAGAGAGCAAGTTTCGCGGCTGTTTTTATTGCTGCTGAATTATGAACTCATGTTTTTTTTTCTTGGTCGGGTTGACTTTAAACTTGTAGGAGCTTTTCCATGTTTGTTGGTGCGTTGCAAGACGATTAAGAAAATGTAATAAATAAATATTTTTTGCACTTGCATACAGCCTGCTATAAACAAATGTATGTATGGCCTACAAGTTATGCAATGAATGCAATACATGGAACTCCAAATACACGTTCTCTCAACGAGTCTGTGTTTTGCATCTCCTTGAAAATAACTCTTTTTTTGCGGGTTCTCCACTAGGCTACTTTTATTTTCTGACATTTAAAGGACGGTAAAGGGAAATTAAAACGTATTAGCACATAATCTATAGGCTATTAATTACAAACACTTTTAAAATCTAAATTAATTAGTAAAAGTAGCTGTTTAAATCATTTTAGCAGGAACAATGAAGTTCTGGCGGTGTTTTTGCCTTGGAGAGACTGAGTGGGAGAATTAATTTATAGGTGTCGCGCGCCATCTATCGAAAGTTTACCTTGAAGTTTAAACAGTCAAAGCGGTACCATATCTGACCACTAGGCGGAGCACAGCAGGAACACAATCAACGCCTCACTACACAACGCTTAGAATTACAGCAAATCCTTTGCAAAGGAGTGACATAAAACAGTGATTTTGAAATCAGTTTGGAGAGTCAATATACTGAGAGAGAGAAAAAACCTTCCATAAAATAAATACAACTGTGTCAGGCCTTTGCATACCCACACTTTGTTTATGAGAAAGAACATTTTGCAATGTTACAGTGAGTTTTAAGACAGAATGATAATAATAATAATAATCAGATCACCATTGATATATTTTAAAATAATGTGAAATAGGAATGCTTTAAATGCTTTATGTAACCACTGCTACAAAAACCTAATCTAGTTAAAGTCTATCTTGTATCTAATAAGGTAGAGAAATCCCATAGCAATGGGAATTTATTAAGTCTTGTGTTTAGCTGCTTGTTGACCATTGTTGAGGGACTCTTGTCATTTGTTGCCGAGACTAGCTGGGACATGCTGGAAGCCTGTTTGCCCAGGATCCTGAGGTCTCAGGGGCCAGCTGTGCGCTCACCCCTTCACATTTGCCCTATTTGCTCTGGGATTGAAGTATATTATGTAGCCTTTAATCCTGCTTTCTTTATGTGCTATACCTCCAAAATACCTCCTCTCTACAGAACTTGAGATCATTATTTAGATGGCCAAAACACTGTCTTTATCTTTTTAACTAATTGTATATTTCTTCAAATATTTCTCATATATATATATATATATATATATATATATATGTATGTAGGCTATATTGAAGTAGCCTATATTATGTAGCTATTAATCCTGCTTTCTGTATGTGATACCTCCATATACCTCCTCTGAAGAGCTTGAGATAATTATTTAGATGGCCAAGACACTGTCATCTTTTTATCTAATTTTATCTATCTCCAAATATTTCTCATATACATATATATATATAATCAAGGTTAATTGGGACACTTTTTCTCCTAGTCATCGCAGTGGTTCTTGGAATAATGCACACGTGTTCTAACTTCAGTGTACATGATAAACTTTTAGTCAGCAAAGGGAAAGGAGATGAAAAAGATCAAGGCATTGTGTGTTTTGTAATTAGACTTAACACTGACCAGCACACTGTTGTCCGAGATCAGAGCGTGCACAGTTGTTTCTTTGCACTGAAGGAAAGTTCATTTGTTGTTGGGTAATGAGTCTCGGTCCCTATCCAAATCTGTTCACAGAACGCCGAAAACACAGTCAATTATGTCTGCATTAGCTGCTGTTGTCGGGACAATCCCTTTACACGCTCTTTGATCACATTGCCCATTGGCTTGATTCTGCTCTTGAGTTTTGCAGCGATTTCTGAAAATACAAAATGGAAGATTTCAAAGACTTTGGATGCAAATGATAACCCTGAATATTGTCATGCTTATGATGAAAACAGTGTGAGAATGTTGTAAAGTTACATGTGTTTACCATTTGAAGCATGAAAACAATTCAGCATTTGACTTGATCATTTGTAATACAATTTAGTATTTTAACTTTAAAACCTTTATTATGAGTTTTAATAAATCAGTCACACTGACCTCAATGGATGTTTTTCCTGTGATGAATTCCTTCATTATCTGAGATGCTCAAAAATAAAGATGTTGTGAACAACTGGATGACCTCAGAGACTTTCTGTCTTTGGTCTGTTTTTTTATTATTGGCTTCAACTGACTACTATACATAAATCAAG
The DNA here is from genome assembly GCF_029890125.1 of Rhinichthys klamathensis goyatoka. Classification (NCBI taxonomy): domain Eukaryota; kingdom Metazoa; phylum Chordata; class Actinopteri; order Cypriniformes; family Leuciscidae; genus Rhinichthys; species Rhinichthys klamathensis. The sequence goes on along the minus strand of NW_026606789.1, from coordinate 2,001,564 downwards.
AAAAAGAGATTTAAAAATCGTACAGAAATACAGAAGAGTTACAAAATCAGGCTTACAATAAATTCTATTGAAGACAGATAATGAAACTATCCACGTACAGACAATAAATCAAATTCCTCTCATGGTTTCTTGCTTCCTGTTGTTCTTCTGGAGGAACTTCGATCTGTTGGTATAGCATTTAAAAGTATGTGACGTAATTACAAAATATCAACAACAAACAAAACATTCAGGCAACAATCTCACATATAGGCATACAGGCCTTGTGTTAAACAATGACAGACCCTGTTTTCATGCAGAAACTGCTTTTTGAGTATAACTTTACAGACACCGAACACGATTCTGGTTTCAGAACTTATCATGAGGTACTTTAGTTGATCATATCCTGAATAAGAGAAAATCTTGGCAAAAGATCTAAAGAGTTAGTCTTGGCAGGGGAAGATATCTCAAACACACTGTTGCTACGGATTTCTGTAAACCAAACATTGTTGTATTAAAATGCTCTAATACATCTATGTGTCGGATAATGTTGTGTTTACTTGTCCAAGTCTTTCATCTTTATTACTGGCCCTGTGGGGAGTTGTGAGGTGGAATCCCATATTAATTAATTAAAATATGCATGGAGATATTTCTTGCGGAGTCGAGGGTTGCTGCATTTAGTCCTCAGGGCTTCAAAGTTCAATTTTATAAATTTTTTTGGCTTTTTACTTCAATTCAGTTTCATAGTTCTTATACCTGCAAAAACCTTGGATCAATTCTGTTTGCTTCGCCATTCAAAAGGGTTGTTGTCATTTTACCATCTGCGGACCAGCATGTTCATTACAATGTGTGGTATTCACTGAGACTCTTTGGTGCTCTTAGAGCAAGCGAGAGCATCCCCCATCTGACCAATTCATGGCTTTCTTCTCTTTTTTAAGAGGCCGTTGATGAGGTTAGCCTAATCAGATTAAGTCAACTCACATTGGTCGGTATAGTTTGTTTTCCCTCAGAGAGCCTGCTGATATCTCCAAATACTTTTTCTTTGAGCACTTTTCATCGTGGCTTCCCCCGCAAAAATCTTTTGAGAGCGATTTCCAATAGACTCTTTTATAAAGCTCAGTTCCAGACTGATATGGGTTACTTGGAATGGGTCACTTCACTGCAATGCCGGGACCAAATGCGTAAAAGCTGTGCAATGACACTTTTGATCATTCTTACTGACGTCTGTGTAAAAGGGCGGATCGAGACAGATTGTGGGAACACAAAACGGCAAATTGAATTCTGAGAATCGCTGGAACCCCTAATTTAATTCCTAAATAAATGTTTGTTGGAGCTTACAGGGACTACAACACTAATGCAATCTTCTCTCATTTTAAAACAATGACACGGCATCAACGCCTTTATGGCTGCTTGTAGCTCAGTTCGGCTACAATCAAGAGGCTAATGTTCTATTTAACAGTGAGATGTTAATTGTAAGCTCATTTAGGGTGATTAGAATTGTAAAATTGTTAATTGCTGGCAAAAGACTTACAAGTAATGCTTTAAAAGTTCTCTTAGATAAACAGGTTGTTGGTGGATAATGTTTTTAGGTTTAATATTCCGCTCAAAAGTTTAAGGTCAGTAAGTTTGAGTTTTTTAAGGAAATGAATACTTTTATTTGGCAAGGATGCATGCATTTATCAAAATCAACATTAAAGACATGGTTAAAAAAAAAAAAAAAACTTAGAAATGCCATGCAATTCAAAAACACAAACAAAAACTCCAAACTTTTGAATGGTATACCTGCTAATATATGGCATTGCTGCATTCCAACTGGCATGATTATTTTCACAACACGAAGGCATCATTTTGGACATTTGCGATGAGCTCACTCTGTTATACAAGAATTTAGGAGAATGAAAGCCTATAGCCCTCTTGGATCTGCTCCTTCTGTTAAGAACTGATCTGAGATAAATACCGGTGTAACCCGTCACACCCAAAAAACATAATTATTCACTTTAACAGGACTGTCATTTTGGTGCCATTAAACAAGCTCAAGAAAAGTGTCTTTAGAAGAAGCTTATAATTATATCGCATTTTAAGATCGTCTGGATGAAACTCACACCCCTCACAGTCCTACTGTCTCCCACCACTGCGTCCATCCAAGCATACAGTAATGAAAGGGCAGATATCCAATTAAGAACAGATATTACACCTGTAAGATCTCTGATGTTCTCTTCAGCAGCTCAACATCATTTGACTCCCTGCACTAATAACAGGCTTTAGAGACAATGAGCACAATGAGTGAAGAAGAGCCCTTTTCATAAGGTTTTATGAGGCCTCCCTTCAGATAAGGAGGCATGCTGGTTAAATGGGGGCAACAGGGACAAGGCAAGCTCATAGATCTTGGGACCAGCCATTTAATTACATTATGAGGAATAGTGATTTAGGTCCCACACACCAAGCGTTGACAACACTGGTACACTTTCACATCACATCTTTAAACTGCAAATGTGTGCTGACAGAGACCTTCCCCACTGCTGAGGAACATGCCACCGCTGTACGAACCCTCCCCATCTCATCGGCAAACTCCTGGAAGACTTGGAGTGACGCAGTTAAAAGAATACATCAAAGAAGATTACCCCATGATCATCCTAGGTGCATATGACATTCTTCTTTCAGATGAATACAATCGTAGTTATATCATATATATATATATTTTAAAAAATGTCCATCAAAGTGCATCCATCCATGATAAAAGTGCTCCACACGGCTCATGGGGGTTAATAAAGGACTTTTGAAGTGAAGCAATGCGTTCATGTAAGAAAAATATCCACATTTAAAACTTTATCGACTAAAGTAATTAGCTTCCGGCAGACGGCCTACGCAAGTCGACTTTAAGTCAACGCATTTTGGCACGCGTCGCCAAAAGAGTAACACTTGATGATGTATGACGTAGGATGTAGGAGTATTGTAAGCTTTGATGCCTCTCGCGGTTCAAACAAACAGGGCTGGGCAACAAACTCAAGCTCCTCCGACATTTCTCTTTAAAAATTCTTGTTTTAGACTTCTAATTCGTGACTGGTGTTTTGTTTTGCTCTATCAACAATAGAACAAAACAAAACTTGCTGTTTTGTTTTGGTCTGACCTATAATGCTGCCTGAATCATATCATACACTGTTCGTTCATTGGCCAGAGGAGAACTGGCCCCCGACTGAGCCTGGGTTCTCCCAAGTTTTTTTTTTCTCCATTCTGTCACCTGATGGAGTTTTGGTTCCTTGCCACTGTCACCTTTTTCCAACTTTGTTGCCATTGGCTTTTGGCTTGCTTAGTTGGGGACATTAAATTTAACATTTAATTTAATATTCAACAATAATATTGATCTGCCTGCATTGACACTACAATACAAGAACTGAACTGAGCTGGACGATGACATCACGGTTTACTCCAGAGCGGCTAGATATAAATGAACTAAATTAATAACTTTTTTTTAAACAAAAATGAAACATCACTGAACTTACTTAAGCTGGACTGTAACGCTATTTTCTTCTGGAAACAAACTTTTTTGCATTATTTTCCTGTTATCTCTGTAAAGCTGCTTTGAAACAATCTGTATTGTAAAAAGCGCTATATAAATAAATGCAACTTGACTTGACTATCCTCTGCGCTTCCGCGTTCGAGCGTCAAGGTCAAGGGTTACTCTTTCGCCGTAAATCGATGCGTCCGGCCAACTGCTAGTTATTTTAGTCAATGAAGTTTTAAATATGGATAATTTTCTTACACGAACGTATCGCTTCACTTCAGAAGGCCTTTATTAACCCCCCAGAGCCGTGTGGATTACTTTTATCATGGATGGATGCACTTTGATGGACTTCAAAACTTAAACGGCCATTCACTGCCATTATAAAGCTTGGAAGAGTCAGGACATTTTTTAATATAACTGAGATTGTATTCGTCTCAAAGAAGAATGTCATATACACCTAGGATGGCTTGAGGGTGAGTAAATCATGGGGTCATTTTCATTTGTGGGTGAACTATCCCTTTAAATACTCACTAGGGAGAAGATGAGACAGTTTGCTGTTTTAAAGTATTGGCTAAAAACACACATAGAAAAAAAGAATACTAAGTAGTAGACAATGTCTGCAAGAATGAAAATGGTATTTAAAGATTTAGGTAATATTATAGGTTTTTTAGCTTTGGTTCTGTGTAAATGAAATGCGATCGCGATCACAGGTCTAGCTAAAACATTTGAATTCCATTTGAATAAATTTTTACTCTAAAATATAAACAATAAGTTTAATATAAACTAAAATCTCTACAAGCTGATTCGTAATCTCCCTTTAGAGAAAGCGAGAACTGCAAGATAATTAAATATATATATATTTAAATTATTTGTGCAATTAGTCAAACAAATACTGAATGTTGTGCTTTGTTATAGAACTGGTAAATAAAGCAATCAAGCACAAATGATTCATGTCAGCGAATAAGCAAGAATTTTGCGTTTACACAAAACAAGCAAGACAAATCATTGAAATGCTTTGGTTAATGCGCTTGGAAGAGTTAAAAGCTGAAAATGAACCAGAAAAAATAGCATTTGTCACTGGGCAACATTCTGAATGCTATCATCAATCCTGTGATTTAACCGAAATTTTGCATTGTGAACGTAACAAACGGAATTATTTAAATTCATTTGGTTTTATATGTGGGCTAAAGCGCACGCATTTCTCTGAAGGAATTGGTGCAAACTTTGGACACGAACAATGCGTAGAATGCACAAAACCAATATTGTTCAAAGGGAGCGTTTCCAGGTTTTGGTCATTGATAACCATGCTAAAAGTGCCATTGATCTTTTTGTTCCATTTGGTTGGTTGGAGAAAATGGTCTGCATTCTGCTTCTTGAGTCCATAAAATGACTCTCTTTGTCAGGAAGCAAAATCAATGCAAATTAATCTTTTATCTATTTCCCTGTGAATAATTAAACGTCGTTCTACTTTTGTCCGTGCCTACTTGCCAAAACAAAATCAAAAAGGTAGAGAATGTGGGTATTTATTGGCTGGCTGGAGGAGTGAGTTGACCCTTCTCTCCAGTCACAAAGAAGCCTTTATGGAGGCAGCACATTGTATGGAGTGAGTTTATTCCCTTTTGACTGACCAGCACTGCGGGACACCCACCACGTGTTATCGGTGCCTCAGCCAAACCGGGACTATTTACCCCGATGAAAGGCCAACTAAACACACCACGAAATCCATGGCCATGAACCATTCTCCTCTGGTGCTCTCTGGGACATGATGACAGACAAGATAGCAGGAGATACTGAAGTTGGGAAGCCATTATTAAAGGAATAAACATTTATATCCTCCATTGACAGTACCTGACTTTGGTAGTGGGGTCTTTCCTAGAGCCTTTTATCTAATTTTGGGCCAAACAGTGGTGGAGGAGATGGGCTGTTTCTCTCAAAACACCATGAACTCATAGGATAAAATAAACCCCTGTAAGATCAGAGCAACAAAGCCCGGCTGGATAGAAGAGACAAACACTTCCATTAGTCGTCTCTCTCTCTCTCTCTCTCCTTTTGAGGGGCTTCAGCACAGAGATCACTGCTGTAATGTTTACACTCGGAATATAATGGGATTGTAAAGCCTCAGGGGTGGGGGTGACAACGTGAAGACAAGTCAGCACTGTTTCATAAACACAGACAATTACCATTGGAGAATTGATAAACAGAATATGTGCAAAATAAGCCTTTTTGCTGACAAATAGTCATCCTCAATATACAGCCTTAAGACCAAACTATACTTTGGTTTTTACACAAACTCTAGGGTATGTTTACAATGTGCATGATGCGATTTTTGTCATTAGAACAGATGCCTGATTTTTCAAACAATGTATGTGTAGCTTGCAGATGCAATTTGATTTTTTTTGCACTAATTATTTTGCTATCTTTGTTTGCAACACTGGCCTTGGCTGGGCCGTTGTTTCACAGTTGGATAAGAAATGAGGAGACAGGACAAAAACCACAACAACAAAAAAATGACTGAAGACGGCAACAACAATAGACGTCTACATTGACGAGTGCTTGTTTCAGGCGGTTAAGAGATACACTCTACACTGGGTGGGGGGGGGGGGGGGGTTGGGGGGGGGGGGGGGGGGGGGGGGCGCTTGTCTGAAGTATAAAATCATTGGTTACCCGTAAGCCAATCACATAGCGTTTGGTCATGACGTGTGTTATTCGCCAGCTCAGCCGCATCGAACTTCCACTGTAAACACATGTATGATGAAAAAACGAAACCATTGAGCGAAATACCGGAGTGAACATGGCTGACCGAGTTTTGCTGCTTCCTTAACCTGATCCTCCATGAGTGCAACCAAGCAATTACAACATCGCCTTGCCGGCCTTTGGCCTGCCCAGTGTCTCGCTGACGATCGGTAATAGTTGATAAATTAAACTTTTCCCAAAACCTGTCGGGAGTATAGGGCCACAACATCACCTCCATTCAAAATGTTTAACAAACACTCTTCTTGTTCGGGCTTCAGTTTGCAAATGCCGGGAATATTCTCCACAACAGAGCGAATTGCATCCCGTGTCTCCATATCCGTGGTCGTTTTAGATTTCCCTAACCTAAAATACTATCTTAGCGTGCTTAGCGTCTACGTCACGGCTCTCAGCCCGCCCTCTGTTCGTTGATTGGCCGGCTGTTTTCAGGCCGGAGGAAAACTGAGAGACATGTCGATGTCTCAGACTGAGTACAGAAGCGAACTGAAATAGAGCGGAAGTACGAAGTCTGACGCAGTCAGGCTAATGCTGTTTTACTGTGTAAAAGAAAAACTAGTATACTTTGGGCTTTACAGTCCACATCCCAAATCTAAATGAACTCTGTCATCTATGCTGGCTCACCCCCAGCTCAAGCCCCCTGCAATGGCTGACCCTCCACCCCTCGGCCTCTGGCCCCTCCTGCCCAGGGAGGCTGTAGTCGAGCTGGGGCCTTGGCTCATTAGTGTGCCCACCTGGAGGCCAGTGGGCAGCCTACGGGGACCAAGCCCTTGATCTGTGGGCTATAAGCAACATTGTGACAAGGTCCGTTTGGAGCCCGCAGACCAGCCAAGACAACATAACAGAATGGACGCCCTCTGCTGCGCAACCCTAGCCAATTACTTTAATGATCCCTGTGATGCTTTTTCCTCTCTAATTCTTCACTGTTCTGAAGTGAACTCATTAACAGTTTCAACTTTTGTATTTGTTTCCAGTTGAAGTGTCCCACATCATGTCAAACTCCATAACCTTCCAGCGGACTTTCTTGGTTTTGATGGTACTACTGTTATCAGGGTCTTTGGAATTTTATATTGAGGGAATTTCCACAAAGGTCAGATTCTGCTGATTTGGATCAGTCCTGTTATGCAGTATCATTTAAGACCTGTAACTTTAAAGAACCAAAATTGCGTGCATTCTAAATTAAACTTTAACTGCTTCTATAAAAGAGAAAATGGTGGACTGGATTGGATAATTTTTGGATACTGGATTGGTGGACTGGATATTTTTTTAATATGCTCTGCTCAAACTCGGGCACTTAAACTTTATTAATTATAATCGGTCTATATATATATATATATATATATATATAAATATAGGCTATATGTATATATAATAATAAATATATATATATAAATATATATATATATAAAAAATATAGGCTATATGTATATAGAATAATAAATAAATATATAAATATATATATATAGACTATATGTATATATAATAATAAATATATTTATTTTTTATATATATTTCTATATAAATGTGTAACAGGATGGAAGATAAATAAAGAGGAAACGTAACCATCAAATTAGCTTACGCGAAGATTTCAAATGAAGGGGGATTTCAATATTTTAACAATTTTATCCTGTAGAATTTTTTTATTTATCTTATACATCTACAAATGTAATTTTTTTTTTTTTATATATAAATCTATAAATACAATAAAACATCAATTCATAAAATACGTTCCCAATACTGCTAATACTTATCGTTTGTGCTGTTGTTATGAAAATGATGTTACTGTACCTTATATATAATATAATCATTTATCCAATATATTAAGACATATTATAGGGACGATAAAATGCATGCCACACCAGGAATGACCCACATCTGCAGATCTACATATCCTATCCAAATTCTAGTTTAGGTCATAAAAATGTGATCAATCACACATTTTTTGTGAAACACATTTTTTGTGAAACATTGCAAATAGTGCATTAGCAAACAGTAGCACACTAAAGTGACAGAGACAATTTGTTACTTCAAAGTTCCCATGCAACTTTACATGTTCTGTAATAAGTGCTGTTCACATATTTATCAACTTCTTACATAACTACTGTGATACTTTATACAAGCAGTGCGTATTTATTTTGTCTACTGCACTTTAAATCAGCGCTCATATCTGGTTTACCCTAGTTAACGTCTCCAGAACAGCAAAGTCAATTTAATGAACAGATGCTAACAGTAGCTCTGCACTCTCTCCTCTTTACTAACTGCATGATGACAGATTTGAATTGAAAGTAACAGCGGGGAGGAGACAATGCATTTAGAAGAGCTCATCAAGCTCTCCGGGCTGTTTGATGACTAAGCACAGCCTCAGGTGAAGCTCCCCATCGACACCTCTGGGCCGTGTGCTCTCTTAGCCTCTCCCACTGAGACAGGAGCACAGCGGCTAGCTAACACCGATTAGCAAGAAGTAATCCTTCAAAGCTAGACCTGTACGGACAGAAGTGTAACTTTCTAAAAGGTATTTAATCAATACTTTAAGAGAATAAAAGCAATGTGTTTTGATTTGCAATATAAATATTTAACATCCAGTGATCACGGTTTTGAGCAGAAAAGCTATGCTAATCAAAATTATAATGAGAGGAAAGCCCTCTTATTCAGCTAAGCCAATGGTTCAAAGGAATTTAGCCAAATTTACCTTCAGGCACCTGCCACGGCCCAGCAGGCGACAAAGTGCTCCATCAAAAATCCCACTGACATCGCTCATTTACATACACACACATGCTATGTCACAATCTGAGACAGAAGTGCTGGTATTTTTTAGCTTTTAAAATGTTTTGGATCAATAGATCTCAAGGCTCAATGGCTCTCTCTCTCTCAATGGGTCATCTCTAGTTCAGTGAATTCCTCCATTGTTTTAAAATGGCTGAAGAAGCCTTCGGGGTGATTGAACCTTCATGCTCCTTTTGCTAGATTACAGCTAATAATCTTTAAATAACGAGAATTTCCCGTCTGCTTATGAGTTTGCTGCAGCCAAATGTTTTTTATTATTATCTTTTATACCATTACTTTTTTTTTTTTACTGTGCCCATAAAAGATACCCACTGAGCAAGCGACGTCTGTGGACATACAAAACAGGTTGATATCACGTCCGTCCGTCCAGGCCATAATCTGAACGTCCATTGACATCCAGAATTAGTTGATTAATGACAATGAGAAATTATGTCCAATCTGGCTATAATCTAAACGTCCACTGACAGCCAGAACTAGTTGAGAAAAGACGTTCATACTGGCTATAATCTGAACGTCCGGTGACATCCAGAATTAGTCGATGAATGACTTAAAAAAATATGTCCAATCTGGCCATAATCTAAACGTCCACTGACAGCCAGAACTAGTTGAGAAAAGACGTTCATACTGACTATAATCTGGACGTCCGTTGACATCCAGAAATAGTCCATAAATGACGTGAATAAAGATATCCAATCTGGCCATTATCTTAATGTCCACTGACAGCCAGAACTAGTTGAGAAAAGACGTTCATACTGACTATAATCTGGACGTCCGTTGACATCCAGAAATGGTCCATAAATGACGTGAATAAAGATGTCCAATCTGGCCATTATCTAAACGTCCACTGACAGCCAGAACTAGTTGAGAAAAGACATTCATACTGACTATAATCTGGACGTCCGTTGACATCCAGAAATGGTCCATAAATGACGTGAATAAAGATGTCCAATCTGGCCATTATCTAAACGTCCACTGACAGCCAGAACTAGTTGAGAAAAGACGTTCATACTGACTATAATCTGGACGTCCGTTGACATCCAGAAATAGTCCAGAAATGACGTGAATAAAGATGTCCAATCTGGCCATTATCTAAACGTCCACTGACAGCCAGAACTAGTTGAGAAAAGACATTCATACTGACTATAATCTGGACGTCCGTTGACATCCAGAAATGGTCCATAAATGACGTGAATAAAGATGTCCAATCTGGCCATTATCTAAACGTCCACTGACAGCCAGAACTAGTTGAGAAAAGACATTCATACAGACTATAATCTGGACGTCCGTTGACATCCAGAAATGGTCCATAAATGACGTGAATAAAGATGTCCAATCTGGCCATTATCTAAACGTCCACTGACAGCCAGAACTAGGTGAGAAAAGACGTTCATACTGACTATAATCTGGACGTCCGTTGACATCCAGAAATGGTCCATAAATGACGTGAATAAAGATGTCCAATCTGGCCACAATCTAAACGTCCACTGACAGCCAGAACTAGTTGAGAAAAGACGTTCATACTGACTATAATCTGGACGTCCGTTGACATCCAGAAATAGTCCATAAATGACGTGAATAAAGATGTCCAATCTGGCCATTATCTAAACGTCCACTGACAGCCAGAACTAGTTGAGAAAAGACATTCATACTGACTATAATCTGGACGTCCGTTGACATCCAGAAATGGTCCATAAATGACGTGAATAAAGATGTCCAATCTGGCCATTATCTAAACGTCCACTGACAGCCAGAACTAGTTGAGAAAAGACGTTCATACTGACTATAATCTGGACGTCCGTTGACATCCAGAAACAGTCAATAAATTACGTAAATAAAAGATGTCCAATCTGGCCATTATCTAAACGTCCACTGACAGCCAGAACTAGTTCAGAACAGATGTTCATACTGCACTGTAAAAAAAATATCCTAATTTTACAGTAAATAACTTCCTATTTTCATCATTGTGGTGGCGTTCATGTGTGTTCAATTCGTAAATACGATCTTTATGACATGTCTTGAATGCATCAATAGCTCTATTTTAGGGACAATCCTTACAAACAATCATTGCTAAAATACATTACAGACTGTCACAGTGAGAAGATCTTTGTCCTTTATCAATGCTAAAGACCTAACCACTGCAGTCAACACCTTGGAGTATCCATGCTGTTAAATAAAAGTCTGTAGACAAGGGTTAAGGTTAGGGTTAACCCCTTAATTTCTAACCCCCGGTTTCACAGACAGGGTTTAGATATAAAGCCAGGATTAGGCCTTAGTTAAATTTGGGCATTCAATTATAGCTTTTAAAAATGTACCTTAGAAGAAAAAAACATTACTGGTGTGCATCTTGAGACAAAACAATGGCACTGACATAAGATATGTCAGTATAGCCTACAAGTTGCTTTCAGGTAATACAGCTCAAACGTGCATTTTAGTCTGGACTACAGGCTTAAAGGAGAACTCCGGCGCAAAATGAACCTCGGGTGTAATAACACATTGGTACAGACTAAATCGTTCCCTGAGATTTGTTTTCATGATAATCGAATGTAAAGAGTTTTATCTCTAAAAACAGTTTAGATTATAACGCTAGTATATTGGGCATCGAGTAAGCAAAAAGAGATCGCTAGTTAATACCATTAACAAGGCTCAAATTAGCCCCACACTAACACGGCAGCATAATGAGTGTCCTTACATGCAAACCGAAGCATTGAGAACTTTGTAAGTGTATAGACAGTTTAATAAGAAGATACTTTACACAGACAGTACAGTTAGCGCATACAGACAGCAGCCATCTTGGAAAACAGTCTCGCATAAGAGAAGCACTTAACGCAACAGAGAAAATAAAAAAATAAATATAATTTATCTTATCTTCAATATCTACACGTACTGTTCGCTCACTCTCGTGGTTCGATTGGTCGAGACTGTTTTCCAAGATGGCTCCTGTCTGTATGCGCTAACTGTACTGTCTGTGTAAAGTATCTTCTTATTAAACTGTCTATACACTTACAAAGTTCTCAATGCTTCGGTTTGCATGTAAGGACACTCATTATGCACTGTTCTGATAAATTGCTGTTTATCAGAACAGTGATAAATAAATGTTATTATATATGGTATACAAGTTACTGTTTAATCTTTCATTTTTTATCTTTCATTTTTTATCTTTCATTTTTAATCATGCACTGCAATGAAAACACATTTAAACAATTGATTAAATATAACAGCCAGCCTACAAATACAACTAAATAGCACGTGTATATTTTTTTCCTATTCTTTCTTTTAAAACATTTCATATTGTCCTGTTATTGCAATGTTTTCACACTATTGGCTGTCTCTCCGAGTTGTTTTGAGCATGATTGGTTATTCTGACTGTCATCCAGGAATCTGGCCAATGACAACTATGCGCGCCTTTACCAGTCAAGTTTGAATACGTCAGTTGAAGTGAGTGGGTGTCTGTGCTCCTGCTCGGGACCTACTTCGGTTTTGTGGCTTTTACATTGTTTAAAACATGGATTATTTTACATCGGACTGCTAAATGTTTATTTTGAGCGAGTTGCGGGATGTAAATGAAGAACAAACAAGGAATATGGACAACGAACAATGGACATATTGCAATCTACGGAAGGTAACGTAAATAACTTTTTATTTTATACAAATTCTAATACATCAAAATATAGTGTATTAAATTGAGAATCTAAACGCGATTAGAGAAATATTGATATTAGTCAAGTCAAGTCAAGTCACATTTATTTATATAGCGCTTTTCACAATACAGATTGCATCAAAGCAGCTTCACAGTGATAACATGAAAGTAGTACAACACAGTTCAATAATATTGTTGAATATTAAATATCCCCAACTAAGCAAGCCAAAAGCAAGGCGACAGTGGCAAGGAACCAAAACTCCATCAGATTGGATGGAGAAAAAAACCTTGGGAGAACCCAGGCTAGTCAGGGGCCAGTTCTCCTCTGGCTAACAATCATAGGGTTTTAAAGAAGCTTTACAGTAAGTGCATATCAGAGAGTACCTGGAAAAAATACATTTAGTTAATCATGTAATATTTAGGGGATAACATATCGCCGGCGTTGAGTCGTCTCTTCGCAGGCGTTGAGTCGTCTCTTCACAGGCGTTGGTCTTCTCATCACAGGCGTTGAGGCATCCGAAATCCCCGTGAGAGGCAGGATACCAAACTGGAGCCTACGAACGCCATTTTTCTCGGGACAAGCGTCCCGAGATAACAGCAGAAAGGCAGATGGGAAATAATTAGCATAGCTGATGTTCATAATGATTTCCATTACACGGGAGTAGGTGTTAGAAAACCATAATCTCACAACTCTCTGTAACCCAAACTCTCCGCAACCCAACCGCAACCATACGGACCGACCCGTTTGTCTATAAGGCTGTCGAGCCCCACTGGTGCGTTAAGCAGTTTCAGTGGCAAACGGTTCCGTATGGCATAGCAGAGGACTAAAAGGTAAGCATTATGTGAATGCTTGACTAAAGAGACACGTCTTTAGTCTAGTTTTAAACTGTGTCAGCGAGTCAGAGCATCGGACCGTATCGGGAAGGCTATTCCAGAGTTTTGGAGCTAAATGCGAGAATGCCCTCCCTCCTTTCGTGGACTTCGATATCCTAGGAATGACCAGAAGCCTTGAATTTAGTGATCTTAGAGAACGCGGTGGATTGTAGGGCGAAAGAAGGTCCGTTAAGTACATAGGAGCTAAACCATTAAGGGCTTTATAGGTCAGTAGTAGTACTTTGTAATTGATACGGAACTTAATAGGTAACCAGTGCAGAGATGATAAAATCGGTGTTATATGATCATATTTTCTTGATCTAGTAAGAACTCTAGCGGCTGCATTTTGCACTAACTGTAGCTTGTTTATTGAGGATGCAGGACAACCAGCTAATAAAGCATTACAGTAATCTAGTCTCGAGGTCATGAATGCATGAACTAACTTTTCTGCATCAGAAACAGATAGCATGTTACGTAATTTAGCAATGTTTCTAAGGTGGAAAAAGGCTGTTCTTGTAACAGATGAAATATGATTTTCGAAAGACAAGTTGTGGTCTAGTATAACACCCAGGTCTTTTACTGTAGTGGAAAAAGTAACAGGGCATCCTTCTATATTAAAGTCGTATTGTAAGAGGTTTTGTGTGTAGTTTTTTGGACCAATAAGTAATACCTCCGTTTTATCTGAATTTAATAGCAGGAAATTACGCGTCATCCAGCATTTTATATCTTTGAGACATTCTGTCAATTTAGATGAGGTAATGTTTTCATCTGGTCGTGATGAAATATATAATTGAGTGTCGTCAGCATAACAGTGGAAATTAATTCCATGTTTTCTTATAATATTACCAAGTGGCAGCATATATATTGAGAATAGCAGAGGGCCTAGCACCGATCCTTGCGGTACTCCGTAGTCTACTGACGTTAACTTTGATTTTCCCCCGTGTAAAGAGACAAAATGATAACGGTCAGATAAGTACGATCTAAACCAGCTTAATGCCTGTCCCTGAACACCAGTGTAGTTTTGTAGTCGATCCAAGAGTATTTTATGATCTATAGTGTCGAACGCGGCGCTAAGATCAAGTAGGACTAGTATTGAGATACAGCCTTGGTCAGAAGCTAAGAGTAGATCATTTGTAATTTTAACTAGCGCAGTTTCTGTACTATGATGCGGTCTGAATCCTGACTGGAATTTTTCATAGATATCATTTTCTTGCAAAAAAGAGCACAGTTGAGCGGATACAACTTTTTCTAGTATTTTGGACATAAATGGAAGATTTGAAATGGGTCTGTAATTTGCTAGGTTATTTGGATCTAGTTGCGGTTTCTTAATGTGAGGTTTTATTACTGCCAACTTGAATATTCTTGGAACATGACCTAAGAATAAAGACGAGTTAATAATATTAAGAAGAGGCTCTTCCACTACAGCTAACACTTCTTTCAGTAGTTTAGTGGGTATTGGATCTAATGAGCATGTTGTTGGTTTAGATGCAATAATAAGTTTATTTAGCTCTTCCTGTCCTATCGTTGCAAAGCGGTGTAGTTGTTCTTGAGGGACGATAATTGAGGCTGAATCATAAGAGACCATAGAGGATTGTACATTTATAATTGTGTTTCGAATGCTTTCTATTTTCTCATTGAAATAATTCATAAAATCATTACTACTAAACTGTAACGGTATATTTTGCTCTGGTGATGTCTGTTTATTTGTTAGTCTAGCCACGGTGTTAAATAAAAACCTTGGATTATTTTGGTTATTTTCTATTAGTTTGCGGAGGTGCTCAGCCCTGGCTGTTTTTAGAGCCTTTTTATAACGTGACATACTGTCTTTCCACGCGATTCTAAAGACCTCTAAATTAGTTTGTTTCCATTTACGCTCTAGGTTACGAGTTTCTCTCTTGATATCATGCGTAACACTGTTGTACCATGGTGCTTTAGTTTTCTCTTTAACCTTTTTTAATCTAATTGGTGCAACAATATCTAATGTACTAGTGAAAATGGTGCTCAAACTGCTAGTCATTTCCTCTAGTTCATCTGTTAGTTTGGGTTCACTGAGCAGCTGAGATAGATCAGGTAAGCTATTTGAGAATCTATCTATAGTGGTTGGAAGGATTGTTCTGCCTGGTCTATAACGTGGCGCAACATGACATATTTCAGCAGTACGTATTATGCACGTTACCATGTAATGATCAGTGACATCCTCACTTTGCGGTATAATATCTATATCGGTTGGATCGGTTCCATATGATATAATTAAGTCTAGTGTATGATTTAGACGATGAGTGGGACCACGGACGTTTTGCTTGACCCCAAAGGAGTTTAATAAATCTGTAAACGCAGCCCCTAAGGCATCATTTTTGTTGTCTACGTGTATGTTAAAATCTCCAACAATTATTGCTTTATCGACATTGACCAATAGATCCGAGAGAAAGTCTGCAAACTCTTTTAGAAATTCAGCATATGGCCCTGGAGGTCTATATACAGTAGCCAAGGCTAGAGATAATATGGATTTCTTTCTTACATCTAAGAGCGTAACATTTAGCATAAGTACTTCAAACGAATTAAATCTGTGACCTGTTTTCTGAGAAATATTAAGAATATCTTTATAGATTGTTGCAACACCGCCGCCACGACCAGTCAGACGGGGCTCATGCTTATAACAGTATCTTGGCGGAGTAGACTCATTTAGACCGAAATACTCATTTGGTTTAAGCCAGGTTTCAGTAAGGCAAAGTATATCGAAATTATTATCTGTGACCATTTCATTTACAATAACCGCTTTAGGTGTGAGCGATCTAATGTTTAGAAGACCTAGCTTTAGAAATTCTTTTTGTTCACTGATATTTAGATTTTCTGGTTTAATTACAATAAGATTTTTGCTAGATCCTGCACTAGATTTATTGTTTGGCTTCACTAAACGAGGAATAGACACAGTTTCTATATAATGTTCTTCACTACGTATATCAATTAAGTTTGGACAGCAAAGACTGTGATTTGGATTTTGACTTATTAGTCATCTGGTGCGTAACGTCTTGGAGATATTATCCGACAGAACAGCCGCTCCGGCTCTGCTGGGGTGCAGGCCATCAGCACGGTACAGCCTGGGTCGCTCCCAAAACAGATTCCAATTATTTACAAAGAGCAGTTTCTGTTCATTACACAGTGACATTAACCATTCATTTAGTGCAAATAGTCTACTGAACCTTTCTTGTCCTAGTCGGTACGTGGGAAGCGGTCCAGACACGATGATCGTTGCCTCAGGCGCTGTGTTGCGTACCGCCTCGATCAGGCTCATGTAGTCCTTCTTCAGAACCTCCGTCTGCCGCAGCCTGACGTCGCTCCCTCCCGCATGCAGCACCACAGCTCCGACGCGCTCGTCCCCGGTCAGGATTTCGGGAACCTGTGCAGCGATATCAAGAACACGAGCACCAGGAAAGCAGTGAGAGCGTACGGTAGTACGCTCTCACTGAATTAGTACGTTGGAATTAGTACGGTATTCCAATGTATTAGGCTAATTATGTGCTGAGCTAGCATGTGTATTGTCAGCTAACTTAGTTTATGATAAAAAAATAAAATAAAACTCAGCATTGGAGCTTTACAATGAGTGAACTGAGAACATTGTCTCTTTAGACAGAAGAACTCGAACCACACTCCTTTACTCGAGTCTAGAAGAATCTGCAAACTAGGCTTTTAAATTGTTGATCGCGGGATTTAACGTTAAAGTTAGGCCTAACGTTATTGTCTTGGAGCTGGTGAGTCAATTTTGCAAGCTTTTGTAAATGTCTCTGTTAGTAGCCTAAGTAAAAACAAATAGCTAATATTGCTGTGTGTGTTTCCTTCATGATCCAGGCATTTTGGGAGTAACGTTAAATATTATCCAGCCACACGATCTTCAGATGGTGAGTATTGTCATAAAATACACGTGAAATAGAGGCAGAACATGGACACTCTGCTCAAAGGCACACTGGTTCAAACCCTCCAGACAATGTTTTATCTTCTATCTTCTTGAGTTTATACAGGCCTAGCTGACCCAAAAATAAATGTCTAACTTACTTTTGTGAAACACAAGAATGTTGGGAATAAAACAACTGTATGAGAAAAACAAAAACAAATAAGGCATTTCTCAAGATATCTTAATTATGGTTCTACATAAGAAACTCATACAGTTTCAACATGAGGGTGAGTAGGCTAAATAATGAGAGAACTTTTCTTTTTTTTTTGGATGAGCTGTTCTTTTAAGGACATTTGCTAAATTAACCATGGTTTTTATTATAGTAAAGGTGTAGAAACCATGTTTTTTTTATGGTGGATTGATTACAATAATTTATTACCATTTGGTTAGTGTCACAAAACATTGTTAATTTTAGTAAGGGTTCTCCAGATTTATATAACACATAACCTGTATAATTTATTTAAGGAACACATTCAAAATGGTCCTATGTCACCCAGATCAATAATTTATTAACGCACTTTTTAACTTTTTTTTTTTTTTAGATCAAGCATTGGAACAATGTTTACGGAGCAGAACAGGCACCAACAGAGAAACAAGTCCATCACTAGTAAGTATCCATTGCAGTATCTAAAACCGTAGTCAATTTTAAAGGCACAGTGCACTCCAAAATAAAAAAAAATCTATTTTTTCCCGTGCCATTCCAGATGTATATTTTCCACAAAGATTTTTTGAAAAATTATCCATTATTGTAAGCCAATATAATGCAAGTGCATGCACCAGAAACTTCATACAGTACAGCCTGCTGTGTTGTTCACACAAGATGTTTTCTGCATTTATCATGTGAGCTTTACAATGCTCTTGGACTTTTTCGACCTTCCGCATTTTGGTGTCTATTCACTTGCAGTATTTAACACAAACACAAGAGATGGATAATTTTTCTAAAAGTCTAGTTTATTTTTTCTAAAATGTGTTCATCTGAAGAAAGAAAATCACATACCCTTTCGGACGGCATAAGGTAGAGAAAATAAAGGGGGTATCAGTTTACTCTCCTTTAGCTACTATTTATAAACCTTACATGTGATTTAATAAATTTACAATTAAAGAGGTGTTCCAAGCAAACAGCTATGTGTGTTTATATTAGGGGTGTACGATTCAGAAAATGTCACGATTCCGATTTTTAGGCTCAAGATTCGATTCAATAGCGATTTTCGATGCAAAAACGATTCTCGATTTAAAAAAAACGATTCACAGTATGTAAATGTAGTTACTTTTCCTATGTAGGTATTAGGGATGTGCATCTCCATAACTGAGGCCGATGCGATACGCATGTCGATGCATAGCCAACGATACGATACATTAAAGATAGGCTACATATAAGCAGCTACCGATGCAATGCAATGCGATTCACTATTATTACGATGCGGTGCGATTTGATTTCAACTCAACGCGATGCGATTCAATGTAATACGATGCAATGGAGAAAAATATGATGCTATGCAATTCAATATTCAATTATTTTATTTATTTTGTTCATATTTTGTGCCATCTGACTTTTAACGCATGGCTCTTTCACATACAAAAGATTTGGTTTTCAAAACAAAAAAAAACATAGCGTTGCGACGTTCGTCTGTTATAGGACAACTTAGTTTGAATAAACGAGCAGACACTGCTACTTGCTCTACGTTTATTTAGAATTAACAGCCAGACAACTAGCAGTGACTTGAGCTTTCCATTAAATGAATCACACACAGTAAACAAATCCTTAAAGACCCACTCCGATGAAAATAATGTTTTTCTAGGTGTTAACATGTTCTTGTGGCATTTTTCTGATGTTAGAGGACATATCTTGAGAAAAATAAGCTTGTATTTCTGAGTATTTCTACATTCAAATGGCTGTGAATCAGTAGCAGACGCTAAAATGCCGGCTAAAATAGACTGGAGTTGTGACGTAGTAACTCCACTGGGCGTCTCCACACGCGATGTCTTGGAGTGAAATAATGATTGGTGATCGGTGATAACTTTGATTAACTTCGTATAATAATAATTAACGTGTATATAATACTGTTGCCCCACCGGTATTGGGGGTGTAAGCTAGCGGGAGAGACAGAGCTCTCAGCAACGGGCAGGGGGAGGGTCGTCTCCGTGCCAACGGCACCGCCCACAACGCAGAGGCGATTTGCTAATGAGCTACTGCCGCTCTGCTGAAGCGAAGTCCCAGAATACGGCACAGGTTTTGTGATTTTGGCTAAAAATGGCATAATCATAATTTAAAGACCACTGGGAATGTTTAAAAATAGCTCAAAATATGATCGGAGTGGGACTTTAACAAAAAAAAATCAAACAGGCCTATTCTGGTGGGTGCGGTGATGCGGTGGTGTAACATGTAAGGCTGGTGCTGCCAATAAGCACCTAAAATCTGTCACAAAGAACCGGCAAAAGTAATGATTATGAATATGTAAAATATAGCAATGAGATATTTTAATTGTTTATTAATAAACAAGTGTTTTCTTTGCCAGTGTCGGCTGCAAAGATGAAGTTGACGATGCTGACTCACGATCTTCGCAGTAGTCAACGCGCCAGAGAGAAATACACAATTCATACGGATTATCTGCTTATTACATAAGCAGAGAGCAGTCTGTATTCTTACGTTTTGAATTGTTCTGTTTAAAAGTAGACCTGTCTGTGAGGCAAGTAGGCTACCTTATATGCTGAGTTTCGGTTCATTTATGAGACGAGCTCCAGTTCACACGCCGGCGCCTCCGTGTTTATCGTCTGCTATATTTACTTCTTATTTATTAAATCCAGGCAATTGGTTGATGAAACATTGATTAAAATTAAGATACAATTAATACAAAACTAAATGCACTTTAAAGAAAGGTTTTGTGCTTTCTGTTTGGTGTGTCTGTGAAATTTTTAAAGCATCTTTTAGTGCCGCGTTCAGAGCGCTCATGTCCGTAACATTGTTTTTTCCTCATAAATGCAAACCCAATTTTTTTTTTTTTACAATTTTTTTTGTTCTGTGGAGACTACAGTTAGGCCTACTCATAATTTGTATTCTGAATACGTAACGCTGGTATATGTATTCCGTTACTCCCCAACACTGATATTAGTATAACCTTATCTGCAATATATTTTAATAACACGGTTTTGGCGGTTATAGAGTTTATTGTGGCAAAAATTCATCTCAAACAAACATCACTGCGTAAGAGACACTCAGAGTCAAATTATATAAAATAGAAGTATTTATTCTTGCAAGAATAGGAGCAGTCTAATACACAGTTGTTACCCTGTGCAGAAGAGTGACACACCCCCAGACAGACTGAACTAGCTTTTATCTTAGTTTCAAGGCCTTCTTCCCCCCAGAGCCTTCCTCCCAGTAGTTTTCCATAGACGTCACTAGTTGGCCCACTAAGCTCCCCTGCACTAAGTGGCCTTCTGACATCTAGGTCAGAGGTCCTTGTTCGTCTGTTCTCTGGAGTGTCTCCCTCTTCTGCCTCCCCAGGTACATAAACAGAATCCTCTCTCACTACAAGTGAGAGACACACATGTGACATTCTTTGAATCATCTATATTTAACTAAAGATCAATGAATATCATTAAAATTGCCACCACAAGTTCTAATGACGGTGTTCAACTATAACCATCGGTCTCACGGTTATATAATAACCGTCACACCCCTAGTTTTAACATAAACAATAATAAAAATAAAAAACCTTTCACAAACAGGTCTTTGATAACTATTCAAATGTAAATAAATATATATGTTAGGGGTGTGACGGTTCACAAAATTCACGGTTCGGTACGTTTTTGATACAGCAAAAAGAAAGAAAAGCCAGAGAAATTTCCTTGATTTAATTTTTTTAATAATTTTTCATCAAAGTATGATAATTTTTTACTTTGAGCAGTGATGGAGCTACACTTGACTCTTCTTAGGAGCATATAAAACAAAAACAGCTCCTTGCTCCTTGAAAAAAATTAATTGTAATATTGTAGTAGTTATAAACAAAGGTTTATTTTATTTCAGATTAACATTTGAGGGCAGCAATTTTATTCATAATGTCGAAATAAAACCGACGTAACGTTACTTGAAAGCATTATAGCCTACTATTCCTGCCAAACTTCCATGGTTACAGTTAGTAGTGTTACTACAGTAAATCCATGGTGAATGTTGCTGATCTGTGGGCACTGGATAGTTCATTCATGGCACAATGTTTATTCCTGTTTTCCACGTCAGCGCTGTTTGATCCGTTAATAACGGAGAAATGTGAATGTTTCTCACTAGATCTCGCTGCGATATTATTACTTCAGTGGCGAATTCAACTGCTTTCTTTACTGGATCTCTTAGTGCTGTGTAGTAACAGTGTCGCTTGATCAAGACGCTGGATTGGTCCAAACTGATAAACGATCCGTCAACCACACAATAACGAGTAGCGCAGCTGCAGTTTCGTTCCGCTTACATTACGTTTGCTATTTGATGTTGGGCAATGTTGTGGTCGCGGCAGCATCTCTTACATTATGAGCACGCTTGCCACGCCCCTACATTTTAAATAACGAAATTTTGGTCAGCAGGAAAAATAGTCCAACAAACCGTTCGGTTTGTAATGCACACTGAACCGAAAGCCTCGTACCGAACGGTTCAATACGAATACGAAAATATATATGTATATGTGTGTGTGTGTATATATATATGTATGTGTGTGTGGAATGCTTTATATCAGGCTTGATGTAATTTTACTTGATTTGTGATTTAATAACTGTTTCATTTCATTGATTCGAGTACTAAAATTTTCTATGCATCTCTGCTGCAAGCTAAACCACAACAGTGGCGTTTGTATTTATTTATTTTACATGTGTATTTTTTTGCTTTGATTGTAGCTGCTGTCATGAAATGGGACCCAGCTGCAACAGAGGCCCAAATAAAGTCTGCAGCCGATCATCTGAAACATGCCCCCGGGAGAGTCGGGGCTTGCCGCTATAAATGAAGCTTGTGAAGCTTATAGCAGCCACATTTTGTTAATTGATATGTTATACTGTTTTAACAACATTTTATAGATTATTTAAAGGGAAATTGTGTTAATTTATAACTTTACTGTTCTGGCTTTTAAGTTTTGGTCCAGTAGAACAAAATAGTAATAAAATATATATTTTGAGATTTAAATAGTTGATTTCTTGGAGTGATCAGTTTGGTTTACAGGCAAATGGTAAGCAGTTTATTACAATTATATTGATAAGATATACAAATGCAAGACTTGTATATACACTACACAGTTCCCGTATTCAATTGAGTATTCAATATTATCAAAATTCTTTCAAATCTTATTTAGGTCTATGGTCTGTGTGTCTGCAGTTTCATGACACGACAACCATTAACAATGAGTAACTGGGTTTTTCTCAGTGAGAACTAACTCACTGCCACTGTTTTGAAGTAAAGATTTTTTAAAGTTGGATCCTTGCAAAATGCACAAATGGGATTTCCGTTTCAATATGGGTCTTTAACAGTCTTCTTTGACATTTATACTACAGAAAACGTGACTAATACAACTTTTATTCTGGCTGCCTTTAGATGTCTAACAATTACGTCTGTAGCATGTCTTTAATTGACGTCTAAACAATGTCCAAAATTTTTTTATAAAAAACGTTCATTCTGGCTCCTGTGAAGACGTCTTCTGGATGTCTAACAATTACGTCTGTAGCACGTCTTTAATTTACGTCTAAACAACGTCCAGAAAAGACGTATAAAAACCTTTCATTCTGGCTCCTGTAAAGACGTCTTCTGGATGTCTAACAATTACGTCTGTAGCACGTCTTTAATTTACGTCTATACAATGTCCAGAAAAGACGTATAAAAAACTTTCATTCTGGCTCCTGTAAAGACGTCTTCTGGATGTCTAACAATTACGTCTGTAGCAAGTCTTTAATTTACGTCTATACAATGTCCAGAAAAGACGTATAAAAAACTTTCATTCTGGCTCCTGTGAGGACGTCTTCTGGATGTTTAAAAATTACGTCTGTAGCACGTCTTTAATTGACGTCTAAACAACGTCCAGAAAAGACGTATAAAAAACTTTCATTCTGGCTCCTGTGAGGACGTCTTCTGGATGTCTAACAATTACGTCTGTAGCACGTCTTTAATTTACGTCTAAACAACGTCCAGAAAAGACGTATAAAAAACTTTCATTCTGGCTCCTGTGAGGACGTCTTCTGGATGTTTAAAAATTACGTCTGTAGCACGTCTTTAATTGACGTCTAAACAACGTCCTGAAAAGACGTATAAAAAACTTTCATTCTGGCTCCTGTGAGGACGTCTTCTGGATGTCTAACAATTACGTCTTTTAGACGTATTATAGACGACTGTTTGCTCGCTGGGTAGGCTACATAAAGTGCCTATTATTACTATTTTTTTTGCAGTTCTTTTGGTAACACAAGGCACATTTCACAAGCAAATCTGACAGTGTTGTAGTTTTAATCTCATGTAGGGTGGCTGTGCAGGTCTCACTGATATTGTTGGTAAAAGTATCTCTGTCTGAATTGATAAAGGCCTAACAGTGTGCGTTTGGGCAGCAGTTCCAGAGCACAGCAGGTTTTCAGGCTTCAACCGGCTCCACTCCTAATTGCGCACAGTCAAAGGTCTGACTAAGCCTAAATCATCCTGGGTAATCATTTCCTTTGGGACACAGGGCCAAGAGAATGGTTGTTTCTCATACATACTGAATTTAAAGGGCAAGCAACACAAAAACAAATTGACCGGTCTATGATTCGGAAAACTTGTGGATTTTTCTTGTGGCCCATAAAAGAAGGATGACAACTCAAAATCTCCCAGCAGTTGGGTTCTGAAAACACAAATGCAGTGAAATACACTGAATAAAAAAGGTGCAAAGGTCTTCACTATCAGCGTGGGCATATTTAATTAAAAAGAAGAGAGTTACACTACTGTGGCGGGCTTAGGTCCTGTTGTCGAGTATATTAAAGTAAAGGGTAGGAGACCTGCCTACCTTCCTGGGAAAGAGTGCAAACCAATAATGTGCTGCTTACCTCCTGCTGCATGAGTGATTTGGGAGATTCCTGTGCTAGAGCGGCGCGTCAAGTCCCTAGCGTGCTTTGATGGCTTTTGGTTACTTTGTAACACAATGCACACACTCTCATATATACCGTTGTGTCATTTCATTTGTTTCAGGGCTGAAGTGGTCGTGATAGTAGGTAGTTCCAGAAGTGAAGGATATGACTTTGAGAGAGATTTTGGCACTTCGGACATGCTGTGAGGGCCAGCTGAAGGTCTGATGAGATGTATCATAAACCTTTTGTGATGCTGGGAGATGCCAGAGGGGATCTGATGGTTAGAGTTTGTAACATCCAAATATAATAAAAACATAACCCATGAAAAAAAGTGTATCAAATGACGGTTTTGTCCTGTAACCTCAAAGATCAACAGTTAAGTCAGTATACTGTAGCAAGTGCATGTTAAAAGTTAAATAAAAGTCCGCGTTCAAAGGTATTTAATTTATGTTTTGATGCAACTTCCTGCTCCTTCCATTTGATCACAAAATGCACAGTTCTCAACATGGCAGATACAAAATGTAAGGTATAATGTGGTCGAATATTTATTTCTAATTAATGTTTGCAAATATAGAACTCAGCTAAAATGCCTATACTGGATATTTCTAAATCATTTTCAGCTCAATCCATTTAATTTTCTACACCATTAGCCAGAAAATCTCACAGTGTTGACCAAATAACCATAATTTATTAAATCACACATGGATCAAATGTAGTTGTCATTATTTATGGTATTGTTAACATTTAACATGACCAACTGAAAATATCGCAAAATATTTACAGAGTTTGTGCGACAAGAGTTAACATATCATGGTTGTGGAGAAAAAAAAAAGACAGACAGACAGATAGATAGTTGCAGTATAGACCCCATCTTAAGAATCATGATTCTGTTGCTTCAACACTTGTATTTTGTGGGTGTTTATAAATGTATTCCATCGTCTGCCAGAACACATGGAGACACTCACACATTTACTGGCAGACTACTGTTAATACATCAATTTTCCATGTCAGGCTAAACCGAGTGAGCGTCCAAAAATGTCCACAGCACATCTGATTATCTTTTAAATGTTCTGTAATATGCATATGCGCATTATTATTAGATTCTCCCCTGATGTTGGTTCACATGAACACACTATCAAGACAGCTTCATAACAACTAATAAATAACTATGTGCAATGCATGACACTAATACTCCCCGGTTATGTGTGTGTGTGGGAAAAAGAGGAAGAGAAAGAGAGACTGTTAGAGAGTGTGTGAGGAAAGGCTGTTCTCACCGTGACCCTATAGGGCATCAGAACACTGTGAGTAGAATTCACACCAGCTAAACAGCAAACACAGGCTGTGAGAACCCATCTCTCACTGTACAGGATGAATTCTTCACCTGCAGAATATACCCGCCATGACAAGCAGCTGTCAATTGAAACGTTGCCCTTACATTCCTCTCACAATGTTTACACCATACTAGCAACAGTATTTACTGGATTCGGGAAAAAACGAGAAAGGGTAAATCCGTGCATGCAACGCAACGCGCCCTTGGGAGCGATTTTTTACAGAAACACGTTATAACAGACATTTTGGATGTTATTTAAAAATATCACTAAGGGAACAGGTCAGGAAAAACAATGACATTCCTCTGAAGGTCACTGATGTGCTTTCACGCCAGGAGATACAGCCCAGCACAATCAGTGATGAGTACACCAGTCCTCCATGCCTGATGCAGCACAGACGACTGGAAATGCCAGGAATGCTAGACTCCAGCCCCATGGGAGACCATGTTCCACTTATTGGCTACCAGTGTCCACATCCACAGGAACAATGTCCGAGATGAGTTCCCACACAATAGGAAACAGGACATTTATGATGGCGATACGGTGGAAAAATAAAAGAGGTCTCATTCCCGGGCCATAGAGCTCCCCGTATCTTCGCCTGACACCCCGGGATAGGGCTGCTCCGACAGACACCTCCACATTTTTGAGAGGTGGACATGGAGAGAGGTTAAAGGAAGACTCCTCCTGTCCCATTTGCCTGATTTAAATGGTATGTTATTAGCTTTCCCAGGCATTGTCTCAGATGTGGCCACTTTCTCTGCATGAGTGCTGGCATCATTACTAGCCTGAATGAAACAAGGGATCCTATGTGGCAATAAAGCAGCAGTTCCTCAAATGACAGACTGAAGATATTGCATATCATATTTTGAAACATTTGATATTTAGTAATAAATAGGGCTGCGTTTCCCCAAAGCATCGTAGAGACCATTGGTTGTGATTGTTCTACGATCAAGGCTTGCAATGCTTTTGGGAAAAGCAGCCCATGCTGTCTAATTGACAATGATATGAAACTGTTGATTCATACAGCTTAGAAAAAGAAGTTTCTTCACTGTAAAATGTAAAAAAAACTTGCTGCCTTATTTTTTTTTTTAAGTACAATCAACTTGGATGTTTAAGTCATTTCAATGTAAATTACATTAAACTGACTTAAAAAAATGAGTTGAATCTTGTATAACTTATAAAATAAAGTTAAAGCAATGTAAAAACATATGTTGTCCTAACTTATTGATCATATATTTTTTTATGAGAGCATTAATTTCTGGCTAATTTAACACAAACATGCATTAGCATTTAGTAAAATTCTGTCATTATTTATTCACCCAATGTGGTTCCAAATCTTTATGGCTTTCTTTGTTTCTTTTTTTTCTGTTGTTGTTTCAAGTTGTTTCATTGATTCTTGTAAGCACAGAAGTATCACATTGCATTGCATTGTCTTACTCAACAGACAAAATTAAAAAAATAAACACAAAAATAGCCCAAATTTGTAGAGAATATAGACTTTTTGTCTAAAGACAAACCCTGCAATGAAACCAATCAATCAAAAAAAAAAGAAGAAATTTTAATACTATGATTCATTTAATTAATACTAGACCTAAATTAGCTTGTTTTGTTTTAAATGATTGATTTGTTTGGTGCCAAGCAAACAAAAAATGTCACTTAGCATCATGATTAATATTACAATGGCCATGCACTGATACAGTGGCCATTGTAATATACACTGATACACTTTGTCACTAAAACATATTTAAAACATTAAACATTTTGATAATGTTCTTACATTATTTAATTATGTTTAGATTTGCATTTAGGGGTTTCTTTTAAAAATTCCCATGCATTTTTATGTTATTATCAAGAACCATTGTAATTTATGTAATTTATTTTTTATAAGTTTAACAAAATCAAAATATTTTCAAGTATTCCCTGGAACCTATAGATAACTACACACTTGGGTATGTGAAGCACCAGTTGGGAATCACTACCATAGAGAATCTGTTTACACCAAACTAGGAATGATTTGGTCTAGATTGCCACCTTCTGGCAGCTAATGATAAGTGCTGCAGTGAGAGAAACACAGATGCCAATGCATTGCACAGTCCAAAGCATACCTGCATGAAGTACTCAAACACCAGGAAAATTGGTTAAAATATGCAGAAATTAACTAACTGAGGAACGCAACTATACATTGAATGGTGATTTAGTCTCATAATATTTTTGTCATTTCTGGAACTAACAGGAAACAAAGCACACTCTATTTGTAGTCCGTTTGAACTGTTATTTTAGCCTTGATTTTGTTAGGCGATGATCCCTGCTAATTAAGTTATGCGCCGTTTTTCTTTTTAGACATCCTTTGATGCTCTTCATTCATTCTGGCCGCTAGTTAGTGCCGGCAACTCCAATCAGCTGAATCTATCTGTCCTCTTGGCATAGCCTTTGTGCTTGAATCCCAAGCACAAAAAATCCCAAGCCGCTTTGTCGGCCTTTTATGCGTTATCAATGACAGGGAACAAAACAAGAAAACAAGCAGAGACCGGGACTTTGCAGGTGCGCAAAGACCAATGCGAGACCGGATGAAAGGTATGCCGGGGATCGCCAGCAGGAAGAGGTCCTCTTAAGAACGGATCTGTTGGGAACATCACAACGGGGCTGGTTAAACAAGGAGCGGTTCAGGCCAAGGGTCCGCTCGATTATCTTAAAACGCCTCTCTCCTACTTGCGCTCATCAGCGAACGCCCCGGCCTCTCTAATTAACCTGATTCCCACAATCCACTGCCCTGTGACCACCCTTGCTGCTGAAAAATGGGCAGCATAGGTGACAGAACACTGCCCGAGCTAAAGGAGTGCCAAAGAATGTATTCTTCTAATGGCTCTGAATAGCAGCAAAACAGGCAGATCAGCATAATGGTCATGCACCCCTCCCACATATTCAGTCACACACTCTCTCCCCTCCTCCTCCTCCTCCTCCTCCTCATCCTCATCCAAACCTTGATTAACCTCCTCTTTCCCTCCCATGCACATTCACACAGGCACAATGTGCCTCAGAGGCCCTGACAGATGGGGCCAGGGCTGTTTCATGGGGGTTTCTCTGTGCAAACGGCAGCCTGGTTTGGTACTGTGTTGTCAGGCCAATGAATTGATTCCGACCACTATAGAAGATTCTCTCTGCCAGAGTGTCACAATGGCGACGAGTGTGGGGAGCTGGGAGCAAGCTTGTGGAGGCATGGAGCCCTCACTCATGAATGATGGCCCTGCGAATGGTGCTCCTTTTATTGGCATTCATACCTACTTCGCTCTCATGCCGCTCATCTTATAACATTGAGAGCAATAGTCCGAAACACAACGGCAAAAGCAGATCTTTCTCGAAACGTTTTATTCACACACTTTCTAGCTCAACCGTTCCTAAACACATGACAGGGTTCGTTTTGGTGTCAGCTTTATAAATCAAAGGCCATTTTGGTGACTTTTCTCCATCTTAAATTAATCTGGGCGTTACGCCCACAGTGACCTCTGAGCTGACCTCAGACAACTGAGCCGGAGCTGAGGACAATCCTTCCTCAGACCGGACGACAGGACCATCACACTCCTGTCTCATTCCATCAGTGTCAGCCACCACAACCTGGTTAATGTTTCACCAGCCCTCCATTTTGTTCCCTCGCCCAGGAAAAGAAAAGAAGAGGAGAGCAGGGGAGGGTTGGTTAATCACAGGGAAAATGGAAGGCAATCGATCGACAAACAAACAGACTGCAGGGACAATGGAGAGAGACTGAGGAGATTCTTTCCTCTGTGTATCTGCAGCACATTAATTTATCACAGTCCATTAGAACTGCAGCAAAGCATTAGGCCACTGGTGAACTTGCTCAGATCATCTGTGGACAAACTGCATGTGAGGAAATTAATTATGGAATAGTTATTCCAAAGTGGACATTGAGTCATTGGCATTGCTCATCCTTATGTTCATTCAAACCTAACACCAAATAAAGAATTATTGAATTGTGTTTTGGTCCTTTTTTTTTTCCCTTTTAACTGAAAGTTTCAAAAAGTAAGCAAAATCAACATAAAAGTGTTCATAATGACTGAAACATCACATTTCAAGCTTTTTTTTAAAAATTGATATAGTTTTGTGTGATGAACAGTCTGAAATTTAAGTCCTAATTCAATGCTAAGAGTCTGAGTTGATTCAAGTACCGCATTCAGACCAGTTTTGTGAACGAGATAAACTGATTCACTGGGGGAATAAAAAAATCATTCAAAAGAATGATGTAAAGTTTATTACTCCTCTCATTAAGATGTTGAGATTTCTAGCAAGAAACAACTCAATTTACTCACAGAATGTTGACAAAGATGACAAGAAAGCACAAGTCTTTGATAATACATTTACAGTGCTTTTTTTCCCCATTTTGAAGCTTGACGTCCCCAGTCCTTTTATTATATTGGCAAAAATGTATTTTTAAAATACTTCGTTTTAGTACAACATAAATTATGACAATTTAAATTTTTCTTTGAACTATCCCTTTAAGATTTCTCATCCATGTTGGCAAGACCTTTGGCACATCATGAGAAGAGAAAGGCCTCACAAGGAACTTTTGTAAAAGAAGCTTCTGCTCTATTGGTGCAAACCGTAATTTAAATCCTTTATACTTGGCAACATTCGACAATGTGACTGCAAATGATTCATAGACATAACGGAATTTGTTTTTGTTTCACTGTTCTCCATATTAAGTGGTCCCATCAGGACACCATGGACTGTGCATTATGACCGAAGACCAACCCACAGAGTTTCACATTCTGTCACCCAGTACTATAACTCCTCACAGCGTGTTAGCATAGACAAAAGGGAATCTGAAGAACCTACAGGTAGGGCATTGCTAACCAAAGGGCGACACACATACATAACCAAATGACAAGACGCTGTATTTGCTCGGCTCGCTTTCTTTTGTATCTCTGGAGTCTGCATAGCAATAGCAAGTACATTTCCATGCTTTAGAATGCATTGGGGAGAAGGCTGCGGTGTGTATTGTTGAGTGGCCAGGTCCAAAAAGAAAGAGCACACGGTGGAGAAAACAGGGAGCTGACAAGAGACTTGAATGAGAATCAATTAATTTTCATTTAGCGCAACAATCAAAGGACTGGCATTAGCATGTGTGAGGCTCATTTGATGGTGGCAGGAGGCAAGGCGGGAGATCCCAGGCCCACATTAAGGTAATGACAGGGTCAGGCCTGCCCGGCCTCTCTTCCATTAGCACCCCAGTGTTCTCAAGCGTAATCACAAAACCACAGTGTGGCAGGGCAGATGATTAACCATTAGGAGATTCCAGAGCCACTGAAGTCATTGTGTACATTACAGGGGAAATTAATATATGGGTACGATAGGAAGGGATTACTACAGTGTTTGAGCATTTTGAAGTACAGTGGGTTCTTGCCAGACAGATTATGGGATAAAGTGTTGACTTTGTTCATTGTAGGTGAAATCTGATTTTGCAATCTCAATATAGCTATAGTTGTAATGCAATGACTATTCAAATTGTAAGTTACATGTGATCAGACAAGATTTTTTTTTCTCTTCAGACTGCAGTCGCTTTTTTTTTTAATCAATGGATGTTTCACCATTGAGGACAGTATCCATACACATATTTATCACAGCATAAAATTCATTCAACAGCATACAAAACAATAATTACGTGTTCCTGGATTTCCTGGAGACGTCCTGGATTTCACTGCTACGTCTACATGTTAAAACTGTTGCTTAAAGACATTACTAAACTGTCTTAAATCTGTATATCAGTCAAGCTGATGGTTCTGGGGTTAATGCTAAAGCTCTTTATGTTATTAATTATGGAGCAAGAACCCCCATAAGGAACCATACCGCCAAAGATAAATTGTGTTAAATAAACTCAAGTAACTTGCCAAAGTGGTCTCGTCTGAACTTATTTTGATGAGTTAAAGCAATGTAAAAACATTTGTCATAACTAATTAATTATATATTTTTACAGTGTACGAATGTGGTTTGTATCAGGACCTGGATTTCATGTTTTTTTTTTCTCTGGTCAGACTACAAAAAATATTCAAGAAAAATGGTTCAATCATTTAATGTTTTATAATAATTTGTGTAAGAGATGCTTTGTATGAAGCAGAGACAATAGTATATACAATATATATGCATTTCCTTTAATCTAAGCAAATCAGATAATATAACCCATAAATCTAAAAACAAAGAAAACCTGAGGGTCTTAAGGGTCGACTACTGTGGCAATGGGTGCACTTATCCATGTGTGTGTGGCGAAAGGGTGTGTCACAGACAGGTGAAATGGGGCGGAAAGTATTCGTGAAGAAAAGAGTGTTAAAGAACAGTGTGGTTACGATAGCAGACAGGGTCACATCTGTGACACTCCGGACACAGAACTATAAAGAAGTAAAAGTGTGCAGACATGCCATATTGTGAAAAGAAGCCAGCCAGCTGTTTTGGATATCTGTCAATTAAATGGGAATGTATTTCACTCCTCATAGGGCCAGAGACAGCTTTATGGGCCCAACAAGTAAGGGAGCTTTAAGGGGGATGGGTCACCCCACGTTCAGCTGTAAATCAGTGTCCTTATAATATTTGTAATCTTTCCAAACAGCTGACCTCTAAGTAATATAATGACAAGATTGGGATGTAGTGCTTTGTCTATTTAAAATGCAAATGAAAACAGTTCAGGCGTAAAGAATGCTTCTTTATTAATCTTTATGTCTGAACTATCAGCATTGCGTTGTGTATCAAAAAGGAGAAGGCGAAATGTGTTTTAGCAGTTTTGGTGATCACAATTTGTGGCTTTTAAAAAAAAAATGAATTAAATGCGCACTCAGTAATTTGGTTCTTGTGGGCAAGCACACAATGTTTGCAAAAGCAAACATTTTCAGTTAGCAAAACCACTGTAGAACTGGACTATTAACAGTCACTTGCGATTAAGTTATTTATTAGGGAAAGTGTTTTTAAAAATAGTGAAAAACTACTGAGTGCACCTATAGACATTTGATAGATATGGATGGAACATCAATGGGTACATACATGGGTATTGATACAGATTTCCTGTTTCGATTTAGGTTCATATAAGCTCCTAATTTTGATTCAGGTTAATTTTGGTATATTTCAGATATAATGTCCAATTTGTTTATGAAAGAAACTTATACTTGGCTAATGCTGTAAATTGTAAATGTAAACTTCTAAATCACTACAAAAATTAACAAAAGGGCTAAAACTGAATTTCAGTTGATATTTATTTAGGAAACACCCTATTTAATGAAACAAAAAAACTTCTGTGAACCAATTGAAAAGCAATATTTTTAACCTAATTAAACCCTTTAATAGCCCAAATGAAATCCATGGCTTTTTGCAGAAATCCCATCTTAGAGTAGGTATTTATCCTTGGCAGACCACAATTCCTAAAGACAAAATTTAGGCTCCATAACTGTTAAAGAGGCTGTATGGCTGAGATTTGCTATCTGTGGGACTATCCCACAACTTTACAGACACATGGCTAAGACAAAGCAGACATGGAAATCAGTTCACTTAGTTCCTCTCTGGTCATCAGTCAAGAGAACATTTCAAACTGGACAAAAAGGCCAAAAGGAAGCAGAGAGGTGATTTGACGAGAAATAATGGGTTAAAAGAGAAGCACTAAAACACCAGCTGAGCAAAAGAAAGTGAGAGAGAAGGCAGAAGAGGGTCTCTTTTCATGTGTGTCCACACACTAAAGACAGGCAGCACTTGACAATACTGTA
Organism: Rhinichthys klamathensis goyatoka; assembly: GCF_029890125.1. Lineage (NCBI taxonomy): Eukaryota > Metazoa > Chordata > Actinopteri > Cypriniformes > Leuciscidae > Rhinichthys > Rhinichthys klamathensis. The sequence continues at coordinate 1,967,960 of NW_026606789.1, read as the reverse complement.
CAATGCTTTTTGCACTATTAAGTGGTGTGGAGGGCAGGGCCGAACACAAAGCCTCCCGTGGTCCCTGGAGCTTCTAGCCCCAGTGGGTCTTCTCTTTCAGCCCATATGTTTCTGCCTACTCACAGACCGTTCACAGGCCTCTCTCAGCCTGGTTCTGCTGTACAGCCTCATGCTCAGCATCTGGACATGCGAGAGAACAGCACTCTGGTCACCTCGACGACCAGCCCTCCTGGGGTGGAGGGTGGTCATCGTCTTTGGAAACTGTTCTGGAATAAAATAAAATAAATGAGATTCTGCACTATATATAAGTCACTAATAACTAGAGTTCATGTAGCTTGTTGTCATTAAATTGAAAGGAATTCTGAAATGAAAGTAAATTTATTTAATTTGAGTGAAAAGTTAAGTTTACGAAATTAAATTGTTATATTGATAATATAACTTGTAAAGAAATATATTAAATCAGCAAAAAAAAAAAAGAATTTTCATTAGTGCTCTCAGACTTTTGGACCCAATTGGATATCTCTTCCAATGCACTTTTTGTGCCTTATGTCAGTGACAAACCCAATTGTATTCAGAGTTAACTCAAAATTATGACTCCTTACAACAACATTTCTGAAATTATTTTCTCATCAACATATTGTGCATTAACACTGATTTATTGTATTTTGTCTGTTCTGAGCAGTGCAAGACAACAGCTCTGGCAGTTTCCTAGTCGTACATACATACAGTTACTAAGTATGTGTGTTCTGTGATGGATGGACATTGTGTTTGTGATGGACTGCCAGAAGAGAGGACCTGCCTTAACTTTAACACATGGACACAAAAGAACCAAGGACACAGAAAGAGGGGAGAGAAAAAAGGGAGATGGGGGGCTGCTAGGATGAAGGAGAAGAAGAATCACTTCTTAACAAGTGTTTACTCTCATTCTGTTCCTGAGCTGCGGAGCAGTGACCAACCATAGAGAAAGGCAGCTCCTGATCCAGGAAGAAATCTCAAAGCCCTTGAGGTCAGGGGTCACTAACTCTGCCATTGTTCCTGACAGGGCAAGCACACTCCAGCTTTTCTCCAGCTTTCAAAGGCCTGGGCTGGGGGAGGAAAGATATGCCAGGAACAACTGGGTCAGGACCAGGGGCTTTGTGGCTACTAGGGAAGAAAGAGCCAGTCAGAAAAGGTTAAATGAAGAGCGAAAGGACCCTTCTGTCCAATTACGGAGGGACAAACGCTCTATGTGACCCAACAGGGTCAAAGTTCACTACAGCCTTTGGCAGTGGCACACTCATGTCCTTTGTAGCTCAGATAAGATGAACCTCCACTGTGTTTATTTATGTCACTCACTGCCTGTTTTTGGGGGATATAAATATTCTAAACATGAAAGCTGCCACTTAGCAGTATCATTTTATTGGACACCAAACTGGGTGGGTCAAGGCAGCCATCTTAGAAGACATAGCCATCATCACTTAAAACACTCTGCAGCAGATCCCTTTTTAATTTGATGGCTTACTGGACAAAAAGTGAAAAAGGGCATCTTGACTCTCAAACAGTTCTTCCTAGAGCAAATCTTGCTGTGAGAGAATGGGCTTCATTGAAAATCAGAACAGCAAATAGTCTGACTGCTTAGATTCAGATGTTGTCCGATATAAAGGGAAACAAAGGCCACTCTGAGACCCAGACTCTTTCATGTCCACTCCGAGCTGATAGAAAATGCAAGCCTAGCAAATAAAAAAAGAAGAAACCCTTGATGAGAGTGGCCTCCTTCCACCCCTCCCTCTAAGCTCTGGGGGTCTTTGAGATAGGCCCCCTCTTGAGCCGATAACTATTGCAGGCCAGACCCGCACTTGTTGGCTAATACCTGTCCAGCACAAAGGGCCTTGCTGAGTAGCACAGTGAGTGTCTTGGGCCAAGCCTGGGTGGATTAGGCCACCGGAGGTATTTCCTCCTGACTTGGGTACCACAAGATTAGCTCCTAGAATTAATCACCTGCTTGTTAGGTTAACAAGCAAGGTGCAATCATGTTACTGTGCTTGGCCCTGCCTCCCCTCAGCTCTCTCCAGGGCTCTTGACTCTGAAAACACCTGCAAAGTTACTGCAAAGTTGAGCTGGCCAGGCTGTCTGAGTACCATGCACTCTTGTCATTATCTTGATAGTGATGAGGACAGGGTGAGCTGGTAGCAGTTTATTAAGCTCTGTGATGGATTTAATCACTCTCTAGATCAAGGCAATGGATCTGAAGTCACATTCCAAAGGCTCTTTAAAGTTCTCAGACAGGGCATGCTTGAAGTTCATCAAAAAATTCAGGATTAGACATGGAGACGGGGTGCCACTTAGACTGGCTCTTGAAAACTTGCATTAATATTCTACACCCAAATCTCAGACTTCCATGCATTGAAATAGTTTTCAAGTAATCTGGACTGATATACCCTACATTACTAGTCATGTTAGCTCACATTAAAGGTATTCCTATAATTTGCTTTTGGAAACATAGCTTGGTACACTGACACATTCATTTCCAAAAGTCAAATATGTTGTGTAAGATAACCTTTAATGTGGAGGGCAGGAACTTAAAACAGAAATCCTGGGGAAAACCATTTTCTATGCATGTGGCCCGAGTTCCTTGCGTTGGAGCCTAGAAGCAAACCAGGCGTGGTGGGGAGGTGAGGGCTGACAGAAGGGGGTGGTAGTGGTGGATTTTCCTCTCCCTTGGACTCCTCTCCACAGGCATCCTCCATCCCTCATGAGTCGCTCTAAGCCTGTTGGACACACATCAGGGTTAGTGTGAGCATGCTCAGCTGGAGCATGCCAGGCTCAGCTTTTCTTACCGGATGACCTTTAATCATGGGATCAGAGGCCATTCCTGCAGCTGGACACATCCAGGATCTTGATAACACCCAAGGTCACACTTTCACAGTCGGGACCTGTCAAATGGGGCCAGGTCTGGCTCACATGATGGTGTGAACTGCACAGTCAGAGTCCCACGTCTTGGTCTGTTACAAGATTGTGCTATGTTAAACCCATCCAAGGAGTTGTCATCAATGTCACTGTGGTTTAAGCATATCGGCCTTTATATTGCATAATACTCAGCTACTCCTTTCAGCTCTGTTTTACCTCACAGAATCTCATTTACATGACTACCAACAATTCACAATGTGAGACCTCTGCAGGTCTGCAAGATTTGCTTTGATGTCTGTTGTTTTATCAATGAAACTCTGTCTTGCTTGGGAACAGGTGCAACAAGTGTGAAGGTTACTTCACTGTTATGCCTATTTAAGAAGTACGGCATTAGAGAGGGGCCTCGCTGTGTGGTAAATAAACAGTTGATCTAACAAACACTTGAAAAGATCAAAAAGGTGCTCAGTGCTCTTCAGCATCTTGAGATTCCCAGCATGGTGTCCGTACAGCACACAAACGACTGATTAGCACAGCGGCATCTATCTTGCGGACTGTTTTAAGCTGCGGTGTGGGCTGACACCGGACTATGCGGAGCTCCCAGGGTGCGAATGGGGGATTTCTCTGAGGTGCTGTCAGCGGTGCTGAAAAGCCTCTCTGTCAGCCAGAGGCAGCAGGGAGCCCAAATGAGTTAGCCGAATCATTGCTCAGCCCCATGGCCTCACTCTGAACAGCAGTTTGTCTTGTGCTGGCACGGACTGGCTTTCTCAGTACATGGATTCCACATCTCGCCTGGGATAAGGGACGACCATCAACCTCTACCTTTTCAGCACACAACATACACAAACTTTCGAATGTTCTTGCCTGCCACCTCCCTTACATTTTTCTTCTTATTTCTCATCCACCCCCCCCCCCCCCCCAAAAAAAACCCTCCCTCTTACTCATACCACCAGCAAGGCGTGCCCTCGTTTCTGCTTCCCACTCTTGGGCAGAAGAGGAGGAGGATGAAGAGCCAGGGTCTTTTCATCAGGAACAATCTGCCAGAGAGCTAGAAAATGAGCGGGCACTCAATTAAGAGCTGCCCATTGAGGCGGTGGAGTGAGTTTGAATGAGGGCCCCTCCAAAGGAATGAAGTCCAATGAATAGATTGTGGAGCTTCATGAAATATTAAAGAGTGGACGGATTTCCCACAATATTTGTACACCTCTCTTTGTGGGGATTTCTCCCTCCATTGAGCCTGAAACTGTTAACACATCCGCTCAGAAACACGGTTCAGCCACTGTGCTAAAGGGCCTGGGGGCCCAGCATCAAACACTACCCTACTCTCTGCAGTACTGCTCATGCATAGCTTTCCTCACAGTGAGAGAAACCGTGATCTATTCATGAAAGGGATTACAGCAGTTTTAATGACCACCTGGCCTTTCTGCTGCTCTGCATTGAGAGAGTGTAAAACTCCCAACCGGGTTCCCACTTCCTAGAGTGCTTTGCTGACTGCACATGTGGGTCATGTTTTCCAACCATGAAACAAGAGTTACTGTAGTCCCAAAATTACAAACATACATGCAGCATTCATACCGACCACCAGTTTCTTTAGCATTCACAAAGGCAAAGTAAAGAAACTCGCATGTGCCTGTGCTTTGACAATAACGTTTCACACACTCTACTTTTTGTTGCCTCGCTCTCTCGTTCTTTCATTCTCTCTTTTATTCGCCTCACCTCCCTGTTCTCATTTTCTCCACTCGCTTTTCCCAGCAGATCAAGTTGAACAGAGGCTCAGACACTGAGGATAAGGAGCTGGTTAAATCTGCCATTAGCATTAGAATGGCTGCATATTCCTGCAGTGAACCAACATTAGTTAATGTCAGAGCTGAAGGGCTGAGGGCAGGCCAAGAAGCACAGCTCTCCTGAGTAAAGTGTGCTTGGTTGTACAGATTGCACCTCTTGTGTTGGGACGGCGTGTGTGGCCCGTTTTTGTGGAGCCATTAACCAATGCATTACAGTTACAGTGAACTTCTTCAAAGGGACACTTGAAGATAGTTTAGAGACAGCTGTTGACTGCAATTACACAAAAGGCATTTAGAGTGATACTAGATCCTGGCTGGACCCCACTTAATCTCGCCCCCTGGTTTCTTATTTTGCAGATCCTCAATTTAAATCTTGCTGAATTTAAACCAGTATTTAAATAAGTAATATACATTTGTTCTGATAAGTTTATTTTTAGGGATGCACCGATATAAATTTGGTCAATATGATAACCAAATGATATTATTTTATATTATTATTGATAACTGATTACAATATATTGACCACTATTACATATTAATCTACATTTAGTAAGACTGATAATAAATGAACAAAACAAAAAATATTATAAACAAAATTGCTCAGCCAGATCAATGGGCTTCCAGTGAACATCATGCACAAAGGAAAACTTTATCATGTAACATATGCAGGTCTAATATAAATTATAGGAATATAGAATAAACAAAGAATAAAATGGAATAAAATGGACCATTGATACCATGGAAAAAACTTATATGGCTCTGATTATTTAAATTTCACAGACGTGCATTTTCAGTAAAGCTGCTTTGAAACCGTATTGTGAAAAGCGCTATACAAAAATGTGAATAAAATTGAAATTGAATTCAAGGCATTTTTAATTCACATCAGGACTTGTGTGAGCAGAAGCTTAATAACAAGTAGGGGGGCAATTTAATGGTGTTTAGCTTGTCGTCTTCAGCTAAGGACCGACAGTTTGACAGTCTGAACTAGACCCCCAGTCTTCAGTAAAATGAGAGCCGAATATATTTCATGTTTCTTTCACTCTTCATGCTGTCTTTGACAACAGTTTTAGTGCGCCCTTGCAGTAAAGCTCCGACCCTTGCCGTAAGATCTCATGTCCGGCACTCTAGGAGTAGGCTCCACACTGCTGCCAGACAGTGTTGCTGCTGCTGGGGGGCCGCAGCGGAGAGCAACCCCCTCAGTCTGGCCTCCATATGCTGGGGCTCTGGAGCCAGGCTGGGAATGCTCTCCTAGTGCAGCAAGGGCAGTCAGGGGGCAGGGGGCCTCGGCAGGCCCCGCATTGTGACGAGGGACAGGAGCCGAACTGGGCCCAGCAGGAGAGAGGAGGCTTTTTCTTTAGAGGAGCCAACCAGAGCGCTTTCTCACAACCCGCTTTCTCTTCCTCAGCCTCTCACGTCATTCAGACCTCTGCACTCCCTCTTTCTTGGGCTCCTTACTGGCAGATTGATACATTCGCTGAAATGTGCTCTTTTTGTCATTCTCTGTGAACTGACTTTTTTTTATAAAACTACCTCCTCCCCTCACCACTCACCCATTTCAAACCATTCTTTGGCAAATTAAATCAAACCATGCCTCCCCATCTCTCAATCATCTTGTGTGACATCAAAGTCTTTTGCAGAAGTATGAGGCACTTTTCCTTTTGACGATCCAGACAAATTTCCCGTTCTCTTGCTTGAACTTCTTCTCTTTTCAGCTTCCCATATAAAGTTGACCACTCGCATGAATGGCGACTCTGATGGAGTGCCATCTGTATGGGTTTACACATAAATTCTAGAAGCTTATGGATGCCGCTCCCTCTTTGTTTTTGTGCATCAAAGATCTCTGAGACTGGGTAAGACGGAATGTGAAGATTGTAGGTCAGCAGGTCCAGGATCTTTTTCTCTTCCACTCATGTTCACACGAGGGCCTGGAGATTAGCATGACGAAGAACATAAAGCATTTCTAAAAGTTGTTGTTTTGTTTGTCTCCAAAATGCAGTGAATCATTGCTGCTTTTCAGAGCTGTTGAAAGTAGAATGCTTGTTTGTGCTTAGAAGACGAAACAAATTTATCCATTGACAGGAAGCAAATCCATCTTGCTTGAACCTATAATAAGACTTTCAAAGAGTTACATTTTAGACTATTTTTAATTAAAACGACTGTTCATTGATGAAAAATGTCATCATGTTTTTCCAAACCTGTTTGACTATGTGGAACAAACAAAGTTTACGATTTTTTTGCATGACACTTTGAAGCATTTTAAGCACAATAAAAGTATCATAAAAGTGGCGCTATTTTCCAAGTCGTCCAAAGTTATAAAATAGCTTTGAGCGAGGAACTGAAATTTAAATTACTGATAATCTTCCTCTCCAGTGAGCTGTTAAAAAGCTATGATTGGATAATTGAATCAGTATATGGATATTTCAGTATCATTATATCAGTATATTTTCCTCAAAAATGCACCAAAGAGAGCTAGGGTTGATGTCGAAGATTTTGGTAGTGAAACAAATCCATTGAATGGTATGCTTTTATGATACTTTTGTCTCCTTTTTTAAGCTTGAAAACCTCAGTCCCTATTGATTGTAATATGGAAAAGGGCAACCCTTCCAGATTTTTATTCTTAAAAAAAAGTCTCTTTTTGACATTCTTTAATAATACTCATTTTCTGAGCTTCACTACCCCCTTTATGATTATCTCATGGCATTTGGAAGTTAGACTCAATTGTAAAGCTCAAAATTCTCAAAGAAAAATTCTTGCACAAAACAAGTGTTTATTTTGGCAGTTATGGTCAAGCTGGCCTGTGAGCTTTAACAAAAATGCATCTCTGCTGCCCTCTTCTGATCCTTGGAAAGTGGTTTACAAGTAAACCAACTCCCCTTGGAGAGAAATGGACAATACTAGCTAGCTTTTATAATCATCTTTTTACTTTGAAAATGTCTTGACCACTACAAACATTAACTGTTAAAATCTTTAAGGAAATCATTTATCCAATTTGAGTAAATTCAAATGTTAGAGACAGCTAAAAATGTACATAGACTTTATGCATTTCTATAACTTTTCTATAACTTATGAATTTACATTTCCTTAGGCATGGAAATCAACAAAAAATTCCTTGACGGTTTAAGGTTTTCTATGACCATGGGAAACCTGTACATGAATGGTTTAATTTGTTAATGGCCCGACTATGAAAATAACGTTTTGCTTTCAATGCGCAATGCAAAACACATACTTTGTGATCTTCAGTCACACGTCATAAAACTCACACTTCATCTCTGAACTCTGATATTTTGAACTTCCTATTACTAGACCACATTTCACAAGCTCTGCTCTGGGTCTTTCAAGGAGCAGTTTAGTATGCACAGAGCACATAAGCCGGCAGACAAGTCAAAACCACATTGTGAAAAGGATTTTTGAAGGGCTTGTCATTTTTTCCTCTCCCTCACTTCTGCTTTCAGGTCACTGTCAGCTTTTGGCACCTCGCCACTGGTTGTCATCTCTGCCCGCACCTGAGCGCTTCACTTCTTTAATGTTAAGTGACATCAGTTTGATATAAAGCTCCTATTTAATTTGAGCCTGCTGCCAAGATTAGAGGACAGCCATTCAATCCATCAAGCTGGTGCTCAAATCCATCGAGTTGAGATATTGTTAAAATGAACTCTCACATTGGTAGAAGGTGGAGGAAAGGCTTTGTCTGACTATGTAATGTTGTAAACAAATAAAATGATAATGGAATTATTACACTAAGACGCACACGATTCAATAAGATTTATAAGGTTTCACTCTAAATACACAAAACACATTCTACGAGAATTCCTTTATGTCAATCAGCTGAAGCCTTCAATGACTGAAACTACACAAACATTGTTCAATTCATCTTGTTTTTAATTAGCCAGTCAGGCTTTCTAAACAAGTCACAGGCTTTTATACACATTTGCACAATTAAAAACATACTTGTTAGCACTGGTTTTTTATCAAATAATTGGATCGACTTTCCAATTAATTTGTCTTTCATTCCAAGCATAATTCTCTATGGCCACTGAAGGGCAGTGTTTTGTTGTTGTCCATTTTACTGAGAAAGTTTATTAAAGAAACATTTTAATAATATTTAAATATGTTAAATAATAAATTGAGATTAAATTCATAGTATAATTATGTTAATCAATGTATTTTCTGCTGAGTGCTGACCTTTATTTTTTTGTTTGTTTTTATTGTTGAAGAAAGAGTGCTGGGCTGTGTCCAAAATTGCCTCCAGTCCCATACCCTTAAATAATTTTGATTTACTTTATTCATTTACTTTAATTTACTTTTTTAACTTAATAAGGCACCACGTTATCGATTGCACTCATTCAATCCCACAATGCACTGGAATAAAGAGTGAACAGCCAATGGTTATTAAAAACAAACAAACAAACAAGCAAGCCCAGCCCAGCCCAGGTGAGAAAAAGTGAAAAAGAGGAAAACTTTCCATGAAAAAGCAATACGTTACTTTTTTAGGGAGTAACAACGCATTAGGCTATTGTAGTAAATTTCCGCAACACGGCTCTTTAATCTCTTTAATTCTCATGGTGAATGAGAACTAGGGCTGTCAACAACAACAATAGGCCTAATACTAAAGTAATAAATAAATAAATAAACCTCCACTCCTCAAAACTGAAAGCATCATAAAAGTCCACAAACTCTGAACAAACTGAAATGTAAGCTCTTACATTGATATATCAACCTTTGCACTGGTTGGTGCATAAGAGATTTTGAGAGAGAGTGTCAATTTGTGAACAAATTTTCCTTTTTGAAATTTGAATCAAATCTTTTTGATGAAACAGTTGATTAATTTCACAAAATTGGTCTAGGCGATCCAATTTACTGCCTCAATTATCTGGTTTCTGCGTTTAAGAGCTCAGCAAAGGGAATAATTAACATTGTAAAATGCTAATGTATGACTTGTCAAGTTGTGAAGCTTGACAGACCCAGTCAAGTCCCGATTCATTTTCATTATATATATATATATATATATATATAAAGCTGGTAGACTAATGATCTAAATATTCAGAAGAATAAAAAAATAAAAAAAGAGCAACATGAGGGTGAGTAAATGACAGATGTTTTTATTTTTTGGAAGTACCCCTTAAGAAAAAAACCCTGCAATGATCATATTTGACCAGCAGGTGGAAGCAAATAATTTTGAGTGAAATTAACAGTCAGAAGTACAATTTAACAGTAACATGATTCACTGTGTTCAGAAGAACATAAAGATATATGTTTTGAGATGTCGATTTTGAATGAAAGCAGTTCTGTTGCTGGGCTCTCTGAGGTTTCACTCTAGGAACTCGCTTAGCTGCCATATTTTATAGCCTATTCTGCAGTTCAGAAGAAGCCCTACAGCAAAGCTGGCATCCTGCTGTCAGCGCCAGACAGGTCTTCTGTATGACATGTATACTGCACTGAGCAGATGCCATCTGACGTATTGTAGTGTGACGGACGGCTGAATTAAAGAGCCTCATTTTACCTGGCTCTCAGACTGCCAAATTACTGCCTTACTCATGGTTTTCAGTGGTGTATAATCTCTGACTGTCTGTCTATCATTCAGAACTCTTCTGAAAAATCACGACATAATAATGACAGCAAATGGAACATCCTGAGAGCTTTTCGCTCATTGAAAGCCACGTTTGGACAACGAAAGCTAAAATTGTTGTGCATTTCATTGAACATTTTTGCATGACTGAACTAGACATTTTCTCTCCCTGTCATCGATGATGTTTTTGTTAAAAGTTGACCAGGAAGTGCCAGTTCAGTCTGGGAGGTGCCATCCCTCATATGCGTGTAAAATGATTTTAACAATCAACATCTAATTCCAACTTGTACGGTTATTTTTTTCCACATAAATAAAATCCCAGTATTTTTTGTTCTTAAAAAAAGTAAATAAAAAAATAAAATAAAAAAAGATCACATAAATTCCTTATAATAGCAGAGAAAAAGTAATAGAATCAAAATTGAAATAGAATTAGGGAGCAAGTAATTTAGGATCCCTTCCATCAATCATTATATTAGAAAAAGCTTACTGATAAAGGGCAGGGTCAAATCAGCATGGCATGTTCATTTACTCCTTTGCTTTCCTTCTTTTCTTGACCTAATAACTGTGGAAATTGTTTTGGTATGCATACAGAAAAAAAAGGAGAAAGACAATCAGTTTGAAAAATAAGATAAAAAGGGTCGTGGATTGTTAGATTTGGTTTTACCATTTCTAGCTGGTTCTTCCTGGAAATGTAAACTAATGAGCCACTGTCCCCGTACAATTACCGGTTCCAGGTCCATTAACAACACGTTCAGTACTTTTCATGGATAAATATTTTTAAAAAGAAATGCAATTCCAATGCTAAATTATGATCATTCTATTTCATAAAAGGTGTGTTTACGCAGAGTTTAACAGTCTTTTTAGAGCCAGCATGAATGCAGTCCAATAATTTGCCTCAACTATAAATAACAACAATAAACAAAACAAAACATTTTTATTTTTTATTTATTTAAATTATTTAAAACGTTTATTTGTTTTTATAAAATACTACTGACAAAATATATTTTTAACACATTATGAACAACCAGTCAGTAACTACTCTTAATTTAAAGGGATAGTTCTGCCCAAAATGAAAATTCTGTCATTATTTATTCAAAACCTGTATGACTTTCTTTGCATATGAGACAAGAGTTTCTGACAGCTAACCATTGAATTCCATTGTGTGTAGGACAAAAAAAATAAAAATAAATAAAGTGACTTATATTCCACAGAAGAAAAAGTCATACATGTTTGAAACAACATGAGGGTGAAGACAGAAATTACATTTTTGAGTGAACTATAAGGGATAGTTCACCCTCAAGTTGTTCCAAACCTGTTCAAGTAAATGACAGAATTTTCATTTTTGGGTGAACTATCCCTTTAAAGGAGAACTCCGGCGCAAAATGAACCTCGGGTGTAATAACACATTGATACAGACTAAATCGTTCCCTGAGATTTGTTTTCATGATAATCGAATTTAAAGAGTTTTATCTCTAAAAACAGTTTAGCTTATAACGCTAGTATATTGGGCATCGAGTAAGCAAAAAAAGATCGCTAGTTAATACCTCTAACAAGGCTCAAATTAGCCCCACACTAACACGGCAGCATAATGAGTGTCCTTACATGCAAACCGACGCATTGAGAACTTTGTAAGTGTATAGACAGTTTAATAAGAAGATACTTTACACAGACAGTACAGTTAGCGCATACAGACAGGACCCATCTTGGAAAACAGTCTCGATCAGTCAAACCACGAACACGGTGATACGTGAGCTGAACTGTGACTTGGAATCTCATATGGTCCGTTGTTTCCTGAACGCAACAGAGAAAATAAAAAAATAAATATAATCTATCTTATCTTCAATATCTACACGTACTATTCGCTCACCTTCGTGGTTCGATTGGTCGAGACTGTTTTCCAAGATGGCTCCTGTCTGTATGCGCTAACTGTACTGTCTGTGTAAAGTATCTTCTTATTAAACTGTCTATACACTTACAAAGTTCTCAATGCTTCGGTTTGCATGTAAGGACACTCATTATGCTGCCGTGTTAGTGTGGGGCTAATTTGAGCCTTGTTAGTGGTATTAACTAGCGATCTTTTTTTGCTTACTTTATGCCCAATATACTAGCGTTATAAGCTAAACTGTTTTTAGAGATAAAACTCTTTACATTCGATTATCATGAAAACAAATCTCAGGGAACGATTTAGTCTGTATCAATGTGTTATTACACCCGAGGTTCATTTTGCACCGGAGTTCTCCTTTAAGTCTCACAGATAGTGATAAACTCAACTTAGTTTGATTCAATAAAAAGCGACCATATGGTTACACACTTTTTATGTCCTCTAAGTTAAACGTAATTTAAAGTACATAAAAGTACATTAACATCTGCATCCAAGACCGGTCACCAGATGACAAAGAGGCAGTCATAAGTCTTTTCCAAAAGTCATAAGTGCACTGAGGGAATGTCTATAACACCTGAATGTGTGCGCTGATTGACAGATTAAGTGTTAGGTGCACTGGAGCTGATGTATGAAAGGTATAGGAGTGGGATAAAGATAAGAAAAGGGGGATTATTAGAGGGAGGAACATTACCCCTTTTCTCTTCTAGGCCCTTCTGTGTCGAGGTGCTGAGAGGAATAGCTGGCGGTGCACTGACGCTGAGTAAGGAAATTAGAAGGCAAAGGCAAGAGGTGTAACAGCCGCTTTAGAGCGCCAGCCATGCTGTGGCACGGGCCCCGGATACAGCGGAGGCATTTTTTACTGCTGACACATTCAGGGCTGCAGGCGTTGTGGTCTGGCCACTGTGTGTCATTCAGAGAACATGGAACAAATATGGATCCGGAACATGCCCTAACTGGCTGCTACTGCTGCTGTTCTGATAGATAGACACTGCAAATTTTTCTTCATTGGAAAAAAAAAATGTATCTATTCTAAACATCATTAAAACAAGACCATAAGACACTTTGAGAAACAGATTGTATAAGACGAGACGTGTATATATATATACGAGAGAGAGAGAGAGAGAGAGAGAGAGAGAGAGAGAGAGAGAGAGAGAGAGAGAGAGAGAGAGAGAGAGAGAGAGAGAGAGAGAGAGATTGGGGGGGGGGGGGGGGGGGGGGTAGAGGGATAAAAGCTGCATGATTCTGGATTTTTGTGTTTAAAATAGATAATTTACTCACTTATATGACTTCACTTGTTTCATTAATCACTTGGATGAATCATCAGTGTTTTTGAATGAAATCTCTTGAATGAATGATTCAATGACAAATACATTTTTAACAGTCACTTGTCGCCAACTAGTGATGTAATTAACAATCTTCATTTGAAGCCTCCGGTTACGGTACTTTCAAAAGGTGATTTTCTCGATTTTGACTACTGTACATCAGTGTTCATATTCAAACTATAAACTTTTAACCCAGTTTTTCTGTGATTATTTGAATTATCGTAACAGAAATAATGATACTGTGAGGTTGAAACTGAAAAGACTGTTTGTGGAAAAAGTTAAAAAACCTGCTCTCTCGGGACCAGTGGCAGTGTGAACACAGATTTGAATGTTCCGCTGTGATTGCACTTCTATATAATATAATACAATAAGAATATTTCCTTACCTCACTGGCAAATAGATTTATGATGAGAAAACACAAAAAATCTAACAGCAATACATAAATAAAAATAACAAACAACAAAGAGTAAAATAAAAATAAAAACTTGATTCAAGATACAGGAATATAAATAATATTTTTTGCTGCTTGCTTAATTTATGCAGAACAATTCTAATGTGTAGACAATTGGATTAAATTAAAACTTTTTATTTTATTTTACATTTTCTGAAAACAAGTCAACCTGCTCTATTTGCTTCTCAAGTAGGCCTAAATGTGGATGTTTGGATATTTTTACTGGAAAACAAGAAAAAAATACTGTAGAGTTTTCAGACTCATCTTTATTTGAGAGACGTACGCTTATATAAGTACTGACATGATTCACCGTTTCCTCTGCATCTTGTTGCAACATGCTGTTTTTTTCTGTCATGGGGGAAGTATGCGCAGTTTTTTTCATTTATTTGGGCAGAGCTCTATATGATCACCTCTCTGGCACACAATTTCTATCACTGCATGATGAAGCAAAGCATATGACCTCTACGCAAACGTCTGGACATCTACTCCATCACAGGGCCAGCTGGTGTCAGCACTAACCAGTCCGAAAAATCATTGCCATCAGGTTGTCTCTGCATTCTCTGCAATTACCTAATGAAGCGCTACGGCCCATTAGCGGAGTGAGCTGTGTGGAGCTCTCAAGTTCCTCTGTCCCATTCTGACCCCACTGATTTTATTGAAGTCTCTGACTGCTCATGCTGTTCACCCTAACAGTGATTTATGAACGGATAAAGCTACAAGACATTAAAAGTGCAATCAATGCTGTGCATGATAAATGTGAGACACGTCAGGATTTCAGAGCACACAACACAGCCACTTCTGGGTGTTTCTTCAACTTTGGGTCTTTTATATTATATTGATTATTAAAACTAACAGATTTTAGATTTAAGTGACCCTTCAGAATCTATAAATAGACTATGTGTTGTTCATTGACAGAAAAAAGAAGACAGGAGCAGGCCTTATCTTATATCACTGATGGGGACAGTCTCTGAAAGACATGCACTGACAACGTCCAGTTTTAGATTCATCCCTATAATCAAACACACTTGAAATGAAACATCTAAGCTTAGTCCTCAGGATTGCATGAAAGTTACAGGCGTGATGGAACTAAACTCTGCCGGACAGTGGCTTGGACCTATACACTGCCTAAACTGACCGTCAAAACTGGCAAAATCATCTGAAGTGACTCCAAAATCCTTCCCGCACCAAGTGGTTTGTCTTGTCTCTGTGCCCATACAGCACTATATGGAATTGTTGAGTCAGTCAAAGTGCACATCATGATTTATAACATTACAATGTACATTAAGCAGAAGCTTTGTCATAGCAAAACGAGTAGATATTTTTCCCTGAGTCAATGCCTGCAGAGACTATATGCCCATGTTTCCTGAGTGGTTTGCAGAAAGCACAAGGAGAAGAGCAGACATGATTTAGAGCTCAGATCAGTTTTATGGAGCAATTTATTAACGGAGTGTTCAGGCCGGCAAGACGCGCGCACTCAATTAGGAAATGACTCCGCTGGGGCCACTCCACTTTCTCACGCCACTGTAAATTAGCTTGAATTAAAACGTCTCCCCTCGCTGATAGTAGGCTGAAAAATGGTGCTCTTTCAGAAAAATAGAAGCATATAACAGCAGGTTTTCAGAAACTAAAGCAAGGGATGAGCAGTGAGAGGTGGCGTCTCTAAGTCTATGTGCGTTTTGTTCAACTTTTGCCCTTCTTTAAACATACTTTTCAAAATTTCACTTATTTAATTTGTGTACTAACAACATCCAACATTGTTTAACAGCATTCTGTAGTAAATTACGTTTTTTAAATATAATGAATGCAATGAAATATTGTACAA
Source organism: Rhinichthys klamathensis goyatoka (assembly GCF_029890125.1). Lineage (NCBI taxonomy): Eukaryota > Metazoa > Chordata > Actinopteri > Cypriniformes > Leuciscidae > Rhinichthys > Rhinichthys klamathensis. The sequence continues at coordinate 1,952,250 of NW_026606789.1, read as the reverse complement.
TTTGACAATTAAAGCTTGATTGGATACATCAATTCAAATACTCTGTTCACAAGGGGGAATTACTAAACTTAATCTTTGTTTTCATTCATCTCAGGTCTTCACTAACACTATGTCTCCTTGGTAACCATTAACCAAGTACACTAAATGTTTGTTCTTTCTTGTAAAAATGTATACAATTATTTTCACAGGAATAAATATTGAAATAATCTAATTCAAATGATTCATTTATTGAATTAGAACATTAGTTCTTCAATGTAATTAATAGTTGTTGTTTTTTTATTTTAAGATTGAAAGTTTCATGTCTGGGTCTGGGACAAGTGGAATACTTTACTAAACAATTCATACATTAGACATTTGTAAAAGTAGCAAGGTTTTGAAGACCGTTTCGATGTGACTTTTATATAATGAGAGAGAAAGAAGGAAAGATCTTTAAAGAGGTAGTTCACCCAAAAATGAAAATTCTGTAATTAAGTAAGTACTCACTCTCATGTTGTTCCAAACATGACCTTCATGGGATATGAAGACCTTCATTGATCTTTGGATCACAAATTAAGATATTTTTGATAAAATCCAAGAGCTTTCTGAGCCCCCATAGACTGCAAGATTACTACCACTTTTAAGGCCCAGAAAGGTAGTAAAGACATTGTTAAAACAGTCCATGTGACTATAGTGGTTCAACCTTAATGTTATGAAGCGACGAGAATACTTTGTGCGCAAAAAACAAAACAAAAATAACGACTTTATTTAACAATCTCTTCAATTCCATGTCAGGCTGCTATGCTGTTGACGTAGTAAACACAATGCAGCGCTTCCGGGTTCTACGTCAGAATGCCAGCTCATTATTGGCCGACGCTGTTCACTTGACTTGAGCACCACGATGCATGCGTGACGTGTGATGCTGATGCAGAAGCTGGCCGATGAATTAAATAGCCAACAATGTTTTTTATTTCCCCATTAAAAATATTTTAATTTGTGTTCCGAAGATGGACAAAGGTCGTACGGCTTTGGAACGATATATGGGTAAGTAATTAATGAATTTTCATTTTTGGGTGAACTAACCCTTTAAATCAACCTTTGGGACATAAAATTGCCTAGAGCTAAAGAGTTACACTTCTAGAAAACAAAAACAAAAAAAACAAGTACACGCTACTCTTTGACAGTTTAAAAAAACAGATAATCATTAAAAGAAATACAAGTTTATTATACAACGGCTGAGAATTATTGTACTGACAAGAAAAGACAAATGGCCAGCATCATTATACACATGGGAGAAACAAACAGAATTTAGCACAAAATCACGAAGCAGACTTATCCTGTAACAAATTAATGCACATAACACCCACACCAGAAGCACATAAAATATTTTACGCAACATAATGACCAGGCAGCATAGAACACATTTGCAGTTGCCTTTGCAGATTTCGAACAGAGATGGCGACAAAGAGGAAAAACTGCGGACTGCAGCTTTAAAAATGTCCTCTAACAAATAGGGACTCATACATTTTGGGGCATCTCACCCGGGGGGCGGTGTTACGTCCTGCTTCACATCTCTCATGCGGGTTCTCGTTGACCAGGGTCAGCGCGCACAATATCGCACACAGGCAGGCACAGAACTAGCTTTATTTTTTATTCTAAACTGTTTTAATTATTCTTATTTGTTTTGATTATTTTAATTTCTTCTATGTAAAGCACTTTGAATTACCATTGTGTATGAAATGTGCTATATAAATAAACTTGCCTTGCCTTGCCTTGCCTTGCCTAGCTAGCGAACCTAGGTCTAAACCTAACCCTAACCCTAACTTAACCCTACCCGCCCCCCGGGCGAGATGCTATAATAGGTTATAAATCAATATTGATTAGACCAATTAAAGAGAGTAGATATTATCATATTATTTTGTAGATAATTATGCTCATATTATGCACAGATGATCGCTCCTTGATACCTTATAGTTTTGATAATTATCGACGCGTTATGATAAACAACTCAACACTAAACGGAAGACGCATTCTATACTTTCATAAATGAATGGAGAGCCCATTAACATGTAGGACTACTCACCCATAAGTAGAAAATCGAAATTGACCATATCATACATCACTTGCTTTGAGATACTTTCTTCACCTGTTGCATAGGCTACTAGCATTTTTAGCCTCAATCAGTCTTGATCATTGATCACGAATGAAAGTGACACTGAAAGCTGATTGGCTTGACCTGTTAGCCTTGATAATGATTGGTTGGTTACATATGCGGAAGCGGGGGAAATTTGGCTCCCTTTGGCATTTTTTTCTTAAACCCCTTGATAGGCAGGGATCACTGGTGATCCCGGATTAGTGTTGTTCAAAAGTCATTACTTGTCAAAATATCACACTCTTACTTGATCTGGACGAACTCAGCATCATAAGAAAGGTTGAAGTCTACAGCTTCGATGTTTGACCACTGTTTATGATTTAACTGGTTTGCAGTGATATTAATTTCTTAATTTATGCCAGGAGTGCAAAATAATTAATCTGTAATGTTCGTTATTTTGAATAGAAATCATCACTCATAAAACATTAATTCTCGTGTTCTCCGGTTTATTTGTGTTCAAATACGTACAATATACAGCATCCGCCAGGGCTATTTAGTCCAATTGTGCGCATATTTGGAGAAATGATTAATAATTATCACATGCTAGTAAAATATTTCTTCATAAAGAATAACATTTCTATTCATTTACCACTGAAATGTGCGATCTAAAGAGCTCAGACAGCGAACGGAGCGAGATGTGTGTCTTCTCTTCCTGAATCGCGTCACATTTGACCTCAAAGCTATATCATTCGCTGTACAGCTGTCAATCATCTCACGTGGTCCAGCGTGACCTCTTCTGCATGACGCGTCATGTGTACACTTCCTCATACTGGACATCCGTGATAACAAAGCGAAACTGACATCTCTTCACCCGAAACAAGGAACTAATAAATGCACGATTGAAATATTATGTGTTTTGTGTTTGATTTTCGTGCGATTTGGGGTTTTCATATCAATACAGAATGTTTACAGAATGCATATGCTAGGAAAGGCTAGCCCATAGCTTCATCTGAAATGCTAAATATAACATATTTCAAAATCTTTTCATGACTTGAAACCATTTTAATCCGCGACCGGCATATGATACAAATACTCGATGTTGTTTTAAAGTGAACTTTGAATAAAAGTGTAATATTAATACATTAAATTGTGTCATGTAGCTCGAGGCTACTTGTGCTAATGCACCTGCTTGCAGAAGCTATTCCATTTCATACAATCATTTAAAAAATAAAATAATTCGCATTTAAAGTTCCAAGAATTGTTTGTTTTCTAACAAGACTTAATATAATAGATGGATTGATCATGTAGGGTGGGATCATAGAGGTTTAGATGGCCAATATAGGCTATAATGGCTGAATTCAAACAAAAGAATAAGGATAAAAGAATAATGAAGATTAAGTCTCATACCGGCATAGGTGTGAAATGTTGGTCGATTAAATGAAAAGAACATGAATGGGCCAGTTCTCCTCGCCAGACATTAGTCAGAGACTGTAAATGGGTGTTTACAGGGCAATAAAATATTTGATGAGAATCTTATATTAGCATCCTATAAAACTTCTCTAAACTCTCTCCTGACATGGTTTCACAATAGGCTTAATAAAATGCATAATTTTAGAAATATCATCCTCAGATTTTAAATGAAGCATGACCACAATTGTGGCTACACTTTAGTTGTGGTTTCAAGTTGCTATCCTAAATTCACATAATATTTGTATACATTTAATAAATATGTTCTTAATATTTGTTGTTTTTGTTTTTATGTTTGAGCTTATATATCTCAATATTAAAAACAGTCTGATTAATTTTGAGTCTTGAAATGTAAACTCTCAAGGGTTGGCTTTCTAAATATATGTTGGTTATGTGTCTATTCAGAATGACTTAAGAGCAGCAACCTTTTTATTTTGGGTATGTCATGAATGCTTCACTTGCCAAAATTGGGGCCGACTAGTAAGGGGTTAAAAATCTGAAGTGGAATCCAGGACGGCCGAACTTTACACAACATTTGAAAAAAAAAAGAAAAAAAAAGAGAACAATAACAATAATTTAGAAGGCATTTTAAAGGCGTCATTTGAATATCTATTTTCAATTGGATAGTTCATTAATGTGGGCGTCTTATGCTGTCAGCCAACTCTGACATTCATTTGTGATTATGGCCTGGACTACTGCGCAAGAAGGATAAAATACAGAATAGCTTTAGACATACCAATTAAAACAATGACCTTATCACCAATGACCTAATCACCATTGTTACAGTTGGGTGTATGAATAAGTCCTATAACAGCATTGTACAGTCTCACGCCGGTGAATTATTTTTTTGGGTGATGGTGCTGTGGTGCAGCACTTTTACTGGATCAAAAATGGATTCCACTTACGAACGGATTGTAACCATAACCGCATGGACACAGGTAATATTTATTTATTTTAGTGATCCGTTTTAAATGTATTTGTGCATGCGTTTATGCTTAAAACAATTTAAAAAAAAGCAATGGAGACGGAGTGTATAATAATAAGTATAATTATATTGAGCTTTTCAAGCTGATTTTTGGTGTAGGCTATCAAGTCACCATGAAAGCAAAATGGACCATTCTTGTTTTCTTTTTAGAACTTTGCAGCATTTATTATTGACTTGAGTTATCCACACACTTCTTTTTTTTTTTTTATTCATGTGCCCTCGTAATCTTTAATCAAAATAACTTATGCAGCAACGGCACTTCTCTTCTCTGATGACAAGTTTACGAGGGCGGGAAACCTGTCACTCATCTGAGATCAAAATAAAGAAAAACTCTTTTTTATGTGCACATATACTATTGTGGAGCTAATGGCAGTCAATGTGTTTATTTTGTGATACTCAGGGGCTTTAAGCAGAGCAAAGCCTGACACTTTACAAGCAAATGTTACAAGGTTAAGTGGATGGCAATACATCAAGGTTGTGTTGAAGTAGCCTAATGCAGGCGTGTATCCAGTATGAGGGTGGTAAAATGTATGGGTGTAAAGGAGTCCGAAGCATGTTCAGAACACTACCATACTACTCACTATTTCTGAAGTATATAGTATGTATACAGTACACGGTATGCAAATCTTCTGTATGAAATACCTGGCCTATTACATTTGGTGAAATCATCAGTATGCAACAGCACCACATAATGCAAGAAAGATCCCATAATAATCATCATAATGCAATCACTTAACTTGGCCTAATGAATGAACAAAAGTAATATCACCTGAATTTTAATATCTAATTTTATATACTTTATTTATACAATATTTTATGCCACGAGTTATGTTTTTTATGCAAAATCGTATTAAACATGCAAAATTGTCATTTTTATTTTAAATGGACTCTTATTTTAAATGGACTGTTTGAAATAATGCATAATGCATAGCCTACTGTTTCAAATACTGTTGCATGTTTCACTTTTTTTTTAAAGAATAACAGGCAGTACAGTAGTATTTTAGTAGTTCATATTCATAGTCTCAGACTTGACTTGTTTTGTGCAGACCACATGGTCAGTCTGGTCCAGACTCACTACAGACCACAATCCATCCAGATGGTCTGTGTTTGTCTATTTGTTTAGTGCCCTGAGAGACCAGAGAAAATTCTGCATCTCTAGTCAAACCATTCAAACGTAGAAGACTTAAGCTGGGCTTTTTGTTTCGTTGCACTGAATGCGGCAATTTGCTAGGGAAATAATTGAGGGAGAAATTCCTGCCAAGCAAACAGTCTTACTACACCAGGTGTGAGAAACCGCTTCCTGTTTAGACTTGACACCTCCACGCACAACAACATCTGGCCATAAGCTGCTATCGTTGTGTGTTTGCTCTGTTCTCTCTTGGTGTTTGAACTTTGACTTGCAGTACTTGGCTCCATGTGAAAGGGTAGAAACACATCATTATTTCAATGATCTGTGGCTTCATTTATCACAATAAAGTGTTCAACTTTGGCCCTCGCTCTGATTCTTGTTCTGAGCATTGTGTTGCTAAACGCTCAAATCACTACTTCTACTATAGTACACAACTTTTGCCCAGATTTTTGAAGTTTTTACAGCCTGGAGTCACCAACGCTAGTCAGTCTGCAGAGATCGTGCAGTCGGAGTTGATAGATTTTAGATGAGTTTTTAGATGTTTTTTAAGCTTCAGACTATGATTCCATCCAGTCAGAGGACATCAAACATGTTTGATATTTTGAGCCGATTCTAAAGCACGTTGTTTGTCGTGTGTTCTTCTACCAACGAGGTACATGTTTCTGAACGAGTTTGTTGTGTTCGGAACAACTTGAAAGTCTACAGTATGTGATTCTCAGTGTATGATGCCCAGTTTTTTCTGTTACTATTAACATAGTTGGCAATTGTGTGATAACTTGTGTTTCAGATTTTTAAAGTCGTGTGTGTTGGTATTCGAGCCCTAAGATCACTTAATGTTTTTGTAATTTTTTTCCTGACTCTGTGAGCTCTTATCTGATTTCTCTTATGCCCGGTACGATTTTGGGCTGTCCCAGAAGAAAGATGACCAATCATGTCGATTTCTGTGGCCGTGGCTCTTTAATGGTGGTCCTTTGTCGTACGGTGAGAGAGGATCAGAGATGGTTGCTATCACGGTCTTGCAACCAAAGATAGCCTGCGATTAATTCATCATGATCATCTCACAGTGTTTGCTGCTATCCCTTACGAAAAAGAAGTTTATTCAAGTGTTCTATTAGTATACTTCTTTTAAACTAAAAAATAAGAAAGTATACTTTCAGTCTACATTTTATATACTTCTCAGAAATATACTTACAATTACACTTAAATATACTTGACTTGTCTTATACTGAGAGAAAAGTCAAGTCCAAGTATATTTGGCCTGTACTTGTACTGAATCTTTTGATTGAGATATACTTAAAAGTATAATTAAGTATTCAAAGTATACTTGGCTTGTAGTTGTGTTAACTCTTTTGATCGAGTAGCATATTAAATATATATATATATATATATATTTTTTTTTACAATTTTTGTGTAGGCTAGTCCACTGGTAGTGTACATAGGAATTTACTTTAATTCTACTTTACTCTTTCCCCACCACTGCATTTTTCCAGCTATCCATGTTTTCACTGTTATACGGTAGAGGGCGCTATGACACATATTCTAGTACAGAATCTCAGTGAAACAAAGGAGAAGAAGAAGCTGAAACAAACAAGCGATAGAAGATTGCTCACTCAAACGTAAAATAACGTGATCATCATCAAACATTAAACAGCGTGTAAATCAAAACTGCTTAATGTTACCAAAAGAAATGAAGCATAACCCATGAAGAGAAAACGACAGTGAAGCTTTGGTGGTGTTGGACTCTACTCCATCTGTGTTTTGATCATCGTTCTGAATCTGATCAAGGTGTAGTCTTTGACACAAATGTGATTTTCAACTTTTTTGTTTAAAATGTTGCCTTTCTTTATGAAACTTAAAGACATTCAAGTGTTGATAAAAAAGAATGCATGAAGCTAAATGTTTTTAAAATAAGTTAAAGTACAGTTAAAGGTATTTTTCAAGTATAAAAAATAATATCTACATTTGAACATATATACTGCAAATGCAAAAATAATATATAAATAGTAAACTATAAGTATAATGTTATGTTCACTTAAAGGTGCTCCATGTAACTTTTCTACTAAAATGAATCCTTTTTTTATTGCCTGTGTGTGAAGGGGTTGTAATCACACATTACAATGATCCACTTGTCGAGTTTTGCTATTACCTCTGAAGGCCAGTATTCCTATTTGTATGTGAAGTCTCCGGGTCGGATTTACCGCGAAATCCAACGGATGTGACGTGCATGCGCGCTCCCGAGCCTCTCTCCTTATATACAGTCTATTGTAGACGGTCAGGGAGTTACGTCCGGTTAAAGGCGCACGTTTTTCGGCTTATATCTCAGTCAATCTTTGATCAATATTCCCAAGACTCTAATCGTTCGTAGTGCTGGACGGGGCCTTTAGAACGAGCCCACCCCCGAGGTCCAACTCGCCCGGCTGCCCGAGTTATAGCCGTTCGAAATCGGGGGTCCCAGCGAACGGTGATCCGGTAGGGGGCATCCCCGAGGCCCGCCACTCTCGGGCAAGGGTTCCCCTGGGACCTCCTCCCCCGAATTTGAGCTCTCTGGGTCTTTGCGTTCCAGAGATACGAGCGATTTTCTTCTGAGATCGTGATGTCACCGGCGTCCGCAATTTTGCAGCGCGACCGATGGTTTTCTGCTAATATCTCCGCGAAAACACCACCAAAAACTATGGAACTTATATGGTTCTTTTCAGCTCAACTAGATGGTCCCAACAAGCTCGGTGCTCGCCGAATCCGTCAAGTATTCGCCGAGATATTTGCGTAATAGACGGTATTGTCTATGAGTTCGAGCACGAGCGCTCTTGTAAAATTTGCTTGCAATCTGAAACATCACCACTAGAGGCCGCTAAAAGTTACGTAGAGCACCTTTAAAGCTGCAGTCCGCAGCTTTTCCTCTTTGTCGCCATCTCTGTTCGAAATCTGCAATTGCAGTCATTCGCGGAATTATCAACTTTACGTGAGTTGTACTTCGACACCCTCGACACGGCACAGCGCGGATGAACACAATGTTTGAGGAGAGTGTGCAGCTGTCAGTCACCGCGCCGGTGTGGATACTGTCATTCAGAATCACAGATTATTCTTTTTGGAAGTATGACCAACATAAGAATTTTCACTGGAAAATGTAATCTGAACTAGTAAGAAACATCCTCTTTTGTTCTGATTCTGACATTGCATTACGCTGATTCGCTTATCATATCATGCAAAACCGTGCAAATTATACTTTGTTCTCAAATTGTTAATGTTAACAACATCAGCATTGCGTGACTACATGTAATGTCCTTCCGATATGTATCCTTGTTTTCGCATGGGTCCGGTTGCAGTCTCTTTCTCTCTGTAGCCGCTCCGAGGTCCGAACGAAGTCTTTTGCATTTTACAGCGGGTGAATCTGTTGTCACTGGTGATTGTCGTTTGAACCTTTCTGGATCCGCCATCAAATTGATAAGTTGTGAGAAAAGGCTATAAATCTCCACCTCCAGCATACTCACACGCAATATAGCTTATACTAGCCGAGACTCCTCCTTTATGTGTACAGATGTGACGTAATGACGCAAAGACATGCTCGAATCTTCCGCGGAAATCCACCAGTACCACTGGAATTAAAAACATTATTACAAGCTTACCACTTTGAATCGAGCTAAGGCAAGCAGATAGTTTTGAACACTGCTGGTTGTGTATTTTCTCAAATATGTATTTTGAAAAAATTTTAACCCCAAAAAAGCTACGGACTGCAGCTTTCACTTAAAGAAAACTTACAAGTATACTTGCAGTATAAACTACTAGTTTACTGAGAGTACACTTCAGTGTGTACTTTCATAACCTAAAAAATGTACTACTTGTATTAAAATAGTAAACTACTAGTATACTTATAAGCTCACTTATAGTACAGATGCATTACAAATTAGAAACCCAGTTGTGTACTTAAAGTTTACTACTGTTACACTTAAAGGAGAACTCCGGCGCAAAATGAACCTTTGGTCTAATTACACATTGTTACCTAGTCAACCGTTATCTGAGATTTGTTTTCATGATTATCGAATGTAAATAGTTTTATCTCTAAAAACAGTTTAGCCTATAAAGCTAGTATAACGCTAGTATATTGGGCATAGATCAATGACAAATAAAAATCGCTTGTTAATACCACTAACAAGGCTCAAAATAGCCCCACACTAACACGGTAGCATAATGAGGGTCCCTACCTTCAAACCGAAGGATTGAGAACTTTGTCAGTGTCCAGACAGTTTAATAAGAAGATATTTAATACATACAGTCAACTTCGCGTATACAGGCAGGAGCCATCTTTGAAAAACAGTCTCTACCAGTTAGGCATGTGCCGGTATCAAATTTTCATGCTGCGATTAATTGATTGAGCTTTTATCACGGTATACGGTATTATCACAATATTTTAATTGCTCAAGAGAAACAGATGGATTGTGGGTATCAAAAAAAAAAAAACTTGCATCACAATGTGATTTTCAAAACACATGGTAACTAAACAGAATTTGATTTAGTGACAACATGTTACAATGTTTACATGGTACAATGACTGGTAGGCTACTGTTCAATTCAATATTGACTCATTTGGATAAATATTAGGTAGGCCACAGTCTGCATGTTAATTTTTCTCAAGAAAAAAATATATCTCACATAATGCTGTAAACACACAGAGAGAAATTAAATATAATGCGGTTTTCATTATAATAACAATTATGTAATGACAAGTAAACATATAATAAATATGTAATATAGTGCAAATATTTAGCAAAATACTCCTCGCTATTTTTTCTAGTCAACTAATGTGCTGGTCATTAAATGGCTTTCCTGAGGTAAATGTAACGTTCTGTGACATAAGTTCTGTTCTCCTGCAGTTTTATTGACCTCTTTCCGTGTTTGAAAAACACTGATTGATCGACATTATGTATGAGGCATATACCTTACGGTAAGTTGTACTGTGTCTTTAAATAAAAAGTAATAGATGATCGGTTAACTTGAACTGAGGCGCAGCGATCTGTCACAATGGACAGAACCTAAGAGCTGATTTTTTTATTTTTTTGTTCATATCAAAAGTAACCTGCTCTGTCTAGTCTGTCGGTGCGTAAAGCGCCTTTCAGACAGGAGGCGAAACGCGATTTGCTATTTTGCAAATAAAAAGTTTAACTACTTTGAACTTTGACTCCGGCGTGCTTTGGTCGACGCAGCAACAAAACGTCCCCGCGCGTATTCCGCGTTCTGTCTGAAAGGCGCTTGAGTCTCAAGCTGAATGCGTGAGAGTTGGCCAATAGTATCCAGCTGCAGACCCGCAGCACCACCAGTTTCAGAACCCCAGCGCCAGAACCGGAAGTAAGGGGCGGAGCTTACGTTCTAACACAGCGCCAGGACCGGAAGTGAGGGGTGGAGCTTACGTTCTAAACCGAGTAATGCCACCTAACGCTTTGGAGCGTAATTTGCTTAGGCACGAAACGGCATTATTACACACGAAACGTCATACTTTATACGTATTATGATGATACATTAAGGTATAGTACAATAAGCATTTTAAAACATTGATTTTGTGTAATATAATTCTATATAGTTATCCGTTTCATTGTATTATGAGAGTTACTTCCTGATCATGATGGTGAAAAATAATGCTTGAAACTTATGGTCATTTTATATAAAATATACTTTATTTCACAAGAACATGTGCAGCATGCATTTTTCTTTATGTAAAATAATGTCAAAAATCTAAAAAGAGAGAGAAAATCCGGCATTGTTTTAAAAGAAACCATAAAAATGTACCGTAGCTTACTTCAAATAATAGCCAAGTCCCAAATAGACGATTGTCTCTTTTACACGCCTGGTGTGGCTGCAGCAGTGTTGTAGTCGAGTCACCAACTGTCGAGTCCGAGTCGAGTCTCGAGTCCCAGTGTTCGAGTCCGAGTCCGAGTCACCAAAGAAGAGTCCGAGTCGAGTCCAAGTCGAGTCACCATTACCTGAGTTCAAGTCCGAGTCGAGTCTCGAGTCCCGTGTTCGAGTCCGAGTCGAAATTATATACACTTAAGCCAAATCAAGCAACATTTTTCAGGCACTCTTTCTTGCAGCTAGAAATGTGTATGATAGCCTATCACTAGAATCGCCTTTGACCTTATCAAATCATTGTCAACTACCTGTGGCACGATTATATTTATTTAATTGTTTAAATACATTTTTGGATGATCAGTCAACTGGAATGGATAAAGAAAACAAAAAAGAAAGCCTATGGACAGAGGAGAAGAAATGCATTCTTCTTGACGAATATGGTAAAAGAAAAACAATTTTGAAATTTTGAAAAGCAAACTAAATCCCAATGTAACTGCGGCAAACCCCCCCCAGAAAATGCAGTTCCCCTTCAGGGACTACCGCTGCGTGTAATCGCAGTGGGAACGCCCTCAGCGTGACGCGTCTGAAGCATGAATGAAATCAGTCAATGGAGAGAATGAGCGTACGGCGAGTGACGTCATCGACCAGGAAGCTATAAATATCCCCTGAGTACACAATACGCCAGCTTTTAGTTACTTCAGCAGCTCTGTGTGTGTCTGAATCTGTCGATTGTGTTTGTCTGTTTTGTCAGGAGTTTTCACTATATATATTTTATATAAAAAAACCAATATGAGCGAGCAGTATAAGAAGTGTGTTGGGAAGTGCAGCAATGCCCAGTCGGCTCTCGAGGGAGTCGATTGTCAGCATTGCGAGTGTTTTCCCTTGAGAACTCTGCGCTCGCGGCGATCGCTCTTCGAGGAGAGTGATTTGCTGCGAGCTCCCCAAGGCTCGGGTCCCGCTTCTGTTGAGGCAGAGCGGCGGCGCTTGTCTTGGGGCTCGCAGATGGATCTCGCTGGCGACGTTGAGACGGGCTCCGCCCTATCTCAGCTATCTCCGCCGAGATCTAGTGCCTCTCACCCGGCTCTGGAAGCACGCGCTGCGGCGGTTACTTCTGCCCGGGTGGAGGCACATGATGATGTTGAATTGAGATTTTCCAGTTCTGAGGAGCTGGATGTCGAAAGTTTTGCATCAGAGAAAACTAGTTTATCACATTATACTGCAAATGAAAAAGAAGAAGGTTTGATGGATGTGTTATCTCGGGCTGTTGAAAAGCTGAAGAGAAAAAAAAAAAAACAGTATCGAGTGGCCAGCTGATAGACAGGTTTCTAGAATTAAAAGCAATCTAGATGATAGATTTCTGTCTGCACGACTTCAACCTTCTCGCCGGTGCTTACCGTTCTTCCCAGATCTTCATACTGAGGTGTCAAAGACCTGGGTTAGACCGGTTTCAAGCAGAATTTACACAAATCAGTCCAATGCTTATGGTAACATTGTTGGTGCTAAATCTGCTGGTTATGTGACGATACTGTAGGCGGAGGAGACGCTCGCGAGCTATCTCTCTCCTGCTTCATCGTCTTCACTTAAAGCACCGGCTCTTCCACCAAAAATAAATAAATAAATAAATATATATACCTCTGTGCTGGTGGGGAAGGCTTACTCGGTGGCTGGGCAGGCGGCTGCATGTTTGCATACGAAAAAATAAAAATAAAAATAAAAAGACTTTTATGCAGGCTTTTCAGGCCGATCAAAGGAAAATCTGAGGGGGTTCCCCGCCGAGAGAGACTTGCGTTCACCTCCCCTAAGGGTGCCCTGTCTCTCCCGGCGCCCTCAGGGGCCCGTCCTACTAACCCTGCCGAAACAGGGCGTAGAAGGGTCTGGCGAGTGCTTTCCCGAGGGACGCTCGCCGCCTCTAAGGAGGGTTCTAGTGTGTTCAGACCAGTCGTTCCCTGCTGGTGCGCCGTTACAGGGCACTGTGTCTGTCACGCAGAATGTTCAACCAGAGCAAAGTTTTTCGTCGAGTTCGTCTTCCAAAAGAGCACAGCAGAAGCGGAGTGTCAAGTCTCGTGCCCTCCTGCAGAGAAACTGGAGGGACGAGGCGGGCGCTCTCCGGCGCGGCCTTCTCGGGGCAGGACTGATCTGAGGACAGTCATTGTCGCCAGAAAGGCCGCGTCGAAAAAGTCCTGACGGGCTGAACGTCAGGACTCTGAGGGTGGTCCCCATCGGGAAAAACTTGAGTTCACCGCACAAAAACACGGTGCCCTGTCTTTCTCGATGCCCTCAGGGGTCTGTTCTACTAACCCTGCCTATACAGGGCGTAGAGAGACTCGGCGAGCGATTTCCCGAGGGACGCTCGCCCCCTCCAAGGAGGGTTGTGGAGTGTTCAGACCAGCTGTTTCCTGCCAGTATGTTACAGGGCGCTGTGTCTGTCACTCGGGATGTTCATCCAGAGGCCAGCCTCGAGAGGCTGGTTCCCTTAGTAGAGCTCCTGGCGGAATGGGTCCCCCACCCAGCAGGGAGTTAGGATACTACTTCATCGGGAAAAAGAAAAATCCTGACGTGCTAAACGTCAGGACTCTGAGGGTGGTCCCTATCGTGAAAGACCTGAGTTCACCGCACAAAAACACGGTGCCCTGTCTTTCTCGATGCCCTCAGGGGTCTGTTCTACTAACCCTGCCTATACAGGGCGTAGAGAGACTCTGCGAGCGATTTCCCGAGGGACGCTCGCCCCCTCCGAGGAGGGTTGTGGAGTGCCCAGGCCAGCTGTTCCCTGCCAGTACGTTACAGGGCGCTGTGTCTGTCACAGGGGATGTTCAAATCAGATCCGAGGACTGGTTTGTCATGATAGATCTAAAGGACGTTTACTTCCATGTATCTATCCTCCCTCAACACAGGAAGTTCCTGAGGTTCGCTTTCGGGGGCGAAGCGTACCAATATCGGGTTCTTCCGTTCGGCCTAGCACTGTCACCCCGAACATTCACGAAGTGTATGGATGCTGCTATAGCCCCGCTGAGGTTACAGGGCATCCGCTTTCTGTACTATTTAGACGATTGCTTGATTCTAGCTCAATCGGAACAACAGGCGGTTCGGCACCGAGATGTCGTTCTTGCTCATATCAAGTGACTGGGGCTGAGGCTCAACGCCAAAAAGAGTGTTCTTTCTCCATTACAGAGAACCACTTTTCTAGGTGTAGTGTGGGATTCAACGACGATGCAGGCACGATTGTCACCTGCTCGTATTGCTTTGATTCTCGCTGCAGTAGATCAGGTCAAGCTAGGCCAGTCATCCACTGTAAAACAGTTCCAGAGACTGTTAGGTTTCATGGCAGCTGCGTCCAACGTGATACCTCTTGGCCTCTTGCACATGAGACTGTTACAGTGGTGGCTCAGGACCAAGGGATTCTCCCCGAGGGGAAATCCGCTTCGCATGATCGTGAGTTCGCGACGGTGTCATCACGCCCTGATCATGTGGAAAGATCCTTGGTTTCTGTCCCAAGGCCCTGTGTTAGGAGCTCCTTGTCGTCGCGTTATGCTAACGACAGATGCTTCTCTCACGGGTTGGGGGGGCGATCATGGATGGTCGCCCGGCTCAGGGTCTGTGGGAGGACCATCATCGTCTGTGGCACATAAACTGCCTAGAGATGTTGGCGGTGTTTCAGGCTCTGAAACACTTCCTCCCAGACCTAAGGGGCCACCATGTTCTTGTCCGGACAGACAACACATCGGTGGTTTCTTATATCAACTATCAGGGGGGTTTGCGTTCTCGCCCGCTTTACAAACTGGCATGTCAGATCCTTCTATGGTCCCAGGGGAAAATTCTTTCTCTGAGAGCTATTTATCTCCCGGGGTATTTTAATCAGGGGGCAGACATCCTGTCAAGACAGGGGCCGAGGCCCGGGGAATGGAGTCTTCACCCCGAGGTGGTGGAACTCCTATGGAAACATTTCGGTCTTGCCGAGGTAGACCTATTTGCTTCTCGAGAAACATCACACTGCCCGCTGTGGTTCTCTCGCAGCCATCCAGCCTCGCTGGGGTTGGATGCGATGGTACATCCGTGGCCGAGGTCACGCTTGTACGCTTTTTCCCCGATCGCTCTGCTCCCAGGAGTTCTGGAGAGGGTTCGCCGGGACGGGCTCAGTCTCCTGCTAATAGCCCCGTTCTGGTCGGCCCGGGTATGGTTTGCGGACCTAGTGTCTCTCCTCGACGGCTCTCCCCTAGAGATACCGATCAGGAGAGATCTGCTCTCTCAGGCGAGTGGGTCGATCCTTCACCCCCGTCTAGAGCTATGGAGGCTGTGGGCTTGGCCTCTGAGGGGGCCCAGCTCATAGATTCTGGTCTCTCGGCTGAGGTCGTTGAGACCATCCTCCGATCCAGAGCTCCCTCCACGAGGAAGTTATATGCGCGAGGTGGAAACTTTTCACCTCTTGGTGTGGAGAGCGCCAGCAGGACCCAGTTAACTGCCCGGTTGGTACAGTGCTGGATTTCCTGCAGGACCGTCTCTCCACAGGGTTATCCCACTCCACACTGAAGGTGTATGTGGCGGCCTTAGCTGCTTACCACGCCCCTTCAAGTGGAGGTTCCCTCGGGAAACACCCACTTATGTCTCGCTTCCTTCGTGGCACCTTGAGGCTGAGGCCTGCAGTTCGCACGAGGGTACCAGCTTGGGATCTGGCCATCATCTTAGAAGGTCTCTCCCTTGCTCCTTTCGAGCCCATCGAGGAAGTTTCGGAAAAGTTTCTTACTCTAAGACTATCCTTTTTCTCGCTATCTCATCTCTAAAAAGAATTGGAGATATTCAAGCACTTTCGGTGGCTCCCTCGTGCCTGGAATTTGCTCCTGGTTGGTTAAGGCCTTTCTCTTTCCGAGACCAGGTTATGTTCCTAAGGTTCCAACTGTTTCTGTTAGACCTATAGTTCTGCAGGTTTTCTGTCCTCCGCCTTTTCTGACGTCAGACCAGGAGAAAATTAATTTGCTGTGCCCAGTTTGGGTTTTAGATGCTTACGTCCACAGAGCTGCCCTGTGGAGGAGATCGGAACAACTGTTCGTCTGTTTGGGTCACCTAAGAAAGGGTGTCCTGCATCTAGGCAAAGGATGAGCAAGTGGGTGGTCGAGGCCATCCCACTTGCTTATGGGTCGGCCCATCAGCCTTCACCTTTGGCTGTAAGGGCTCGTTCCACCCGGAGTATGGCTGCTTCTACAGCTCTTCTTTCAGGAGCTTCTCTTCAGGACGTTTGTGATGCGGCAGGCTGGTCCTCACCGCACACTTTCATTAGATTTTATTCCCTCGATCTTAGCTCCACTCCCGGGGCTCAGGTTCTCTCGTCGGCTTGTGTCTCCTAATGACACACGACGGGGATTTGGTCGTATGGGGATGTGGGTATTGCGTTCCCACTGCGATTACACGCAGCGGTAGTCCCTGAAGGGGAACGTCCCGGGTTACGTATGTAACCCTAGTTCCCCGAAGGGACGGACGCTGCGTGTCCTGCCATACTCTCGGCATCCCCTTGGGTCGCTGCTTCAGTAACTTTTAAGCTGGCGTATTGTGTACTCAGGGGATATTTATAGCTTCCTGGTCGATGACGTCACTCGCCGTACGCTCATTCTCTCCATTGACTGATTTCATTCATGCTTCAGACGCGTCACGCTGAGGGCGTTCCCACTGCGATTACACGCAGCGTCCGTCCCTTCGGGGAACTAGGGTTACATACGTAACCCGGGACGTTCTATAAGCAGTTGTAACTCCGCAGGAAAAGAGTGGTTGCGATGTGTGGCATAGTCAAGGTCGCCGTCTAGTTTGTTAGCTAAAATAAACATAATTGTGTTATTGTATGATAAGCGCGATTAAGCGCTGAGCGCGTCCGACTTTGGCTCAGCGCCAGCCATAGCACGAAAGCACAGTTTAAATCTGGCAGTTATGTCACGTCACTGTACGTTCGCTTCAGTGGTCAGCCCAGCTGCTGCAAAGTGTGCCAAAATCGAAATTGCTGATTAGATGTAGAGGAACTTATAAATGAGTGTTGCGTTATCTCTCTCACGAGAATGCAGCGTAAAGTGAGTGGCGTCAGTGAGTGTGTTGTCAAGCAAGGAGAGCGAGCGGTAGCAGTGTCTGTGAGGGGAAAAATAGATCACGGCCGGTCTTAGACCCCGAAACAGGAAAAGTGTAACATCTTATATCAAATTTTTATAACCTATTTAGTCAGAAACAACGTCATTCATTTGATGAATGCTCAAGTCCGATTTTATATATTCTCGAGTCCGAGTCCAAGTATAGTCATCAGTCCGCGAGTCCAAGTCGAGTCACGAGTCCAGAGCATGGAGTCTCGAGTCGGACTCGAGTCCAGAGAATAAGGACTCGAGTCGGACTCGAGTCCGAGTCCAGGACTCGAGTACTCCATCACTGGGCTGCAGGTTTGGGTAAATATAAGTCCGGTCTCAAATAGAGGTCGGGTCTGTTTTTTAGTTTCAGCTGGGTTGTATTAAATCTTCTAAAACCCGTCAGATCGTCTGCTTTTTGGCGGCCGCCAAAGCAAATTTTTGTCCAGCCAAAGCCTATTTTGATCGGTGAGTGATGTAGAATAGAATAACTGCTGCGCATGACAGGGCAGAGCAGAGAGAGAGAGAGCCCTGGCCGCGCGCGCGCACTCTCACGTCTTCAAACAACACTTGCTCTTTATTTGTCACATACCAGTTATAGTTCATACAACGAGCAGTGACTCACTGTGTAATAAAAACATACCCTAAATATTATTTAAAAGGTGCAACAATTTTAAATATTTTTAAATACTTGCAAAAATAACCATGCTTGTGTTATTGTAAATAATTCCGCCCCTCCCTCACTTCCGGTTCTGGCGCTGGGGTTCTGGCACTGGGGTTCTGAAACTGGTGGTGCTGCGGGTCTGCAGCTGGATATATCTCGAGTTGGCAGCCCTGCGGGGGGGTAAATCGTCGGCAGCGTTCCTCCTTCCGCCATGCTTCTACTCCATGTGAGGATTGTTTACATTAGACTAGAGTGCGCACTGCCGCCGCATGCACACAGTGCTTGTACATGTGGGGATTGTTTACATCAGAGTGCGCACGTGTTTTGCGCAGCATATACGCAGTGTTTAAGCGGTTGATGGAAAATAAGCTAATGCGCGTTCTAAAAGTCTAAATTCGAATCTATTATTTTTCACGGTATTTTGAAGTGCCCGCGATAACAATATCGTGCATATATCATTACCGCGATTTATCGCATTACCGAATACCGGCACATGTCTACTACCAGTCAATCTACGAACGCCGATCCAAGTGCGCTGGTGAGATGTGAACGAGCTATAAGTTGTGATAAGGTGAGCGCGAACAGCAGGCTTGGATCGGCGTTCGTAGATCGACTGGTAGAGACTGTATTTGAAAGATGGCTCCTGCCTGTATACGCGAAGTTGACTGTAAATGACTCCTTTAAATTACACTTAAAGGAGCTGTATGTAAGAAATTTATTTCAATTAATCATAAAATGGCCCTGAAATGTCACTAGACATTAAGAAATCATGTGCATTTCAAATACTTATATCACTGACAACAGTAGTCTGGCCAGGATATTGTCATTTAAAAAGTGCAGTTGCAGCCCTCAACTGATGTTGATGTTGTCATGTTGTGTTTTGGTCTGATGCTCCACCCTCCACCTATCTACCAATCACGAAGTCAGTAGTGTTGCGGCATCCGGGTTGCCAGCTCTGCTCTAGTTACCACAGCTGCAGCTCGTCATGTTCCTGCTGGATCCTGCAGCCGATCTGGCAACCTCGAGTCAGGGAGGAGGGGGAGGGGATACACCACTCTACAGTAATTTGAAAGTGATTGCAGTACTAGTTTTGGCCACAATCTTACATACAGCTCCTTTAAACGTATACTTTTATACTAAAAGTGGGCCAATTTAGTCCCAAGCAGTATTGAAATAGTACACGTACAAGTTTACTTACTACATAAAGTATCCTTAAAAATAAATTTGAACATTACTTAAGTATACTTCATAAAATGAACTTTCGTACTTTTTTTTCGTAAGGGATGACCTACGTTTACTGACTAGCCAATAAAAATGCAACATGAAATGGTGTATTGATCAATGCGACATAGCGCTAAAACTTAAAACTACTTACCTCAATCTGCATAAAATTGGCATGCCAAGTTGGCCTCTTTTCCTTAGCCATGACTGTGATGCATACATATCCCCAAATTGTGGGTCATCTTGCTATTTGTTTACCAATATGACGGTAATGCTGATGACGTTTTATTCTGCTATGGTAGCTTGCGTCGTAGACTATGATTCAATAGGTGTTATTCATTGTACAGTCTACATACATGTTGAAGTTTATTAGATCCATGTCATACAATGTGATTTGTAATTATCTTATAGGATTAACAGGCATTAGTCATTGTGATGCAGTCCAATACAGTACACCTGGGTGTACACAGTACAACAGTGCTTTATGAATATTCATGGAAGTTTGCATGGCTTTCGCTCAGTGTAGCAGTGACATGGTGCCATTGACGGGCATATTGCTGTGATACAAATACCACACATCTTCTTAGTGAGAAGTTGACTGGCATTATCATGCTGTTGGCACTGCAGGTGGCACGTCAAAGAGATTCTGGGTCACTGGCAGGAAAAGCTAGTTGTCAGAATGGTCAAAATATCATCTTCCACTTTTAGCTGACAGACAATGTGTTGCTGAGATGTTTGGAGAGAACTGAAGGATTAAGAAGAAAAATAAGGATGTGATTTTATTGTCTGTACAAGGCAGTTTGCTTTGCTTACAGAGAGAAGAGTCAGAGACCACACATGGGAACAATCATATGCTTGGCCAAAATCTCTTTATGGCTTACACTAGTCTTTACGAAAATACACAATCTTTGTAATACTTAGGAGTGCCATTAAAAGAGAACCCACAAAGCTTTTAAAATCCCTAAATTAAACAAATAGACATCTGACAGACATTATTGTAATTGCAACACACACCATTGTAACAAACTGTAGCAACATCAGAAATAAGATCTGGACTGACAAGACTGAAGAGAGGTGCATCTTTTTTTCTTCTTCTTAATAAATAAACACCAAATAAAAAATAAAAAAATGTTTTTAGATATATTTAATTTAGTAGATTTTTACAGTCTGTATTGTAAAAAGCGCTTTATAAATAAAGGTGACTTGACTTGACCCATTTGTGTATAGAGACTTTGGAAGAATTTTCATTACATTATATAAACTGAGGCGCCGTTTACACGACACAGATTTCTAAAAACGCTTTGACGTTTAAAAAAAAAGACGTTTTGGTCATTCATTTAGTTTACACAACAAAAGTCTTTTGGGGGCCTGAAAACACAAACTTTTGAAAACAGGTTTCAAAGTGCAAGTTTTTGAAAACTATACTATTGCCGTCTCCGTGTAAACTATAAAAATGCTAAATTGTGAATACGGTGACGTCATGCGCATGCACATTACATGTTCAGTCTATAGGTGTGTCGGTTTTCTTTACAAAATTACCGTTTTGATGGTGTCATCTGTAGGAAAAATTTATTTTGTTCTTTTTGCTATTTAAACACTAAAGTGCCTCAGCAATATTGTAATCTTCTACAGTCAAGCTTTGTTGACTCTGAGAGAATGATGCAGACTAATGAATTATTATAGGCACATATCCTTTCTATAGCAAAAACAAAGGCAAAACGGAGAACTCTTTTGAAAATCCCTGTGTGTATGCTTGTATTTTTTTATAAGAACAGTTTGAGTGACGAGGCCTGGTTTGAATCCTTTGGTAGTACAGTGCGTTTCCAATAGACCGTAGTGCAAACACTGCAGCTGTACATGATTCAGCAAGATCTGCTGCATCTCCATTCTCCAGTATTACAAGCAATGAATTGTTTTCAGTTTTTTCCCCACATTAACGCACATTACAATCAATCATCACTCTGTGAATAAATCCCCACATCATAGCATAGCGAGAAGAGGGAATGCCATCCACCGGGAAGCTTAGGAAGCAAAATCCAACTCATGAATGAGAGGGAATATTGCTAAACTGAATTTAAAACAGTAATTGCATCAGGTATGCTTTGACTGGCATGGTGCTGAAGAAAATGTCTCCTCTGGGTGAGATTGTTAAAGGGGTCATGAATTGAGAAATCAAGTGTTCCTTGATCTTTTGACATATAAGAGGTTATTGTACAAGTTTCAGCACTCAAAACATCTTTGCTAGTCCAAAAACAGCTTTTATTGAAACCACCAAGTTCAGAAAACGACTAGTTTCGTATTTTTGTCACATTATTACGTCATAGTGTGATGGAAAACGTCTCGGTTACGGATGTAACCCTCGTTCCCTGAGTAGGGAACGGAGACGTTCCGTCGGATGACGACGAATGGGGTTTCGCTTAGAAAGCCAATCGACTTCGAGTACTACAAAACGAGCCAATGGCAAAGAAATGCCATGGGTCTGCGGAATTTGCATAGCGTAACTCCGCCTCACCTCGTGGGTATTTAAGGAGAACGCTGGCAGCAAATAGGCATGTTTCTTCGCTGAGGAGCCAAGACTGAGCTCAGGCGATCCCCGCGGTACAGCAGAAAGTGTCAGGAAGACGGAACGTCTCCGTTCCCTACTCAGGGAACAAGGGTTACATCCGTAACCGAGACGTTCCCTTTCGTTGTCACTCCGAGTTCCGTCGGATGACGACGAATGGGGATACCAGTCTAATAGGCCAATTTCACAAAAATGGCCGCCGAGACCGGAAGTAGGGTAAACTCTTTTCCGGTGAAAGCGCTAGCAGTTACAGTCGGAGGACAAATGCGGAGACTAAAAGCGGTTGCTTACCTTTATGTTTCAACCCAAAGAAGAAACAACCCTATTGATCACTTCACAGCTTTTCGTGTTTTGCGGGTTTTTATGGAACAACCGGGGAGAAGTTAAATCACGCCAGGCGCGTGTGAAGGAGGAAGCAGATGTTGAAATGGAGTGTTGATGCCGGTTCGGGACTGATGCCCTGAAAAAAACATGTTTATATTGCACTTGATTGTTACCCGATTTGCACGTCATGCACTTTTATTTATTATTATTACCTGTTGGCAAATTAAAATTGTTTGTAGAAGTTGTTTTCTGTAACTTTCTTTCCTTTTTAACTGGGTGCGCTATGCCAGGCCTGCTGTTTACTTGTGCAAGCAAGGGCAGCTGGGACATTTATTAAACGTGTAAAATACTTTCCAAACCGTTACATATAGTCTTATAAATTCAGACGTTTGTGGTTTAAAAAAATAAACATATTGGAATCCTTTTTAAAGTTGTTTGAACACGGAGCAGTTTTTCCCGTGAGTGGGACTGGAAAACCCGGAGTGGATCAGGAGCGGAGTGAAAATAGAACGCTTCTGTGCAGAGAGGAACGGGCTTTTGCTCCAGTCCAGGCTTTGATCACATCTCCCTAAGCGGGTGAACACCTCGTCCTTCCGACCCATTCGAACTAAAATTAAGACATTTATTACACTATTTGAGAAATATAAGCATATTTACGGCCTTAAAATAATGAAAAGGGTGATTTAAGACATAAGGACAGGGGGAAACCTGACATTAACTGAAGTCCGTCGTAGCGACGGATAACTTTAATCCCTGTATATATTTTTTAGTGTATTACTGAATATAAAATTACATTATATATTAGTAAATATATTCTCACATTTTTAAATATATGAAAATGACTTGTTTCTATGCAAAAAGTGACTTGAATGACATGTTTCATTCAATATTGTAATATATTATCACCATATATTATTCTGTATGTTTTCAAATATACTGTTAAACCATTTCATATATTGATCATTCATATAGGGAATATTTTCTTTTCATAAGGGGACCCCAGACAGTTAAATATTATTTTGTAACATGATTCTTTTTAAACATGTAAAATCAATCACTTCATTTATGTTTTTAGTCTAAATATTTTTTTATTTGCCTTAATTTCATTATTAGACATACTAGCAACGTTAGGTCAAATTCACTGTAAAGATGTAGCTGCTACAATTCTTAGTTTCATTCATGGTAACATGAAAAAGGAGCCATAATCTAGTAGTGGAACACGGCACATGCACACGGAAGGCACCTAGCCGACACGCAGGCAATAGACACTGGCGCCAGCGTCAGAAGTGCTGGAGGAACTCAGGGCTTTCGGGGAAGCTCACCTGAGGAGAATATCGCACGTATCCAGTCCGTGGAGTGGAATGGCGAGCAAGCGAAGACACCTGAGCGGGTCCGGCACTAGCTAGTTGAAGCGAGTACATGAGAGGACACTGGCTCCACTCGGAGATTGTAGAATCTGGCGAATGTGTTAGGTGTCGCCCAGCCTGCAGCTCTGCAGATGTCTGTTAGCGAGGCGCCATGCGCTAGAGCCCAAGAGGACGCCACACTCCGGGTGGAGTGTGCGGTCACACCAAGGGGCAGTGATGGAGTACTCGAGTCCTGGACTCGGACTCGAGTCCGACTCGAGTCCTTATTCTCTGGACTCGAGTCCGACTCGAGACTCCATGCTCTGGACTCGTGACTCGACTTGGACTCGCGGACTGATGACTATACTTGGACTCGGACTCGAGAATATATAAAATCGGACTTGAGCATTCATCAAATGAATGACGTTGTTTCTGACTAAATAGGTTATAAAAATTTGATATAAGATGTTACACTTTTCCTGTTTCGGGGTCTAAGACTGGCCGTGATCTATTTTTCCCCTCACAGACACTGCTACCGCTCGCTCTCCTTGCTTGACAACACACTCACTGACGCCACTCACTTTACGCTGCATTCTCGTGAGAGAGATAACGCAACACTCATTTATAAGTTCCTCTACATCTAATCAGCAATTTCGATTTTGGCACACTTTGCAGCAGCTGGGCTGACCACTGAAGCGAACGTACAGTGACGTGACATAACTGCCAGATTTAAACTGTGCTTTCGTGCTATGGCTGGCGCTGAGCCAAAGTCGGACGCGCTCAGCGCTTAATCCCGCTTATCATACAATAACACAATTATGTTTATTTTAGCTAACAAACTAGACGGCGACCTTGACTATGCCACACATCGCAACCACTCTTTTCCTGCGGAGTTACAACTGCTTATAGAACTGCATTTTCTGGGGGGGTTTTGCCGCAGTTACATTGGGATTTAGTTTGCTTTTCAAAATTTCAAAATTGTTTTTCTTTTACCATATTCGTCAAGAAGAATGCATTTCTTCTCCTCTGTCCATAGGCTTTCTTTTTTGTTTTCTTTATCCATTCCAGTTGACTGATCATCCAAAAATGTATTTAAACAATTAAATAAATATAATCGTGCCACAGGTAGTTGACAATGATTTGATAAGGTCAAAGGCGATTCTAGTGATAGGCTATCATACACATTTCTAGCTGCAAGAAAGAGTGCCTGAAAAATGTTGCTTGATTTGGCTTAAGTGTATATAATTTCGACTCGGACTCGAACACGGGACTCGAGACTCGACTCGGACTTGAACTCAGGTAATGGTGACTCGACTTGGACTCGACTCGGACTCTTCTTTGGTGACTCGGACTTGGACTCGGACTCGAACACTGGGACTCGAGACTCGACTCGGACTCGACAGTTGGTGACTCGACTACAACACTGCCAAGGGGGCACGGTCGACCTTGCTGCTGGTATGCCAAAGCAATGGCGTCCACTATCCAGTGAGACAACCTTTGCTTGGAGAGAGCCTTTCCCTTCAGCTTCCCACCATAACAGACAAAGAGCTGGTCTGAGGTCCTGAAACACTGCGTTCTGTCTATATAGATGCGGAGAGCACGTACTGGACAGAGCAGTGCCAAGGCTGGGTCTGCCTCCTCCAGGGGCAGCGCTTGCAGGTTCACCACCTGGTCCCGGAAGGGAGTGGTAGGAACCTTGGGCACGTATCCAGGCCGGGGTCTCAGGATCACGTGAGAGTAAGCCGGCCCGAATTCCAAGCACGCTTCGTCAACGGAGAATGCGTGCAGGTCCCCTACCCTCTTGATGGAGGCCAATGCAGTCAGAAGTGCTGTCTTCATTGACAGGAAGTTAAGCTCGACCGACTGCAAAGGCTCAAAGGGAGCGCTGCGCAGGGCAGTTAAGACCACTGCGAGGTCCCAAGAGGGTACGAGAGGAGGGCGAGGAGGATTCAGTCTCCTCGCTCCTCTCAGGAACCTGACGATCAGGTCATGCTTCCCCACAGACTTACCTTCTATCGGGTCATGATGTGCGGCAATAGCGGCGACATAGACCTTGAGGGTGGAGGGAGACAGCCTTCGCTCCAACCCTTCTTGAAGAAAGGAAAGCACGACACTGATCGAACATCTCCGGGGGTCTTCTCGGTGAGAAGAGCACCAGTTGACGAAGAGGTTCCATTTCAACGCATAGACGTGTCTCGTGGACGACGCTCTAGCGGAAGTGATGGTAGCCACCACCGCTGGTGGTAGGGTACTCAAACCTGCCTCGTCCCGTCCAGGAGCCACACGTGGAGGTTCCAAAGATCGGGACGAGGGTGCCATAGGGTGCCCCGTCCCTGAGAAAGGAGGTCCTTCCTCAGGGGAATCGGCCAAGGAGGTGCTGTCGCGAGGAGTATGAGTTCGGAGAACCAGGTCCGGGTGGGCCAGTACGGCGCGACCAGAGTGACCTGTTCCTCGTCCTCCCTGACCTTGCGCAGAAGTTGCGCAAGAAGGCTCACTGGGGGGAACGCATATTTGCGGCCCCGCGGCCAGCTGTGCGCCAGTGCATCCGTGCCGAGCGTGCCCTCGGTCAGGGAATAATACAGGGTGCAATGGGTCGAGTCGTGAGAGGCAAACAGATCTATCTGTGCGTCCCCGAACTGGTCCCAAATCAGCTGAACCGACTGGGGATGGAGTCGCCAATCTCCCGGGAGGGGCTGAAGCCGTGAGAGCTCGTCGGCTGCACAGTTCAGGTGTCCGGGGATATAAATGGCACGAAGCGACCTCAGATGCTTCTGACTCCATAAGAGGAGGTGGCGGGCGAGTTGCGACATACGGCGGGAGCGCAGACCACCTTGACGGTTGATGTACGCTAGGGTCGCGGTATTGTCTGAACGGACTAGTACATGCTGGCCCCTGAGCACGGCTTGGAAGCGGCGCAAGGCGAGCTGTACAGCCAGCAACTCGAGGCAATTGACGTGCCATAGGCGGTGGGGTCCGGTCCAGGAGCCCGCGGCAGCACGTCCATTGCACATGGCACCCCAGCCCGTGGTAGAGGCATCTGTCGTTACGACAATATGCCGGGACGCTCGTTCCAGGGGCACTCCGGCCCGTAGAAAACTGAGGTTCGACCACGGGGTGAAGGTCTGACGGCAGGTCGGAGTAACTGGTACTCGGAGAGTGCCGTGTTGCCATGCCCACCTCGGGACTCAGTCGCGAAGCCAAAGCTGAAGCGGTCTCATATGAAGTAATCCGAGCGGTGTTGCCACGGCTGCGGATGCCATATGCCCCAGGAGCCTCTGAAAAAGTTTCAGTGGAACCGCACTCTTGCCCTCGAACTGTCTCAGGCAAGTCAGCAGTGACTGCGCGCGCTCGCTCGTAAGCTGCGCGGACATGGCGACCGAGTCGATCTCGATACCGAGAAAAGAGATCCTCTGCACGGGGCAAAGTTTGCTCTTCTCCCAGTTGACCCGAAGGCCCAGACGGGCTACGTGGCGGAGCACCAAGTCCCTGTGTTCGCAAAGCTGATCTCGAGAGTGAGCTAGAATTAGCCAGTTGTCGAGGTAATTCAGAATGCGAACCCCGTGTTCCCGGAGGGGAACAAGGGCTGCCTCGACGACCTTCGTGAAGACGCGAGGAGACAGGGCTAGCCCGAATGGGAGAACTGCGTACTGATATGCCTGCCCCTCGAAAGCAAACCGCAGGAACGGTCTGTGTCGAGGGAGGATGGAGACATGAAAGTAGGCGTCCTTCAGGTCGATCGCTGCAAACCAATCCTGGTGCCGCACACATTCGAAAACGCGTTTGGCGGTGAGCATCTTGAACGGCAGCCTGTGAAGGGAGCGGTTCAGAACGCGCAGGTCCAGGATTGGCCGTAACCCACCGGTTTTCTTCGGGACAATGAAGTACAGGCTGTAGAAGCCGGTCCTCATTTCGGCTGGAGGGACAGTCTCGATCGCACCCTTCGCCAGCAGGGTGGCAACCTCCGCTCTCATGATAGGGGCATTGCCACCGACCATAGTGGAGCGGACTCCCCTGAAGCGGGGAGGAGACCGCGCGAACTGAATCGCGTAGCCGAGCCTGATCGTTCGTGCGACCCAGCGGGACAGGTTGGGAAGCTCTAGCCAGGCTCCCAAGGACTGTGCCAGCGGGGTCATGCGAACCACAGACTTCCCGTCGGTGGGGCAGCGAGGCGGTATGGCTGACCCAGACGTGGACGGCATAGCGGCCCGATGTGGGGGTACAGCCATAGACCGCGTCCTGACAGAGGAGACCAGGGAAGGACGAACGTTCCACGGGGGTCTGCTCTGCCAGGGGTCTGGCGACAGAGAAGGATGAGAGCGGCACGGTCCGGGGACGGCGCGCACTGTCACCCGGCTCTGGGACAGAGGAGGACGAGGGGTGCACGGCCCGGGGGCGGCGCACCGTGTCGTCCGAGAACTCTGTGTGCTCAGGGATGAATGTGTCACTTCTTTCTTTAACCACATAAGGGTGCTGCCCACCTGGGGGTGAGCAGCGGGCAGTGGAGAACAAAAGATTCTCCCCCGGCCCTCCACCGGGGGAAGGGGTGGTCCTGCTACCACCTCCTGAGAAGTGCACATCATCCCTGAGCAGCCCGTCTCAGGAGCGCCGCTTAGCCCGGCGTTTAGCGGGGGGCGGGGCTGTAGAGGGCTGGGGCGCCTTCTTGCGGCTTCCTCCGCGACCGGGCCCAGGTGAAGGCTGCTGCTTGGGCCGGGCGGGAGGGGCGGGAGCCGTAGGAGGGCGCCCTCGGCGGCGAACAGACTGAGTATTCTGCCCGGTCGGCTGGGTGGAGGCAGCAGCGGGCCGTCGGGGCAGAATATGCTTAATAGCCTCAGTCTGTTTCTGAGCAGTCGAGAACTGTTGGGCAAAATCCTCAACTGCACCGCCGAAAAGGCCGTCTTGTGATATGGGGGTGTCGAGCAGCCGGGACCGCTCGGCATCCTTCATATCAGCAAGGTTCAGCCAGAGGTGTCTCTCCTGGACCACGGCTGTGGACATCACCAAACCCAGGGAGCGTGCGGTCACCTTCGTCGCTCGGAGAGCAAGGTCGGTGGCGGCGCGCAGCTCATTGAAGAGCCCTGGGTCTGTCCTACCCTCGTGCATGTCCCTGAGCATCTGGGCCTGGTAGACCTGCAGAATGGCCATGGCATGCAAAGAGGTGGCTGCCTGTCCCGCAGCTCTGTAAGACTTCGCCACAACGTAGACGAGTACCTACAGGCTTTGGATGGGTGCTTAGGCTCACCACGAGAAGAAGCGCTCTGAGGACACAGTTGCATCGCAACAGAGCGTTCAACCGGGGGGAGCCCAGTGTACCCACGGGCAGCGGCCTCATCGAGGGGAGGAAAGGCGGATGAAATCATCGAGCGGTCACGGGAAGACATGGGGGTCTTCCAGGACTTCGAGATCTCATCATGCACGTCCGGGAAGAAAGGTATCGGGGCCTGACGCGGACGGGGGTCCGCAGCCTGACCCAAATACCAGTCATCCAGCCGCGAGCGCTCGGGACAGGGCGGAGGGTTCCACTCTAACCCGATGCTCGCGGCGGCTCGAGACAGCATGGCCGTCATCTCCGGATCAGACTCTGACACAACTGTGCTCACACCCGAAGGTGGCAGCTGTGATGAGTCTTCACTTCCAGAAGATTCAGACCCACCTTGTGACGCTGCGATAGACATCGCGTCCTGCTCTGGAGCGCCAAAAGGAAACCCGCGGGACACCCGAAGATGATCCCGCAGAAATCCCCTGAGCACTCGCGGGTTGTAGCCCTGGAGAGGGTGCGGCTGGGCACGGACTGATAGTCGGCGCTTTGTTCCAAACCGTCACCCTCAGATCACCCTGGCCACCAGCCGAAGTACTAGCTCTATTTCTAGAGTCAGTAGATCGGGGTGTGGATGAGGGGACTCTCACTCTTGCGAGATCACTGAGTCTCGATCGTAGTGCTGCGATGGTCATGTTCCCGCAGAGAGAACATGAGTCATCCACGAGCGCTGCTCTAGCGGGATCAATGCCCAAACACACTATGCAACGCTCGTGCCCATCAGAGTCGGCAACGAGTCTACCGCAACCAGAAGTGCACGGGCGAGGCATCTTTAAAAAGACGTGCCGCGTGCAAGCTCTTTTGTGAGAGGAAAGAAGCTCTGACTGTGTTGAAGCGCCCGGGGAGAAACACACTCGCTGTCAAACCACAGACAGATAAGCAGGAAGTGCGCGCTCGCCGGAGATCGCCGTCACACCAACACCAGAGAATCTCGCTCGTCTTGAAGAACTGACAGTACAGGAATGGCTTGTGGAACGAAGGATCACCTTGGCTCCGAAGCGAAAACATGCCTATTTGCTGCCAGCGTTCTCCTTAAATACCCACGAGGTGAGGCGGAGTTACGCTATGCAAATTCCGCAGACCCATGGCATTTCTTTGCCATTGGCTCGTTTTGTAGTACTCGAAGTCGATTGGCTTTCTAAGCGAAACCCCATTCGTCGTCATCCGACGGAACTTGGAGTGACAACGAAAGGGAACAGTCTTTCCATGGCCTTTCTTGTGATCCTAACATTAAGAAAGTGTGGATAAACTTTATTTTTAATGAAGTTCCAGTCAGATTGTGTTTGTTTGCGTATTTTTACTGCGACACAGTTCGACGCATGCTTTTCAGAGAGACTGAAAATAAAAGATGATGCAGTGCCGACTATATTGGATCCGACAGTATGTCGCAAGACAAAACTGTGAATATGTGCTTTTATTTCCTTTGCTTTGGTATTCATGGGGTTAATGCGTTGGATTATCAGATACGGAAGAAAGCACGTAGAGAATGCTGCTTTTGTGATTGTTTTGATCGAAGCCATTTGCTGTAATCCTGAATAAAAGCTTCAGTGAGCGTCATCAACAGGACACTGCAAATACGTTTTTCACTTTATCGTAAAGCATGAATGATGAATAGCCTCTAAGAAGAACAGTGCTACGAGCGATGGTTGGTTCATTCATAATTCTGTTTACAAGAAACCCCGCAAATCAGCTGTTGTCAATTATGACTGTGATAACTTGAAGTACTTAAACTTTATTTGCCACAACCAAGATGTAAACATAACATAACATGTAGTACACATAAATGTTTCATATTGTTGGCAAATGTTTCAACTATGGAACGAGATATTTTTCAACATCGGAAGTTTTCAAAATGTAATGACGGGCTACAGAATAACAGCATTCAGAATAGCCTATTACAACGAAATTACGACATTTTTTCTAATGTACAAATCTTGATAACATTAAAAAGTGGACCTCATAGAACATTATAAAAGAAAAGAATGTTCTTTGTTTTTTTATTTTTAAAACCTTTTGTGGTGACATGTTTGTGGGCAGGAGCGAGCTGTTGTTGTGATGTTAAAAGCCCTCGAGCTGAGACAGATGCTGATGGTTTGTTACCTGAATTTCAAAAGTGGTGTCTGCCGCTTAAGGTGCGTCTCTTTTGCTTTTACATCAATCCACAGGCTGTATTACTTTCTTGCATTGTGAAGTACAGCTATAGTTTTCCACAAATGTTGAACTCCTACGCTTGTTTCAAAGTAGACTGAGTGATTTCACTGGGGTGATATTTCAGTTTGAATGATATTTCTCAAATGAGCTTGACTGTAATGGGCTTTATGTGGGCTGACATCATTATGTTACAGGAAAGAGAACGAGAGAGTGGGTGGGTAGGACTTCAGTCTAAGCTGAATGGGACGAGATTTGTTTTATTGGATGTATAAAAACTCATAGCCACAAATCAGACTTTTTTAAATATCTCAGCAAACTGAAGTTAAGACCATGTAAGCATTTAAAGGGTTAGTACACCCAAAAATGAACATTATGTCATTAATGACTCCCCCTCATGTCGTTCCAAGACCTCCGTTCATCTTAGGAACACAGTTTAAGATATTTTAGATTTAGTCCGAGAGGTTTCTGTCCCTCCATTGAAAATGTATACACGGTATACTGTCCTTGTCCAGAAAGGAAATAAAGACATCATCAACGTAGTCCATGTGACATCAGTGGGTTAGTTAGAATGTTTTGAAGCATCGAAAATACATTTTGGTCCAAAAATAACAAACTCCGACTTTATTCAGCATTGTATTCTCTTCCGGTTCTGTTGTCGAGCCGCGTTCAGTGACGCTGATGAAGTAAGACGTCGCTGACGTGTTATCAGTGCGCCCGAGCTTCGTTTACAGTCTGAGGGAGACGCACGCTGTAAACAAAACAATCTTCACAAACATGATTCACAAACATGACAAACAAGGATTTCGACACAGAGGAAGACTTGCATTTTTTTGCCCAGCCTTTATTTGAACCCGAATACACGGACACACCAGATACACGTCAGCAGCGTCTTACGTCATCAGCATCACTGCGGACTCGTGAACGCGGCTCGACAACAGAACCGGAAGAGAATACAATGCTGAATAAAGTCGTAGTTTTTTTTCGATGCTTCACAACATTCTAACTAATCCACTGATGTCACATGGACTACTTTGATGATGTCTTTATTTCCTTTCTGGACAAGGACAGTATACCGTGTATACATTTTCAATGGAGGGACAGAAAACTCTCGGACTAAATCTACAATATCTTAAACTGTGTTTCGAAGATGAACGGAGGTCTTATGGGCTTGGGACGACATGAGGGGGAGTCATTAATGACATAATTTTCATTTTTTGGGTGAACTAACCCTTTAAAAATGGAAATGAAGTGGTTAAATATCAGTTTAGACAACCTTTACTGCTTGTGAAGTTAATCGCGTTGATAAATGTATTAAAAGTTATTTATACAGAGCAGCTGTCTGAAGTAATAATTTACGCCATTGTCTCGCATTGCCAATAACATAACCATTTCCCAAATGAAAAACCTGTATTTTAAATAAACTTTATAAATCTATGGGTATTGTGGTATAAGAATTAAGGACCAGGACACAGTGTCATTAAAATGAGAGTATTTCTACAAATATATCAGTGCAACCACAGATTCCACGCCCTGTCATTTTCCAGGAATAGATGGACTGGTAGTGAAATTACAGCTTTTGAAAGGTTGGAAATTTATGCACTGTCAGTTTAGAACTGGAAGCGACAGTAAGATTTTTAATGCTTGTGCGTGTCAGAATGATGTTCATATTAGTAACATCATTACTCATCTCTGTTTCAAGATGTTAAGATGAAAGTTGTTACAATTATTTGTGTCAAGGTTAACTTTTTTTTAAAACTTTTTTGGGAGATACTGTACTTTCCAGTGGATTTTCCAGTGTACATTTTTTGCAGTAATTATCCAGTAATTTTAATGAATAACATGAGCTTACTATGTAATTACAAGCATTGTCAAATTGTAATGATTAAAATTAGATACATTATATTTAAAGTAAATTAACTTTAATTTATTTCATTTGAATTATTTTTATTTTTATAAATCAATTTAGCACACATCACACTATCTTACCTCAAATTGGAATTCTTAAATGGATATTTCACCCAAAAATGAAAATTCTGTCATCATTTACTCACCCTCATTCCAAACCTGTAAGACTTTCGTTCATCTTCGGAATACAAATGAAAATCTTTTTGATGAAATTGAGAGCTTTAACCCTCCATTGACAGCTATGCAACTGACACTTTGACGCTTCATAAAGTTCATAAAATTATCGTAAAACTAATCCATATGAATTGAGCGGTTTAGTCGAACTTTTCTGAAGAGACTCGATCGCTTTATATGAACCGATTGAATTTAGACTTTTATTCACATTATAAACATTGATCAGCGAACATGAACAAAAAACCTCAACCGAACCTGCTTGTGCAAAAAAAAAAAACCTCTTGTGGAAGCTCAAACATGCTGCGTAACACACGACAATGAACCTCATTGGTTCTTGTGGAAGCTCAAACTTGCTGTGTAACACAAGAATTGACCTCATTGGTTCTTCTTACATGTCAATCTAACATGCTTGCATCTGTTTACCACAACTGATGTGCGAGTTGATGATGAATGTTTATGTGCATAAAACCCTAAATTCAATCTGAACTAAATCGCTGGATTCATATGGATTAGTTTTACGATCTCTTTATGAACTATTTGAAGGGTCAAAGTAGTGGCAGTTGCAAAGGCTGTCTATGGAAGTCGAGAAAGCTCTCAGATTTCATCAAAAGGATATTCATTTGTGTTCAGAAGATGAAGGAAAGTCTTACAGGTTTGTAACGACATGAGGGCGAGTAATTAATGTCTAAATGTTAATTTATGACTGAACTATCCCTTTAAGCCTGTATATTTTAGAAAAATGTAAGTTGCTAACATGGTTTCTACTACAACTACCAAAGAATGTGAGTTTACATCATCGATGAATCGGACTGCTGTTGTAGGCCTAGTCCCTATAGCATCTTATTAGCAACTTTTTTTTAAAGCGGCTGTAAAATTCACGTTTGAAGTGTTAAAGTTAAGTAATCTTGTATTCCAAAAAATGAAACTATCTTTAATATTCATAAATTTCAGATTTCCCCCCTCATAAATCACGTTCAAATCAAACCTATAGCTTGAAAATGCTAATTCTTTTTCGGGGTTTGGGACTACAAAAACTGGTGTATATTCATATGAGATGAAATGCAAAAATCACTATTAGTTGGAAGCTTTCTGTTCATCTGTAATCCTGTAGAGCGGTTCTGCTGTCCGAATTGGCGCAATCTCTCCAAGGGGTGGCGTTTTACACCCGCTTCTCTCTGGTGCGCTTGAAATCACCCCCTCCGTCGCTCTTATCAGCAATTCAGATTGCATGCAAATGCCCTGTGAAGGGAGCGTCATTCTGAAAGGAGAGCGAGTGTGTGCGCGAGGGGGGTGAGCCGCGGCATTCCTCGTTCCTCTCTCTATTCTTCTCTGTCTGCCGGCTGATGCTCGCGCGTTCACTCAGCGCAGATATGAGTGCAGATCGCAGTGAAGTTTGAAGAACACCGAGAGCGGCGCGCGGTCGTATTGATATTTACATCAAACTTGCTGCAGAACTCGTCCGGCGTTTGCATTAAGAGTTCGTAACTTTCTCTTTTAACCGTTTGGTTTGACCATGGGTCCTTTCCGCAGAAAGACGTTTTATTGGCCCGTTTGGTCATTTGCTGTTGTTTTTGTGCTTTTGAGTCAGCGTTGTCATGGAAGTTGTTCGGAAAGAGACCTGGAAAAAAGAGAAGAAGAGGCGAATGTAGTTTTAACCGGGACTGTAGAGGAGATCTTGAACATGGATCCAGTGCACAACACTTATTCCTGTAAGGTAAGACTTTGCGGACCAGCCACTCTTTACATGAATCAAAGTGAAAGTAAAAAAGGTAAATATGTACTTCATAGCACATCATATCGCAATTCTATGCTTAAACGTGAATATCTGTTGTCACTGTGCAACTGTGTTGCAAGTTATATTACCTGTTAGACATAGACAAAAGCTACCAGTCCAATATTTGAGTGGTCCTGGTCAGAAACTCGCAGCATATCATGGGAACATGTAAAATGCTGTCTAGATGGGCACCTCACCAGTTGTAAATAAAAGGGATATTTGTTAAACTGTTCCTAATGGGTTTATCTTATGTGAGGACATTAGTTCTACTCAGTTAATGAAAAATGTCAACCTGCGCAGTCCTACTTTGATCCACCTGTGATTTGAGCTTTCATACACGAGCAACCTGAACCTCAGCCTTTGCTGTGACTGGATGTCAATTATATTCAATTATCATGTTATCATGGACTTACTTTGATATGCGTAACCACATTCAGTTACTTCTAACAAAGTCTAGCAAAAACTAATCATAGGACATAAAAAGTGTGAAGAGTAATCTGAAATTGCAGCTCTTATACCATAATTTTATTGTGTGATGGACGAGATATGGCACTGCAAAGCTTAGACAACTATTAAAAAATGCTTATTTTTTGCATTTTAAAAAATGACAAATATATAAGCATAACAATTTGAGTAAAAAGTTGAATTGAAATATAAAAATAAATTTATTAGCATCTGGATTTTATGACCGTAGAAATTGAACTCCACGTATTTGTGTAAAACCTGTTATCCATCATTGAACATCCGACCACCAGGAGTTAGATTTAATATGTAACCTATAGTGCAGAATCTGATATTTCTTTAAATATTTTTTATTCATTTCATTTTGTTTTAAATATACCCCCCCCCCCCCCCCCCCCTATTTTTAATGTTGTCTCCCATTTTTGGACCCCCACTGAAGCACATACGAATCAGAAACGTATAAATAGTTAAATTGCAGAGCCTTATGCAGCCGGCGGTAGGTGGCCGCTCTGGAATGTGCAAGAGTGACCTTGATCTGCAGGAATGGTGTTTTCTTAATCTCATGTTGTCTTTCCCCCATCTGAAGGTCAGGGTATGGCGCTACCTGAAAGGCAAGACCATGGTGAATGGAGAGGTGCTGCTGGACGGAGGAAACAAGGTCATGATCGGCGGCTTCGGGGACCCCCATATTTGCGACAATCAGGTGGCCACCGGAGATACCCGCATTTTCTTTGTCAACCTTGCCCCTGAGTACATGTGGCCGAGCCACAAGAACGAACTGATGCTCAATTCAAGCCTGATGAGGATTACTCTCCGCAACTTGGAGGAGGTAGAGCACTGCGTTGAAGGTAAAAACGCTTTCCTGACTCAGCATAAGCTGTAGCTCACGTCTGCTGGCCGTGCAGAGATTTGAGAGTTAGAAAGCTCCTGTGGTGGTGATGGTAGTCCTGATTGCAAAAGCAGGTGGTGTTTTGTGCTCTAACTGCATCTTCATTCTACCTAATGAAGCGGTGCATGTTTTGTGACATTACATTAACCATTTGCATTATATTAATATAGCAGTCATGACTTTCCAAATTAAACTTTTTTAAATTCTTTTCTCAAGTTTTTTCTAAATTTTTCTCATTGAATTTCTTGTGCCTGGGGCCTTAAAAGCAAAGCATATCATGTGTGCCATCACTAGCCATCAGTCGCTGACAGTCAGTGCTCTCGAAGGGTGTGTCTGTTCACTAACTGAGCACCTGCAGGGCCTTTGACTAATCTGAGTGAAAGTCCAAACCTCTACCTTTCCTTGAGGGAAATCATTTATAGAGTTAGAGAGTGGAGATACTAAAACGTAACTGCATAGCTTCAAGCTATTTGGCCCTCATAAGGGCCCCTGCATCTGTGTTATGATGACATTCGCTGCTTATTTCCACCTTTTCCAAGCCAGACTGTCAGAGGAAAGTTTGGCTCTGTGGGAAAGAAGAAATAGTATAAATAAAATTAGACCAGACAGTTGTCCAAACTACTGCGACTTTTCAAAGTGCTTTTACTTTATTAATTTAAATGTGAAATAGTGGTTGTCCTACTATAAATGGTGAGTTTCTTTTTTCCATTTTGTAAATCAGCATTGCTTGTAGTTTAATCTTGTTTAGTGCTCTACAATGCTGGCAACAGTTCAAGCAGAGAAAATACACATTATTCTTGAGTACAACAAAGCGTTTGAAGCTAACATCAGTCTTATAGGTCCAATCGATTCTGTAAATCGGCACTGTGCATCCTCTCTGGATGGCAGGTTGTATAGTGTAGACTTTCGACTATCAACATAAAGTCTGGCTCACTTTGCAGCTTATTCTGGCCAAGGAACAACCACTTTTATAGGATTGCTTGCTTGACTTTCAAAAGTTAGAATAACTTAGAATACATAGTTAAATGTACAAGTTTGCTTAAGAATTGTTTAAGGCACTATATAGAAAGTAAACTAAATATAGCTGGGCAAATTTGGGAAAATCAGTTCTCTTTTTAGCGATATGGTTCCTTGTAAACTGTTTTCAGGAGGATTGGTAAAAAAAAACTGTACATATCCTATAGAAGTTGAGTTAAGGGGTCAGTTCACCCCAAAATGAAAATTCTGTCATCAGTTACTCTCCCTCATGTCATTCCAAACCCATAAAGATTTTGTCCATCTTTGAGCCATAAATGACGTTTTTATATTTATGAAACCTAAGTGATTTCTGTTCCTCCAATGAAAATCCATCCACCAAAACTTTGTGGCTTCAAAAAGTTCATAAAGACATTGTAAAAGAAAACCATACGAATAGAATAGTTTAATCCAAATTTTCTGAAGAGATCACATTATATGATAAACTGATTTTAATTAGGCATTTATTCACAAACACTGACCAGTGAACACACATAGAGCACATCAAATATGGAGGCTTAAACGTGCTTGACGCGTGAGAACTAGTGAGATCTGTTCTTGCGTGAACCAATGAAGTTTTATCTCTCATGTCACCAACTATAGTTGAGCTTCTGTTTCTGACAGAAATGTCATTTTTGGGTGACCTATACCCGAAGTTAGCCAATCAGATTAGACTTTGGTAGATCAAGCACACGCCCGCAATATTTGTGTCCAATATACAGTACATCAGGTCCTCTGAAAGTGTCCCTTTTAATACTGAGACTACATGGCTCATGAGTCCTCATTGGTTTCTAGTGTTTAATAGAATCAAGCACAAATCGGAAAAGTGTTCCTTCAGGGCACGAAACATCCCCTTTCTCCTTCTTTTTTTTGTTCTCAGCTTTTTAGTGCTGAGCTTTTTGGCACAAGCCATTGCAGAGTAGAAGACTGTCTTTTTTAGAGGCTGCTAAAATCTTAAAAGGTTTGATAAGGGAGCAATTTAGCAGAGTACCGTATTTTGCATTTGCACTTGGCGGTGTTTGGCCACTGTCAAGTGTTTGGCCACTGAAAATAAACGCTGCTCTGGCTAATGACAGACCATGTGCTTCTTTTAACAAATGTGATTCTTTTTATATTGTAATGGGATTGGATCTCATTTTTACACACAAGATGCTCAAGTATACGCTACAAATAGCAAACAGCTGTGCTCAGAATGGGCAACGGTTTTGTTAAACACGCAGCTTGCGAATTCTAATTCCAAAATGGCAGAGTCTGTAAACAGAGATTGTGTACTTCAAAACATTCAGAAACAGTGGTTCTGACCTTGCTTTTGACATGGTTAGGCAAGTATACAATAAACCAGGCCTTGAATAAAAAGTGCTGCCCTGAAGGCTGAGTGACTTGGAATGGTGACTAATGATGTTCGTTTTCTGTTGGCTAAACTGATTTAGGAATATTTGATGTTATCCATTAATGATTTAATAAAGCATGACCTTTTAGTGTAGAGCACAATTTTTCCCTTCA
Organism: Rhinichthys klamathensis goyatoka; assembly: GCF_029890125.1. NCBI lineage: Eukaryota > Metazoa > Chordata > Actinopteri > Cypriniformes > Leuciscidae > Rhinichthys > Rhinichthys klamathensis. The sequence goes on along the minus strand of NW_026606789.1, from coordinate 1,913,370 downwards.
CGCATCCATGTTTTAGACCTACAGCAAAAAAGAGTGTGTGTGTGGTGAAAGAACAAGATCGTACCTGCCAGCCTGCCGAATGTATCCTCTCCTCTCTCCTCACCTTTGACAGGTTAGATAGCGCTGAGAAATGAAGAGATTCCAAGCTGAAGTTGAGAATACTGCCGTCAAATCCAAAGTTTTCTTAAGGGGAGAAAAAAACGTTGTTTGTAATGAAAAGATTGGGAGGGTGAAATGTGATAACAAGAGAACGCAACAAGAAATTCTTGATACAAGTGTAGACTGGAATGCTTAGAATAGAGGCCTAGAGGCATTGAGTTCTCACTCCCACCCCGTTTTCTCCATGCGGAAACGGACCCACTTGGGTTGTTACATGAAAAAGTTCATCGAGCAAAAATACATCAAATACATCTTCTGCACACTAAATGTGTAGAAGAATGTCTGAGTTGCTGTTTTCCGGACAATGAAAGTGAATAGTGACCAAGGCTGACAAGCAAGATTATCAGTAAATAAAAACCTAAATTTCAGCTTGTTCCTCACACAAACTATCATGCTTTATTCCAAGTCATCTGAAGCCATAATTCATATGGACCAGTGTGGATAGTTTTATATAGATATGATTTTATGATTTTTTTTGTCCTTTTGGAGCTTGAAAGACCCTGGTCACCATCCACTTTCATTGAATGGAGTAGAGCTGAACTTCTTTTTATATGGATAAGTCATACATGCTCTGAATGACATGAGGATGAGTAATTTTTTTTTTTTGAGTGAACTCATCTTTTAATTATTGTTTTATTCCACAATTGCATTTGTATGTTCAGAAATCCAGATCAATTTTGAGAGTAGAGATATTGGCATTGTTTGTTAAATCAACAAATCAAACGTTCTCCTTACTCTGAAGTTGACATGTGTGAACATGCTGCTTTTCAGTGTTTCTCTGACTTTGTTTGCATGTGGATGCTATTTTATTAAACACTAAGCTGCACAATAGTGGAAGCTTGCATTGTGCTTTAAAATAATCGGTTAAACTGAAATGGACCTGTTTCAAACTTGTGATCCCTTGCATTTCTGATCCCTTGAATAGGGTGAGTCAGACTAACTATAAAAAGGAATGGCTGGAAAGCAAAATAAAGTTGGGGAAAAAAGAAAATATGGGATGGCTTCATGTGTTAAGTATTGCAGCAGCTTTTGAACTTGAGGAAGAAGTGATGAAATGTACTTCTTCCTTGAGTTCAAAGAGAATGAAAGCATGAAGAAGCTCAACTGATAAACTGATCAAATTTCTTTTTGGTGAATCTGTTGATTGCAGTGAACCTGTTCTAAGATCTGAATCACTGACGCTGTGTCCGAAATCGCATACTGTATAGTAGGTAGGTACTACATATGGTTTGAAACTTATGTTTTATATAGTATGAATGTGTGTAGGTTGAATGAAATTCACCATGTTGTCAGTGTCATGTGACCTACAGCGTCAGTTGCTTCTTTTCACCGTCATTCATAAATCTTTTCCCTTGGCCTCATGGAAGATTAAAGTGTCCATCGAATGCACACTTCAGAATCTCTGGCGGAAGTAGTAGGTCATCAGGGTACTTTTCGCATAGCCTACTTGTTCAAGTTTTCAGACATACTACTCTGTTGACGTACTGTTTTACACATACTATTTAGTAGGGAAGTATTCGACTTCATTAAAAAGAAATGGTTTAAAAGAATGATTCATTCATCAATTAGATCTCTTGGCTGCTGTCATTTTTATCAGCTGCGTTTATTTCAGATCCACTCCACTGGATGCCCAAACAATTCCTTCCTTATTTTTGCATCAATGAAAAGCAACAAAGATGAATTTCTGTTTTTCACTCCTCCTCTGAGCTGTTCCTCAGTTTTCTGCCTGCCATAAGGGCAAGCTGGTTCAAGGGGCCCAGTTCAAGTTGAGCTCTATCCTGAGGACAGAGGGTCCAGTGGCAGTGCTGGTGGTCTGTGATGAATAATGTGTGTGTGGCAGGTTTGGGAATGAGAGTAGCAGGTCTTTGGGAGCACTTCCCTTTTATTCTGGCTGTTTGTGTAAGGAGGAGGCCTGGCGTGCCTCTGATTCCACATTGCACGAAGGTCAGCCCGCCTGCACTCAGCCACGAGCAGGTAATGATTAATAGATCAAGCATAATTGAAGTGAAGGACTTCCTCCACCCCTTGTTAATGGTCTTAAGATGAGAGTCATTGCAGAAGGGCCCTCTCAAAAAGGGGCTTTATTAAAAAAATCACCCCGTGTTGTTTCAGGCTGATCTCTCTGAGCCAGACTTTAGCCCAGGGATTTCCAAATGTATTTTCTGAGATTTAGGCACCACAACACGAGTATCGAGGGACTGAATGTTCTATAGCAAATGGCTCTGATGTATAACTGAATCACTATTTGTAATAGAGAAATTCTTATGTAGATGACTAGCCTGAACGGGAAGCGGATTAAGGTTTGTAGATGCCAGAATTATGATCTCGTGTTTTTTTTGGTGATTATTTAGACTGTAATTATAGCATTGAAATTTTCTTAGGCTACATCTACATTAATCAGGATTCACTTGCAAATGGCGTTTTTATGTCAAAGGGCTCTTCGTCCACGCTAGTGTTTTCAAGCGTTTTCCAAAAGTTTTTTGTCCACACAAAATGCTCATCATTTTCAAATACCTACATTTTCACAGTCCACGCCAAAATGCTGTTTTCAAATGTATCCAACGTCTTCAAAAAGCTCAGTTTTGGCAGGAAAAAATGGCATCACAGTGTGGACATAAGTCCAAAACATAGAGGAAAAGATGTGCACCCGAATGTACCCGGACTAGTGTAGACCTTAAGAGATCTTAAGACTCTTGATGGGCTTGATGCGACGCTCAGGCTCATCACCTTATTTTATGTGTTTCTGTTTTTCAGGGTAGTCATGGGAAGGTGTTTTCCGGTAGGCTGATTTCCAGCATGATGTGTCACTGGGACTTTCTCTGTAGAACATGATTAGAAAGCGGTTAGACTGAGATGCTTGAGAAACAGATAGTGATAACTCGAAGATAACTCGCTTGAGGAGGGACCAAATGCTGAGAATTATACCTGTTAGAGTTTCCCAAATTATTACATTTTAAGATTTTAATTAAACCCTGAAACCTCCACACTTGCTTTGAATACTAATGAAGCTTTTGGAAAGAGAAAGCTGTGAAACAATAGGATAAGAGTATTTTATACATTATCCTCCTTCCTGTAGAGAGGACAAGAGTTTGTCTTGGCAGAGTTAGAGTCCATGTCTGGTTTAATCTCTCCAACAGACATCATTGTTTAAGCAACATATTTCAACAGTCTCAAAATCAGATTGATTTCATTATGCAGAGTTCGAAAATGTAAGGAATTTACTGTTAGACCTGTTAGCAAACAAAGTCAGTGAGGCAACTATATTTGTATTGACTATTAAGCAATATTTTCACCATATTACCTCTACTGGGATGCAGTGAATGTTTGATATAGTGCACAGTTATTTTTAACCAATGCTGCTGTCATTGCAACAAAATAAGATTGAATGTTTATTTAATGTTTAATGTGTTTTTAAAAAATAACTTTTTCTTAAATCCATTAGGAATAATAGCCATATTTTTGTGACTGTATAAATGTAAAAAAAAAACCCTCTCAAAAACGTTTTGCATTGCATTGCACCTTCAACAATTTGTACTTTGTTGGGACCTCCAAATAAACAAATAAATAAACCCAATCCATATTTAATTATATGTATATGTTTGCACACACATATATCTCCTCATTCATCACTTAATAAATTAACTAAACTAAATGTAAATATAGTAATACCTGTTACTTTTGTCCTGTAAAATAGAGGTTTGTTAGTACTTTTTAGAGACATGTGTGCCTTCTGTTAGAAGGAGATACACAGTTGGTCAAGTTCTCAGGAGATGGATTGGCAGTAGACTGGAAAACCCCTCACATTCCAGACACAATGGGTAGAATGGATATGGAGACTTCACATGTTATGGATTCCTTGAGATCTGTGGCAATGTTTCAGACTGGACTAAATGTGAAGGGACAGACAGCTGCTGCGGTTAATGTGGATTATCCCACACTGTTCACTGTTACAGCCAGAGATTAATCTGGCACCAGTGAGACATGTTATCATTTAGTCACATTAAGTCATTGAACATTGTTTAATTTACACTTTGTTGTTGTTAAGGTCATTTGCATTGACTCTACCATTCTTGATCTCAAGAGGCTAAGGAAAGTTTCATGGCTTTCTTATTTTAGGGATAAGCACCAGTTAAATTAAGTTTGAGCGCTCATTTTTTAAAAGGCATTAGCAAGTGCTGAGGTTGAGGAAAACTTGAATTCTTTTTTCATTAGAGACTGGGACTTGCTACAGACTATCATTTATTTCTATTTAAGCTTGACTTTAATGTCAGGGTCCAGTGAAAATGGGTTCTGCACTGATGGCGCAAAAGAGCATTGCTTATTAAATTGTCATGGTGTCACACATTTGGAAGGAAGAAAGGCTTCCAATAGGCGGATGAAAGGAGGGCGGCTGTCATAAATGAGACAGTTGTTTGAACCAGATATTGTATCTCTGAAATGATTTTCTATTGCGTGATGATGGGAAAATGAAGAATTTTTACATTGTTTTGCAACACAGGTTATTTCTCAAACTCAATCAATTTTAAATTGAATAATAATAAATAAAAAAACACCCAGAATAAACGGAGCAAATTTTTTTTTAATTTTCAATATTTTAGGGCGTCTCAGATCGAAAAGCCACCTTAAACTGGTAGATGTTTTTTTTGTTTGCCTAAGCTGGTCCTAGCGGGTCATTAGCTGGTTCAAACGGGTTATAACCATCTTAGACTAATAACAAGTTTGGACCACTAATAACCAACTTCAACCAGCTGTCTATTATTAGCTGGTCCAAACGGCTCTCTAGATGGTCTTGGACCACCATGTTAAAAAAAACTGCTTGATTCCTTTTAAGGTGGTTTGTTGTTGATTTCAAGATGGTCTACCAGTCCGGACCAACTAGTGAATCAAGTTTAGGCTGGATTTTCCAGCAGGGTTTGTAAAACTATAGCACACAGGACAACCACCTGTCCTGCTAAATGCTGGTCAAGAGTTCACTCTGGGCAATACAATCCACTTTTACAGTTTGTTTGCTGAGTGAAGTAGACCGTGACAGAGGGGGTTCGGTGCCGTTTCGTTTGCCCCTGCTGGAATGTCAGTAGTTGTAAGGTGTAAAGCACAAAGGGCACACAAAAGCCCAATAACACATGCTAATGGAGTGTGTGCAATGTGTGCCTTCCTTGAAAAGGAAGAATCCATTCTTCCTTTTCAGCATCAGCATGAAACTGTCCTGCACTGACCTGACATGGATAAATCATTGAACTGGATCTGCATTGCTGGTTTTCTGCCCTTCTAAGGGTGTTTTCAGACCTGTAGATTACTTGCTTTGTTCCGAAACAGGGACTTAATTTGTTTCAATGTTGCATTTTCTTCTTGGTTTGGTTCGCTTTCACAAGGCAACATTTTAAAGAGTACCAAAATGTGTTTAAGCAAGTCACATGTGAGTAAACCTGTCCTCTTATTGGTCATTGTTCACCTGTTTAAGTTCTTCTGTGTGATCCATCAAGATGATTGACAAGTGCACTTCGTGGGCTTATTGTGGCTTTATCTGTAGCTTTCATGACACATGCAAACACTTATACGAATGTAGCCTGGGTTCCTAGAATCAAGGCTTCGTTGGGACTGCATTCTTGCAATGCACGGAGAAGAGCAATTACACGGATGAAGATGATGTCTTTTGTTTTCAACCACAAAAACTCACAGAATCAGATATTGCTGCATTTTATATTACACATTTCCCGTTATGAATAATGATACCGATTGGTTCATTGGTCCATTGGGTCGGATTGCTTTCTCACCTCAACTGAACCGCTCCAGAGTTTGTTTTCAATCGGCCCGAGACGACCTCGTTCAGGCGATCTCAGAGCGATTGTTTTGGTGCGGATCCGACATGATTTCCGTGTTCATATATGCCTAAACGAACCGAACTAAGGGAGAAAACACACCTGGTTTCCAAACAAACGCTCCAAACGCCCTAAGTGCACTTTAACTACCCTGCTTAAATCCGCAGCTGATCCTCCTACATGCCCCAGTACGGTTATAATAATCTCATTTAAAGTTGCATAGCGAAATATTTAGCCTTTCTGGTTCTTGTTGTGACCTATTAGCTGGCTTTAAGCTAACTTGGCTATCACAGAATGTGGATGTTTTTTATTTGCTATTGGGTGGCCATTTCCATGAGGATGTTGTACAACCCTTTCCCATTCTTTTTTTCCTCCTCTTCGTCATTCTCGTCTAGATCGTTTCCTGCTAGTAGCATCTTGTTCTATTTTCAGCTCATTTGGATGTCATAATGGGTTCCTCTCATCATCTGGCTGACATCAGGGCCGTCCACAACTGAATGACTTCGATAAGTTTGACCATTAAAGATAAATGTTTAATGCTTGTGAAACGGTAGCTCTTGGAAAGTGAGGTAAATGTTCCCCTAAGCTTTCCCACAGTCCTCCATATTACAGAGCCCTGTTGAGCATACCTGTAATTACACTGGAATCTGGCCTGTAAAGCTGCCAGTGTAATAACCACCAGGTGCAGACCCGAGACCTGCTGCTGAGGTGCAGCAGACACAACCTAATTCTCTACTCAAACATGTACTTATTAAATACAGCATATATGAGAGGGAGTTGGTCTGTGTACATCCTGCAATCTAAGATCTCCAAACTTTTGGTTTTTATGTGGGTCAATGGTTTGTTTTTGCCTGCTCTTTTTCCCCCCCAAATACATTTAATTCATACATAGAATAACTTGCATATACCGGCTATGTTAAGCATGTTTTTATGACCTGTCAAACTATCTTTACAGCAAAACCCAGTAGAGGCCATTCATACAGAACTAGAGATGCCTTTTTTAAAAAGTTGACCGCGCCGTGTAGAATGACGTGTCATACGCGAGATGCTAAAGACGTGAGACGTGAGCGCAACGGTAATACAGTACGGTAATAACGATAATACAGGCATTTGCGAACATATGAAAAGAGTTCAAAAAGGCATAAAGAAATAACATTGTCATATGCAGAGATTATGCAGAGATATGGTGCCCGCCCGCAAATATTATCAATAAAGCTAGCTTCCAAAAATGATATAGACAAGTAAGCCGTGATTAAAATCGAAATCGCAATATTGATCCAAAAAATCGTGATAGTACTGTTTTTGTCCATATCGCACAGCCCTACTGTCTAATTTATTTGAATGATATATATATGAATTAATAATGCATTATACAATACAGTTTCCACAAATACATGCAGCATAACTAATTTCAACATTGATCCACCCAATCAACATATTAGAATGATTTCTGAAGGATCGTGTGACGCTGAAGACTGGATTAATGATGCTGAAAATTCAACTTTACTATCACAGGAATACATCACTTTTTTTCATCAAAAATATATTAATAGAAAGCACTTATCTGAAATTGTTATAATATCTCACAATATTTCAGCTTTTACTATATTTGTGATCAAATAAATGCAGCCTTGGTGAGGATAATAGACTTCATTTAAAAACATACAAATTTGTAAGAACTTCACACACATGTGCTAAACTCCTTACAGTATTTTTTCTTTTCTTCATCTTGGACACTTTCATTCATCATTGACTGCTGTGTATTTTTAACATACATTTTGCCATCTCGACTGGCTATATTGGAATATTTAGGCTCCAGATCTCTTTGTTTCAAGCAATGTGCTTCCCTGTTCCAGTGGGTCTGGTTGTCTTTGCTTTGCTGAAGCCCTCTTAAGTCAAGATATCTGTCTGGCTCAAATGAAGTCGACTGGTTATCCTGTTGTTTTAGCTAACAATGGCAAGGAAGTGCTGGCTTTCAGAAGCAAACAGAGATATCTGACACGGGACATTACGCACACGCATAGCTGCTAGCAGACATTTAAGACTTTGACACAGTTTTAGGGACGTTTACGTTCAGATCTCTCTCTCCCTCACTGTCCTTCTGGCTTTCCCTCTCGCTTTCTCACACACATGCCCATGAGAATGGCAGCCTGCTGTGCAGAGCTGTTGGTGTCTGTAAACCAGTGGCCATGTGGAAGGAAAGGGCCTCATTACTACTCTGTCATTACGGAGCCGAGCATGCTGGAATGCTGCATGCTTAAAGTAAGACGGGTCTTGTAAAGAAGTTTTGGCTTTTGAAGTAAATAATCTGCTTATTGTTTCTGGGCTTGTAACTCGCTTGTTCATAATTTGCAGCTTGGCAATTATAAATAGAGGGTTGTTGGAAAGTGTCAATCACACACAGAGGAAATGGAACTGAGGAAATGTGTTTTTACTCAGCATGAAATCAAAATTCATTGTTTTATTGTAAACCATTCATCTGTGGCTTATTCTAAACCATAATAATGTCTTTCTTATTGTTTTATCAAAATTGTAATTACTTGCTTTTTTTCCCTTTTTGCCTGATGTTGTCAATTCCTATTTTCAACCTTTTAGCCACCTCTTATATGAAACAGTGGTCTTCAACAGGGGTCCACAGTGTCACTGCATATACATATATAAAACTGGCAGACCCCCTGCAGTGACACTGTAAACCCCTCTGTATATATATATAAAATGCAATGAATGAATGAATACAACATTTTATTTGTTTATTTACTATTTATTTATGTTTTTACTTATTAATGAATTTACTTATCTAGTTTATTTTTATTTATTTATATTGTATTTATTATTTAACATTTTAAATATTTTGTTTGTGGCGCTTTAACATGCTAACAACGTGCTGTTCTTTAGCTGTTTGCATGGTCAACTTTCTCTCTTTGAATTTATTTTATTTTTATTTATACATTTATTTGCTTTCATTAATATTCAGACAAAGGGTAAGGGGACAGAGAAACTGGAGCGAGGGAACAGGGCCAGCTCTTCTGCTGTGGTTTTTCAGCTCATGTTATGCATGCTGGGATGAAGTCATGCTGAGAGCAGCCAGAGACCTCTGCTCTGCTCTCCACTAGTGTTTTCTTTCCCTGTCTGTCTCACACACACAATCTGGCCAGCTGGAAGGAAGTTGTTTCTACAGGTGGGATATTCCTTTATCTCTTGCTCGCTCTCTGTCTTTTCCCTTGAGAGAGAGCTGGGAGGCCCCAGACTCTCTGTGTTTGTATGTACACAGTAACCACACACAGACAGAGATGGCTCACACACAAGCACTGGCACATTTATTTATTATTTTGAGCCCAGATGTTAACAGCATAGAACAATGACTCAGATTGTCTTCCCTGAAATCAGTGTCTTCACATCAGATTCAATCAGATTAAAAGCTTATCGGTTTGAACTACATCTGGAACGTGAAAGTGAAGTGTCATTTGTCATTAGTACCCCAAGGTAATAGTTCTCCAAAAACACACTGGCAGAAGTCAATCTGTTGAGGTTCCTGGACCTGCATTGGTTCTAAAGTTTGGTTCAGATGTTAAAGGGATAGTTCACTAAAAATGTAACATTTTTGTATTATTTACTTGCCTTCATGTGGTTCCCAGTCCATGATTAATATATATATATATATATATATATATATTTTTTTTTTTTTCATGCAGTTTCAAGAATGGCTCAAAAGAACCATAAATGTGCCATAAATAGTAGGGGTGGGAATCTTTGGTCACCTCACGATCCGATCCAATTCCGATTCTGGGAGTCACGATCCGATTCCAGAACAATTCTTTATCTACCTTTCCCCCCCTTATTAATTCATTAGTTTACATAAGTAATTAAGTACTTTTTAAAAAATAATTACAATTTATTTTTTTATTTTATTAAAACAGTTGTATGTTAAGAATTGTAAACTAATATAACTAATATAACAAATAATAAAGAGGAGCATAGAAAAATATAACAAACAACAAACAAAAAGTGCTTTCAGTAGCCTATAGATTATCTGAACGTTTTCCATTCAAGAACTGTGAGTGATTTTTCTTCATCTTTACTGTTGTTTTTTACTATGACATCATAGACTGCGGGAGATCTATTAAGCTGCATTCACGCACGCATCTCTTTTGAAATAAAAGAAGTAATGCGGTGTGTCCTGTCCGTTTAATCCCTTAAGACATAACTGGCTGTGTTTACGTTAATTTTGCACAAGTACATTAAAGGGGTCATATAATGCCATTTTTGTACAAGCTAATATGATTCTATAGAGTCTAAATTAAAACTTTGTAATATACTTTAATTAAAAATTCTCATTAGTATTGTAAGAAAACACTTATTTTACCTGGTCAAAAACCGCTCTGTTTTCAGCACGCCGTTTCAGTGCATAACATATGCCTTTAAATGATCATGAGCTGCGCTCACTCCGCCCCTCTGTTCTGTGTACACCGTTTGTAACACAATAGATTAATATAAATATTAAAGATTAATAAAACGATACACTCACTTCAGTTATTTTGGAGGTTCAGCAGGAACACGAATAGTTGGTACTTCTTAGCAAAACCAGCTTTATACTGACCCTCCTCGTTTATAAGCAGTCTGGTGTGTGAAATGATTCGCGCAAATATGAAAGCATTGACGTTGCTCGTGGGGAATATTCCCTTCGAAAACAAACTCAGCCACTGCGTCTTCAGCGGTTCGGATTTAGGAACATTAAAATGACTGCTGTGTTCGTTATTACACCCAAGAACAGAACACCACAATCGCTTAGACGCCATTCTGCTCATAGACAGTGCTCCAGCATATCAACAATGACCGCGCCGGTCCGGTCCGCGCCGCGCAGACTATGATTGACAGCTCGCTCCCTCACGAACGAGGGCGGGTCTGTGTTGAAACCCGGCTGTCAATCAACAATCGTGGGAGGGGCGTCCGTTTTATTGACGTCACAAAAACGAACGGCTCAATTTGAGGCAGGGGAAAACATATAAGGAGATTAAAACAAAAACACGGGATGGATTTTTATCATTATTTGATGTTTGTGTACAGGCACTGCCAACACACATTTCAGTACAATCAACTTGTAAAAGTGCATGTGCCATTATATGACCCCTTTAAACCACTACACGGAGTCGCACAGCCGCATGCGCGAGCAGTCTCACAAACAAAGCGCGCGTCAGCATTTGGAATTCGCCTTTGGCTAAGCCACACCCTAGAATGTAGATTGACCAATCACAGCGCAGCCAAGAACGAGCTCCCACAGAGGTCCGACACTTTTTCACAGCGCTCCATTGACTTTAACACAGGTGTCTCTTATTTTTGGTCTCGGCAGGCTATTACCGTCGTAGTTTTATCAAAAATATGCTAAACGTTGTGTCTGGGGCATTTGTAACACAGATACACGTTTCCCAGAGAGGTTGGAGGGGGTTGTCCGTTTTTTAACCTTCCCAAAACCGAAGTCAAATCCTGACAAGTGTCATCTAGCACACGCTTCTAATAAATACAACGTTATACTCACGTAGTTCGTTTGCTTTGTAATAACGATTATAGAAGTGAATAGAGACCTACCCAGCTTGCATGAACAGTGTTGCTCCTTGATATTGTTAGTCCCAGCCTTTGTCTTGATTAGTAGGATATGCGGTGGTTCATTTTTTGACTGTGACCGGTATGCTTTTGCCTCTATTTGGATGCCTTGTTGTTCCTTGCGTTTCACCTGTATGTCGTGAATATAGCCTTCGAACGTATATTGTAGCCCCTTTTGCCTACTTCTATCGGACACTTTATTTGCTGCTTTATAAAAGTTTGATAAAATTTCAGCAGGAAGAGCTGTCACAGCATAAGCCATGTTGATACCAGAGCCCAGATGAAGTTTGTTTGTCGGACGTAGCAACAGTAACTAAGGGGGGCGGGGCTTAGCCAAAGGCGAATTGAAAGCAGCCTTCTCTTAGTGAGGTTCATATTTTAAATATATTAGTCCACTGCATTCCAAACCACATAAATGATGACTTCGTAGAGCATTTGTAAGGAAAATACCGACGGGCGAGACAGCACACTTCAAGTGTAACATCAAAGAAAGCGCGCGTCTCTCACAGCGTATCCTGTGCAATGAAGCCTGTGAATGTCCTTGTAATTCGCTTCAACCTTTCCGAACTTTATGAAAGATTATTTTTACGGAAGGTTCGAGTCGTGTATGTGTGTGAGGAATTGGAAGCAAGCAGAATACGGGTGTTACTAAAAGCAAACTCAACGTCATCGCACATCTGGTTAAAAACGTTGGAGGATCGATTTTTTCTCCCACCCCTAATAAATAGTCAATATGACCCATGCAATTGTATTTCAAATAGATTCAAACCTGAATGAACACACAACACAAGTAGATATTTTGTCCATGTAATCAAGGTCCAATGTGGTTTTGGACCCCACTGACTTTCACTGTATGAGCAAAAACAGAAGAATAAAAGTATACAGGTTGGGAATAGGATGAATGAACTGTGTGAACCATTCTTTTTAAAGCCTGATTTCAGTGTAGTGTATATATACTGGCCCTAATATGGCTGTCTCAGTCTTATTTCCAGAATGAAGCACCATCCTTTTTTTCTGGTTTCTCTGGGGTGCTTTAAGCATAATGGTTTTAAGGAACAATTCTGACATTGTTTTTATGAAGCAAATGCATGAATCAGAATTTAAAAGTAGAGAAAGATGAATCCAATTGGAATGAGCTTAGAGAGAGAAGTGAGATGAGTAAGAGTCTGAGAAAAGGTTTGCGACGCGTCATTAACTTCAAGGGGTGACATTTTTGAAAGTGCCATTTGACAATATGGAATTTTGGGTATGTTAAAATATGACTCATGAATAAACAGAATGCTTTCGTATATATTGCATTTTCAAATATTTACAATATTACATGAAGCTAAGAAGTCATGCATGTTATGAAAGCATTTATAGATTTATGCGAGTCAAAGTTATGAAACAAACCGTTAAGTTTGATTGTGTGACATGTTTGCGAGTGGAAGTCCATTTGGAATTTCTTTGGAATTCCGCTACTTCCCCTCTAGGCTTTAGGTGAGGTGCATAGAGACTGGTCCAGACCAATCCTATCTGTTACATCAACGTTTTTGTGTGCGTGTTTTAAGGACGTTGAAGTGTTTTCTGAGAGTTTTTACCTGTGGTTTGAGCACAGGTCAGATTCAGGACAAGTGCTGGCATGCTTCCATTCTTTAATGCTAATTTTTTTCCCTAAGGAGCAGTAGCAGCCCATCTGAGAGAGAGGGGAAGTTAGTTCTTGCCCTGGTCTGACTACATCTTTTTCTGTCAGGACAGCTCAGTTTAACAAAAGGGTCATTTAGTGGACAAATCAATACAGTTTTAACATCTTTGCTTCAAATTTATTTATTTTATTTTAAGCATGTTGCTTTTTGCAGTTGCTCGGGTGTTTGAGCCGATCCCACCTTTAGTACTATGCTTTCTGTTTTCTCTCTTTTTCCCCCTGTCCCTCATTCCCTCTTCGGCTTTTTGTTCTTGGCGTGGCAGAAGGAATGTGCTGGGTTCATGGTTTCAATGTGAGATGGATGACCAGGCTGAGGGACCACAGGCTGACCTCATGGGGGAGGGGTGTGAGGAACTGGCAGAGAAACCGTAAAAAAGTACAATTAGTTCCCAGAAACTAGCTCTCAGAAATTTGGGAATTATGCTGCAGAGTGCCAGCTTACGTTCTTCTGCCCCTGTTTCATTAATGGTGACCTTTTCAAGATTGCTTGTTTTATACCACACATATATATTCTGATATATTTCAGAGACAATTTATATTTCAGAGATGCGAGTGAGAGAAGATGCACGTGGTGTAATGTTCATCAAATGTTTCTTTTGCTTAAAGGATGGATTTTAAATGAAAGAAACGTGTTATCCACTTCTTTGTGTTTCCCTTCAGAGCCCCGTTTTCCTCTCTCGACTCCCCCTCAATTCCTTGTTTTTTGTGTTTTTCCTTGATTGTGCCAGTTGCAGATTGAACTAGCTGGCAGAGTGCTAGTGGAATCTTGATCAGGGTGTATTTACATGGAGACAATGGAGCATGCTCAAGTGATTTCTCCCTCCTATCCCCTCGTCCCTCCCTATCCCCTCTCTCTCTTAAGCTGTGATCTCTTTCCGAGGATCGCTGTCCCTTCAGAGAAAAGAATAATTGACCCTGCCCGCAGCAGCCGTCTGTCTACAGTAAAGTGCCGTGAATGGAGCCCAGACTTCATATCTGTTCGCGAGCAGCAGCCTTCTCTCAACGCCCCCTGCACATAATCAGCTCCTCCACGTTCTTCATCCCTCTATTCAGCGCCGGCCTGACGTGGCACACCCCATCTGTTCCCAACCACAACGTTATTCAAATGAAAAATGACCTTGCTAAATGGGGTGGTGGTTGAGCCCACCTCCATGCGTCCTCTGAGCATGCGAGTGCTGCGGAGCAGAGTTGATTGTGTGTGTGTGTGTGTGTCTCTCCATGCATTCTAACACATTGAATCTGCAAATCAATCTAGAATAATTGAATTAATATTTTACAAAAATAATTATTTAAATGATAATTATTATGATAATTATGAATAAATTATTATAATTATTGTTATTATTAATTATGATTACATGTAATAATACATATTTGAAAATAATTCTCAGTAAATATTAAGTATTAATAATTAAATTACATTTTAATTATTTAAATGATGTCTTAGGGTGTGTGTGTATATATATATATATATATATATATATACACACACACACATTTTATTTAAATATAATCAAACACATTAATAGATTTAAATAACTTTTTATTTATGATTCCTATTTTATATCCAGCCATTATATACAGCAGTTTAAATTTAAATAAATGTAGTTATTTTAAAATATGAATTAAACGAATTATACATTTATAATTATTTATTTAAAATTATTAATTGCATTATTATACATTATATTTTGAATTTTACATTATAATTATTATATTATATTCTCATATCCATTCCTATTTTATATCCAGCAGATTAATGCACAATTTATCCACTTCAATCCATCGCTTGCATTCCCCCCCCCGCTCAAAGTTTACACTTGCTGGATTACATGCAGTCAGTCATACATGTTGTGTTTTGGTTTCGCCTGCTTTAGCTAGACTGTCAGCCCATGAGAGAAGGACGTCAAATTTTTCTTTCAAATCAAATGCTGCCCTTATAAACCCCCCACAACCACCATTAAAAAGTGACCTTATTTTTTACCTGACTGTCACCTTTATTCATCTATGAAGATTTAATTCTGCCTTTGTTTAATATGAGTGAGAAGTGAAATATGATAAGATGATGAATAAGAGCCTCTTTAGCGCCTGAAAATTCTAATGTCGTCTTTAAGTGAAATACAGGAATTGAAACATTGCAACAAGAAGTTTCCCCCGAGCTCAAAGCGGAGGATATTTAGGAGTTTGATTTTCTGCCTCTTTTTTGTCCTGTGACATTTACTGCATTGTTGTGCTTTACTGGGTGCAACTTGATTTTCCACTTTTGCTCATCAGGGGTGGTCTTAGATGCCTTTACCTGGTTTTCTAGCAACAGTAAAAGGAAATGCGAATACACAGTTTTTAAGCAGCCATGCAGGGGTTCCCAACGGGCCGTAGAGTTGACAGCAAGATAAAGGCCATGCTTTGCTCCCCCGGCCCCCACGGTAAAGGGGTGGTAGTGTTGTCCGTGTTCTGCAATGATGGCAGGAAGAGTGGGCTGGGGGGATTAGCTTTGGCTCCCTAGTGCAGAAACCCAAGTTCACTTAAGGAGGAGGGCTGTGTGACAGAATTAAGAGGACGACCTGTGGTGCTGCGGATGAATTAGACTATTATTGAAGCCTGTTCATCAAAGTGTGATGTGAGCTTGTGAAGCTGGGAGAGAGAAAGAAAAAAACTGGGAGCGGGTACGAGAAATATAGGAAAAGAGTTTGGCAGCACAACAAGTCTTTCCCAGTATTACCAGGTTTGGGAAGCTAGATAGGCCAAAGTGACATTTAGCCTGCCACGCTTCATTCTGCTTTGCAGGAAACCGGGTGTCAGTGGGCTTGTCACAAGCGGCTCTGTAATGGGGTCAGCTGGACGCGGCTCCAAGGTTCTGAAGCCGGAACATGGTTTTCCGGGAGGGACCGTGGGTTAATCTGGAACAAATAATGAACCAGGTCAAAGAGACAAGGCCACATGTCTGCTGATTATTCACAGAGATTTCCTCCTTAGTCTGTGAGGTTATTGCTCTAAAACCTCCTAACCAGGCTTGATCCTGTCTTCAAGGTTTCTTTACATTGCTGTGGATACCTTGCCTTGGATACTTGGCTAGGAAAGGAAAATATGGAAGGAGCAAATCTGAGATGAGTTATTTATTTTGTAGGTATTTTTCCTTTTGAGAACATACATTTTGGATTATGAGATTGTTATTTGGCAGTTTGATTCAAAATAGATATTGTATTTGACTTTTATTTGAATTGTTTTTACAGTTTTTATTCTAATTCTATTTTATTAATAAATTATTTAGCTTGTTTAATAACAAGGCATTTCAGGTTTCAAGGTACTAATTTCATTTATTTTTATTTATTTATTTGATATTATTAATTTTAGATGCTCATTTTACTTATTTTGTATCAGTGAAATTCCTTGCTCATGTGGTAGGAATAAGTGTTAAATTAAACGGTAAAACCCATTCTGATTCTGTGATCAGCATCACATCTCTCCACCTTTTCTCCATTCATATGAGCTGTGGCTGATGAAGTCTGATGTGTACAGATTGGGGCTGTGTAAATGCTTGCATACTCTTACTGCTGGGACTTTGATGTGGGCCAAACAGTGCGTTTAGTGGGTACGGTCGGCAGCTCAGTGCCTGTCACCGCTGGCCCTTTATTTGGCTTTGTCCTGCATGGGAATTTCATTAACATGCCTCTCTGTTACCTCTGTTTGTGTTTGTTTGACTCCCATTTGAGAGATTCCAACAGGAATTGTTTGGGAAACATATCAAAGATCATCCAGGAAGTGGTTTGTTTTTATAAAATATTTTAATTTATTGATACTGGGTTCTTACGGCAAAATGTTTAGGGACAGAACTGCTGTTTTCCTAATGGAAAGTATGAAAACTACACAAGCTCTTTGATCTGTATTTAGTCACCTTCAGTTATTAGAGAAGGATTTGGTCTTGCATCTAGTTTGGTATGGATGGGGACAATCCCACTTCTACAAAAGTCACTTTAAACTGTGTAAACAGTCAAACCTTCTATTGACAATTGTTGCACCTCCGGCTGTATTTTCTCACGGGGCCCCCAGGGGTGATGGTTACAAAAGCCCCTAAATTAAGTGACATTTGGCCCTCCCCCTTAAGCTGCTGAGAGAAGGGGGCAGAAGATGCCAAACAATTCCTTTTTAGGTGTTTGCCAGCAGTCTTATTCTTCAAAAATCAGCCCATTAGGTGTATCTTTCATGACAAGGCTGATTTCCAGCCCACGGATCTCATAGCAAAAATTGACACTATTTTCTTTGTTAGAGCGTAAACATAAAAAAGTAAACGATTAACCCGTGCAAGTTAATACACAGAAAAAAATGTTTGTTGTGGTAATCTTTAATCAAAATCTGAAAAGTTGCTTCTGCTCTGGAATGGCGTTCTCTCTCTAATGATGTATGATTGATGGCTTGAGTTGAATATCCTTAACCACGGCCCTCCAACCGTCAGTCTGCTACGAGTAAAGCCGGGGTCACACTAGACTTTGAGCATGTGAAATTTCTTCAGACGCTGCATGGTCATGATATGACGTCACGCTCTGCAGCATCTTTTTTAGTAACATGAATTCAACATATAACAAATAATTATACACTCAAAATGTAAAAACTATCTACTCGACTTCACTGCAAAAAATATTGTTCTTTTCATTCAGCTAAGAGGTCACGCCTTGACGTATCGATCTTCTACTGGTCACACATCCTCACGTGATGCGAATTCGTAGTTCAGAGTTCACCAAACTTGACCTTTGGAACGCAGCGAAATGTGAAACTTTTCGTGAGCTTGCATTTCCGGTCTGACGCACTCGCATGCGTATGAATGGAAGTCAGTGGAACAAAAAGTGCAATGTGACCGCCCCTTAAGAGATGGAGAGGAGGTGCGCTAAAATAAAACCCCGCCCTCTATTCAATATTGCTTGGCAATACGTCACAACACTGAAGTAAAGTCGGTTGCAACTTTTGGTTCACGTGGATTTTAAAGTCAGACACTTAATTTGACATGTTAATTCTTTTAAAGACTGGTGGAGTACTTTGCAGTCCTGAAATGAGCTTGAAAAGAAAAAGTAGTTAGGTAGAGGACAGGCGAAAGGAAGTGAACGAGTCAGGAAGTGTGCTTGAGACCCCTTATGAATTTATCTACACTTCTTCAAAGAGCCTCATCTAAGTGCTCAGTTCCTTTTAAGCTGCAGAAATCTACACAGAGGGAAGCATCATCCTTTTCCTCCCAACATATGCCCTGGAAGCAGACTATTTAAAGCCTACATCCATACTCTGTCAGAGTTTGACAGATGGGCCTGAAACCGCTCAGCCTTTTTACTGTCCGATCCTCCCCGGTGAAAAGCTTGCTTTCAGACAGGCAGCTCAAAGGCTGCCATAACAGTGACTCGGAGATGAGTGCCCTTATCGGTTTGCAGTAATCTGATTACTCTGACATCTGTGGGACAAAAGAAACACTACTCCTGCAAAATGGTGCTTGCAGAACCCTGGCAGAACCCCAGAGAAAGGGATAATAAAATTCCTTTAGGTGGGCATCAATGTGAATAGATTGTGCCCTGACTCGCACGCCTACACGTTACCGGAGGCATGTGGGCAGAAAGCTTTGTCGCAGATTACAAAAAGACTGGACGTTCTTGTAGCGATTTATTGTACACACGCTGATGGTTATGAAATGTGGGGTGAGCAGCCAAATTAAAGTACTTATTACAGTGGTGAGAGAATTATCTGTCGACCATGCATTAAAAATGTGAAAATGTATTTCGAACCTACAGATATAAGGATCACAATGGTTAACAATTGTTTTTTTTTGGTTTGTGATTGTTTTATTTTATTTTTTGCATGTCATGTACAGTTAAAAGTAGTCCAACTTTTAAAATCCCATCGCACCCCCATGCATTATTTCATTATGTTCTGTTTTTTTTTCACAAACACCCCTGAAAAAACATCTGATTTGAAGACAGACAACCAACTAACGAGACTATTTTGAATATATGTAGCTTTGCACATCCCTGGAAGATGATAAGCTCATACTGGGAGAAATCACACCTAGAGCACAGAGGTTTCTGAGGATTAAACTAAAAGAGCTTTCGAGACTGGAAAAACTGTTAAAATAATTTCTAAAGACTTTTCCATGCAGATAAACTGGAGCGAATGCAAAACCATTTGTTACTTCATCTAGGAGTGGCTGTCTAACTAAAATCCCCAAAGTAAGGCAGATTAAACTTCAGAAGGTCATGAAGAACTAACAGCTATGGATCTGCAGGTGTCTTTTGTGGTGCTCTTGCTGATTTCTATGAATCATAAGACTTTAAGGGCGTTTTCACACCTGAAAGTCCGCACCAAGGTCCGAACCAAAGTTCATGTTTTGATACATTTTATACATTCGGTAAGTTTTGGTTGGGTTTCACATTGCAATTATGCGAGCGCACTAAAGAACTTTACGTGACATACTTGCGCCCTGTCGTCATCATCTATGTGGGCTGCATCTTGACATTGATTGGTTTGTAAACGGACGTGCGTCTGACGTCAGACAGACCCTAACAAAGAGAACATCTCACATGTATAAAGAAACACTTTATTGATTTCTATTAGCAGATTGTGCCTAAGCATGAGAGAATAGTTACAAACCTATAATTATAAACAATCAAAATTAGCCCAATATATTTTATTTATTAAACTAAAAAAACTCATTTCAGTTGTAGCACAAACTGAGGGGAGTTCAGTGGTTTGGGACTGTTTTGCAGACTTGATAGCCTGCAGTCACTGAGGGATTAGAACACTTAATAGTGTTTAAAAGTTAATGGCATGAACAAACATACAAGCTTAAATGTGAAGTCATTTTTTTTTTTTTTTTTATGTCTCTTGTCCTTCTGTAATATGCATGCAGAGTAGGGGTGTCGCAATATACCGGTATTGACGATAATCGTGATATTCAAAGCTTGAAATATCGACATCGTGTTAATTTAAAGTGTGGCAATATACCGGTATTGGCGATAACCACGATGTTTAAAATGAATAGGACTTTTATGATAACATGACACGTATACTCCAGCGCCAGTTGAGGTGGCAGTATTGCACCCGCTGACATCTATCAAATGAGAAGACGCAGCGCGCGCCCGCGCAGCCACTCTGGTATGGGAGTTCTTCGGCTTCAAAGAAAACAGCACTTTAAAGGGGGTCGCACACCGGACGAGAAGCGCAGGGAATTCTTTAAAATTCGAACACATTATTTTCTAGGAGTTTACACACACCATCGGCACCATTCGGCGTCTGTCCGCGACGCCCAGCAATGGCTCGGATTTTCAGGTGAGATTCTCAAATCATTCAGTTAACGGATGCGCTCTGACTGAGGTAAAGTGTTCAGACTGCAGACTTAGCAACGATTGTATTTAATTGTACAGTACAATCATAACATAATACAGACATGATCTTAAGTTCATAATGTCCTTAAACATAACAATATTGCTGGCCATGAACTGAGAAAGTGCGCGTCAGGTGTGCTACACGCGACGCGGCGCGGAGTTGCGCTTCTCGTCCGGTGTGCGATGTGTAGCCACCAACCTTTGTACCCATCTCCGTGTCCATCACCCTGCGGATTACGTTATTTTACAGAGAGTAAATTGCGATTATTTTACTAGTCATGGAATGGGAAATGTGACATTAACCTGTTAACAGCGGGTTTTTGTTTTCATATGTTTAAATAAAGGGTGATTATTAAGTAGCCTACCCCGTTTTCTTTACTCGTCTTATTTTTGTATTTTTGTATTTGCACTTGATTTGTTTTGTTCAAATCTGCATGACTTGCACCGACGCAACAATAGGTTTAAGAGCTTTTCAGTTTCAAGGTCTCCAGTTTGAAACCAGATATACTTCACATGCTTGTCTTACTTCACAAAAATGTGCATTCAAATATAAGAACGCAAGAAGTAAAAATGCAAAAAAAGAAAAATTAAATAAACAAAGTAAAAATTTATTTGACTGATTTGACATTTTTTCCCCCAAGGTTTCTATAGATATCGCGATATATCGATATCGTGAATTATTTTGGCCGTGTATAACCGTGGTGTGAAAAATCTAACATCGTGACAGCCCTAATGCAGAGATACTTCATCCTGACCAATGGCATGAATTTAGGGATGAAATATGTTAGTCCAACCAATGGAAGACGGGGAGAGTGAATTTGGAAACCTTTATGAATTATTTTGCAATACCTGATGCTAGTGGCAGAGAAAATACATACTTCACCTTTAAGAGATGATTAGTTCGTGTACATTTAAATGTGAATGTATATGGAAATATGAATGTTTCAAGACATGCATAACTAATTGAATGTGAATCAACATTTATTACGGACAATTCATGCAGGACTCACAGGTTTTCGCTTACCCCTAACTATGTATAGATGTGTAAATTTGAATCTGATTGGTCAACTGTTTCTTCACCTCTGCAGTTGTCCTGGAGCGGGACCTTGTCCTGTAGCCCCACCCTGCATACATCAGCAGTCTGCAGGTGTGCTTGTGTTTGTGAACGTCGATGGGAATCCTTTTCTCTTTCTGATTCCTTTAACAACCCCAGCATGACCTCTGGATTCACCTTTTAACCTCCTATTGGATTCATCTTTCAACACACAAGCTCCACCCTGGTTCACTCTGGAGTAACCGTCAGCTGAAGGAAACACTTAATAGCATCTTCTCTCCTTGTATTAGTTAATATTTGCATTTTATTTCATGATCATGGGGGGTTTGGTTCTGTAGACAGTCAAATGAAAGTTAAATCTGTTTCGTAAGGCTCTTTTAGACATTTTTAGCATTCTTCTCCATTCTGTGCTCCGTGCTTGATGGACGTTTGGTGGATGTTCTGAAAGAGCAGGTGTTCGGTTTTTGGAGGTCTCTCCACTGCTTTATCAAAAACAAGAGATTTCATTCACCTTCTTTACCACAGAAGTTCAAACATAACTGTGTTTGTACAGTTTTTCTGTTAGCCTTTCAGGGAACTCTGAAGGTAGAAGTCTGGGAGCCGAGAGGAGTGGAACCACAAAAAGACGGTGACTGGGCTTATTTTTGCCTTTCATTCGTGTTGGCTTTAAGCCTGTCCTCCACTAATGGGTCTGGATCTTTTCTTCTTTCAGTCACGAGTTCAAACAAAGATTGCAGAAAGGAGTCATGCAGGGACTACATTAATTGCTACCTGCATCACAAAAGGCTTTGCAAAATGCGGTGGTATGGACACAGGTGTTTCAAGAGAATATATAGAGGGGAGATAGACCAGGAAGGGGGAATTTGTTTAATGGAATATGTCCAAACTCAGTTTTGAGTTGTTGTGCTTATGTACTCTTATTCCTCCGAGTCTTTCTTTTTTCTCTCTGTTCCAGCTGACGGGTCATACAAAGGCAAACTCTTCCCCCACAGTTCAGTGAATGGTTTGTTGGGTGTGTAGTGGTGAGACAAACAGAAAAAAGACAGCTGAAAAAAAAAAGCATTGAGCTCAAACAATGCATGGAGGACTTTCTACCATTACAAACTTCCTTCATTGTTTACAGATAATTTGTTGTAGCTTGAGCCACTGAACCAGCCATTGTAAATGTGGAGTAGTATTGCGTTGTTGAACAAAAGTGCTTTTTTTCTTCTGTGGATAAAAGTAACACTGTTTAATGAGGGGACCTGCTGTCAAAACTTGATAGTTTGGTGCTCAGTGTGCTTTTGCAAATCATGGCTAATTGGTGTTTCAGAGGAAATATTGTGGTAGAACCAATTATTTATTTATTTATTATTAATTTACTTTTTCATAGCCGGCAAAAATTATAGGCTGAAAATGGCATTTTCAGCTTTTTGGCTTAAAGTGAAAAACGGCGGAAAATATGAGCCAAAAATATACAGTATGTCATACCACTGTGTTCAGCGCTCAGGTTTCACTCTCGTTTTAGCCAGTATCACTGCGTGAAGTGACGCTCCGCTCAATATTCTGCTCTATGCAAGTGGAGACCTCAGTTGCTCATGGTCCATGCGAATGTTTCACTCATGTACCGCTCATGCTCATTGGAAAAGCAAAGTCCACTCAAATTGCGCGCCAACATGAAATTTCTATAGCATAGCAAACTTTTTTCTGTTTGCAATAGCCCTATTCTGTGCTGTAACATGGTGTGGTATAGCCGTGCTGGGCAACGCTGGTAAAATGACGCTACTCTCTCGTTCACTGCTCTGCTCACATGCTCTGATAATAATAGCTTTGTAGGACTATACATTATCTGGATAATTGGTCCAAAAATAAATCTGTTAAATCTGATTCTGTTGTAATAAAAGAATAATATATTGATATTTAATATTAATATATATATTTTTTTCCAATATTAGTGTGTTACTTTCAATAAAGGTGTGGTTATTTTATTTTATCTGCTTATATTTTTAAATTCAGTATCATTAAATTATGGATTTTTTAAAAAAAAAAGCTAATATTTATACAAAAAAAATCATTTAAAATAAGAAATAATTATTAAAAAGCTGTTTCGATTTTCAGCCAAGTGCATCCAGATTTTTCATTTTGGTGCATCCCTACTTTTTCACCTTTGCATTTGTGTTTACATGGAAACAGCTTTTGATTTTTTTTTGAAGAATGAGATGATCTTTTGTAGGAAACTGGGAGAAACAGGCATGAAATGAATGAAATTATTTAGGCCTATTCACTTTATTATTATTTGTAAAATATATATATCAAAAGTTCATTGCCCCAAATCAGCATCTCAAGGAATTTAGTTTTTCTTTCAGATTCATGAGGACTGCTTTGTTTGCCAAGTACAGTGTTTAAAAGCAGACTCCTCTGATAAGAGTGTGTTTGAGGTTGGAAGTTAGAGGTTAGAGTGAGTCAGTGTTTACGTGCTGGGTTAGTCTCCATTCAAAAGCATGCAGATGAACTTTGATTAAGGAAATGCCGGGTGAAAAAGTCATCATGACATGGTGTTTGCAGGGAAGGGAGGGAGAGAGTGAATAAAATGAGCTGTCATACGTCAAAAAGACAATGCTGTCACAATATAAGGAGTTTTATAGTACATTGCGTACAACATATCGACAGCACCCAGGTATCCGATGCAGTGTATAAGGTGTTAAACAAGCTATAGGACTTTGTAAATCAAAATAAATAAATTGTAATCAAGTCATAAAAAGCACAAGCTAGTCTAGTCTTTAGATAAGATGCCTTGTTTTGTTATATGACTAGAGCAAGTTCTTCACTCTGTAAGTTATTTGCTCTGAACGAAGTACATGACCACATAGCTATCACTCCGCAGAGATATTTCATTTATGATGTGAAAATTTTCCTGTGTCATGCTTTCTCTGTAATAATGTGGTTTGTGGTAAGAAAGTGAATACATTTCAAGGCTATATTTGAAGCGTTTTGTTCACCCTGTCTGTCAAGTACAGACAATGACCATATGCTTGTTCTGAAGGCCACAGATTCCTTTCTCCTGCTGAGTTCAGCTGGCTGCTCCACTGAGAGCCCTGTAAAATAAACCATGCTAAGTGGCCCTTTCAGAGCTGATCTCTTATCAGCAAGCCTCTCATTTGCAAGGTGTTACAAGTTCAGTAAGTATATTCTCCCACTTCTGAAACGTTTAACACCTAAAGAAATCAATATTACATTGACTAATGTGTGATGTATTCTCACATAAAATTAAGTCTTCAACAGGGTTACTATAGTTTTTAACTTTTTTTTATTTACTTATTTTTTTCTTTTCATTTTGTTCTTTTTTTATTTAGTTTTCCCTCATGCATTGTTGGTTTAAAGTTTTGTAGATTTTATTTTATTTTTAATTTTAGTATTTTAGGGCTGACAACGATATATATACCATATGAATATGTAAATACATATACATATGATATATATATATATATATATACGATTTTTTTTTGGAAATGTCATTAATAGTATTTCAATATTGGCAATGACAACCGAGAACTATTGCTTTTGCATCCACATCAATAGGTGGCAGTACAATCGTCATGGCCTCTGTCAATTTGGTACCTTAAGATGTCAAAAAATCATGCACCTGTAAACCAAACAGGCAAGATAAGTACTGAGACTTGGCTAGCCTTGACTTGTGGCAGTCTACCTTTTGCATTAGGAGCTGAACCACTCCAATTGACCATGATAACTCACTCATTTCCCCACTACTGCTATTCATTACTCATTATGGTCACCCAAGGTCATTTCGTCAACTGTGCTGTTAATGAAATGTCTACCCGTTAACTCAGCTTCTGGGCTCTGTTCCCACCACAATCCCGAGCCTCCATGTGGCAGGAAATTCTAACTAATTGCAGTCCAAATTAGCCACTTAACCCATGCGCACGCACTTAGCGCATTCTGCGGTAGCCGCCCCTCCCACCAGTTGCCTGGTAACCTGGAAAATGTCAATGCAAGATACCCCGCTAGGCAATGTTAACCTCTGTCACCAAGTATGCTACTTTTGACAGCTCTTATCCACAACCGATCCGGGAAGCAGAGCTTTCGTGGAGCTGGTCTGAGGGAGACCTCGGCTCACCCCTTGCGGTCAGAGAAAGGAAAAGAAAGCCGGCCATTTCTACATCTGGTGTCAATCACCAGATCCAGCCGGAGTTGGGAGAAGGCCAAGTTCAGTGTACAACAGGCTGGTGGTTAACTGGAAGTAATGAAAAGCAGACGTCTCCCACATATGGTCTGAATTGATAAGGCATGTCAGGAGATTTTGCATTTCCAACGAATGACAAAAAGCCTGGTGCACCTGTCACATCATTAGCTTTTCCTTAAGAAGATTCAATTATAAACTTATGTGGGCCGTAGTAAAAAAATAACATCTGTTTTTCATTTTCAGCCATACATCACCAATCCTTCCACTTTCTTTTTCATGTCTAAAAGTGAATTATGTGGTTTGTTGGCAATTATTTTACCTCGTTACTCTAGATCGGCCACTTCTTTTATCAAAGTCTCTGATTATGGTAGGGGAAAAGGAATAACCCAGGTTTCAAGTACAATGACAAGTTGGGCTCAACTGACATAATTTATGGCATAAGTTGTGACATGTACCATTGGTTTGGTAAATTTTCACAGACAAAATCTAGCTATTTCAGTAGGAATCTGCATGTTTGGGAAATTGATGAGGGCAAAACATCTTCGCTCACAGACTTTTGCAATGGTTTCAAGTCGGAGCTGTACTTCATACATCACTACACATTTAACGGTAGACGAACCTTTTTGCCTGTGAAATTTTGAATGTGACCGCACCTTAATGTTGATTTACCACAAAATAATAAAAAAATGTATAGAAATTTACAGAACCAAAGTTTATAATTTTATAAAAGCACTTACATTAACTCTTTTTTTGTTAAAAGGTCGTTCCGTCGTTATGGAGGTATGCTGTTATGATGACTAAAGTCATGTTATCACGCATGATGTTTACGTCTTGTGACTATGCTACCGGTATTTTAATATTTACTAATTGGCCCCATTCACTGCTGTGCCCCAAGTGCCTCACTGTAACCCAGACTTTTTTTTTTTAAAGAAAGGGAGGGAGTATTTTTATTCGTGGTAAATAACATTTTGCCAAAAATGCTGTCGATTAAGCTTAACTTGTACTAAACCTGGAATATTTAAAATAAAAAAGGCAGGTTAAGGTGCTGGGAAACAATAAAACTCCTGCAGCAGCTCTGGCAGATGCCTGGAGTTGCAAAGAAACTGCTTTCCAGTGGCTCAGTCTGGAGGGAGATATTGCAGAATAACAAATAGCCGGGAAAAAGCTTTGCTCGTGTTCACAGAAAGCTCTGTCTTTCTACTGGGTCTCTTGACACTTCATATCTGAACTCGGGCATATCTTCAAACAGCGTGGCCCCCGGCCAGATAAGAGAAGACAGGATGTGGAATGTTACAGATTTGTCCCCCCTCTCCTTTTGTTCCCACTTTGTTTTCACATTCTTACTTAGGTTTTTTTGTCCTTCTCTTCTGTCTGAGAGCTCTAGGAGGATGTGATGTCATTAGACTGGAGTGGACTGATGGGTTGTTGAGATAGACTAAGTGGGCTGCTCTCATCTTCATTCCCACAAATGATTTTACAGCTGCCACTATGGTTTTAATGAACCTTAATCTTTTAAATGTTGGGGATATTCCCAGTTCAAGAATGACTGTCACAGTACACTCTTTTGTAGCCCCAATTTACCGGGTCCATTACAAGTTAAGCTCATTCGACACTGGCATTACGATGATTAATACAAAAGATAATTGCAACTTGTCCCGTTTTCTTTAAAGACAGCAGAAATTTATATAAATCTATTTTATTTAAAAAAGGTATTTAAAGCAGAAATAAATCATTTTATAAAACTTACACTGCTAAAAATTTGTGTATAGTAAAACTGTTTGTCTTTTCTATTTAATGGGTTTTAGGTAATATGTTGTCATTTCAGGAAAGTTGGATATAACTTTAGACCGAAAATGTTAGAAAGCGATTTTTCTGGGGGGTTTCACACTAAACACTATGGGCCCTATTTTAACGATCTGAAACGCAAGTGTCAAAGCGCAAAGCGCAAGTAACTTTGTGGGCGGATCCCGGCGCTGTTGCTATTTTCCCGGCGGGATAAATGCCTCTTGCGCCTGGCGCAAATCTAAAAGGGGTTGGTCCGAAGTAGCTTCATTATTCATAGGTGTGGTTTGGGCGTAACGTGAAATAAACCAATCAGAGCGTCATCTCACATTCCCTTTAAGAGCAGGCGCGCTTGTTCTAAAGCGGATTCCTATTATAACGGCGGATTTGCCAGGCGCGCGCCAGGAGCGGTTCACAGCCGAGGAGAGCAACGTTCTCGTCAGGGCCGTAAAACACAGAGAAGTGACATTGGGGATGGAGAAACCCACACAAATTAACTTCTGTTAAACAGGCGTATGATAATTTGCGTAAATGTGTAAGCTTCATGTATGCTTTTACAATAAATTATCTATCTATCTATCTATCTATCTATCTATCTATCTATCTATCTATCTATCTATCTATCTATCTATCTATCTATCTATCTATCTATCTATCTATCTATCTATCTATCTATCTATCTATCTATCTATCTATCTATCTATCTATCGTAGCCTAATAATGTATGATTTGCAAAAATGAAAACGGCTGCTTAGATGAGAGAATCAAAGTGTATGCGCGTTGTGCACACGCTACATTGATTATGGCCAAGCATGCGCCCTTAAAATAGCTTGATGAACAACGCGCAACGCGCCACTGACTTTAGACTACTTTTTTTCTGGTCAGTGGCGCAATTGTTTTATAGAACAGCAAAATAGCATGAGGGAAAGTTTGCGCCGGAACACGCCTCCTCTTTGCGCTGAACCGCCCCGGGGAGCGCAAGTGTATTTCTTAGTTAACCGACGTGCGTCTGTGGAGGGAAAAGTCCGCTTTGCGCGGGTGCAAAATAGGAATGATAGGCTACATGCGTCAGTGTACAAAGTCATTTGCGCCGAGTGCAAGATAGGGCCCTATATGTTAACATGCAGATTGTTAAACATGCAGATTCAGTTACAGATTTTTACTATTATTATTATTTTTAATCTTTTTGACAAATGTGGTTCATGTACAGTATATGAAAATCATTGTAAATAATGGATTTTCATTTTTGGGTTTACTGTTCCTTTAAAAACGTACTTGAATATGAATTATGCTTCTCTGTCTTCCATTTCCAAACACTGAAAACAAACCCCAGGCTTTGTGCTTATACAGCCAGGGTGGAATTATGATTTCCTTCCTTTTATTGCTGTTTGATTATGGGAAAAGAAAAGGTACCTCACTGCAATAATAAGGCCTCATTAGCAAAGACAAGCACACATTATAATGGAATTAGCTATTAGCCGTAATTTAAAATGTAGGGCAAGGTGTAGAAATGAGCTGAACTTTGTCTTGGACTATGAAGTTGCAACTTCAGTTCTGTAACTCTATCCTGACAACCTTTTCCTGTTAGACTTTGTGCTAGATCTAAAAGAGATGTCTCTAAAAGAAAGCTTTCCACTTCTGAATAGAGCTTTTAAACCATTGCACTTTGTGACATTTAGGGTGCTTCTATACAGCTGAACAGTATTTGTTTGGCACTTTTTGGAGGTAGACAATCTCACCCTGCAAAAACTCAATTCCGGGAGATGGCACAACCCCCCAACACACACACTCACTAGTTAACCACTTGTGGTTGGTTTAACGAAAACGCATCTAAATACCAGGTGGAAACAGCATGTTTCTCTCTTACATGCTCGATTTTTGGGATATTGTGTATAATTTGCGGGCGCCAGGGAGCCGCTATCAATATGCGGGAGAGAGAGAGGTCTGAGGATATGCTGATTAGCATTTTGGGTGTCTGAGATGATGTGTGAAAGATTCAGGTGGGACAGCAGTATGTCACAGTAGTCTTGCCACGAAATAGGATCAGGACATAATGGAGGACTAATTTATCTATATGATATAAGGCTCTCACTCTCCCACAGAGGCAGTATCATAATTCAGAACTGCACCCAGGTAATTGTACCTTTCGCTTCTGTTACACTACATTAGTCTTTGATGGAAGAAGCTGTCAAATGATATTGTATTCTGTGACAGGATGTGATAAGCATCTCAGAGAAATGACAGCCCTGTCTCCGTGGATATGAACTTAGTCTTCCCTGGTAACGATGGGTTCTGGGAGCTTGCATCCCTCCAGATTTACAACGCTGTCTGCAGAACAATGAGCTGAGCGATGACTGCTATTATAAGCTGTGGCGGCCATGGAGCTTTTCTGTGAATATCCACCAGTTTTCAGACCCAACACCATTCCTTACTGGGTTGGACCCTTTCCTCTCCTTGTAAAAAAAAACAAAAACAAAAAAAACTACTCAGAGCTGCTGGAATAAGCTATAAAGTCAAAGTCCTATTAAAATGTTAAATAATTACTGGTAGTGACATGAATCACTACAGAAGTTTTATAAATTTGAGCTTTTACTTGGGGAAATTTATATTGGATAACATAGAAGGTCCCCAATTATATATTATTATTATTATTATTTTATGTCTAAATAATATCGGTAGGTATGTTTGTTATATTGGTTATTGGCCAGTATTACAGATTTATTGTTATTATTTTATTTCTATATAGGGATGTCATGCAATATATCAGTTATTGGCCATTATTGCAGATTATTATTATTATTAAATTAATATATTATTTTTTAAATTTAGTCATTTTTATATTCATAGACATTCATTCATTCGTTTATAATAAGGATGTGTGATATATATATATATATATATATATATATTGGTTATTGATTTATTGTTATTATTATTCTTTTAATTAATTATTTTAATATATTAATTTTTAATACTGTACATTATAATTTCACTTATAGCACTTAAACTCATTGATTTTATTATTATTATGATTATTATTTTATTTAGATAAAATGGTATTGAATTTCAATATCTGCCATTTACCAGTTATTAGCCAGAACATAAAAAATTAATTTGGCTTAGCTTTGCCAGACAGAATTTAAATATCTGTGTATCATATCTGTGCATCCCCAAGCTATTGTACCTTCGGGATGCAGTTGGGATCGTCTCTGTTGCTGGTTAACTTTGATGGGATAAGGCAAGGGCCTTTGCGCCTCGCTGTTGAGAGCAAATTCAGCCATCAGGACTGGAAAAGGGGGACGACTTGATCTTCCTGCCAGTAATTAGATCACAGCGGTCACTCGCTGTAGAGAGAGAATAAAATGCCTGCACACACCACACTGCCACACAATGGATGAATGCAACTGTATCTCCTGGTCGGCCCTGGGAGGAGACCAGCGTAAAAAGGGCTTGAAATGGAAACGCCGGGCAAATGTTGGGTGGGGGCTGGAAGTGATGCGAATGACCCCGCTGGGAGTCTTTACACCTTTTCATAGTTGTGGTGTCTGACTATCATAAAAGAAAAAAGAAAACGGAGAGAAAGGTGGGAGGGCTGATCTCCTCTTATTTTCTTTACTATGGACTAAGCAGATGTGTAGGAAGCTGGCACTTCCCATGGGATTGTAGGATAAATCGTGTTAACCATGCAAACACTTATGCAACATGGGTCAATGTCATTGTAAGTTTGCAAGAAGAACTAATAATGGGAATAGAGAGATAGTGTAAGTTTGTTATCACATCCTCCTCTTCTCTGGTTTCACACAAACATCTATCTGGAATGGTATAATCTTTGAGTAGTGTATAAAACTGCCTGTTGTGTCCTAAAATTAAAACGCTAAAGGATCAAGGAATCATGTCCAGTTTTGAAGTCCCAACCCTTGGTCGGCTCTAACAGGTGTTTGAGTTTTTCCATGCTAGCTAGTACAATGCCGTCCTTATTTGCTGAATACCTGTGTCAGATTGACTCTGGAGTCACTTCTTGAGAACAATGAAATCCTTTCTCATTACTTTGCCTCCCTGTACTCCTCTGCCCCACTGGTATTTCCCTCACTTTTTTCTTGAAAGAGAAAATCTAGTGTGTTTTTGTGTGAGTCGACTCATTCATTCTCTTTAAGTTTTGGGAAGTGCAGAACTTTTTTACTTCCAAGTACAACTTTCTTTTGTTCTCCTAAATCGAAGCGGATGACATGCCAAAGTACTGTAGAACGCATGGAATTTCTCTCTTATCTCTCATTTAGGATGAATCATGTTATAAATTTAAACGCATAAGTACAAAACAATAGGGGTTTGTTACTTTTTTCACCCACTATGTTACTCAAAGACTATAGAACATTCCCAGTGCTAAAGACTTTGGTATTTATGGAGCGTCTGATGTACTTTAACATTTTCTGCCCTGAATAATTAGTGCTGAAATGTATGCTCGCTCAGGCCATAACTGGCTCCAGCCCTGCATTATTAAACTGATTTATTTTAGCAGACTGCCTCCCATTGATCTTGCCTTAATACAACTAATGGAATTGGGAAGACATATTCAGGAAGCTTTGGCTTTTCTTTTCATGAATTATATACAGATTTGTCCTCAATGGGACTCAAGGATGCACTCAAAATTTTGCTGAAGTTAAAAAACAATGGGATCATTTTTTTTTTTTTAATTCAGATCAGGATTTATTCTGCATAAATGTTTTTATTATCTTTAAATATATATAAATGTAAAATATCTTGTTTTAAGGGTGTTATTTTTACTGGAAAACAAATCCAGGGCACTTGGTCTGCAAGTAAACTAAGGCTGGCATGATTGATGGTGTATTCCTGCACGTATCGTTTCCACAGGAAATCAATTAGGCCGAGGCCTTGACCCGTGCGAGAACGCTTTGACAGGCTTCTGCTTTTCTCAGAAGATCTGCCTAAACCATCTGTGAGATGTTTCAACAGGTATCGCACAAAGCCCCTTGTTAAGGTTGCCTCTGCAAGTTCTTTCAAGTCTCTTTTTTTTATCTCTGTCATGCCAGTGTAAACGCTGCATGTTGCCAGTTCTTTCCATGGTTATTTTTTTTTTTAAATGCCACAAGTGAAAAGTAACAATCGCTGCAGAGACCTGTACCGTAGACACTGACTTGTGTAAGTGGGTTAACCAAAGTGATAAACACATCTCTGTTATCTACAAGACAGCACATTCTAGATTTAGGAAAAGATAGTAGAAACCAGATATAATCAGCATTTTTTTTCCTCAAAATTGTTTTCCACATTTTTAGTTATGATGCTGCGTTTTAGTGCTACCTTCATTTAGCCTGGCTCCGCCCTCCTACGTACTTCCGCTCAATTTTCATTTTCCTTCAGTACTACGTCTGGGTTTGCTGTATATTCTTGGGTTTTCTCCGATCAATTTTTTACCGGTCCAATCAGCGAACAGAGGGAGTGGCTGAGAACGATGACGTTGATGTCGTGCGCTAGTTTGAGTCGTCATACGTCACACCCAAATGTTAGCGATTGGTTATGGCAGATCCAGAGTGGCTCTGGGCAGATCCAATAGTTTTAAACTTCAACAGAGGACCCGCCTACAAGCAAGTTCACGCTTGTCAATGGAGAGTGGTCAGACTCTCTGTACAAATTAAATGTGTACGAGAGTCTGGTAGGACCAGGCTAACATTCATCTGGACTAATATTTCTTTGTGCTGGGTGTCTGGGTCTGCAGTATCAAAGAATATCAATATATCTCAGGGGGAAAAATAGTGAGTTGCTGAACCATGCTGTTTTTTACAGCGCTGCTTCCTTTGTTTTGGCACTAGATTGCAGACTGTCTCTCTGGCTTCCATTTTTTGTTGTTGTTGCAATGCTCAATGTCATGCTATTGTTTGTTTCCTGAATAATTGAAAATGTGAGTGCAATCTCAGAAGCACTGCTGTCCTGAAGTGACCCATATTTGTTGGTCATGTGATCTATGGCTGACTTTCTGAATGGCTGGGCAGAAACAGAGGCTATACTGTAAGGGTGTGAGAGCATGTGTGTTTGTGTTTGTGTGTCATAGTCTGTACTCTACTGTCTAGAGTTTTATTTAGAAGTAACCATTGTTGTCTGTCCAGGTTTTATTTGTAATATTTGAATCAATATTAAAAATACATTTTATATATGTGTGTGTGTTTATGTATGTATGTGTATATATATATATATATATATCATGTGTGTGTGTATGTGTGTGTTTCAAATAGAGATCACTATTCAGACAACTAAACAAAATAACATGTAATTTACTAGAGGTTGTTCTGACAAAATGTTGATTGTTGCAGTGGGTTTAAAAATGTTCAATCAATTTGAATGAATTATAATTTTTTTTATCGGTTTGAATGAATGATTCAATGACTCGCTCATAAATACTTCACTTGTTTCATTACTGGATGAATCAGCGTTTTTGAACGAATCTCTTTAATGATTCAATGACAAATAGGCAAAACATTTTTTAACAGTTACTTGTCGCCACCTACTGGTGAAAATGTAATTGATTCAATCTTTATTTGAAGCATCAGGTTACTTTCAAAAGGTGATTTTGCTAAATTTTGATCGCTACCGTGGACATCAGTGTTTCAAAAGCAGTTTCATACATGACAACTGCTTTCTCTGGGTCAACGGTAGCGTGAACGGATTTGAATGTTCCTGTGGGATTTTGTCAAGTGTTTAATAGAAGCAGGCGAATCGTTGTCATTTAGGAATAAGATCGCGTGGGTGTTTGAATCGAGATCGTGATCTTTTAATGATTAATCATGCAGCTCTATATATAATATTACAGATTTTGTTACCGTTGATGTTTTTCTTTTGTTTGTTACATGAGGTAAAAAACTTTTTTAGCCCCATTGGAAGAGACTTCAAGCCCCCTTCTCTGTCCCTCTGCTTCTTTTCCTTACACCTTGCACTTGTTTCTTGTCTGGGAGGATTGTTTGGTTGTACGAGAATGACAATATGGGTCTCATTAGAGACAGAAGGAGATTACGGGCCTCTGTTCTCGTGACTGGGGTCAAAGGCCACTCTTGAAGTAGGGGAGGCAGGGTGTGTGGGAATATTCGTTCAGACAGCCAGTGTGCAGTTGTGCATAAGGAGGAAATAGGAGTGTAGGAAATACCTTGGTATTTTGGAATAATAGAAACCTTACATCTTTCAGCGTTTGACATGTTATTGCTACAACCTGCTATTCTGTGCTTTTGTGCTTTTGGCTTGTGAGAGGACATGAGACAAGTGTTGGAACCTGGTGTTTTGTAGAAATGACTTGTAAATGAGTGCCTTGCACTTATACACTGTGGACCAAACACAACTTTGTTTGCATTGTGGTGCTTTACTTCAGTAACACTGTTTTTTATTGTGGTTTTCTTTTGTGTACAGTTCAACGGCTGTATTAAATCTCAGAAACCTCATAACTTTTAAGTTCAAGTTTTCTAAAATCACCATGGTTGCTAAACAGATATTATGAGGTTTCTGTAAAATGCCCCTATAGGCTATCAAAAAACTACACTTAAAAGTATATGGTAATAAGAACTTGCCAACAAATAGACAGAATCAGCAACTTGACGATTTTGAACGTATCACTTTCTCACTATATTGACGATTAAAAAAATTGCTTTAGGAAACTGTCACCCATATGAAAAGGCTGGCTGTGCTGTCTACTCTTAGATAGACTGACAAAAATGCTACTTTTATACTGCTGATATGGTTTTTATTGGTTTAAATGGCTGAAGTGAATAAAAAGTGAATTAATCTGTGGAATAAAGTTTGGCTTGGATTATTTTTTTAAATGTCTGTTTAATCACTGGTTCAATTAACAATCAGTTAAACAAGCATTATTTGATATCAAAAGTGATCAAAATCAAAAGTTACTTGCAGTAAAAATTATTTTTTCTTATACTGTATACACTCTCAGCAGATATTATGTAACTGGAGACCCACCTGATCCATTTCAGAAGTGATTTTGGACTCAAAGTTGTGCTTGGAAATAAATACTGATCTTTAGAGATTAGTTTAATAAATAACCGCTATCCAAGTGAGGATTACAGGTCTTTACAGACATTAGATTCTCATCCGTTTCTTCCCAGTCTATGACGATATTCCGGTGACCGATGAATGGAAATTTTATGAAGCGAGATGAGAGTCAGAGGAGAGGAATGTCCATTCCTCTGGGTGTCCGAGGCTCATTTAAAAAGGTAGAGATGAAGCTCTGGAGTGTTTGGACTCTGACAACCAAATGACTCACTTGTAATTTATGAAACAATGGATGAATTGCCCCTGTCATTCATGCAAACATAACCCTACTCATGACCTCAGTTTGAGTTTTTTTATAGCAGTAGCAAGCAATAACTTTATAGCATGCTTACTATGGTAATTTTTTGTAAGGTTGGTATATTCAGGAGAGAAGCTGTTTTTTTGCAAGATATTCTCATTGAAGTAAACTGTCAGTTTTTCAAGGAGCAGGATTCCCCCCCTTCCAACAGAGAAAGGAGGACCTGCTGTTGTTATAATTTCATTAGTTCAGCTGTTAAAGGCAAAATACGGTTTTGATTTAGGGCTTCCTGAGTTTATAGACCCAGAAGCACAACATTAATCATTTGCCTCACTTCAGTTTAAGCCTGCTAAACTATTACTGTAAAACGAAATTGCCTTTGGCTACAATAAAAAAACAACAACACTTTGATATATTGTTTCTGTTTTTTAGAGTTTTCACGAGCCACAGCAATTTTCAGGTTACATGTTTACGACATGAGATGTTGCACAATAAAATCCTGCAAATACATATAGTTTGTCTGACTCAACAGGTTTATCAACAATTACCTTTTAGAATTGAGAATAAAATACTTCTTTCTTCACAAAAAGTACCATGGGATTATTATGTTTTTTTCTTGACACAGTATCTTTTTGGACTTTTTGTTCTCTTGGAACATTTTTGTTGGTACATAGTAAACTTTGAAGAGTACATATCATGGAATCAGAACCATAATGTAGTTTAGGGTGTGTTCACACTTGTAGTTCGGTTCTCTTGGTTCTCTTGGTTCTTTTGGTCTGGACCAAAAAAAGAAAATAATGCATTTTCGTGACTATGACGAGAAAAAACAGGTCAGGTATGTTTGAGCATTCTGCCCTTTTTAGGGTCGCATCTTGTGACACCATGTCCTGTTTTTGTGTTGTGTTTACATGTTGTGTTTACATGTCTTTGGTTCCTTGTTGTGTTCATATTTCATTCGAACTGCACCAGAGTTGGTTTGAAAGTGGACCGAGACCCATCTATTCAACGGTCTCGGTTCGCTTGTTTGGTGCGCACCAGGTTTCGAATGGTAGCGTTCACACTTATTCAAAACGACTTATTTTAATCGAACCAACCATGCCAAATGTGAACACACCCTTAAAGAACACCACAGTCCTTTTTGCTGCCGTTTTATAATATTTTTTATGTAAATAACTGAAATATCTTGTACTTATTTTATCCCTTTGGTAAATTCTTGATCAAATGCATAGTAAATCGATGTGTGATATGGTAAGCGTGTCTGAAGAAGTTTCCGCAGTATTTACGGGGCAGGGCTAAATGTGACTCTGGTAGGGGTGTGGAGAGGGGCACCAGAGGTGTGATTCTGAGGCAGAACAGCTGGAATGAACGGGAACACATGACTCCCGCTGATGGATCACAGCAGCAGGGCAGTCCTAGACCGATTATTTGTTTTCATTGCTCTGTCCTCAAGAGAGGTATAACAGCTGCTGTTTGGAAACGGTAGATTAGGATATGAAACACGCAAAGGGCATTAGTGTGTTTTTCACGTTTGAATATCCCCACAGGGCTCCTGTAAATTAATTTACGCTAAGCCCCATACATCATTCCTTTTTGAGCGTTATAGATCGCGACTAATGTGATCTTTTGATTCGGTCTCAGAATGTTGCATAGAATGGATTATTAAAGCAAATTCAAATGAATCATTCAGCTTCCTGTTTGTTCTGATTGTTTGGACAGCAATTATCTGGTTATCTGGTTATGTAATCACCTTCCTCATCGCAGGCCTGCTATTGACACTGTTATTGACGAGTCACTTGATACCGTTCCATTTCATCAGGATGCTGTACGCCAACTTCTTGTTTTATCTTCTCTCTCCACACAGACCTGCACGGTCTGCTAGAGCAGAACTGTGCCTTTTTATTACAAAATTGGTGTTTGGTTTGATTCTTTTACGTGCATTCTTCCGCCATTGCTGACAGAATATCATATTATCCCTCTGGGGTCTGAGGGGGTTTTTGGGTCCTGGAGGTGTTTTGACATGCCCTCACATGGCTAACATGTAACATTAATGGTTAAACAGCACAAACTCTGCTACAATAATGTGTGAGCAGCATACATGTAAAAGTTTGTTTTTTTGAGAAAATGACACGTTTAGTGTGTTTTTTTTGTTGTTGTTTTTTGTCACTGAAATAAGGTCATAAAACACATACTGAACAATGTACCGTACAAAGTTTTCTGTACTACTTACTCAGCGGCACTGCAACACAGCTACTGAATCTACAGTGCGAAATGGACAGCTTGGCCAACTCAGTCCGATTACACAATGAATGAGTCTTATGAGCTGGTTCATTTTAGTGAATCAAAAACGCTCCTGAATGAATGACACTTATGATTCCCTTCTTTTAATGAATCAGAAACATACACCACAACCAGTTTTATACGATTCCCGAACGAATAACTAACAAATCAGTTTTTTCTTTTGGTGTAATCTGAATCCTGAACAAATAACTCTAACAAAATAAATCAAATATACGTTGTGTGTTTTGTCAGTAGTAGGCTATGTTGTAAATATTAATACATTTTGTTTTTTATTAGGTTAAGTCACATGTAACGTTGCTCTGCAAAATTTAGCCGGTGAAATCTAGTAATTTCAATAGGAATTCATTTGATTGGGAATTTCGTGTGTGTCCGGACGTTCTCCAGGCTGGCTTTGCTTGTGTTCAAGTTGGTCATGCAAATTTGTTGACCAACAGAAAGCTGCTTGGTTTGAAAGTGACTTCTGTGTGAATTTCTCTAATGTGGCCACAGCTTTAGTATTTTTGTTATTAGACTACCAATTATGTCCAATTATTTAATCATTTGGCAGTGGATATATATATATATATATATATATATATATATATATAATTTAATTTTTTAAAATATAGATTCATCAAAAGTTCCGAAAGAATAATTAATGGAACCATTAAGGTAAACCTAAGGTACACATAACTGCAATTGTTAAATTCCTTACGATTCCCATCCCTTCTGCTGCAGATCAATGCTGCAGAAAAGGGGCTTTTCTTCTCTTGACTCACCTTCCATTAAGATTGCATCTGTGCGGTTCATAATGCGGTACTGTGGCTAAGATCCATCCGGGCTGTGGTATATGGCCCATTTTTCTTTTGACTAACCAAAATGGGCCAGGGGTGGACTATGAAGTTGCATTGGAACCTGCATACTTATTGCATTAAGAACGATCAATAAATTCCTCCTTTGTGCACTGTGCTGGCACATCCCCCCCTCTGAATCTCAATAAAGTAGAGTGCTCTCCTTGTAATGAAGATTGCTGTGCAACTTGATTACTTTTAGTGCATTCAAAGTGAGCAGCACTGCACTGCAATTTTCCTGATTGCTCAGGCCCGGTCCTCGGTTTTAAATCGGCACCTTAAAACAGCCTCGCCCAGGAGGATCGTGACTGGCAGCCCCGTATTTTTCACAGTGGAATGAAAGTTTTTTTTTGCTTTGAGTGTTTTTATAAGATAATGACAGATCTTGCAACTTTGATTGATAAGCCAGTAGCAACTAACAAGAGATCTGAATGATGTCCAAGATTGTTCCCCCCTGCTTATTTGATTGGGTGGAAGTCTAAGATGAAAAAACACTTAAACTATCTTAACTTTATTGCAGTCGGTCTAATTTAGTGAGCTTAAATACGTCTTGTTAAGATGACTTTGTACTTTTCTACAACTACATGATCATTTAGCTCTTTTTTTAGACTCATGGATGATACGAACTCTGCTTAAGATCTTTAAAGGACGTTTTTTTTGTCTGCCGTCCTCACTATGTTTTGGTCACATACAAAAGAGTGCACGTGTAGACCAGACATGATGCGTATCATGTTTGTGGGGGGTGGGGTCATATTTTGTCTAGCGTCTCGCCTCATCGCAGGTTATCTTTGCATCACGGCACCAACAGCCTGATAGAGGAAGAGCATCAACCCCCTCGTTTCTCCTCCTCTTGCCCGTTCTCTCACATCTTTACACACAAAAACAGATCTTTAAACCCTCTGAAGGAGTGCTGACCTCATGTGTGATCCAATGAAAAGTACTAGTAGGCACCTTTCAATACGTCCCCGCGGGGCCTTCCCAGTTTCTCACACTTTCTCTTAGAAGAGCCCTGAGCACCTGAGTCCATTATTAACTTCCCTTTAAGCACATTGATATGCTTTGTGTCTCAGGTCAGCCCGTGCTTTACACAGGGTCAGCTTTGATGATTTCAAGCACAATTGCTGATCTGTCAGAGTTGCTCAACCAGAGTTTTTCTGTCTTTTGCAACATGAAATCGAAATCCACACAATTTAGCTTCTTAATTCACTTGTGAATGGCTTTCCATTGTATGTTTTTCCAAAGAGTAAAAATGTGTCTTTTGTAATCTTTGTTCAAAATACTTTGAACAATGAGAAAGATTACAAAGATTATAACTTGTGCTTCCTCTGAAATTAGGCTACTTTCCTTTTCTACTGACATCACTAAGGCCGTGTGAGTTATTGGTTAATGTTAACCAACAGCCAAATAGCTATTTAGGCTTGTAGGCTTTAAGGCTTAACTTTTAACGATTATAAACTACAAAGATAAATACTACAATAACAATATTACCGTCCAAACAACACACGATAACATTCTGTTTATTATAACCACACACTGGGGTTATTTCATCTGCCGTATTAAATTCTCAGACTCTTCAAAATCGTGTGGATTGTGATTCATCAATAGGAAAATATAGTTCTAAAAGTGATTCCAATAATTGTTCCTCTGTGATGTTTTTGTTATGTGCTGTGGACTGTTCTCAAATAATCATAACAGCTATTAAAACTTTATAGTTATTGTTATAGTTACTGTCCTTAGTGTATTCTTGTGCAATCATCATATATGGTAATCATCATATAACCAATTCACAATGGATAAAAAAGTTTTATTTCTTGTTAAATATCCCATTTTACTCAAAAATGTCACATTATGGAAGTAGAATAGATTGAGAATGGCAAGTCAGTCTAGTTTCATTGTTAATGGGTATGAGTTTAGTATTTCTTTTTCTGTCATCCCTACCATTCTAAATTTCATGTAAAGGATTTTCGAGGGAGTGTAAGTCAAGATGTTTTGCTTTTATAATTTTTCTTATACACTCTCATTTTTTCTCCGTTTCCTGT
Source organism: Rhinichthys klamathensis goyatoka (assembly GCF_029890125.1). Taxonomy (NCBI): domain Eukaryota; kingdom Metazoa; phylum Chordata; class Actinopteri; order Cypriniformes; family Leuciscidae; genus Rhinichthys; species Rhinichthys klamathensis. The sequence goes on along the minus strand of NW_026606789.1, from coordinate 1,872,273 downwards.
TTTTAGAAACTATTGCAATTTGTCATGAAGCCATTCGTGTATATTCCAAGCACAGAGCGAGCCCAAGTGTATCTCAATCTGCATTTAAATATGAATGACGGTAAAGGTGACTGTCCTGGTTACTGGATTTTGGCTCGCTGTGGAGCCGGCTGGGGAAATTCTACATGTGCCTGGTCTTGCTGTAAATATTTCAGTGAGTGTCAGAGAATTGAGAGATGGCAGCTGAGGAAAGGATGGAGCTTGGCAGACCTCAATACACTACTACTAAAGACATAAACTGTCAACTGTTCAAACTTACTGTGCGGATGTATAGCTTTATACACTCTTTGTTTGATGTTGCAGCGGTTGCATTACATATCCCCTCTGGGATAAAGCAAGTATCTACCTTCCCATCTACCTACATTTGAAGGGAAATTACTGTATACGTCTTGATACTTCTGAGCGGTCTTGTCTGGAAGCAGCATTGTACAGTATGCTGCTTCCAGATACAGCGTAATATTTTAGACACTCAACAAATCAGTCAATTTTGATTTCATAGTCTCTGTAATGTAGCCTGGCAAGCCAGACCTACATCAAGATGTTAGGTCTGGGAACTCACAATTGGCATCCCTCAATCCGAGGGGCGGGATAAACGGTTGTCTTTCAATATCCCTCGGCAGGCAATAGGTAAGCGCTACAACCAACCAAAGCAACGAACGGCTGTGGCTGAGTGAGTCCCATGCGTTTTTCCACCAGCGGAGCTAGTTGATATATTAAACTTTTGCCGTATCCGATCGTCAAAACTCCGAACACATCTTCCTTTTTTAAGAATGACTTAAGTTACGTTCTCTTAACTCCAAGTCCTCCAGAGTCGCGGCCAAATCCGATTCGAAAGACCGCTGTTCGCCAGCAGCATCTTCTTTGTTTTCAAGTAACGTTAGCAGGGAAATCACCTATGGAAATCACGCGGAACCGTCACATCTCTGCCGTCATTGTTAAGCCCGCCCACCAACTCTATACACGATGTGATTGGCCTGACTAGAGTTTGGTTTTTCCAGCTCGAAAAGCCAACGGAGAGTTGCTAGACCACACTTAATTTTTGCTGCCGCTAGGGTGCGTCTAGATTTCTAGGCTATCTGTAATCTATAACATATATGATATTATATATACAGTATATTACAGGCGTGGTGTATTATGTATTAGGTCAAAATATAAAGCTGCACTGCATGTGTCCCTTTCAGAGAAGGCAATCCCACGATGCATTCATGCCTGAAAAATGTCTGTTACAAAACAAATACACTACCATTCATAAGTTTGGGGTCAGTATTATGATTTTTTTCAGAAGGAAATAAATACTTGCATTCAAAAAAGACACATTCAATTCTTCAAAAGTCACAGTAAATGCATTCATAATATTACAAAAGATTTATATTTTAAATAAATACTGTTCTTTTGAACGTTCTGTTCATCAAAAAAAAAAAAAAAATCACGATTCCCATTAAAATATTAAACAGCACAACTGTTTTCAACATTGATAATAATAAGAAATTCTCCAAATCAGCATAATCAAATGATTTCTTTCTGAAGGATCATGTGACACCGAAGACTGCAGTAATGATGCTGAAAATTCAGCTTAGCCATCAAGGGAATAAATTACACTTTAAAATATATTAAAATAGAAAAGTGTCATTATAAATTGTAATAATATTTCATAATATTACTGTTGTTACTGAATTTTAATAAGTAGCCTTGATGAAGATTAGAGATTTCTTTCAAAATTATTTAACAAAAAAACAACCCCAAACTTTTGAACGTTAAAATGCCCATTTATTTAACCCAGACCTGATTTTTAAACTGACAATTTTACCCAATATTTGTGTGTGCTTTGCTTTGTGTTGTAATGCTTATTAGAGTAGCAATTTCTTTCCAAGAAAGTGTGCGGACATGCTAATAAATAGTGTTATAAATCATTCACTTGATGGCTAGTATGCTGCCTATGCAGCTCACTATGTTTTGGATCATAGTAATAAGTTGGTTGCCAGATTTTTCTGTACTCTAACATGTCTTTTCTCTCTCCTTCTCTTTCATGTTCCATCACTGGACTTGCCATTTCAGGTAAGACACTCGCTGACTTTCATCATTCCCTATAAGCCATCATCTGTCTCTATTTCACTCTTTTTTTCTTCTCTCTCACATCTCTATCAGCTGTAATTGCAGCCCTCATGCTTTTCCTTCCAAGACTGATCATGTTGGGACAGGAAGTAACAATACTGCCATGTTGTCAGACAGCAGTCCTTGGCCATCACTGCATTATGAACAAACATGTGCTGTACATGTTCATAATTCTCATTAGTGCAGTAATCCATTATTGATATTTGTTAGGGCTTTCAATTGATAAAAAAAAATATATATAGGGATATGGTAATAGTGCTAATATTTATTGGTGTGTATTGTGAACAACCATTTCCTGTCTTCAGCTATCTTCTATAGTTAGCTTGGCAACATCAGAGCAGGGTGATTTAATTGTTCATTTATCTCGTTAATTGTTTTTATAATTTATCACATGAAATAACGCTTTAAATTGACAGCCCTAATATGTTTTATTGTGTGTTGGTTTTCCACCATTTCCTTTCTTTTACTCTTTTCTATAATTAGCTTAGCAACATGTTATGTCAGCATGCTAAACAGCTAAACTGTAATTTTAAATATATATACTGTATATATATATATATATATATATATATATATATATATATATATATATATATATTTTTATCAAATAAATGCAACCTTGGTGATCATAAGAGATTTCCTTCAAAAAATTTGAATGGTTGTGTATGTTGTTACTATGCTTCCTTTAGACACCTGCGCCTATGTAGGCTGTAGACAGTAAGGCAGTTAACTAGCTTTTGGAACAGAGCTAATATGGTTGCCAGATTTACCAGACTGATCAAGTCTTGAAGATGGTACATAAATGATTACAGAATTGACACAGGTCTGAGGGCATAATTGATAGTTTTTTGTGATGATATTTGTTTTTGAATATTGAAAACCACCATTTCCTTTCCTCTACAGTACTTCCTTTATCCCAGCCTTGTTGTAAACTGGTGTCTGCACCTGTCACGCCTTGACAGAGAAAGACAATGAGAGAATAGCAATGAGTGTGTGCTCTCAAGTGCTTTCATATGCAGTGTTGGCCAGTGTACGATAGTCCTGCTGTGAACAAACAGCCCCTCTGCACATTTTAGCCAAGTGTTTGTAGCATTTATTCAGTGTCTGCTGGGTGGAGGAATCAATACACATGAGTCCAATGAGAGAAAACGGGTGAAGAACAAATGCTATTTACTGCCAAACAGATGCATACTTACAATATTTGTTTCATGCAGTACATGAGAAACACATCAGAAAATGAGTAAATGCCCACAATTTTTGGAGTATCCTGTCCAAGTAGTCCTTTTTTGTGCTTATCCAGGAAGTTTCACATGAAAAGCAGTGCTGAGACGAACACAATCGGCATTGTGAGGAAGCTGTGCTTTTTTTTTGTCAGTGGTGGGTCTGTGCTTTTAAGCCGTCCTTTCTAAGGACGTCCTTTATCATGTATATTAAAAGCCAGGCGACAGTCAAAACAAGTCCTCTGTCTCATAAAGCGGACGTGAGGGAGAGGCCCTTTCATCTACTGAAGCCCGTCCCTTCCTGTAAACCTCCTAGCGCCCTCTCCAGCACCTCACTCCCCAGACTAAATGGCTCTTTTATTGGGTACTATCTCATGGGAGTGGGTGCTTGTCCCGTTACTGAGTTTGTATCCGAGCTGGCATTGCACTGGCTGAGCTCAGACACTCATAATGAAGCATAACGCAGAGGGCGCAGTCTAACAGAATGCTAATATTTGTCTTTGTGCATTCTTCAAAGTGAATGATGTGCTTTTTATTCTCCATCAGCTGTTTATTTTTTTTTTATCTTGGCCTGGTGCTAACTCAGCGCTAACGGGCCACTTCATTAAAGCAGAGTGCCGTAGTGTCAGAGCCAAACACTGCAGCCTTTGTATTGGGTAATAGGATTTTTATGCTCCCCCTGCCCTTTGTGGTTTCAAAATGTTTTAACTATTAATTTTCCCAGAACTGTTAAAAGAGCTGTGGCTGAGAAAGTTTAACTCGCTGCTTCAGTAGGTCTCGCTACTGTGAGTTTGTGTAAAAAATGTATGTTTTCAGCTACTTTACTTTGCGAAGTAATAGAAAAACACATGGTTATGGTGACAGTGTACCAAAATTATGTCTTTGTTCTAACTTCCTATGTATATTAGTTTGATGTCTAATAGAATGCAGATTTATCTTGTCAGTCTTTAAAGACGAAGTGAGTCATTTCTGTGGCGCTGCAGTCAACTTACGAATTAGCTTACCTGTTGTTGTTTCTGCATGTTAGAATAGTCCTGAAACAGTCCTGTAATTACACAATCACATTCCTTTAAAAGAATTAGTATTACATACTAATCACAGTCCTTTGATATATGAATCATATTTATTTTATATGATTTTATTTTTTACTAAATGGGCGAACTCACCCAGACAAATGACACCGACAGAGCGCGTAACATTCTCAGAGGACACATATGAAGCAGTGCTCACCTTTAAATCATGCTAATTAGCTTGTTTATTAAGGTTTCACCCTTACTTTAACCTTGACATTTGATATTTAGTGTGCTATGGTTCTGTACACCCTTTTGTGTTTTGTGTGGTTTGATCTTTTATTGCATTTGCACTTAAACAAATTGTGGGCGTGCTTGCAAAATGAATTACATGTCAGATTCAGTGGGGTCCAAATGTTTGAGACCACTAGTGAAAATACACATCTCACACATTATTCACACATAAAATCACACATATTATTGAATTATTAATAATACATTTATTTAATCAGCATAATAAAATGAGTGACGTATTTGTTTTGTTCTCTTTTTGGTTTAATGAAAACAAATTTATTTTATTTTATTTTGTTACTTTATTTTATTTTATTATTTTATTTCCTGAACGGTTTAAATCATATGTTGAATCTCAGATATTCAGTGTTCTTCGACGTTTGGACTCACTTCATATGTATTGCTCATCGCACTCGCAGATCACTGTGTCATGAAATCCAGCCCTCTTGGGATTGCTTGCAGGTCATGCTAAAGTGGGTCAGTTTGAACCTGTCTGCTGTCAGTGGAAGACAAAACTCAGTGTCAGTCTTGACACCTCGCTGTCTGTAAAAACACTTTCAGTCAGATCTGACTGATATAGAAATCCTTTCCAGTCCATTTTGCGGCTTTAAAAAGAGCTTTATCTTATCCAGCTGATACTATACGCATGTTTCTCTTTGCCTGTTGTGTTCTGTGATAGGCTGTGTGTTTGACAGGTCATCCCTTCACTGGTGGAGATTCTCGTCCTCTATAGATTACAGATGAGTGGCTTCTCTGTGCCGGATCCTGTTCCTCTCGAGACTCATTCAAGAGAGTCTTTTGAAGTGTCCGCTGTTGTAGCGAGAGACTAAGTGGACCAGGCCCGTGAGGTGAGGTTAAGGGGTGCAAGAATGCAGATTTCATACTCTTTCAGATAATGAGATTAGGGAGGGACATGCCGTCTGAAGCAGGAATTCCAGCGATTCTGTTTCCACCCACAGGCCTTGGCTGATCTGCCAAGGTGCTCTGTTCTTTTTATCTCTACTTCCCCAGCTCTTACCTTACTTTTCTTTCTTATTAAGGGTTGAGAAATTGTGCAAGGACAAAATAAATGTATTTTGACCTAGATAATGAATTTGACTTCTTGACATATTCCATGTAACCAGTAGATTGCAGGACGTCCACTTTTAAAAAAGGCTTTATTGATGAATATGCTCAATTAAGGAATAGTTAAATCAATGAAAGATAAAAGTGTGTTAAGTACATGTTTTGAGCCTGTATTTTGCTCAATACTAGCCTATAGTGTGATTTATACTGCCAAACTCCAAAAAGGACAGAAAATAGTAAAGGGATAGTTCACCCAAAAATGAAAATTCTGTCATCATTAAGGGTGCTTTCACACCTGCCTTGTTTAGTTCGGTTGAATCGCACTAGAGTTCGTTTTCCGAATTGGTGCGGTTCGTTTGGGTAGGTGTGAAAGCAGCAATCGCACTCGGGTGCGCACCAAAAGCGGACCAAACAAGCGTACCGAGACCTCCTCGAAGAGGTGGTCTCGGTACGCTTTCAAACGAACTCTGGAGCGGTTCGTTTGTGGTGAGAACGTGATCCGAACTCGAACAGACCCAACTGTCAGAGAACTGCGTATTTTTGGACTAAACCAGCTGCCGTAGTCAGCCGCGCTGTGTTTTATGGGATGAGGAATAATGTTTGTTGACATTTTGCACTAGCATGCAGCTCGCGGACAAACGTGGAGTTCTGAGGAGGTGCGACTTCGCCGCGTGCAGTGCATTAAAACATTTTGTTCAAGCCGCATCCTCGATTCATTATGAAATGTAATTGTTTGCCTAAAGTAATATACTATGACCAGGGATACTATCAGCCCACGCAGTCGTAGACTCTCCATAGTCAAACGCTGTCTGCCGGATTTTCCTCCTCTTTGTTTACTTCCGGGAGCTCTGGAATTTTCCCGCACGTTGATTCTGACCAATCGAAGTGCAGTTACCTCTGGCCAACGAGTGATGTGGATGTTGTCACGTGACTGCATTTTGGTTCGTTTCATCAACTCATCATCTGATTCGGACCAGAGCAATCAGTGTGGTGTGAAAAGGAACCAAAACGCCTGAAAATGATACAAAGTATCATTTTTCGCCCTTAGTCCGGACCAAATGAACCGAACTACAGGTGTGAAAGCACCCTAACTCACCCTCAAGTTGTTCCAAGCCTATATAACTCTATTTCTTGTGCTAAACACAAAAGAAGATATTTTGAAGAATATGGGTAATCAAACAGTTGATGGGCCCCATTGACTTCCATAGTATGGAAAATAAATACTTTACTGTATGGTTACTGGCATTCTTCAGAATATCTTTGTTTGTGTTCAGCAGAAGAAAGTAATTCAAACAGGTTTGGAACAACTTGAGGGTGAGTAAATGAGGACAGAATTTTTATTCTTGGGAGAAGGCAATACTTGGCAATCAGCAATACTGAAATACTATCCACATGACTCTTATGGATGCCTATCCCAATGTTTCGATGTTATTGTGACTAATCGTGCTTGTCGCCATCCATTTTCCTTGTATGTAAAAACAGCACACAAGAAATATGGTACGATTTATTCATGCCATGTCTCTTATCGTCCGGTTCATTTATTTCATTTTGTTTGTTTTATTTTAGTTTAATTATCAGTTGGACTTAATTAAAAACAATTATTTGCTTACCAATATCAGCCAGAATTATAATGTATTAATGCGTCCCTAAACGTGAGGGTGAATAAATAATTTTTAATAATGTTTTGGGGTGAACAATTCCTTTGACATAAATTATTGTTATTTTAAGTACCCCCTGACATTTTAATAAATATAATGAAGAATTTATTTAAAGAATATTTTTGTGTTAAAAATTAGGAAACTCTGCTATCGCTGCTGTATAAAATTACCCAACCATTTAGCCAGTGTGTCTGTGTTCTTGCCTTGTATATTAAGTATAGTGTGTGTGGTACATGCAGGGCACACGTCTTTCTCTTTGTGTTGGTGTCTGTGTGTCGTCTGGTGACTCTGGTAGCTTGTGGCTGTTTTTGTCTGGTGCAGGTAACATGAGCCCTTTGGGTGACTGGGCTCGTCCAATCTATCCTTTCGCCCATAATGAAAGTTGACAAGATCCATCGTCCCACCCATTTTTCCACTGCAAGGGGAAATAATATCTGGAGAATACATGTCTTTGGCATCCTGCATGGCATATACAAAAGCCAGAATGCATGGTTAGAATAACTGCCCCTCATGAATGACTTCCGGCTCTTTAGACTTCATCCCCTTTTTGTAACGTTAGTTCACTTTTGTCATCTTGTCAGCACAAGGTGGTCAGTCACTTCACAGTCACTTCAAAGCTCTGCAAAAAATGAGTAGACAAAACGTCAGCTGGGAAGGTGCCTTCTTTGTGTGGGAGTAAATGTATAGACGATGAGGACCTGTGCAGACGTGTCAGTGTGTTCTTGTGTTAACCTGCTCAGCATTCCTCTCTGAGGAGCCGTACGGAGTGGGGAAAGAATCCACAGCTCTGAGCTATACATTTCCAGCACTCGCACTTTATTAGCCTGTTATGTGAGAACGGGCACTGGATAAACCAGATGTCTGCCACTTTTTCCTGAATTCCTGCTGTCATTATGTATGTAGAAAATCTCAGGTTTCACACTGCTTTATGTCAGACCTCTCATGGCTATAAATAACAATCTGTAACTCTTCCGTTTTGTAATCCAATCAGATTTGTGCCATTTGCTGCATTTTGTAAATCGATTATGTCTTCCTGCTTTTGAAATGTATACAGAGGGATCCAAAACGTCTGGGATTCACAATGTAGGGATTTATTTATGTTTCATTTGTGGCTGATACTGATAAGATCATTATTTTATTGATACTAAAGTAATATAAAAAATATTATTGATGTAAAAAAGAAATCAATTTTTAAATGAAAAGTGAAAGTAAGCATCACAAGTAAAAGTATTAAAGATGGATTTTGATTTTGACATCTGCAATATATTTAGTCATTTTAATAATGAAAAATATATTTATTAAATGTAATGAAATATTAATTTTATGTTATTTTTTATATATATTATATATATTTTATGTTATAAAAAAATATTATTTAAATAAATCGTCTGTTCTACTGTGGTTCCTTTCATTTGCAGTATTTGTCAACTCACTATTTAAATCACCTTGTGCGGTTAGTGTGGCATGTTTTACTGATTTGCACACCATGTTGTATGGAGCTTTTCAGCACTTTAATGAGCCTCTCTTGAGCAGTGAGAGTCTACCCATAAGCCCCAGTCCCTATGGAAACATAAGTGGCCATTGTTTGCAGAGGGTGCGTTTGCCGAATGCAAACCGGAGACGAGCCCAAAATTCTAGGGCAAGCTGACCATGCTTGCACAGCAGGAGCACCCTCTTCCTCTCTTTTTTCCCCATTGCTTATTCTCTCCCAACCCTTCTTTTTTTCCCTTATCCCAGTCCCAGACTTAGCATCACTATTAATGGAATTAGCTGTGCTTTGCGATCGGGCTTCTTTGTGGGAAAACTAAATGGTATTGTTTTCTTACGGAAGGAACACTGACATCACTTGCTGGCTTGAAGCAGGATGCAATATTTCCTCTCTTGGATCAATAACCTGGATGTGAGGATATCATGTTTCAGACAGGAAAGTGTAAATACATGAATACAGAAAATATTAGTTTGGGAAAATATTTGGAAAAGTGTTAAGCTGTCCTGGCGAACAAAGATTGTCTAGCGGTATGCCCATTCCTCAAGCTTCTCCATCATGCCCGGAGCTGCCAGGGAAGTCCACCCAGCAGACCCCAGAGAAATGACACCTGCCGCTAGAAAAGGACGGGTGTTAGAAATGTAGCTGTAATAGACTTCTTCTTTAAACACTCTTACAACCATAGATATCCATAATAAAGGCTAGATGTCTTACGGCGGAGTCTCTATCGTCATCACCGGCGGCCATCTTGTCACAGGCAAGGCTCTGTGGCACCTGATGTAAGATGAGTGATCAGCACGAACACAAATACTCTTATCTCGTTGAAATCATGACGGATTTACAAACGGTTTGGTTTCTTACAAACGTTATTAACATGGCTATAATTCTGGATGATTATTTATTTATACACTTATTCATAAGTATGCGGTGTCATAACTACATCTCTGACGTTTATAACAAACCAAACCGTTTGAAAATCGGTTGAAAATTGAGCAAGTTGTGGTTATTTAAAAAGTACATGCACCATTAAAACACAATGTTACGAGTGAGCGAGCTGCCTGTGTGTTCAGTTATTCAGGTACAGAAACTGTAATCAAATGTAAAATAACACTGCACTTTATAAATAAAATATACATTACAAATATAGTGACAAAAGTTACAGGTATTCAGTCAAGTAAAGCGAGTGAATTTTCTTCTTTTCTTATCTGTTCTTTTCTTCTCTCCATCTTTTTATGGTAGATTAATGTTATTACTGACACGGCAGCAGGAATATTAGGCTGCTGTCACTTTAAGAGCTGCATGGATCCAATATACTGTTATGCGTTTTCTTGGTCAACTGTTTGTTTATGAGAATATTTTGACATTTTTGTGTGAATTTATCCGTTCAAGTGCAAAAAGATGTGGAATAGAACTCCGTTCAGTATCGTGCACTACTCAGTATGAGAAGCTGCTTTTTTGTGCGCACTTTTTTGTGTGCTCTGGTCAGAAAACAGTGTGCGGGTCTTCTTGCGCTTGAATGGTTTAAAAATGACTTTTTCTGAGCTCGCCCATTGGAGTTTTCTACAAAAAATTCCGGTTTTGTGCATTTTAGCAGGGCAGGTAAAAATCTGAATCAGATGGTTTTAAGTTCACTTAAACTAAAATATTTTTTAAATTATATTCTTAATTATAAAATAAATAAGCTTATTATTCTTCACATTTACCTTAATTAAGTAGCCTACAACTTGAACTTGTCTTAAATTTACTTTCATGCTGTTTTCGGGCATTGTGCTTGTGAGAATGGAGATGAAATTTCAGTGTTATTATAAGTGAGTGTTGTTTTTAGATGTTTGATGAGAGATTTTTAGCCCTTCAGATGCTTTTGCAGGTTGTTTATTTATAATCTTAACTGTGACACTGAAACCTAGAACTTTTTAAATGGTTATTGTCTTGGCTTCTTGCAGATGTGCTATTTGTTTGTGTCCACAGTACTTTGTTTCCATAAATGGAAGTGCATTTGTGCTAGAAGAGTGAAACATTTCTCAGCAGTGACATCCAAGGGAGGAGTTAGTATGTCTACGTTCCCTTTGAAAACAAATGAAGATAAATAATTGGATCGGCTAGTCTCTTACGGGTACATTTGATTACTCCCAAGTTACTTGATGTTCTGCCCTCTGAACTGGTGTACAGATGAGCAAAAACAAATCTCCTATTGTCAAGCAATATATTCCCTTGAATGGACAGATGAGCACAAGGCCTCATATGGGCCAAAAAAGCTTTTCGTTGTCTCCGTCTTAATGCTTCACTGCAGCAGTTAATACAAAATGTGGCCCTCCGAACTCGATGAACTCCGGCAGATTATTGCTGACATCTTTAGACTCTAATGCCTGAAACATGGTCATCCAGTAGGTTCATGAAGGGTGAATGTTTCCATCACTTACAACATTGTTGATGAAACCCCAGCCAGACGTCCTCATTATTGTAGTAGTGTGTATACTGAAAACACAAACGCACACACATATGAATCATCTGAGTCAGGAACAAGTGGAAATTTAGTCTGGTGCTAAGATACCCACTAAGATAATGATCCAAGACTGTGCAACATCTGTTTTCTGTCCCAGTGAACATGTTAATTTCATGCTTGTATGTTGCCATTTAATTTAGACATCATTAATTAAGGAGCTAATATGATTAACATGGGATAGGGACATATCTGTTATCTATCTGACATATCTGCACATCCTTTAATATCGAAACCCAGTGATTTCCACCTCTGGTTTTGTGTTATTCCCTGCATTATTAATAGCACAAGTTATTTAGGCCTAGTCATTTGAAAGAAACAACTATAACTCAAACTGAAATAGCTCTATTAAACTCTGCACTGAGCTAAAAAGGCAAGAATTAAATAAAATTGTTCTGCCAATTTGTACTAGTTTTTGAAAACTAAGTAGTAGAGGTAATGTTTTTTTAATTTTAGTGCAAGTAAAGAGTGAATTTACTAAAAAAGAGGCCTGATTTATTTATTAAATTACTTGCTTGCTTGCTTACATAAGATGGCAATACCATTTTTTAACCGTACAATGCCAATACCATTGTATTTAATATATCCAGGAAAACTACATACTGTAAATACCATAACACATTAATACTGTAAATATTCAGGAATAATTCGATTATTTTCTTTAATTCATTTTATTTTAAGCAAGTACAGTTGTCCAAAAATATTTAGAAACCTGAACACCACACTCACTGTATGTGCTGGTTGAGCCTATAATTTTTTTCTCTTTTTTATTTTATAATTTATTTTTTATATAGGGAATTGATCAGTCTGCATTCAAGAAAGTACTACCTTGAATCTTTCCAACATTATTTGTATGTTGACAACAAGCTTTAGGTGATTTGGAGTCTGTGTGATTAGCTACGTGGTAGAGCGACAGTTCCTCTACGGTCATTACTTTTAATCCAGTCACTAAGTTTGCCGTTTCACATGATGTTCATTCCTTCAGTACTCTAGTATTACTGTCTAATGCTGTCATTTATACTGTATTTAGCCTTTAGATGGGCATTCGAGTCACTTGGCGATTTTTCTTTTTCCAAGGTACGTCAAATGGCACTTTTCTGCTCTCTAAAAAGCTGCTCTATTATGTCCATGTAAAGCAGCCACTGCTTTCAGACAAGTCAGATCCTCCACTTAATCAGAGCTGAATTGACAGTCAGAAAAGCAAGTGAAAAAGAGTTTGTATGCAGTGCAGGTGCCAAAAAGACTGGATTTAACATCCCGCCTCTGTTATCCGCTACTTTTTGAACTTCTAAGCAGTAATGCTGACCTCAAAGGGGAGACTCGGAAAGAGTAGTGCATCTTGGGAAGTGCTCCATGAATCGCTGCTTTCATTAGGTAAATGCGATGCTGAAACTGCATTACTTTTAATGACCCTTTGATCTGTCAGCAGGTCGAGGGTCTTACTTAGGATTATATAAATAAAATGGAGGGGATGCTCTGAAGGAAGAGAAGATACCAACAATCTCTGACAGTGCAGAAACCCAAGAAAGAAAACGGAGGGTTGAGCTGTTTCTGCTTGATTGGTTTTCTGTCTTCTGTCCAGTAACTGAAGCTAAAGCCCATGTTTAATCAGCTTCCTTATTCCCAGCGAGAACACTTAGAGCGATTGCTTCTGAGGTGACCTCTATCAGACGGGATGCTGAGTGCTTATTGGTGCACCTCCGTATAATAACGTGTCTTCAGCACTGTAGTGCCTCTAATGGTCTGCTGGGTACTGACATCTGTAGTGTTGTGTATTACATCATGTGTTCTCGTCATACTCATTTCCTATAGCAATGCAGATGATCCACCATCTTGAGAGAGGACGGAAGAAGAGTCTGATTTCCCAATTAATCCCGCTGTATTAATGGGTAAAGGTGGCTTCACCCCATTAAGCTGAACGGCATTTTACACTGTTTTCTTTAGCAGAAAATAAATAAGGTGCAGACTTCATTAATTTTATATGAACTACAAGACATGAAAAAAATATAAAGATTAATTGCAACCTTTTCGAGGGACTGCTTTATCTTTAAGCAGACGAGGGAGAGACAAGAGGAGGCCTCTGCTCTAATCAGTTCTGATGAATAGCGAGGCAGTTTAATCATCTATACCTGACATGCTTATGTATGATTGGGATCTGCTGGAGATTGAATCAATTTTTCTTATTTTTTGGTAACGTTATAATAAGTTTTCAAATTTGATGGCCACTTTCAGCAAGGCTTAATACTTAAAAGAATGCAATTAAACATACTACTTTTATATTTATAATTAGAATCAGGGCTTGACATTAACACCCGCCAAACAGGTGGATTTCAGCAGTGGCGTGTAATGCAGTCACTCCTACTAGCCACTTTGGCAGGTTGAATTTTATATATATTATATAAATTTTTTCAATTGTAGCCTTTTAAAAAGGCATCTGAAATAATAAACTAAGTACAATGTAGTGTTGTCAAAACTATAGATTTTTCGATACATATTGATACATTACTGAAATATCTGAAACGCTTTCGATACTCATTTTACGCAGAATACACTGTACCAGCTGTGCTTTCTCACGCTCTCATCTCTCTGACAGCGAGTTGACACACAAACCCGCCTCCCGTCACTCACTCATTTCATTTGCTCCGGATGAATATTGTTGGTGTTACAAAGCTTGAATTTCGTTGTGGGATTGCGCGTATTGCGCATGATTTTACTCAGTCCCACAGATTTTGTGTTCACGCCCAAAGTGCGCACACAAAAAGCCGCTAAATTTAGTAATTTTTCTTCTTTTTGCACTTAAACAGACAAATACACACAACATAATGTCAAAATGTCGGCCTTGGTAAGTATTCTCGTAAACACAGTCAGTTATGTTTTAAGTTAACATAAACATTATAAGATTATATTAAATATCTATATGGCAGTTTTCCGCCATGGTATCAATGTCAAAATTGTGGCCAGTGAAAATGCTGAGTGGCTAGTAACTTCTGAAAACCACTAGCCACAGTAGCTGGTGAGCAAAAAAGTTAATGTCAAGCCCTGATTAGAAATATTTCTTGAGCACCAAAACAGCATATCAGAAGGATTTCCAAAGGATCATGTGACTATGAAAACTGGAGTAATGCCTTTTACTGGACTAGAAATTCAGCATTGCAATCAAAGAAATAAATACATTTTAAAACATATTAGTATAGAAAACGTCTTGGTTACGTATGGTTAGGGCTGGGCGATATGGCTAAAAAAAATTATCACGATAATTTTTTTATATCAGTCGATATCGATAATTATCACGATAAATGTCAAATCTTTATTTCTTTCGAGTTTAATGGCAGATTTTTGCTCCTAAGTGAAAGTTGTAGAAACCAGTGCGTTAATTGTGGTTCTAAACTACTCTTTATTGTCGGAACATATCATGACAAAGACAAACACTTGCCAAACATATATTTCTTAGTTTCTGCATGTGCTAATGGGGGATATTGTTTCAAGTCTCGAAACAGGTTTGTGTTGCCTGACTTTGATGGCACGTATCTTCAGCACAGTTTGCAGTGCAGGCTGCAATATTAATATTACGTTTTATCTCGAAACACATATTTGACAGTGAGTTGACAGTAAATCGGCATCCTAACTCAAGCTAATACTACTATGTTAAATTTATGTTCATTAACAAAAACAGTAACATCTGTTAAAAAAAATGTAACAACCACATTTTTATTTGGTAAAATGTAATATTCTGACTGTTTGAGTTTTATTAAAATTAACCATTGATTATCCAGTATCATGCATTTAGATCATGATAACCACAGATAAAACCAGGCATAGCCTATAGCACCTCACTATCATGGCAAAATGTAACTTTATGGTTTCTATGGTATTTGTATGAAAAACAGTAGCCTAAATACATTATTAAAAACTGTAATTATATTCCATTAGTAAATCAGTTATAGTATTAAATATTATTCCAGTGTAAATCAGCTGTTTTCTGTGTGAATATATAGTAAAGTGTAATTTATTCCTGTGATCAAAGCTGAATTTTCAGCATCACCAGTGTCAGTGTCTTCAGTGTCAAATGATCCTTCACAAATCAGTATAATATGAGGATTTGATGCTCAAGAAACATTTATTATTATTATCAATGTTGAAACAGTTGTTGGTCTGTCAGTTGTACATTTTTTTTTTTTTTTTAGGATTCTTTGATGAATAGGAAGTTCAAAAGACTTTTGTAACATTATAAATGTCTTTACTGTCACTTTCGATCAAATTAATTATTCCTTGATAAATAAAAGTATTGATTTCTTTCCTCCAAAAAATAAAAATAAAATTCTCACTGACCCCAAACTTTTGAACGGTAGTGTATATCCCACATTTCATGGTGCAGTTAATATTACTAGGCTAACGTTACAGTAAATCCATGGTAAATGGATTCAGTATCAATTCAGATTGACTGTATCGTTGCTCACAGTGTTTCTCCTGTTCGTCAGCTCTGTTTCATCTGCCTTTAAACTGGTTTAAATCACCGAGTCATTTGTGTTCTTCGCTGAACTCAAGCGCTTCTCACTGGATCTCGTGAGCGACACGATCAGAGTAAACGCGTCTGCTCTAGTGAGCTCGCGCTGCCGTTTGGACTTTGAGCCGAGCGGATAAACAGTCCGCGTGGCGTGCGGTTCAAATGAGTTTCGTTCCGCTTTTGGCGCATAAACATTATCGAACATTTATCGAACTCTTGATATCGTTTTATCGAGAAAAATTATATCGCGATAATTATCGTTATCGTTTTATCGCCCAGCCCTACGTATGGTAACCCACGTTCCCTGAAAGAGGGAACGGAGACGTTCGTCAGAGGGATCTGACAGAAATGGGATCTTTGCAGAGAGACCAATCTACTTCGAGAGAAACTAAACGAGCCAATGCACATTGGCATGCGATAATTGCGCCAGCTGCTTCTATCATATAATGGGTATATAATGAGCAGCAGGTGCAACGCATCTTTGGTTTTCGCTGAGGAACCGAGCCAGGGACCTGGACATCTGTAGCGATGGTACAACAACGGGACGAACGTCTCCATTCCCTCTTTCAGGGAACGTGGGTTACCATACGTAACAGAGACGTTCCCTTTCATGTCGGTCACTCCAACGTTCGTCGGAATAATCCTAGGAGGGAAGCGCACCGGCAGAGACGGCAGAGCGGGCTCTACCAAGGGAAAGACACTGGCTAGCCGACAGGGTAGCCGTACCATGCACACATATGGGGTCGCCGCAGGGACTGCTACATATGGACACCCAGCCTAGCACAGGTTCCTCAATGCATACGAGTGTTAGGCCTGGCGTCAGACGTATCTGGCCGTCCATGCAAGAATGCCGTAGCAAGCCGACACTTGAGCGAGTTCCCCGCGCTACTGGCCACTTGGGGCGAGTATACGGGAGGATACCGGCTCTACACGGAGGCTATAGAATCTAGCGAACGTGTTGGGTGTCGCCCAGCCTGCAGCTCTACATATATCTGTCAGCGAGGTGCCTTGAGCCAACGCCCAGGAGGATGCAACACTTCTAGTTGAGTGCGCTCGCAACCCGAACGGGCAAGGCACAACTTGGAATTGATACAACAAGACAATAGCATCCACTATCCAGTGGGCTAACCTCTGCTTGGAGACAGCCTTTCCCTTCTGCTGGCCTCCGTAACAGACGAAGAGCTGGTCTGAGGTCCTAAAGCTTTGCGTTCTGTCCACGTATAACCACAAGGAGCAGACGGGACAGAGAAAAGCCAGGGCTGGGTCTGCCTCCTCTCTACCTGGTCTCTAAAAGCGGTGAGCGTTCTGGCGCAATATGGCAGCCGTCGCATCATCCAGGTGGATGCTGCACATTGGTAGTGGTTGAGGAGATTCCCCCTTCTATGTGAAGCGCTTTGAGTGTCCAGAAAAGCGCTATATAAATGTGATGAATTATTATTATTATGAATTAAAAGGCGCGGTAGGAACCTTGGGCACATATCCGGGCCGGGGTCTCAGGACAACGTCCTGTCTATCAAACGTCCTGTCAACGTTGTCTATCAGGACAACGTCAGCCAGTCCAAATTCTAGGCACGATTCGTCGACCGAAAACGCTTGCAGGTCCCCTACCCTCTTGATAGAAGCCAGCGCCGTCAGGAGCACTGTCTTTAGTGACATGATCTTTAGCTCTGCTGACTGCAGCGGTTCGAAGCGAGGTCTCTGCAGTGCGCCGAGCACCAGAGACTGGTCCCAAGAGGGTATAGAGGGGGGACGAGGCGGATTTAGTCTCGTTGCCCCCCTCAGGAACCTGACGATCAGGTCATGCTTTCCCAATGACTTGCCTTCAACTGCATTGTGATGCGAGGCAATAGCGGCGACATACACTTTGAGGGTGGAGGGAGACAGCCTTCACTCCAACCCATGTTGCAGAAAGGAAAGCACAACACTATCCAGGCATCTTCAGGGGCCTTCCCATTGGGAAGAACACCGCTCAACGAATAGGTTCCACCTCAATGCATAGAAGCGAAATGACTGACATGAAAGGGAACTGTTTAAATTGTAATATTTCATAATATTACTGTTTTTCAATCAAATAAATTCAGCATTGAGCATAAGAGACTTCTTTTAAAAACGTTCCAAAAAATCATACTGACCCCAAACTTCTAAACTGTGCATATAATAAAAATGTATTATATGTTGATATAATTATTATTTATTACATATATCAGTATTAACCTATCCATACTGTTCACTAGTGCAAAAAGTGAACGGTGTGAATCAGACTAGAAATTCTTCCAGAGGAGAACGTTTTATTGCTCCAGAAGTATTGTCAAACATAAATGTGGCTTAACTAACGACTTGTTCGTACGTGCAATGAGAACTACATTAACATCCTAAAAGCTCAATTTAGTTACGAGCCCCAATAAGCCAGTCATCCTCAGGCTGTTGCGTGTGTGGGTGCGTTTGTGTATTGCCTGGGGTCGTGCTGATTCATGCTAATGCAAGGTCGTGCCCCCACGGCTGCTAGGAGACCCGAGCGGAGCTGACAAATTTATGTGCCATTTGATTGGGAAGATTAAAAGCAGTTTGCTTTAATAGCAGGGGTTTTAGTGCCATTAAATGAGTCTATTTGGTTGGAGGCATGGAGCTGCTCTCTCACAAGTGGATTCACCCTCGTTAGCACAGCGCATGAAAAATGATTAGCGTAATAAAATCCTGCCAAGGAGAGAGAGGACCAGGAAGAATGCAGTGTCATTCTGGCCACCTTCATTTAAGATGGTTTACCCAAATGAAAATTCATCATGCAGAACATGGGACATTTTCTTTGAATTGTTCAGTGTTTATTCCGTTAATGTACATTTCAGTGTTTGTATACAGTGTATATATATACAGTGTATATATATATATATATATATATCAGTGGCGGCTGCTGGTCTTTTAAAGAGGGGAAACTCTTTTTTTTTTAAACTCGACTGTCAGGTGTGGGGATGGTGAAAAGAGCGAGGACTCTGGTGCAGTTGATGGGCTTTATTTTAATAATAAAATAAAAAATACAAACAAAAACTACGAACCAGCACAGGACAAGGAGAATAAATAGGGAGCAAAAAAGGCAGGTAACGAGGGAGGACAGGTGGGGCAAAATAACTAATAATCAGGAAACAAGATGGGAGTCGACACAATCGACAGGAGAGCACATGGCACAAGGAAAACACATGACAAGCCATGTGCTCACACCAAACATGACAAAAACACAAACACATGGCCAGTAAAACAAATTACAAGCAATTGTGCTCACACAAAATGAGACATGAAGAACAATGAGAACACTCATAAGCCACGTGTTCCCACAGAACATGACAACATGAAAGCACACAGCTAGTGTAAAACACAAGCTGTGCTACACAGCAAAAGACAAAACATGACATGAAAGCACGCGGCCGATGTAAACACGAACCGCGTGCTACACAAAAAACAACACACTGAACAGAGCTAACACGAAACCGCACGCGAACACGACAAGACAGAACGTTATGCACGAGTCGAGAACGACCATGAGCTCATCCTGTGCACTCACAACAGAAAACAAACACGCAGAGCATGCATGTCCAATTCCCGACACAAAACCGAAACCAAACTAGACAGATGTGCCGGGATCCAAACACCACGCCCGCAAGGCACCTGACATCGACGGAGGAAATATGGGAATTAGGTTAAACTGTGAAATGTATGATGAAAATTGCAAATACCAATAAATATTACAGCAGTTAGTATTTCGAGTACACTTGCTTTCGAGTACATATCCGCCTTGAGACTGAGCTCGAAATCTCGAATAGCTTCCGCGTCAGTGACTTTTTATTGTGCGAAATTGCTGTCAATGAAAAAGAAGATGCAGTCCTCCAATCATCACGCAGACGCCCGGACTCCAGGCCAGCCCACTTCCCTATTCACTCCAGAGACGCCCGGCGTCCGTGGGCGGGACATAATCGCAGCATTTATCCAATGACCGTCTAGTTTCGAAGCACTGAAAAAAACTGTTCAAAGCAGCCCCAATGAAGTCAATGGACGCTCTGCTTCAATGGGGAAATGCCATAGGGAAATGCACTGTGACGCGCTACGGGAAGGAGATCGAGTCAGCCGACCTGCTATATGTAGCTGATTCTGAACGAACTCGTCTTCGATATGACCGTGTTCTAACGCATTTTTAGTCAATAAAATGTTAACACAATAGTACACATTTGACCATTAATTTTTTGACATTATAGGGGAAGCTGAGCTTCCCTTGCAGTCTTAAAGAAATCGCCACTGATATATATACACTACCGTTCAAAAGTTTGGGGTCGGTACGATTTTAAATACTTTTAAAAGAATTCTCTTCTGCTAACCATGGCTGCACTTATTTGATTAAAAATACAACAAAAATCAGTTATAGTATTAAATATTATTCCAGTGTAAATCAGCTGTTTTCTGTGTGAATATATAGTAAAGTGTAATTTATTCCTGTGATCAAAGCTGAATTTTCAGCATCACCAGTGTCAGTGTCTTCAGTGTCAAATGATCCTTCACAAATCAGTATAATATGAGGATTTGATGCTCAAGAAACATTTATTATTATTATCAATGTTGAAACAGTTGTTGGTCTGTCAGTTGTACATTTTTTTTTTTTTTTTTTGGATTCTTTGATGAATAGGAAGTTCAAAAGACTTTTGTAACATTATAAATGTCTTTACTGTCACTTTCGATCAAATTAATTATTCCTTGATAAATAAAAGTATTGATTTCTTTCCTCCAAAAAATAAAAATAAAATTCTCACTGACCCCAAACTTTTGAACGGTAGTGTATATATATATATAATATATATATATATATATATATATATATATATATATATATATATGACACACACACACACACACACACACTACATAAATGAAAGAAAAAAATATTCAGGATTGTGTTATGTTAACTTAATATATATATATATATATATATATATATATATATATATATATATATATATATATATATATATATATACAGGGGTTAAAGTGAGCCGGAACGGTCCGGAACTGCGTTCCGGCACCTCAGATAAATTAATAAATAAATAGATTAATTAATCTCAACAAATCTCGCTGGTCCCGATATGGGCCGACCGACCGACCAACCTCCCTTCCTCCCCGCTGAACGCGAGCGATTACAAATGCATGAAATGCACTCACGGTGGTTGAGCGAGGTAAAGTTAGTTTTAGGTTTGGTATATTTCGCCTGACATTTGTTTTCCCTATAGCCACTGTTCTATATGGTCACACAGCACATGATGAGGGAACGTCTGCCAATTCCACCGACTGTGTTAAACGTAGCCTCTAATTTGTATTATTTAAAATTACTTTTCAAATTCCAAAGCTTGTAGAAGGTGGCAATATTGACCTGGTAGCCTTGAGTAAATTAACTTGTTTAAGAAAATGATTCATAAAACATAAATATCAGTTAAGCCTATGTTTACTTTCTTCACTGACACAGACGAAAATAAAAAGACTATCAGTCAAAGTTCAGCTTTAGGAGGGGAAGAAATAGGGCAGGATTAGGAGACTGAGAGAAAAAGAAAGATGTAGATGAGGAGAGAGCAGGTATTGACAAAATAATCTAATGCCCACTGACATGGTTTTAAACTAAAGCTATTATTATCCTTTTTTTTTTGGCCTTCAAAAGTCTTAAATTGCACATATGTAGGTCATAGAAATCAAAATTTTCTCGGGGGAGCATGCCCCCGAGAACCTCCCTAAATACATCACATTTTAATGCACATGTCTGTGGGTGGGGCTGGGGATGATAATGTGGGCTGGCGTGGCTACAGTGCCAGGGCTAAATTTTCGTCCCAATGTTAAGCAATTTGAACTTAGTATCGTCATCGTATCAGTGTAGATGGGCCAAAATAAAACCAATAAAATAAAAAGTAAATAAGTGATACTTGGTGCCACAGCGACACTCTTGACCCAAAAAGTATTGCTATACCACGATACTCAATATGTTGTCCCACGGTGAGTCATTTTTCCCTGTTGCACCTACACAAAATTTGAGGGTTCCCCCACCTGCCAAATCCCACTTTAACCACTGTATATATACACATATACAGTAGTCAACATTTGAAGTGGATCAAAACCTTTCATCAAAGTTATACATTAATTTTGAACAATACCCGTGCTTGTCTTAGGATAACTTTGATTAACTTTTTTGATTCACTTCAAATGTTGACTACTGTATATATATATATATATATATATATATATATATATATATATATATATATATATATATATATATATATATATATATATATACACGCTTATCAGCCTCTTGCAGACCCCAGTTTGAAAACTTTGCTGTAGAATGCCTTAATGTCTCTGTACGAGAGCGAATGAGGAGGATCCTGGGAAGTGTGTAAGCTGTCTGTCAAAGCTTTTACTTTCCCACTGTCTATAAATTCTCTTTAGCGTGTCTGTGGGTGGGATACCCATCATCACTCATAGAGGGGCAGGCTGTAGAAATCCACCTCGTAAAGCTGCTGATAACCCCGCTGTCTCTCTGCTCCCAGGCATGGTGTGGCAGGCTGTGATGTGGCGAGGTTTTAATGGAGGGCTTTCAGAAACTCTGTGTCACGACCACTGATTGAATCTGTGTGTCTAACCAAAATAAGTCCTGGTCCTTTCTCTAGCTGCTTTTAATGAGCCGGGTGTCTTGAGACGATTTATAGCTTAGAGTAAATCGAATTTGTGTTGTAGCTTCACCAAATCGATCACTTAAATTTGTATGCTGACAGTGAGTGGGCAACTTGTCACAAAGTTATAATTTGTGCCCAAATACACAGATTGATGAGGATAAAACCTCTCACTTATAAGTGAGATATAAGTGAGAATAACAGCTTACACACTGCATGATTAAAGGCCGAGCTTTTCTCTTCATGGCGCCTTGTGGATGTTCTTAGAGTATTTAATCTAACCACTCACACTAAATGAAACAAGACCGTCCTAAAATGATTGGGAATTAGAGCTGTATAGTGTGAAATTGCACTTTTGTGAGTGTATGTGTGTTGAATGAAAGAGATCCTTTTGCATTTCCATCCATGTCAGATAGTGAGTACCCCCTGTGGACTGTGAATGCAAATGAAGATGGAAGTCCATCCATCCATGTCGATTGATCAATTGTATTGGTACAGTTCTAGTCTGATATTTTGTGTGAGCAGTAGTGTTATTCTTATTATTGATGTACCCTTATTATGTTACCTGCTTATTCTCAAAGCCTGTTTGAGTTTAAGAGGATTTAACAGGATTGTTTGGTCATGATTACACAATGGAATAGATTTTTTTTGCCAAATCGGTACCACTTGAACGTAGTTGAATGGAGAATAGCCAAGCCACATGACTTCATGGCTCCGCTTAACTCAGAAAATGAGCTGATTTACATAAAGAGGAAAGTCTGAAAAGTGTTAAATGCAAAAGAAATCTAATGTAGAGGGCACTTAATGTAGAATAGTCTCAGAAGCTCTCACAAATGCAAATGGGGTCCATGACCTTTAGCTCTGGAGTTAAGTAGTGTCAAGGCTACTGCAGGCAGAAGAGGGTCTGAAATGCATAGATAGCACAAGTAGCATTTGAGAGTTAGCAGTGTCACAGGAAGGGTAATTGATCTATGGTCTGTATAAATTACAGAGAGTTGTCTTCTCTAGTGACAGCTAGCACGAGAGATAATGATGTTGCTTTCAGTTCTTTCTGAAGTGAAACTTTAAGACCCCAAATCATTGCAACAGAAAGTTTGGGACATATCAAAGGGATTTAAAAAAGAAAGAAAGTCAATTGCTACATAATCGAGAAAAAAAGAAAAATGTTTTGCAAACATTTAAATTCTTCAGCCCCCTTATCCACCTTTATCCATGCACTTGTGTCCTCAATGTTTGGACCTCAGTGTTTGGGGGCCTGTTCAGGGGAAACTACAGTTGTACTGCTCAGCGGTGATACACGCCACCCAAACCCCCCCCCCCCAAACACCCAAACCCCCCTGAAAGTTCAATAAGCTCTTTGTTTTCTGTATTAATGCTGCAGTTCAACTGCCCTCTCTACTGTGACTCCCAAGCAACTTTTAGACTCTTTCACTTTTATTGTGACCTGCCAAACCCACTGGGCCTAGAATATTTGTCACTGACTTAATTTGATAGATGTGTGTTGTTATGCAAGGATGTATAGAAATGTATAGAATTTTTTAGAGGTTTCGAATAATAGGTTTTTATTGTTTATTACACGGGTTTTCACACTTTTGTTTATTGAGTAAGTAATTATGAATAATCTCATGATTTCTGATATTTTAGCCTATTTTATTTCTTATTTTATTTTTCTCTGAAGATTTCCACTGACCCCTAGTGCACCCTCTTGCAGCCTCTAGTTTAAAAACCTCTGGTCCAAAAAATAAGTATACAGATACAAAAAGGTGCCTCCACCAATTACGCACACTGTGTCTACAATCGGATGAAAGCCGCATGAGAAACAGAAATGTGAAACAAACACCCCACCTTCCTGTCTGATGGGAAGCCCCTCGCTGCGAATGTATTGAATGCCCTTGTACTGTACTTGTATAGATGCCATGTCACAGAACTTATAATAGTCAACATGCTCATAAATAACAAGTCAATGTTTTCTTCTCCATTATTTCTTATCAGCTCCATCTCCAGTTTACCACTGTCTGGAAGCCTAGTGAGTCATAAACAATATTTTTGGGAAGCAAAACAAAACATCCTGGTCTATCTTTTCCATATAATAGAGGTGAGCAAGGACTGTCAAACTCCAAAATGACGCAAGAAGTGCCATAACTTATCAGAAAAGTGGCCATACGACTTGTGCTTAATAATTCAAGTTTGCGGAATGGTCATTCTCTCCATTTTCTTGCTGAAATATTTTTTCCCTTTAGGTGTAAAAAAAAACTAAAATAAAGGGCTATTTCCTGTGCAGGGATTATAAATGATCTACAGATCCCAGTCATCTGAGATGGCAGGTCTAATGGAGTGCAGGAGATAAGGATTTTTAGCCAGTTTGTTTAACTGAGACCTGCGATGTAATGCTGATGTGAATACAACTGTCACAGGTGTAGGTTTAAGTGAAGATTTAGTGACTCAGAACTTATTGTTAAAGACTTTGCCTATGGCTGGTTTAATAATGCCTTGTTGTGGAGTGGCTGTCTGCTGTATTTTGCGTAGGTAAATTCAGTCTCACACACACACACTCATGCTTTATAGATGAGACCTGGGTTACTGTCTGTATTAGTTACCCGCAGTCTGCATCAGAGTGGAGGTTGATATGGTGACAGCATGAGCGCATGGAACAAGGATGTGTGCTTGTGTGACGGCCAGGTGCTTTATTCATAATGGAGCGATCTACAGTAGCTGGAAATGTGATTTTTATAGCCAGTCTTTTGTCTGGGAAAAATATCTGCATCATCATAAATAAAACTGCATCATCTTGCATCATTTACTGCCTCTGGCTTTTTTCCTTCACATTTTAACGGTCCTAAAAATAGATTTCGATTTTCTTGATGCTACATTTCTTTATTTATTTTTATATTTTGGAGTGTTAGGGTTAGGTTAGGGTCACCCTTGTGTTAGTACTTTTTCATTTTGTTTATTAACATTATTTTCTTGATGTTCTAAACGTAATCCTAGAGTTTGTTAAACGTGTGCGGTCACAGACAGTAGGTAATCTGTTTTCGTTTGTATGCAGGTCAGGAACGTGACGGCTCAGCTTCATCAGATATCACCTCTCTATCTTGAGCTTTTATGTCTGCACCTCATTCTGTCCCACTTTCTTCCACCCCACGATTCTTCAGTCACTTTATTGTTGTCTGCTTTGCCACTAACCAATGCTAACCAGTGTTTTTCTTGTCTCTCTCCCTTAATTTTGCCTCCTGAAGATCATAGAATGATCATTGCAGGTAAGCACCGCTTTTACTAACTACTTGTATGCTTAATCTCCGGCTTGCTTAGATGTTTTACTCTTAAATCCCCTTTTAACTGCTTTGCAGAGCCTGAAACTTATCTACGGCTCAATCGGCGGGATTGCTTTATAAACTTCCTTTCTTGGTGGGGCAAACAGCCAAGGTGTTTTTACTTGTGTTTGCATTCCACAATGCTTTGGAATCATTCCTCCCACCCAGCATTGTTGTCACCCGTATTAAGCGAAAAGCGTTATCCGCCACTGTCCTATCAGCGGGAAAGGGCCAGGATAGAGAGCCTCTTTGAGTTGGTGTCTTGTGAGGAATCTGAAAGCCTGTGAAGAATGAGCAGGGCCTCTTTTTTTCAAAAAGTGGCTGATAGCTGTGCCAGGCTCTAATTGAAAATGGCGGTAATGAGTGTGTGAAAGATCAATGTGGTCTCCGCGCACACAATCTGCAGCCAAACCCCTGGAGTGTGGTTAAAAGATGGAGGGCCCTTCCCCGTTCACCCTGTGCACTAATAGTCTCCATTTTAGCAAACGGGAACAGGGGAATTTTTCTCTCCCAGGAGACTCAATGAGAAGAATCAATGAGTGTGTACCATGTCCGAAAGTCAGCACGATGAGAGGAAATAGAGACGGATAAAGAGAGTGATGGTTGAAAGGGAATGGACTCCTGTGCTAGGAGAGAGAAGTTATTCAATGAAAGACAATAGCCCCTCCATAGGGTCTCTCACTTTTTCTTTTTAGATTTTTGTGCTGCTTTAAACAGGCTAAGTCTGAAACAGAGCGACGTAGGATAGATGTAGGTGAGCTCTTGGAAATCAGTGCTATTTCCATTTAAGACAATGGAGAACAATTAACTGAGAAGAGTTTTACAATTGTCATTTTCAAGCTTAAATCTGAAATTTTACAATTACATTTATATTTATCAGATGTAAATCGAATGATAGAAATGATTGGATGAATGTAAAAAAATATATTTAAGTACAGGGTCATTATTCATCAACAATAAATCATAAGCAATCTGTTGGCATAAATGCACAGTATTCATTGATTGTGAACTGCTTTGAAACTGCAAGTCTGTAGAATGCACAACAATGTCACGTTCAGCGCTTACGCTTATTTAATTAAATCATAGACTTAAAGTTTAAATGCATAAAGTTTAATAATCACTTTAGGCTGTATCGCAATTCCTGTTTTTTAAATTCCCAAATTTAAGACCTTATAAGATATTTAAGACTTTTTATGACCTTACATTTCATAATGTAAGGACTCTCTAAGAAACTTTCTGAGGACATGCACTTTTTATTATTAAATACATTTTACAGTTCGCACAGATCTCTTTTTAGTCGCAAATGTAAGTGAAACGCTCACTGTCAAGCCCTGCGATATCAGATAATAGTATTTTTTTAACCGCTTTGTATTGTTACAATGTTGGTAGTCGGTAATATGTAAATGAACAACGTTTACTCGTCCGTGTTACCTGTACGAAGAAACTCACGTTTATTTGTTATCGAAAACCCTGGAGCTGTCAAAAGTCCACCGGATTACCTTTTGACAGGTACCAGGGCTTTCTTGAAAACTACAGATTAGGGACAGTCGGTATCGATAGAGGTTATTAACAGAAAAGTTATTGTAACGATTATTACTGAAAATTGTATCGTACTATGTCTACTCTTTAAATAGCAATATGGTAAAAATAGAATGCTATTTCAACAGCTTTCTTTCATGAACACGATGGTGTTTTGCTTCGGGAGGTTGGGCAGAACTGATCGGACAGCAGTTTCTTTCAGTTTTCCCCCTCCGTTTTGGCCTAAAACACTTCGTTCATGATCATCCAACTACAAACACAGAGGTTTTTCAGATATTGTGTTGCGGTGTTTCCTCCGTATTTACGATTATTTATCCACAGCCTACAACGCGCTGGATCCTTCACTGCAAACCGAAAGTAACTCTCTGCCACTAAATTTTTGCGTTGCACTGATTTCAATTTTGTTCACTTTTCTATTGTATAGGCAGCCAAGTTTTATTGAAAGCCCATTTTGCCAGCGATGTAGGGGAGTAGTGCATATGGAAGAGTTTTTTCTTTAGGTATTTTTGTGAAAGTTGAGGAATCAGCTGTTAGAATAAAAGTGTTAAGATCCTTCCACCAATAACTCTTTCCCCGCTAGCGTAAAAAAAGAAAGAAAAAAAAGTTGCCATCATTTTTGACAATTTTTACAAAAATTTCATGCAAAATTTGTCATAAATGTTGGAAAATTCTGTCAATAGAGCTTATTCACAGCAGCGCCATCTTTTATTTTTAACAGGAATGAAAGCGAGACTGTGAGGGATAGACATACACCTCTTCAGCGGGTTGTACTGTTTTTGGATTGTTCTACTACATGATCTGTGGAAAATTATAAGTGATCAAGGAGCTTTATATAGCTTCTTACAGCGGATGCCATTGAAAACATTAACTCTACCCCTCACAGCATCGCTTTCATACCTGTCATGGCGCTGCTCTGAATAAGGTCTATGGCGGATAAAAGAGAGTTAAGCTACACTGAATGTGGAGGTTTAGGAAAGTGATTTTTTTTTGTCTCTCTCTCACCGATATAGAGACTCTTGTGCACCCCCTGAGCTGACTGTTTGAACTCTCTGAGTTACCTTTACTTTGTGAACCGCTGAATTTGTGTAAATACTCTGCTCTCACCGTTTTCTAATTAACTCTGCTGTGTCCAGTTTATAAGTCACAGAGACTTAGATTTCATTTTGTTTTGTAAGTTGGTTTAGGGTGACTGATTCAGAGGAGTCTGTGCGTGTACGTGTGGTGCCCCGTATGGTGGCAGCTGTTGCCTGGAGAGCTCATTAACTCCAGAGATGAGACTTCTCTCTTCCTTCCATTACAGATATGCAAACACATAAACAACCACCTGCAGGGAGCAGCCCTGATGATGGCGCCCGGCACCTAGACACACACACACACACACACACACACACACACACACACACACACACACACACACACACACACACACACACACACACACACACACACACACACACACACACACACACACACACACACACACACACACACACATCTCAGCCACAGGCAGAGCAGTGAATCACTGTTAGTTCTACAACACAACAGCCTGAATTCTCATCATTATCTGCTAGTAGCTCTTTTGTTTACTGGCTGTGATTGCTGCTCCAGACATCCCATAATCCTCTTGGAGATAAATGGACACGGTTATTAACTTTTTACTTTGAGCACTGCAAAGTTTTCATTGTGTTCAGCAGCGGGCAGGCAGTCATTTAGCCGTCACTGACAGCACATGATGTCCCTATGTAGTATGAAGTGTAGAGGATGATGTTTTGTGTTGTTATACATCTTTCTGGAATGTTTGATTCAGGGTTTTTTTTGTATTTTGTATGTAGTATTTTTTTTTTTTTTAAATGTGTTGTCTTTTTCTCAAGTAGCCATAAACAACCTGTAGCTTCCCTCATTTTTGCCATTATCTGTTCACTAGCCTGATTCGTGTCATTAGTAAGCTTTAGTGTCATTTATTTTAATTTGCTTTTTTAATAAAATATCGTGTGTTGCAATGCTTTACTTTGTACCCAACAACAACCATCACGCAAGTAAAAAATCCCTTCATGTGGCCTTTTCTGTATTTTACAGCTAATAGTACAAAACATCACAGTGTTAGCAGGTCACTGAAGGTGCATGTAACTCCAGCGGCTCTTGAGGTTCAACGAGGCTGTTTGTTCCAGCTCTCTCTGAGGTGTGAAGAACCCTGCCCCTTTTCTTTTGTCACCATGGCAGGGCCACATATAAACACCATCCAATAAAAACTGCACTGAAGCACAGTGTGGGCCTTCAGTGACTATTGTCCCATTAGCTAGATCCACCTCCTCTGTTTATTTCCTTTTTTCCCCTCTGGTTGATGCTTGACGGCTTTGCTTTTCTGTTAGATTATCAGACGCCCCTCCACTTTTGATGTGCTTTTTCTTGTTCTTTTAGCTATCAGTCTAAATTTTTATCACACACTTCCTGAACCTCACCCAGCCTTTTATTGCAGCCAAATGAAAAATGCTTTTCCCCCGAAGCCACAAATTTGCTGACCCACAAAACCCTTTGTAGTAAACCTCCATGTTTTTCCTTCCCTCCTTCATCGCTGAGCTTCCATTCAGTCATTTCTATGAAGGTCCATTAAAAATGCATGCGAAGGAAAATTGCGTGTTTTGTCGCCATGGCCTGCGTTAGATTGAATGGGTTCCTCAGGTAGTAGAGGCAGTCATACAGAACAATGTGCTCTTTATCTCACAGCAAGAACTGCAATAATACGTTTAATGTTATCTCGGCACCTGGGAGATTGCAATTATGCGGTGGTGAGGAGTGAGTCCCGTCCAGCAGCGCTGGGGGCTTTGGCGCAGCCGGCAGCTAAATGTTTAGATTCATTAGCGGCTCACTGCTGTCTGTCACAATGACGGATGCTGTTTTCACTTGGCGCCAAATCTCACTAAACAAACGGGAATGTGCAAGAGATCCTGCTGAATGCAGATTTATGTAATCATCGTGTTGTTGTGTGTTTTAATTAGGGCTGCATGATTTGGGGAAAATATCATATTGCGATTATTGAGATCAATATTGCGATTGCGATATAATAAACAAATGGTTTCATGAGTCAACTTGCTTGGTTCTAAAGCAAAATGCACACACAGATTAGTGATAATTCTGAAATGTGTATTTCTCAACTCAAACTAGCAACAACAACTAAATGATTGATAATATCTATAATGATCAATTAGCCATTGATGTCTGGATAAAAATGACATTTTTACATTTAAAACATTAATTATAGCCATCCAACATTACAGTGATTCAGTCATTACAATTGAAAGCTATCCATTTTTTAAAAACATTTATTAGGCTTCAAAAAATATAACAGCTTTTAATTTAAGTAAACCTCAAACAATCCTCACATAAACCCATAATAAATGTCATATTTACCTGTGCCCTTCCTGTCTAACAGTAACAGGTAGGACATATACAGAAATTGAATAAAGTTATCAAACAGTCTGCGCTGCATAAATTATAAATTATATATAGACTAATCCTTATTAAAGCTACAAAAGTTCTTTAGTCAAGAGCACTGAGTAATTTTCTCTGTTCCCTTTGTTCTTTGATTAACTCTACTGACAGAAAGCTTTATTGGCTGCTGGCCCTTTAAGAGCAGCCGCTGTTGACAGAACTCTTACATCCATCATAAGTCTGCTCTTATGTTATGAAGATACTCGGCAAAACGACATTTTGCCATAATTGTGTGTGTTATTGTAACTTGTTTGTTTAAGCAGAAAAGAGAACTGTTTTCTGGCGTGCGATCTGTGCATGCGCATGATACTGGCGTGCGTCTTTCTGTGAGTCACTGTCAGGACATTCACAGGCAGCGCGCTCTCTTTTGACTTGTCACGCATGAATGGTTTAAAAGCATTCGCATGAATTAGAGCGGGATCATAACACTGGCCAAAGGATGACAAAAAAATAAGAGATGCTGCATTAATTGCGTTAACAGCCCTAATTTGTTTATTTCATATAAAATCGTAGAATTTTGCGTCATATAATCGCATAGGCTTGACATTGCGATTGCGATATGATTAATCGTGCAGCACTAGTTTTAATTCATTCGTTTCTTATTTTAAATGGTTTTGACGTAGTATTAGGTTTGTTTGAGATTTAAGGTTGAGGTTTCTTATTTAGAACCACTGTAGAGTATCCGCCACCCGTGACTGTCCTCTTCATCCTGTATGTCATTGGTTTGATTTTCCTTTTCCTCCCAACAACCCTGTCCACCTGTCAATGGAAATATCTCAAAGTAATATATAGTTTATCTAAATAAAATAAATCTATCTAGTCATTTTCATGTTGGCATGTATGGTGTTCTTTCTTCCTGGAACACAGATGATTGGCAGAAAGATGTTTAGCGATCAAATGATGATCAGGGGCAGTTCATCCGAAACAATCTTAAAACAGGGCTTTAAGTGTAAAATACCGAACTTGTCCTTTAAACGGATTAAATTAACCATGATGAATTTTGTGACTCCAGAAGTTTCAAGAACCGTATATTCTTCAGTATAAAACACTGGTCAGCCTTAATGAATGCAGGTTAAAAATGTTGTATCATGTGTATATCAACGTGTATCAAAATCTAAAAATAAAATTAGTTTGGTGCTATTTTTGTTTTATTTTATGTTTTTTTAGTCAGTTTTTCCCAATTATGTTGATTTTATGATTTTTTTTTTTTCTACATTTATCTGTCATTTTGGTTTTTGTTTGAGATAATGATACTTTTATGGTTTTGGAATGACATGAGAGTAAATAATGACAGAATCAAATAATTTTCTTTCTATAGCTGAGCCATAGCTGTCTTGAGATCAGCAGCTATGTATTTGTTTTAGTAGGTCTAAAGAATAATACTAAATCTAGATTGTATATGGTGCTAAAAAAAAAAAAGGAAACCTTTGGCACAGTTTGGGATGCATGTCGATCTAAATAAGGCTGTACTTTGAGTTGACATGCCAGGACTTTCCATTCACACAGGTGATGGGTGGTGATCATAGCCTGTCAAAGTGAAACACCTGGAAAGAGGATGTGTGTAACATTATGTGTAGATCGACATAAAAGAATGCAACAGGATATGCCTTCAGAGATCACAGAAATATTCAGCTTAGCTTTTTATGTCTCTATTTTATGATGATTTCTATTGCAGTTTTTGCGTTATAATCATTACCATCTGCAGAGTCACAAACAGAATGGTATAGTTCATGTTTAATGGTATAGTTCACCCAAAAAAGAGAATTGTTATCATTTACTTATTCCAAATATCTATATATGTCCTCCAGGTCTTGAACGAATTGTTGACTGGTTTTGCAAACTGAATCAATTGATTCATTACAATATTCCAAAGAACGATTAGCATTTTTGACATGAACTCTCATGAATGCAACAGTTAAGCTCAAGATTTATAGTAAACAATGATTTCAATTTTGGTCAGTTTTTCACAAAAAGCTATTGTATGACTTCTGAATTTTAGTAATAGGACATTAACAACAGTTACGATACTTTTTCCGCTGGATTTCGTCCTCCGCATATAAGTTTAATAAAGCCTGAACCTTGTCGTCGGTCCATCGATCGCATCCCAAGTCCCACCCCCGAAAGTTCCTGAACTTTGAAAAAGTACTACCTCACAAGCAGGGACTTTCTGAGGGAGAATTTTTTACCCGGAAGCCGGAACTTCATTTGGACCCTGGTCCCTGCGGTCGAAAACACACCGAGTACCACCCCAAAATCCTAGTTCCTGCGGTGGAAACTCGGCTATGGTTTTAACATTTTGCTATGTTTAAATCCATTTTCCCTGCCATGTTCTTCTCAAAATCAGCACATAAATGCATTACAGAAAAGGCAGCATATTCCCTCTTGGCTTTCTAAAAAGCTTCCTCTCATTCTCCATGTTTTCTTCAGCACCATTCACCCGAAGGCATGCCTTGTTCGGTAAAGCTAAGTTAAATATAATTTTAAACTCAGCCACCTTACTTCTTTTCTTTCTTTTTCTCATTCATTCCCTTGTTTTTTAACACCTTTCACCATGTTTCACCATGTCTGACTGATTCTCAAATCTACGTTTTGTAGCAGTGTTTGTCGTGGCTTGTTTAATTGGCTGAGGGCCATATAGCTCATCGGTGAGGATCGGCATGCACTCGCCAGCAGGGGCAGCAGAGGAACGTTTACCATATTGCTATCTGTCAGTGTTTAGCCAAGTCTGTCTACGTTCTTAGTGTAGTGTGCAATACAAACATCCTACTGCTCCTTATAGCCCTTCACCTGTTCCACATTGTGTTTTTTCTTTTCTGGAGACCTCAAGGCATGTCGAGGCAAGAGATAAATCATAATAATTCATTGTATTGTCTGTGTTGAATGTTCACTCTTGGTAATTACTGTTGTTTTGATCTTCAGGTTGAGACAGTGAGGTTAACTGATGAAAACTCATAGGTTGTCGTATGTTTTGAAATCCATGAGGGTTTCTGCCCTGCAATAACACACTTAATGTGAGTTAAATATGACAGACAGTATAGCTTGACATGACAATTCTTCAATTTGAATAAAATGGAAGGTTATATTATAGTAGGCTTTGTTATTTTATAGTTTATTTAATAATGTATTAAATTATTATTAAATTGTATATTTATTACAATGATAATAACACATAATGATAACAACAACTATTATTGTTGTTTAAACTATATTTTAATTTTACATGATGTTGTTGATGATTAATTAGAATTTTCATTATTATATTTAAGTTATTATAGTAATTCTTAATTGTATTTAAATAATAATAGTAAATAATACTAATAATAACAACAGTAACATTATTGTTGTTGTTTAGTTAAGCTATACTAATATTTTAATATTACATTATTTTATTTGTATTATTGATATTATTAATATTGTGTAGTATTAATTACAATAATAATATTATTAATATTGTTGTAATGTTACATTATTAGAACTAATAATGCAAAATTAATAATAGTAATAATAACAAAAACTAGTAATAATTTTTCACATTCTCTGGGTAGACTAGACTATTTTGTTCTGTAAAGAGCTCAGGGCAATTAGTAATGCTTTAGGAATGAAATAATCCACATATTCCTCATTCTTGGTCATCAGAGTTCCACATTTGGTGCCATTAGGATGACTAGTTTGTATAAATGTTCACCACAAAACCGTCTAATACCTCACCAACCTGCCTCTTCTCGTACAAGAGTCACCACAGATCTGATTACCACATTTAATTACACTAAGTCACGATTGATTACTTAAGGAGACAGATCATGTTATTAACATCCATAAATAAAGATAAGATATTGAGGAGCAAGAACATGTTCAGGTAGCTGTATTTTTATGTGACAGGTGTGGAGGAATCTGGCCAGAATAGCCCTTTCCTTTGCAACATTTGCATAGGACACCTCCTGCCATCTGCTGGTCGCAGAAGGCATTGCTTTCCTTGCATGTGTATGATTGTTTGTAATCATGCTCAAGTCGGGCCGCTGCATACCTTGGAATAAATGTTGGATTGAAACAGAACATGTTTGAAACCCCCCAGTTTAGTGAAAGATGCTTTATTAAACAATTATTTATTGTATGTATTGAGCTTTATATGCTTGATGATGGATATTCCTGAGTGACATGAGAAAGTACGGCCATAGAGGATTGTCCTGGTAATATATAGCAAAATATTACTAGTAATCCCAAAGTATTGAAGATGTTGTTATAAATCTGGCTATTTGTAACAGATCAGATGTGTTTGGTGGATTCTGTGTGGCTGTGTGAGGGTGGAGAGCCAGTCTCTTGACATGACGTGTTGTTTTGATAAAGTGAGCTATACCACCTTCACACCTGCCTGAGAGGATTCCTTCAAACACACATACCGGTACTTTACAAAAAAAAAAGGTTTTGGCATCAGAGGTTCCATGAAGGGCCGTAGGAACCTTTCCACTACAAAAGGTTCTTTTTATTGGAGAAACTATTATTTTTTAAATTAAAATGGTTCTTTTAAGATTGGTTCACTGAAAGGTTTTTTGGGGAACTCAACAATGGGTCTTCTATGGCAGCGCTGCAACCTTCATTTTTAGGAGTGCACATAGAAACTTAAGCCGTTTTCTTTTTCTGATGTAGGGGCATTCTACACTACAGTACATCATCTCCATGAGGCAAACTGTGTTTTCATGTTTATCCACAAGAGGGAGCAGCTGCACCAACACTGATAGTCACCGCTAATTAACAACTGTATTGATTTCAAAGCTGTTGTAGGTACATAACAACACAACCCTAAATCCTGTGGAGGTCAACCTACAGATCCCTCTTGCACATCATAATCTATGCTGATGCCCACACACTCTGAGAGATCATTACGTAGATGGATAACTGCATTCAATTGCTTTATGTAGCAAATGCCCCATTGATTTCATGTCTCTTTATGGTTGACAGATGGAACAATACCATGCATGGCTGTTAGAAGATAAGCCTGATTGTGTTGAGCGATGACCCTAGAGGTCACCATGGCTGAGATGTGAAGATGAGCTCGGTCACAGTAAAAGACTAACGTTCAGACAGAGAAAAGGCGAGGGTTGAGGTCCCCCCCACCCGGTTTGTTGTTAAGTGTGGGGTCCATCTGGTGCGCAGACATCTATGATCCCTAGTGCTGTACATTAATAGAAAATCCTGGCCCCTGTCCATATTTTGCCCCCTTGATTTCTCTCCTCCCTCCCTCTTCTCTCATATCTGCTCCCCTGCTTAAATGCACACATCACTTCTGTTTCCTCTGATGTGCGAGGGGAGGCTCCAGGGGGTCTGCTCAAATGGGGCTGAGGTCTTCATTAGACTGCCAGTCGGAGCCGGGCTTTCGGCAGCAGACAGGCGTGAGGGAATTGCTCACCCTGACCCTGATCCACCCACCCCCCACCACCAATCCATCACCAAAAACCACCGCCCAGTTCCTCCGCTCAGCTACAAAAACTGGGATGAAAGATACACACAGCACTTAGCACAATGTTTTTTTTTTAATGTTGTGAAAACATTGTGATTATGTGGGGATAATGTTTTGATCTGACAAAAAAAAAAGACGTTTATTTGCACCAGAAACAAATAATAGTATCCTTTTTCTGACGTTTTATATACCGTACTTTCTTAGCCAACCTGGCAATATATTTGGTATCGCCAATACTTTTTTCTGTTGAAGTGTTTACTAAGAACAAGTGTTAGTGAGACATACATTTCAACTATGAAATATGTTGTCCTTTTACCAATTTGCCATTATGGCATATAATTGTATTAACATTATATTACTGGCCATTAAACATTACCGTTTCTTCAGGTTTATTTTGGTAGTAAATGGTTTATTTTTTTTTAATATTATGTTTTCACAACATTTTATTTTAGTTTGTATAACATTTCAGATGTTTTCGCAACATAAACCAAACCAGTTTTCTCAACATTGCTGTTATATATATATATATATAGCATTGCATGTTTTGTTAAATTTATATGATTTAATTATAGGTCTGGTTGCTAGAGCTATAAAACATTGTTTTGCAATGTAACCTAACAGCAACCAAAGTGTAATGTTGAGAAATATGTCTTTGCATGCTGGTTGCAGAGCACAGATAGCTGGGTCAAAGCTCTTCACATTATACATTCTGTTTCTGTTGTGAAGCCATGATAGGTAGTATTTCAATGAGTGTGACTAATACTGAGCTGC
Organism: Rhinichthys klamathensis goyatoka; assembly: GCF_029890125.1. Taxonomy (NCBI): domain Eukaryota; kingdom Metazoa; phylum Chordata; class Actinopteri; order Cypriniformes; family Leuciscidae; genus Rhinichthys; species Rhinichthys klamathensis. The sequence continues at coordinate 1,835,131 of NW_026606789.1, read as the reverse complement.
TGTTATTTTGCCCACGGTTCTTTCGTGATGCTGTAAATGTGTAAAAGATATCATCACTTCACAAACACAGCGTTTAAAGGGAAGGGGGCCTGCGGTGAGGGAGCGTACTGTAAAAATAGTAGTGGTATGTGGATTTGCCGATTAAGGAGCCGTTAGTTACCCCCACCCACCCCGCTTGCACTTCATAATCTCAATCAGCGTTTTGACACTGATTAATTCTGCTGTTGACATATTTCTGGCTGTCATGCTGACTTACCCATCGTAGTTGTTAATGCTAGCGATCTTGTAGGTGTCAATGAAGGAGAATGAATGGGAAGCATGACAGATATGAATAGTGATACGCATGAATCATTTGCTCTTTTGGAATTAGCCCAATACATATTTAAAGAGACAGTTCACCCAATAATAAAATAAGTAACCATCCTCATTTATAGACTCCTAGATAAAATGTAGCCTATGTCCTCATTCATTGATAAAAGGGAGCTGGTAACTGCTGCAACCAAATCAGGGAGTCACCGAGTTGAGATGGGTTTATTTTGTGAACCGTTTCAGCTGATTCGCTGAAAATATCTGATTCAAATGGCTTGTTCATGAATCAAATGTTGCCACTTCAGTGAATTATACAGCTTAAATTTGGTCTGTTTCTCATGCAAAGCTATTGAATGGCTTTGGGAGACTTTGGAATATAGTGAACTTATATGAACCACTTTAATGGTACTTTTATAATGTTTTAGAAGTTTGAAAGCTTAAATCCCCATTCATTATACTTGAATAAAAAAATAAAAACAATCTTGAGAATTTCTCTTTTTGTGTGCCACAGTGGAAAGAAAATAAGAGAATGATGAAAAACTATTTCTTTTAGGTTAACTATTATATATACACTTCTTTTTTTCTAGCGAATGAGTGGAAGGGATGCTGAGAAGGTGCTAGTATATGAGAAACATTGTAAACATAATTCTAACCATAAGCAAGCTTCAAATTGAGAATCCAGGCTGCAGCCTTGTTCATCATGTAAATTAATAGAACATTCAGTGGTTTAAAGCCTATGCAAATGTGCACTTAAACCGACATGCTACTATTACTGATAAAACAAGACATTAAAGGGATACTCCACCAGTTTTTCTTATTAAACTATGTTATTCCCTTAACTAAGACGAGTTGATACATACCTCTCTCGTCTCAGTGCGTGCACTATATCGCTCTGTATTGCCGCAAAACTATGTTAGCACTTAGCTTAGCCCATGCATTAAATATGGGCCAAGCAGAGAAGCGACCAAACACTTCCACGTTTTCCCTATGTAAACACAGTTACTCGAGTAGTGTAACTTGACCTGGGCTGGTGACACAAAATAAACCGTTGCGCTTTTCTAAGCGTTTAAAATTGATGACTATATTGTATGGCGGAATACCATAACAAGTGCTTTTGAGCACTTCGACTTGGCGCAATAATATCTTCACTCGTGAAAAGATTACCGGCTCCCGCTTCCTCTCCCCCTCCCTCCAATAGCATCCAGCTGCTGACATTTCCGTCAATACTACCAACGTGACTTTTACTACCTGTGCGTGCTATTAGCAAACTGCAGATCATTTGCAATGGCCGACTTTGTAGATGATTATGACTTCTTTTAGAAGACCCAGAGCCATATCTGTTTGAACCCGAGTACACGGAGGAGGAATTAGCTCTTGTGGACCGTGAGAGGCAAGAAAGATATGATCCAGAACAGACCGGAGCTGGCGAAAGACCACGGGCTTTCTGTAAGTGATCTGAATATTGTTGGTGTAGCCTCATCCTTTAGGCGTGTTCCTGTGCAGGTATAGTCCTTCTTTGTGAGATGTTCGGAGCAAACACGCCACTTCTTCAGAGTCATCAATGGTGTTTTGGGATTCTTGTTCAAAGCAGCTAACCAAGCTCTCCGCTGTATGTGGTGTGTTGGAATTCGGTGAAAAATGACAGCACTATGTACATTCTCCTTATTTTCACAACCCTTTACGATGCACGCTTTAACCATTATTGTACACAAACTAGCTTCCAACAACCTGTTACTTCGTCAACTCCGCTCGAACTACTACTACCGGCGCATGTCACGTTGTATTGACGGAAATGTCAGAGGGAGGGGGAGAGGAAGCGGGAGCCGGTAAGAGGACTTTTCACGAGTGAAGATATTATTGCGCCAAGTCGAAGTGCTCAAAAGCAATTGTTATGGTATTCCGCCATACAATATAGTCATCAATTTTAAACGCTTAGAAAAGCGCAACGGTTTATTTTGTGTCACCAGCCCAGGTCAAGTTACACTACTCGAGTAACTGTGTTTACATAGGGAAAACGTGGAAGTGTTTGGTCGCTTCTCTGCTTGGCCCATATTTAATGCATGGGCTAAGCTAAGTGCTAACATAGTTTTGCGGCAATACAGAGCGATATAGTGCACGCACTGAGACGAGAGAGGTATGTATCAACTCGTCTTAGTTAAGGGAATAACATAGTTTAATAAGAAAAACTGGTGGAGTATCCCTTTAAACAAAAGCTGTTTGTTTGGAAAATCACTTTTTGGCTATTTTTTTTATGTTGTCAGGGATGTGAAATCTGCTCATTCTACATCTGTTGGCGCGTTTTTCCATTATCATACAACACGCCCTAATCCATTGTGAAACAAATAGGATAAATTGGTTTAGGGGTTTATTTATTTTTATGTACAATGGATGATGTTACTGTCCCTCACGGCAAGCAGTAGCACAAAAATGAGTACGCCTGGCTAATTGATAAGGAAAGTGTGCAACAAATATTAGCATTCCAACAAAAGCTTGGAACTGAATTACAGGGCTACACTCTTAATTTATCTATCATTTAATTTAATTTTTAATTCTTTAATAGAATGAGATGTGACAAAAGCAATACTGTTATCACACTCTCTCATTAATTATGTGCACTCCAGGCTAAACAATTATGTGCACTCACCACATACTGTTCTGTTCCTGCAGTGAGAATAATAAAAAGAGCCTTTCGGGGTAGTAATGACACGCTGGTCTCAAGACGAAGGAAAATAGAGGGCGAGGAAGACTGAATTCAACAGGATGTCCATTAAGAACCTGTTTTGATATGCGTTTAGGAGCAGGACTGATGGAGTTAATTGGTACTTTTGAATGTACTGTCACACAGCGCTGTAATTGGCTTCCAGAGGATGGAGGCGAGCTGAAAGGGGGAGGCGGGTGGGTTTGCTGGTTGGGCATTTAACACTGCACTGCCCCTCTGAGGGCTTGAGAGAAAGAAGCTTCATCAGCATAACACATTAAACATTTACACTAACCCATAAACACTGGCTGGCCTCATTACTGCTATCAGTATCAGCAAGTCCTGAACACAGCATCATCATCATCTGTGTGTGATAGTGGGCGGCAGACAAAGACGAGCTGGCCTCAGGAAAATGAGGGGCATCCTGGTCGTTTTCATCAGCGATCCCTCTCTAGAATGAGACTCTACTCTATTCTACTTTAGTCTCAAGGGTCATGCTCCTAGTTTAAAATATATTTAGTTTAAATTAAATTGTAAATATAAATACAAATTTATATATATTATATGTACACTACCATTCAGAAGTTTGCGGTCATTGCAATTTGTAAAAAAAAAAAAAAAAAAAAATTGTGCTCACCAAGGCTGCATTGATTTTATCAAAATTACAGCAAAATTAACTGTTTTCTATATGAATATATTTTAAAATGTAATTCATTTCTGCGATGGCAAAGCTGTATTTTTAACATGACTCTTCAGAAATCATTCTTTAATGCTGATTTTGTGCTCAAGAAACATTTCATATTATCACAGTTGACAATAGCTGTGCTGCATGATATTTTTGTGGAAAACGTTCTGCATTTATTTCAAGATTATTTGTTTAATACAATGCTCAAAAGAAAAGCTTTTATTTAAAATGGATTTTTTTAGACACTTTTGATCAATTTAATGAATACTTTCTGAATAAACGTATAATTTAAAAAATACTCTAACTTTTGAATTACAGTGTTTATTAATATGTACATACATATATAGCCCGTTATGTTATTTTATATTTGTTTTTTAAATTGTAATTATATTTTATACATTGTTTTATTAATTCACATATACATTCTAAATACTTTATTTGTGAGATAATTCTCTAAAACCCACTCATAATTGGATGTGTATACACATTTTATTTATTCATAAAGTAATTATAAATATTTAACTGTAAGATTTTTTCTTAAGAACTGAATGCTAAGTCTGACATCAATGCAAAAATCCTTCAGATTGTGTAACTCTTGAGTTAAAAACAGACTCAGGACCCTAATGCATTATAAATATGTTTGGGTAAGCTGCATTTGAAGACAGTGTAAAATAAGCACACCTGTGACCTTTTTTGCATAAAATTGGGATATTGCTGTACAAAACAGTACAAAATGGTTGTAGTGGATGGAACATCAATATATTTTCCATTACAATCCGAGTAAATGATAGTTTTCTGCATGGTGTTGATTTACCTAAAAAATCAGCATCTCAAATATAACGTGGTTCATATAGAGGAGAACAATGATTCGAGGGCCGCACGTTCTAGAACAGACGGAGGAGATTTCCACACCCAATCATGCTGAACCTCATTGTGGAGTGTCACTTTGTACCTCGTGTTAACAAGGATTAGCGTGTGGCCGGTTCTTTGTCATTCTGAGGTATTTAGAATGGGTCAGTTCATCGACAGGTTAATTCTTTTTTTTTTTTTTTTTTTTGAATGAGCCGGAACGAAGCGCCGGAGCTGATATGAAAGCGAGGAATATGAAAATGGGGGTCAGCGCGCAGGACATGATAGAAAAAAGCCAAAGACGGAGAAACCGACAAAGAGGAAATGAGAGGAGGTAGTTTTTCTCTCACTGTCCATCACGGCCCGCTAATGTATGAATGGTGCGATGAAAATTGATTTCCAAGTGAATTATTCTAGGCTCTCAGCCTTTTATAAGACAATAACCTTTACTAAAGTGCCACTGTCTTGAGTAAGATGAGTTCACTTGTTCATTTCACTACGCATTTTCTTTCTTTCCTCTTGTATTTCACTCTCTGACGGAGTCGCTAAAGAGACCTTGCAATTATAGGCAGACTGTTTTGATCGATAGAAGTGGAAATGATACTGGAGTGATGGGAAAATTGAGAAATATGAAGAGCGAGAAGAGCATTTGATTGTGGGATGGAGGAAAGGGGGGCGACTATTTTCTCAGAGAATGAGTTGTTGTGGGCAGGTGGTAGACAGAGCTTCAGGTCAACTCATTGATCCGTGCATGTGGCCAACAGACTGGTCAGAGACGCGCCACGGTGGTCTCCCAGTTGTCCGTCCTCTGGCTGGAATGCTGGTGCTCCATCACTGTCAAACTCAGCCTGGTATTTTGACCTGGCAATGGTTAACCGCTCCCCCAAAATGTGCCAGCGACGTGTGTGTCCTTTGTCTCTTCTTCATGTGGGCATGTTTGAGAGGATTTTGGCTCCGGCCCCTGGTTTTCCCTCACTTCCTTTAAGCCCAGCGGAGGATTGGTTTGGGCTGGGTCACTGCCTGGCTACAGATGCATTCTGGCTGGTGTCCACAGTCAGCAGTCTGTGGTCAGTGGTCATCATGCACAATGGAGACGGGACGTCCCCTGTGGGTGTCAGACGGAAACATACACATGGATCCTACCAGCTGGACTGATGGTTCAGTTTCTGTCTGCACTTTCTTTCTCTTCCCCCCTCTGTTTCTTTTAAGGGATCCGTCAGTCTCTTTCAAATCTAGTTTGGGTTTCAATTCTTTGTAATTTCACCCTTCTGTACCTTACTCTGCCTCGCTTTCCTGTCTGATTCACCTTTTCTTCTTTCCCCATTCTCTCTAATTTTCTCCCTTGGGTCTGTTTTTTTTTTTTATCTGTCTATTTTGTTCTTCCACTCCACACTTTTGATCTCGACTTCACCTCGCACACATTCTCAGCTGTCTCTATCCAACCCAAGTGTGATTTCAACCACCAGCTCACTGGTACGGACACACTCTGGCTCTGTGCGGGGGGCCTCCTCATGGTTATGAGCCAAAATATTGTGGTTGAATAAGCTGTTTTTACACTACATAAAAGCTGCAAGATTTGCAATGCACCACCTCGCTAACCAGACACTCGCTAATTACATGTACATTAGAGTTGGATAGATACCAAAGCCTTCAGCCGATAACTCGGCATGGATGCCAAATCGATACAAACAGACAGTACGTACGTAGATCATTGAATATGTGTGGTATATGTAACGATGATATCCAAATATGTTATCCAAATATAGATTGAATAGAGACCCAAATCTGAATAATGACTTGAATGAAAATGTCTTAATATGAAGTGTGCTCTTTTTCTTGCATGCTCTGCATCTGTGTGTGTTTCTTTGTTTGTTTGTTTGTTTCGGAACCCAACCCACTTTCTGAACTGCTAAACTGTGATTAACCACTTTAAATCTGTTGTACTACAGTACTTTTATTGTTGTTGTTTAACCTTTCCTTAAGATAAATTCAGGTAAATTGGGGAATTGACTGTTTGCAAAGACCCGTCCCCTTTAGTTACTGTTGCTATGTCAGAATTTGAAAGATGACACTTTGTTTCTTTTTAGAAGTAACAAAGCACAGAGCTATTTGCGAATATTGGGTGAGAGGCGCGCTACAAATAATGTTTAGTATAGGGAAAAACTGCAGATCTGGCAACCCTGGCTTGAATTACTTTTCATAGGGTCAAATAGAGCCTGCTTTTATGTAGCTGTTTTTAGCTGTTAATGCATTATTGTCGCATTAACTTGCCCTAACTAACTCAACATGAGAGATTTTCTTCACACAGTGTGAGTTGCTGTCGGTCATGTTTTACCGCACCCTTATGATTGACAGGATACAATCGGCACTGATCATCGGCTGTTTTTAAACAATCGGCCAATAATGAAAATAATTGCTTTTATTGGCCGATACTGATTGTTGGCCGATACATCGATGCATCTCTAATAATTAGGGGCCAAGCACTGAAAGTGCGAAGGCACCTCTTGAAATCGATGGCATTCTTCTTCTTATTATTCTTCCGTATGGCAGTCTATGGCAGCCCATAGAACCACTTGCGGGAAAGTTATGAAATTTGGCACACATATAGAGGACAGTCTGAACAGTCACCATTGCAAATTTGGAGTCTCTAACTCAATTTCTCGAGCGCCACCAACTGTCCAAAGTTTCACTCATGTTTGTGCTAATAACTTTTAAACCATAAAGGCTAGAAACAAAACTACTTGGCTCAAGGCGAGTCGACGTCATGACGCCCTATGACGTCATTTTCTGTCATGGAAATCTTTCCGCCCTTTTTGAATTCTCTGAAAAACATACTTTTTCTAACTCCTAGACGGTTGCTCCGATTTTCACGAAAATTAAACCAGATCATCATCAGACCATGCCGACAAAAAGTTATGGAATTCAAGTTGATTCGTCAAACTGTTCTTGAATACTTTAATATATTAATTAAATAATTAATAATAATTAAATATATTAAATATATAAAAAAAAAAAAAATTACGTAGTGCTTGCGAAAACAGACTGATGGCTGTATCTCCGCAACGCTTTATCGTATTCAGACCAAGCTTGGTACATGTTATCACAAGCATGACCTGAGGCAACATGCTGTGTTTCGGCGCAGTGCCTCCTACTGGTCCAGAGATACGAAAAATTGCTATTTTTGCTTAGAACTTCTGAACGATTTGTTCAAAAATCATAAAAGTGGTCTTGTTAGATTCAGGGCATCATGCCGAGTCGACTAATATGTAATTTTCCCATATTGGCCATTTTTGCCGACGGCCATTTTTAATTTTGTACTAAAATGCTATATTTTATGAACGCATGAACGTATCGTTACGAAACTCGGTAGGGGTCATCAATACGATACCCTGAATGAGCCTGAGAAGTTTCGAACCAGCGCCACCTAGTGGTAAAATTTATTTTTCAAATGCTTAGAACTCTAGGTGTGGTTGACTTATTTTCAAGCGAGTCATCTCCTTAGGTTCCTGAATCCTTGCCGAGTCCAACGATACCAAACATGCTAGGTTTTGCCTTACTGTTTGTGTAGCGTTGCGATTTAGCACTTAAACATTTGCCAATATCTTCAAAACTGTTAGACCGATCAAGACTAAACCACCGTAAGAAGTTAGGGCGTTGGCTATATGATAATGTCCAAATGTCAAAATTTTGGTAGTAATTGGATAGTAAATCCAATCAAAGCCGTCCATGGGTAATTTTTTTATGCTCTCATACATATACATGTCTATAACTCTAAAACAAAATGAGATATTTTCTCCAAATTTAACACACACATGTATGGGCTCACTATGAGAACACATACAAAAAAGCGGTGGAGCTGCACCACTTGGTGGCGCTATAATAGAACAAAACAAGGACATTGCCATTAATTACAATATAATATCATGATATTAAATGCTATACTTTACGAATGCATTGTGGCTCTGTAGCTATCAGGTTAACCATAAGCTACATTAAGCATTAAGATAGCTTAGCATGCCAATCTGATTACATGCAGCAGTTCTCAGCAGTTTGGTTAGTCAGCGTCAACTGAGTGGCGCAAGCTGCTAAACCACGTGCCACGAGCCCCAATCCATTCAGGTCATGGGTTCTGTGTGGCAACTGCCCAGACCGCAATAGGTACTGTGGCCAGAAGTTGTGCAAAGATGCTTCAGTTCCAGACATGGTGTCTATCTGAGAAGGAACTCAATAAATAAGACATGTGGCGCAAATAAAACTTATCCATTTTGATCTGATTCTCACTTGAATTATGGAACATCGGCATCTTGGTAGATGCTCGTCTTCCCAGTGGCGCAACGAGATAAGTGACAGGCATCTGATCCAGAGATAGTGGGTTTGAGTCCCACGTGGGATGACTTTAGAAAAATTGTGTGGAATGTTGTGTCATTTCGATTGCTTTATTATTCAAGCGTTGTACTAATCTTTCTTTCTCTTGGATTAGAAATAAGTATGTTTTTGTTCATTCTGTGTTCATTCTTATCTATACTTCTGTTCATTTTGAGTTCATTTTCACCTGTACTTCTGAACCAGCTGTTTTTTGCATATATGTTCAACTTCCTGCTCTGCACTGCTGTTGCAGCTGCTTCGGGGCTATTTCTTCTTATTATTATTATAGATTAAGCCAATAATAATAATAATAACAATAATAGTAATAATTCAGCTGTAAATAAATATGTTACAAGGTAGTTAAAATGTGTATATATAACACATTCCCATTTTCAGTATTTCTTCCATATCAATTTGTTTTTTAACTCCGGTTAGCACAACAGCTTTGTATGTGTGCTGTATTTTGGAGGCCAGTGTTATCAACATCATCTAGAATGCTTGTTCAGACTCATGACCCAAAAGCTTATCGAGTGCAGGAAAAATGGACCTGAAATTCGGAACCATTTTGAAAGAGTCCCTAAGGATACATCGTTTTGTTTTAAGATCGTGTTCATTGTAAATAGGGAAGACATATTACACTACTGTGGTATAAAAATTGGGTCCAGGAGTGAGTATAGGGCTCCAAAGATAAGTCAAGGCTACCGAAAACCGTTAAATCCCCATTCCGTAATGAGTCTAATGATCTTCAATGTGAGGTCAATCGATGTTCCTCTTTTCTTCTGCTTCTTTTTTTTTTTTATACAAGCCATCCATGCGATCAGCATGTAATTCTATTTCTCTGAGCTTCTGAGATTGTGTGTCACAAACAACCTCGGAATGAATGAGATCATCCAGTGTTACATGTGTGTGACAGTGGATCTTTTTGAAGAGTGTCACATGGCAACGGCCCTCCAGAACACTGGGACATGGAGCCAATTTGTTGCCTGGTGATGTGAGTCACATGACCCCTGCTCTCTCCTGGGGGAGTTGGGGGTGGGGTGGTACTTGGGTCAGATAGCCAAATGTAGGAATGATTGTCAGAAAGGGGGGTTTATGGATCCATCAGTACACAAGATGCGAGGGGGGATCTTGAGTATCCTCAATCCCAGCATTCACACGTCCTCTAATCAGAAAATGCGATGAAGTCATCAGACAGGAGAGCAGCAGATGTAATTGGCAGGAAATAGGCAAAGCCGTGTTGGTGAATGGATGCCTGGGAGGGGGGCGCACTGATGGGTGTTGCGGTTGACCCATGGCCCCTGGATTGCTCATTAAAACATGGAGGCTTCGGTCAAAGGAAGATGAGCTCTTCCTCTATCCTCTATCGCCCTTATCGCATCGTGAGCACAGACCTGTGAACACATTGGATGGGTCAAAGAAGTCAAAATTGACTTGCTTGCACAAACCAAGCATGGTTTTCATCAGAGAAGTGATGGAACGGACACACTCACTAAAAGGAAGCTGTTACAGAGCATTGGCGTAAGGCTATTGTGAGGCAGAGCTTAGCAATCGGTCGGTTTGTGGAGTCCTCGCACGTCTGCGTGAGACTGTCAGACATGATGTCTGATGAGGTTATCCTAGTGTTTCACAACAGATTTGATTACTTGGTCCAAACTAGAGTTACACTCTTCTATTTTTAACTTGTACTTTTTGGTAATGGATATTGGAGTTTTGTTATGTATGTATGTATGTACAGTATGTATTTATGTATGTATGCATGTATTTTATGTATCTATTTAATTTATTTAGTTAGTTAGTTAGTTAGTTGATATTGAGTAATTAACTTTTCGTGCTCATTTGCCTTATCGTTACATTTAGATTATCTTTGCCCTTATCTAATGCTCAATTAAAATTAATCCTTAAAAACACAAATAATTTAATATCACTGTTAAATGTAGTCTTCACCAATCTCAGTCAGAATGTATATAATTTTTTACTCTGTACATCATAATATTGTGATGCCTAAAATTACTTGTAACTTTTGAAATAATTCTTTTTAGTTTTTATCAAAAAATTATTTTATATATATATATATATATTTAGGCATAATAGTATTGAATTTCTCACAGTCATGGAAATGTCAGAGAATTTTACCATTGTTTTTTCCAGATCTGGAAAGGGCATATACATATTTAAAAGTGAAGGGATTTTATGATTGGTTATTTGATATGACTCAAAATGGACAAATCAAGGGTAATGAATTCATTTTTGAGTGTATCCTTTACTTTCATAGATATAAGAATAGTATTAATTTAGGCAAATTCAGCCCCTTTTGTTATGTAGATGTGTGGACAGTTTATTAATATTATTATAAAATTGAGCCAACAATACTACTACTCTTCTAATTATGCAGTTAAAATAAATGATGCCTGATTTGTGAGTGAAGGAATTTTTTTTCTGGATTCAGGTGTTTTTAACGAGTCAATTAAACCGGTTCACAAATCGGTCTAAATGATTCATTGCTGATTCAGTATGATTCAACATGAAAAACTTTCTTAAAAGGGTCATAAGATGCTATTTTAAAAGTTCATGATTTTGTTTATTGGGTGTAATAGAACACATTATTTTTCACATACTGTACATTATTGCAGTACCTCTATTCCCAGTCTGTCTGAAACGTGCAGATTTCTACAAAACCCCTCCTTCTGAAAAGCCTGATTATCTGATTGGCCAGCTGACCCAGTGCGTTGTGATTGGCCAAACGTGTGTCGGAAATGTGACGCCTCTTACCATAATGGTGAGCTTCAGCTTATATACATTGCAGAAGTAATATATGGACTTTGATCGAGGTGTTTTAGGCAGGTCTGGAGCAACATTCTTTGTTAGATACAACAAATCCCTTTTTGGAAGACTATGAGATTTGTAACAAACAGATACATTACACATTAAAGGAAAGCATTAAAAAGCATCATCTGGCCCTTTTAAATTAAGTAAATGATTCATGAGTGATTCAGTATGATTGAAAATGAATTGTAGTGTGAAAGCACACTTGTTTTTTCCACCTTACTCAATGTTTTCCTTCAGTCTTGTTTCTCCGGCAGCATGCTTGCGTTTGCTGATTACATGCAGAACAAATGTTTGCATTGGCCAAGTCCAGGGTCATGTCCATGCTAGACGCTCAGCATTGTTATTTTTCTTTCTTACAATCTCTCCTCCTAGTCTTCCCTCACTATCTGCCTCTTTCCTCAGGGTCCGGAGAGAATCTTGGAGGAAATTCTTCATCCACGGTTGTTATTGTGGTCGCTCTTTGTTGGTTTGTAGGTGAATAATGGATGAGGCATCTGTTATGTTTAAACGCACAGCAATCATTGTCATACGCTTCCAAAAAGCAGCTGTGTGGGTGTATTTTTGTCTCGTTTTTTTTTCTTTTTTTCGTAGTGAATCTCATTCTCAGATGATTGAGTCTGTTGTGTTTTGCAAAGTGGAGAATTAAAAGCGGGAGAAATGCACACAACGGTCAGAGCGAATTTATTTAACATGCAATGCTTTTATCAGCTGGCAGCCACTGTGTTTTTTTCTCCAAAAACATACAATTAACCATAGTTAGCTTTTGAAGAGTTCTTGAACAGAAAAGAAAGGAGGTATAGTCAGTCTCAATGTGAGAGGAATTGATCGTGTCTTTCTGTGTTGGGTCTCTCCGACTGCTGACAGATGATGGCACAACCCGTTTCCCATGATTCTGGAACACCTGTGTCAGAGTGACCCAGTGAGCTCCGGCTGCGAGGGCGCACGAGACCCCAGTGCCACCAGTGATTTGATGGGGGACTGTTATACTGTTATACTCCGCAAAAAATCAGAACAGTTCTGTCCTGTCTTCTCATACACATAGTGCCTGATTACAGATACACAGCTGCATAAAGCGTCTCCCACATTTGACAGTTACTCTCTGAAATCTGTCTGATTGATGTGAGAAAGGATGAAAAGGCTGTTTTGTGGAAGCCGGTTTTGCAAGGCTCTTGATTTGAAATATAAATAATTGAAGCTCCTTTTTCTCTTCGGATGGCTTGCGAGAAATGAGGATGTATGCCAATTAAGATTCCCTTCTGCCCTCCAAGACGATCCAGCACGAAGGAGAAAAAGCCAAAAGATGGAAGAATGAAAGGGTGAAGAGAGAGTTCATTACTGTAAATGCAAATGAAACGGTGCCTGCGTATAATAGCTTGTCACTGTCAGAACTGATAAGAGAAAAAGCTTCGTTTTGTGCGTGTGCATATTTTTGAACGCGCCGGCACAGTGTGTTCGAAATGGAGCTATATAATGGTAGAACATAAGCTGTAGAGGTTATATAGTATTATTCAAATGCCTTAATGGTAATACTTCATAATAGCTGGTCTCTGTATAGCATGATTTTTATATTTTGCTCAAGCTTGTTAGGCCTCCACAAGGAAATGTAATATTCATAACAGCCGACTGTGAAATATTCTGCAAACATAAAACACTCGATATATTTTCCTTGTTTAAACCCAAAACTTTCTAAAATATTTCAAAATGCTTTTAAGAACAGATTGCCCATTGCTAGAGTAGGTGTGTGGATGTTTATGTGTGTGTGTGTGTGGTAATATGCAATCATAATAAGCTTTAGAAAGATGAAAAATGTCCAGATGGGTTGAGGAAGCACTCCCCTTGGTCCCCGAACACTTGCTGCTTTGCAGTGGTTGATTCATTGGAATATGCTCAAGAGCAGCTGGGGTTTGTCTGTACTGTATGCGAAACAATTTCCATTTGGTCCTCCAGTGTGTTTGCTGTTCAAAAATGCGATGCTCTGCATGTCATCCAATCACTGCATCCTCTCCACCTCTGCTTAATTTATAGGTAGATGGAAAACAGGCTGAATTTGGCCTCTATTCTGCAGAGGTTAATTGTGTGAGGCGAATCTGTGCCTCTATTGATAGTGGAGAATGAACCGAAAACAAGCATTGTCTCAAGCATAGATTTGCAGATAAATGGACTGCTGAGGTGCACCAGACATTTTCGCCATGGAATTTGCTCATCAGGCAGATGTAGGTGAAGGAGCTTGTGTGGAGCCTAAAGCTCAGAACAGCATGTCATTATTTTGTGCTTCACACGTTGAAGTACTTAATGGCATTTAAACACTAAGGATGTCCTTTTATTTGCATTTATGTACAGGTTTTGTAGATGTAGAAGTGGTCATTTGTTCTCTAGAGAGCGATTACGTAGAGTACATCGTGGGTCGCAGGGGGAAAAAATACCAAGGGAGTTTATGACAATATTAAGATCCATAATGTTATTATTATTATACATATATACAGTACGTTCATATAATTAGGCATGCATGATATATCAGTACCATATTGTTATCAGTTTTTATTGGATATACATTTTGGCCAATATTCGATTTTTAAATCTTTTAATTTTATAATATTTGAATGCACTCGCCTAGATGTTTTTCTAAATGTTTTATTTTTGATATTATATTTGGTATGTATCAGTTGTAAATGTTTATGAGCCATAACATGAAAATGATAATCAGCTTATTGGTTTTGTAGTATCAGTGAATCCCCAAATATAATATATTTAATATAAATAAATATGAATCCATTTTAGACTACATTATTAAAATTTAAATATTCGTATGGATACATTTTTTGTAAATTAAAGAACTTTGTTCTTAATCAAATCCAGTTTAGAACCACAGCTGTATGTTGCTCTATTTGGACCAAGCTAGTCCTCAAGTTTAGTTCCACAGCTGCTGCTGCCACCTGCATTACCTGGAAGTTCAATCACACAGCCCCTGTCTGTCATGGATGCCAGCTCCCATGAAGCCCGGTGTCAAACACAGCCAAAGTCAAGCAAGTCTCCAAAAAACCGTCACTCTCTGCTGTTCGTGCAGTCTCTGTTTTGACATCGCTTCAGCAGTCCCTTAAAGAACCCCACCACGGTTCCAGCTCAATTGCCCCCATAAGGACCATTAAGAAAGCATCGTGGGAAATAAAGAATGAATAAAAGAGTGGGGAGCTGGAGCATGGCAAGTATTAAATGCTGCAATCATTATTGTAGTTACCATGATGAGAGGGAAAAACAGCATGCTGATGAATGAGCGGCTGTAAATGCTGTTGCTGGTTAGCTGTTCTCCATTAGGCCCAGCTCTCAGCCCTTGGCAGCTGCGCTCCTGCCTGCGCTCAACAGCTTGGTCCCGGAGTGAGGAGCAGTCTGAGTGGGAGGGTAATGAGCTCGCTCCACCCAGAGATGAAGATCCAGCTGTGGGAGAAGATTTGTCCTGGCTTGCATGTCTTTGCTTAGACAGGTGGTTTCATGGTGGGGAGGGAATGGGTTTGGGAATATAGTAATGCATGTGATGGTAGAACTCTCTTTAATATCTCATTTGTTCTCCTAGACAGTGGTGAGATTAAATGGAGTGCAAATTGGCTTGAGGCTGTTTCTCAGATTTTTCTCCTGAGAAAACGAACATAGTCATCTCAGATTTGTCTTTTCTAAAATTTTGAGAGAGATCCCAACAATGTCTCAAACTGTGCTCAGATTTGCCAGGACATCACAGTCTGAGATTTCACTTTGAACTCCTCCAAAACTTGGCAAAATTAAACTTTCTATTCTATTCTATTTTATTCTATTCTATAATGTCTCGATTATTTCTCTTTTTATTTTATTTATATTTATTATTATTATCATTATTATTTATTTACTAAATAAAATAAAATGTAAATGCTACTAGTGAATTTAGGCATTAAAAAATATAATTTGCAAATCTATCAATGACATTTTTTTATTGTGATCTGCTAAAGATTACATTTTACATTTTATTATTTAATTATTATTTTTTAAAGATTAGGCTAACTGTTAAATGACTGTAAAGGTATTCTAAATCTAAAAAAAAGATAAATGCACATCCAATATTAGCTGATACCGAATGATAAATAAAATCTCTAATATCTGCCAATTACTGATATGGTACTGATATATGGTAAATCGCTAGACAACGTAACAAAATTTGCTAATTAACTTTCCTGAGCAATGAAAGAGCAACATCTGAGTAATAAAATCTTCCTATAGAATGATTTATTTGCTCTTTCCTTGATATATGGGAGAAGGTTGGATTTATGTGATGGTGGTTTTCATCAGTCCTAAAGCACTTAACCTGAGTGGCGGTGGGTATCCTCAACCAAAATCAATATGTGATGTACGGTATACGACCGTCTGCTGAGCACACATCGACTAATAGGTATTAGGGTGAGGACTGGGTAAGGAAAGAAGGATTAGGGTAATTGTGTTTTATCTGCCATGGTCTTTAGTGGATTGTACCGAGGCCACACACACACACACACACACACACACACAAACACACACACACACACACACACACACACACACACACACACACACACACACACACACACACACACACACACACACACACACACACACACACACAATAGATGGAGAGATAGAGAGACCTCTCCAGTGACCTCTACAATGTAGATAGCAGTGAAGTAGAGTGGAACAGCCCCTCACACTGTGCAAACAGATAAAAATCACTTTTATAAATCACATTTATAGAGCAGAACTCCTTTTGAATTATTCAAATAAGAAAAATGGTCCTAAACCATCATAAAAAACTCTGTTAAATGTACTTGTTTTAGCAAACTTCAAAACAAATATCCATTTTTCAAGTTCACTTGTAGCATTTAAAGTGATTATGAATTATTTTAATTTATTTAGAACAATTAGGATGGAATTAGTCACCATAACGGGAAAATATTTGTATAAAAATTAGTAGAATGTCAGCTGGTTGACACATTTCTGCAGTCGCATGGAATATACCGTTGTATGACCCAGCCCTAATTGCTACCGTTTTCATAAAGGTAGTTTAACTGCAGTTGAGGCAAACATAACCTGCGAACAATAGTTATCCATCCGTTTCCTCAGACTTGTTTGGATTAGGATCAGTCATAGCAGAGCAGCAAAATGGACAGTTTGAATCTGGCAAATTGACAGTGATTTGATTCAGACATCTGTCAGGTGAAGCCCATGGGCTGTAGGAAACAAACAGAACCATATGAGAAACAGCCTCAAAACTTGAGTTGCTCACAGAAAAACGACTGGATTGATTAACATTCAGTGGAAATCAGGATTGGAATCTCGCCATATGGTTTTTGGGTGCCCGAGTCTGTAGAAATTGACTGTAGATATTGAATGAGCAGCTTCATCTCTGTGATAGCTCACACCTGGATGCATTGTCGACAGGCGCTGTGCCTCACAGAGCAGCAGGCCAGTCGGCAGATGTGTTCTCACGTTGAATTATACTGATGTCATTTCCCATGGGTAATGTCTCTGTTACAGTTACATCGGCACTCCGGGAGACAGCACGATGGAAAAATCCCCACTTTTTGGGTGGTGTGGCGTCGCTTTCTATTCTTGCGAGCCATATGACAGAGCAGGGGAGTAAGGAACTCCCAGCTTCCAAAGTAGATCTGGCTGGAGGTGCAGTTAGCTCATTCTCACCCAGAGCCTGCTGGCGGTCTCCACCTCCCTCTTTATCTCCTGCACTGTCTCGCGTCTATTTTTCACTGCTTGTGCAATGTAGTATAATGAGTTGAGTACCGGGGACTGATCATAATCAAAACAACCTGATTTATTGGTGATAGTCATTACAATAAGACATTCAACTAGCTGCTGTAATGGAAGCTCCATGTTCAAGAATATGTTTATCACTTGGAGGAAACTGGGTTTCTCTGTTGGTGGAACCATTGTTGAAACTGATGGATGGATAGATTGGTAAACGGATGGGCAGAGGGATGGATATTTGGATAGTTGAACGAATGAAGGGTTAAATGTGTGGGTGGATAGTTAGATGACTATTTGGGTAGATGAATAGAAGGATAGATGGATGGACAGGTAAATGGATGAGCAGAGAGATGGATATTTGAACGAACAAACTATGGACAGTTGAATGTTCCATGGATGGATAGATGGATGGATGGATAGATAGATAGATAGATTTTTTTATAGATTTTCAGTTTAATAACTAATCGCTCTTTTAAAATAGATGAAGTGCACCACTCCATGCTTTACTCCTATTCCTTCGATCGTGAAATCAGCACACATGCATTATACCAGAAACATAGCAGAAGGAGAAAGCAGAAGCCCATAAAAAGCCTTGAGGCTGCTCGTCATGCAAGTGCGGGAAGTGCAGAGAGTTTGTGGTTGTTTCTTAATGGAAGTTGCCAGCTGAGAGATCACACTGAGAGAGATGTTAACCTTCTGAGATAGCATGCACATTAAAGATGCATTACAGACCGCTTTGAAGTCAAATTAGGTCTTATTCGAGTCATGACAGAGGGTGTGTGGCATCGAACGGATGTGGCGTCCTCTTCGATTTCCTTATTGGTCCATGGGTGTTTCAGGTCATTGTAGCCCGCATGAATGTCACTATATGCCCAGTTGTCTTATTTCTTAGTCTACGTGTCAGTCTGAAGTGAGATTAATGGCCCTGGTGGAGTGTGGGTGTTGTTTAAGGGTACAGCACCACAGCTGGTGAGTGAACCTAGAACCCTAGAAGGCCCAGCTGGCCCCATGTTCTCTGCTGTGTACATCGGGATCAATTCCATGGGGCCCATAAAGTCAAAGAATAGGCTGTGTCCGAAGAGATAAACGGCCCTTTATGCGGAACGGAGTGTAACCTTGTAAGTGTGTATGTGTGTGTGTGTGTGTGTGTGTGTGTGTGTGTGTGTGCTAGCATGAAGGGTATCCAGAGAGGAGTGGGTTAAGAAACAGAGCGTATAAATAATTGATAATATGTACTGGCTTCTTTGTGAAGATGAACATCCATTGTGTATATGCCAGTCAGTATTGAAGGTAGGATGGGGGGTATAAAAAGAAGCATTAGCTCTCTGTGCTGTTGACCTCATTATGTGGCTTAGAGCATAAAATAAACATTCATAGGCGAGATACCTAGTGAAATAATGCTATGGATTAGAAAACACATTTCCCACTGATCTTTTGCCAGTATATTAATTTTCACTTCTACTGAATATTCATTTTTGCTCATTTTTGCTTTTATATTTCACAGTATGACAGATGAGTAAAAGCATGGCATGGTGTCACGAGAAGATGAAGATTGTTGGCTACACTCTCCATTAAATCATTTTTGCATTATAAAGGGTCTATTTTCCTAAAAAGCTCATAAAAAAATCACCAAAACCGAGAATACATCTTTTTTTCAGGGTCTCTTTCCCATTTAAACCACAAGGTTTGCAATTACAATTTAGTACAATTGTTGCCTACTCTCTCTCCTTTAATTCACTATCAACTCAAAAGGCTTGACATGTTTTTGGTCCAATTGCCCTTTTGTGTTTTCGCTGTCATTCCAGCTCCCCCCTTTAAAACACTCCCAAGTATTTCCAAAAGCTTTTATTCTCGGTTTCCCCCTCCCTCCCTCACTGCCTCCCCCTTCTCACCCCTCCCAACCCTTTGTTAGAGACAGCCCCTCATCCACTCCCCCTCTCACTGTCTTCTCCTTCATTCGAAGCAGAGAGAGGGAGTCATGAGCGTGCGTGCCGTAAGGATGCAGAAAACACGTTCTGTGTATTGTTTAACGTAACAGAGAGGTGGACTAAGTGTCATCGGCCAGTTTGTTTTCTTTTTTTCCTGCTTTTTTCCTCTCAGGCTGTACTCATTTGTGCGTGCCGCTCCCTGGCTCATTGGCTGAGAAGCGCTGGCTGAACGCAGGCAGAGTACCTGCTGCCGGGGGGATTTTTTGACATGAATAGCAGCGATCAGAGTGTATGTTTTGGCTGGCAGTGAACAATTCCTCTGAGACTCAGCTGGACCGAGTTTAAGTCCAGGACACAAGGAGGAACACCAGCACAGGAATGGATGCTTAAGAGAGCTAAACGGAGAGAGAAAGAGCTTTAAATAGCTTCTGACTCCATTGAAAAAAGTGGCTCTTCCGTTCTCATTTCTTTTCAGAGCGAAAAACAACTTGGCTGAGACCACAACAGAAGCTTGTCTTGTCTCGAGCGTTATCCGCTAAAAAGGACTGAGAACTAACAACACTGTCCAAAGCAGTTGTCTTGTTTGCTTTACACGTACTGTGGCAATCTCAGCTGTTCCTCGTATCTTGTTTCCGGCTGCCCGGATCAAGGAGCGCGCCTCTGCGCTGACAGCAGCATCTGGGGAAGAGTCTACTCACCAGACACCTCAACTTTCGACTGTACGCTTCATCCAAAGTGCTTTCTGAAAAAGAGGGGAGGTCACCAGAGAGGACTTGTGTTGAAGGAAGGGGGGGGGGGGGGTTGTGGAAAAAAGACCCTACTGCTCTCCAGGGCATATGGTTGAGCTGGCCGAAGACAGCTGCTGACTCTCTGTGGGCTAATTATTCATTCATTCAGGAGATTCAGCCTGGGGCGGGGGGAGAAAAGTTTTGACTTTTACGACCGAAGACGAGCCTAGTGTTGTAGTTCTCCTGGAGGATTTTCGGAAGGGGTCACTCTCCAAAAGTTTGTATGTTGTTTGTGTGTGTGTGTGTGTGTGAAGCTAATGACTCCAATTCCAGCTTGTGAGCAACTGAGTGTTTACCGGGACAGACGGCTAGCATGATGCCAAGCCACACCTGCAGTGAATCCTGACACATGCCACAACGAGAGCAGCCTGGCATCTTCATGCCGCTGTCGGACAGACAGGTGGCAGCACGTCTTGAAAGAAGGGAACACCATTGTGCCATAAAAAATTGCAAGCACCCGTAAAGAAGATCAAGAGCCAATTCATTACTAATTCACCAAGCTGTGGAGTTCTGTGCTTGCGGATTTAAAGTACAAAGTGCAGTGGGGATTGTTTGCACTCACTTGTCCGTGGTACCAATCTAGGCCAGGGGTCCAGTGGAGCTTTTGTCAAACACACTCAAGAGAACTTGCACACTAACCTTTCATGACAAACCACCCCTGTGCTTGGGAAAGAAATGGAGAGATTGCTGGAGGGTTGGGGACTGTAGGACCGGTACCCTTCCAGAGCGGCTGTAATTTGGAAACAAAATGCTTTGCTTGGAGACTGATAAAAGCATTTGCCTACGTTCTTCAGGAAGAAACTGTGAAAATAAGTGCCACTGGAATTTAAGCTGAAACCGTTTTAGGATTTCTTTAGTCTATCCTTTTTCTCTGAGTTTGTTTGGAACGCTTGCCAACTTGGCGTACTTTAGGGAAGACGCGGAGTGGAGTATGACCAGTTGTCAGTACCCTACGCCGCCCCCAGAGCGGGACCGCATGTACCAGCACAAAGTGTCGCTGGTCGTGCGGTACTTCATGATTCCTTGCAACATCTGTCTCATTCTGCTGGCCACTTCCACGCTTGGCTTCGCTGTACTCCTCTTCCTCAATAACTGTAGGTCACAGTTAGTGAAACATGACATGCAGCGTATGTATATATATATGTGTGTTTGTGTGTCTGTGTTTGTGCATGACCCCGTAGAATTTTTGTTGCCTGATAAGTTTCAGAATAGTGGTTCTTTCCCTTGTGTGCTCTGTAGTTTTCTTACAGTGATGTTCACGGAGGCAGAGGGAGACACATTGACGGATGGATGGTTCAATAAGGATCGATGGCAATCAAAAACTAATCCCTAATGCGTAGGCTTCGATCCCCTGCCTGACAGTGAAATGATTAAGGATGACACAGATAAACTGTCCTCATCCTACAAAGTGCTTGAGCGCTTGTGTCTAAAAACACAGCTCGGTGGCATTCTGTCATCCCTGAAGCAGTGGTATTTAGACTGCACAGTGGGATAAAGGGGGCAGATTAAATGCCTTTGGATGTGAAAGCTTGGCATTAGCTTCAGTGCTTACTGTATCTGCTTGAGTGAATCTGCAAACGCTTTGGTATCTTAAGGTGCCCCGCCAGCCGGTGTGTGTTGCCAGATAGATTTGGCACTGTGCTTACAAAGAAAAGATTGGAGACGGAACGTGAGCTCCAGAGCATGTCAAAATGCGCTTTGATGACATGGAGCTGCAGGTAACACTGCTCTTTTCCTGTTTTGGATGTATTACTATCTCTATTGGTTTTTATCTGCCTTTTTGAATCGTTGCATCCTGCGTTTTCTTCCTCTGTGAATTCACATTCATAGAATTGCGCTATCTAAGACTACAGTATGAATTCATAGCAGAAAGGTAAACATATATTTTGTAAGGATGCTGTGCTACAGAAGAAATTTTAATTGGTTAGAAAGTGGTTTTGCTATGCGTCAGTGCTGATGGCCTCTTAATGAGATTGAAATTGAGAAGACTATTTTAACGGGAAGCTTGCACAGATCATATTATTGAATTTTTTTTTGTCCATCTTTACCTTTTTTTTGGTCTGTTTACACTTGAGTTTAGCAACTTTTTTTCTGGTGTCACGCAAGATGCCATGTGAAGTTATACCAGAAACAATTAACATTTAAAACTTTTACAGATAAATGTAATGTGTTGTTGCAAATATTTGACAAATTATACAACACAAGGGACCCAACAAAAATCATACTCATTCACACTCTGATTTAGATCTGTATTTAGTGAAAGTCTCACCTTTGATTTGAGAGATTTGATTTGATTTTTTTTTATATATATATATATTTTGGGTTTCTAGGGCCTAAATATTAAAACACTGTTAAATATTTACATAAATTATGTAACATACTCCTTTATAGAGACAATAATATACACCTTTTTGGATAGGAATATGTTTAGTATTGCTGGAATAAAGGCTCTAGAAAGGAGAAAACAGTGAGAGGCAAAAGAGAGAGCATCCAGTCCTGTGCGCCCTCTGTAAACCATTACCTACCTCATTTCTCATAATCCTACCTGTGCCCTCACTTAAAGAGATCCGCGGTGCCTCTACATTAGATCTATATTAAAAGACCAAAAAGGGCCCTTCATGAAATTCAGAAAATTTGCCCTCTCCATCCCTCAATAAAGGAGTCTGAGTGTGAGGTTCATTTATAAACCGACCATGTCGCAAAATCGATTTAATCCAGACAGATTCCATTAGATTTATACATAAACTCAGTTAGAGCACTCCATCCCTGCTCCTCAAAGAAGAGTAAAAAACAGGATGGAGTGAAAGGAGTACCATTAACATGGAGAGGTGCATCGTAGCGTTTGAAAGCTTGTTGGAGTGGGATACAGACCAAAGGTTTGTCATTTCCATTTTCATTTAGAAGGCACAGAGAAGTGAGGCTACACAGGACCAGAGCTGCTCAGCTCCACAACCAAATTCATCAGCTCATACATACACATCAGCAAACTAGATAATAAAACAGAAAGGGAAAGAGGAGGACATACACTGAATTAAAACATATGGCCGTCATTTATGCACAGATATTTACAGATATGACAGTCTGCCTGACAGTTCACGTTGAGGTCTATTTGGGGTAACAGCTGGCTGACTATATCGTGCTTTTTACATGGCTTTTTACCAAATAAATGATTAAATACAATTTCAAATAAAATATTGATTTCAATTTAAATTATTTAGTGACATGAGATACATACACACAATTCACTTGATTTTCTAATATATCAATTTGTTTAGTTATTCTGCAATATTTAACTTGTTTCTCTTCATCTATTCTCAATTATTTCAGTACTTTGTGAAATTATGTTCTTCGCTCGTTCTCAGTTTGAATTTTGTTTGAATAGAAAGAATAGAGTCTACATTGGCCTAATGCTACTGTACTTTTCTCTGAATTGTGGTTAATTGTTTAATCTCACTTATCGTGAAAACATTGTGGAAAAAAAATGAACAATGTTGATTCTTAGCCTGAGAATATTGGTATAGTATCATGAGGTAATTTATTGGGATACTTTTCTTCTCCCTATCTTCAACAATATTTAACATTGATTTTTTTTTTACATTACTTTCTAAATACTAATACTATTGGTGAAATATTTTTGTTTAAAAACCTCTAAACTGTAAAATGATCACCTGTCCCTGGCATCAGATTGCCTACATAGCTGTGCTAGCATACATCAGAGCTTTATACAGTATAGTGTAGTCCAAACAGCTTTGGACTCATTTGATTCTCATTGTATGCACTGAGACACTCGTTTTCAGTTTTGGATTAACTATCCCTTTAAGTAAAGCAAATAGGCTTGAGGTGAACCTTGTGTTGAATTTCTCAGCTGTGTATCCTTTACATGTGAAACAAACGTTCCCGTGAGACCTGCACAGACAGTAGTTTTGTCCTCTACTGCCACTGGACATATAAGAAAGTCGAGCTGTGCACAGGGTTATGCATTACAGTATGTGAGCAGTATATGTTTTATCTCTATGATACACATCTGTGTGTGTGTGTTATTCACCCTCAGCTATGGCAATGTTTCCTGGAGGATGAAACGCTGTAACTGTCATGATTGACTCTCAGACCAGTTCAACAGACACTTCATTATTCAAGGAGAAAAGCACAGCAAGCCGTCCCCCCTCTCTCTCTCTTCCTCGTTCTCTCAGACCTCTGTTTTTCTGTCTCTCTCTCCAGTGCCGGCTTTCCAATCTTCCCTGCGCTCAGTTGTTGACAAGCAATTTGAAGTGAGCCTAAAATTAAACTCTATCCTGGCAGTTGGGGGTGCTGGTGAAGAGAGGAGTAGAGATTCCAGCTCCAGCCCTGTGTGTGGGAGTGTGTGTGTGTATGTAAGCGCAACCGACTGGCTGGGCAATTGATGTGATAGTTTTGTGGCGTTGGTTATTTCCGCCTGCAGAAGCAGGGTGTTGTAGCTGCACTTTAGCTAGATGGCTTCATGCGCATGTTGTCGAAAAGCTGGTTCTGTCAAGAGTAATAAGGTACGCGAGTTCAGTGTTTTTAAAATCACTTCGGTTTGGAGGAAAGTTAGACTGAGTGGGGTCGCTTCCAACTTCTGTGGCAGTTCTCGCTTTCAGCCGGCGCTGATTTTAATGAGTTTCAGCCCAACATTTTTGGCTGGTTTTGTAGTCTGAATATTTTAACATTGATAAGTGTAAGAGCTTAAAGTGATCGTTCACTCAAAAATGTAAATGTTGTCATTATTTACTCACCCTGACATCATTCCAAGCCTGTATTTTTCTGTAGAACACAAAAGAAAATATTTTGGAAAAGGCTTTTTTTATTTTTTTTATAAATGAAAGCGTTAAAAACCGTTAAAACATTCAAGTTGTTTAAAAACACATATTCAGAGTCTCTATAGTATTTAAAATGATAAAGTTGTAGCCTTCACGAATGTCTGACAGTGATTTGAAAAGGCTCTTTCAAGAGAAAGCAACAGAAAATAATTTTTGTTGTCAAATTCACAAGAAAAACATGTCAAAATCTATCTCCAGAACACAGGTTTTTTTCTTTTCTTTTTTTTGGCGCATTTTGGTGTAAATTCATCCGTCCAACAAGGTTTAGTTTTATATTAAGCCATTTTTAAGGGTCGCTTCTTGATGTAGATTCTGTGAAAGTGATTCCATCTCACTGATCTTGTTAACACATTCACTACCATTCAAAAGTTTAGGGTCAGTTGGATTTTTTAAATGTTTTCTTTTAATAAGTTTCTTATGCTCACCAAGGCTGCATTTATTTGATCAAAAATATAATAGTAATATAATAATATTTGTGAAATATTATTACAATTTAAAACTTGTTTTCTATTTTAATATATTCCAAAATTAAATGTATTCCTTTGGTGCCAAAGCTAATTTTCTAATTTGCTACTCAAGTAAACTTTTCTGTTATTGTCAATGTGGAAAACATTTGTGCTGCTTTAATATTTTTGTGGAAACTATGATACATTTCTTTCTTTTAGTATTCAATATATTCAATAGAATCAATAGAATGAGCAACAGAACATTATAACATGTTTATTAACTTTTTTAACCCTATAAATGTTGTTAGTTACTGTCACATTTTATCAATTTTGATCATTTTTCTGAATAAAAGTATTAATTTATAAAAAATAAAAAATAAGTCTTACTGATCCCAAACTTTGAATGGTAGTGTATAAGTATTATGGCTATATATATTACTTTTTTACTTGAATTTACTTAAATGTTTTCACATTTATTTCAGTGCTGTAAGAGCATTACAGCAAACTAATTTCCTGTGGTAACTGATAGCATGTCACTCCATGGATGCTGTCGATTGAGCTCAAATTGTATTTAACCCAGAACATTCCTTTAATCTCATATTCCAACTGATCTCTCTTAATCTATTCTTTTTGAGATTTAACCTCTGTGAAAGAATCATGCAGTTCACTGTCTACCCTTCGTATTCAAAACGACTACTGACCGCCTGGGACTGTCCTGACATCTTCCTTTTAACTAATGTGCCTCTCTCTCTCTTCTTCCTCTGCAGATAAACCTGTTCACTTCACACCGGCTCCTCCTCCCGATGGTAAGTCCCATAAGAATTCTCCTGACCAGAGTGTTTTCAACCTGCCCAGATAATGATCTCAGCTCAGGCCCGTTTGCTGTTTGAAGTGGGTGTCCTCACCACGTCGCTTCCCATCGTCTGCTTGTGTGTAGCCTGTTAACATGGTCAGCGAGAAGCAGGGAGGAACATCTGCTTTCATGTAGAAATCTCCTGACATCTTGATTTATCTGGACTGGTGGGATGCAGGGTGGCTGACTTCTCGGGTATGCGGCTAAAGTTTTCCCACATGAGACGCAGCTCCGTTTATTACTGAAGCTGATTAGCTGCTTGCTTTTGCCAAGTTTATGAATATAAATCTCAATATTAAATGAGGTATTGTTTCTGTCGTTGTCACCATGCAATGAGAGTCATTAATTATACAACAACAATTTATTGGCAAATGGCATATCTCTGCACAGATTAATTGGGAGAAACAGCTGGTTTCCCCACTCTGTTAATGAATATTTATATGCAACAACATGAAATGGGCTTTGGAGGTTACTCCTGAGCTGCTGGCAGTGGAGATGCTTCTCTTTATGAGCTGGAGGGAGCTTCATTATGGACACCGTTGTAAATACTCAAACAAAATAGCTGCATGTGTGTGGGTATTAATGTGCCGAAATTACATGTCGTATAATTAACTCCAGTGCACACGTGCAAACATTTTGAAAGATTTCAGTGTGGTTGTCATCACCGAACCAGACCTGAATGTCCAAAGGAGTAGCAAACAAACAATAATGAGCGTTCACTCTAATTTTTACATTTTTGTGTGTTTTTGTCAGTGTTTTTCTTTTGATAAAAATATAATTTAAATTTAGTAAATTTTTAGTAATGTTTTATAGATTCGTTTTAGTTTAGTTTTGGTTTAGAATTAAAGACAATATCATAAGTGTTGTTTTAGTATTATTTAAATTTGTTCAAGTTAACTTGCATTTTGTGCAGATATAAGTTGTAATTTTAACGTTCATGTTGTGTGTATATATATCTGATTAATCTCATTCATGATGCGTTTGAGTGAGTTAATTGACCCGCTAATAAATCACTAGTTCACCAGCAGGGCTTGACATTAACACCCGCATTTGATTACGGGTGTATTTCAGGAGGGGCGTGTAACGCAGTCACTCCTACTAGCCACTTTGGTGGGTTGAATTTTATATATGATATAGGCTTTACATATTTTAATTGTAGTCTTTTAAAAAGTCATCTGAAATAATAAACTAAGTGCAATGTAGTGTTGTCAGAAATATAGATTTTTCGATACTGAAATAATGCTTTCAATACTCATTTTCCGCAGAATATATACACAATACCAGCTGCGCTTTCTTGCTCTCTCGTCACTCCGACAGCAATTTGTCATACACACACCCGCCTCCCCTCACTCACTCATTTAATTTGCTCCGGATGAATATTGTAAAAAAAAAAAAAAAAAATCTGCATTGTTTATCCTTTTAATCTTTCATTAAAAAAATATGCGGGGGGGGGGAAATCACATTATGAAATACATGTTTTTCCTCCAAAACACGTTGTATACACAAACAAACAGACACATAAATATATAAACTCAAACTTTTATGTTAGATGCGATTAATCGCAATTAATTGATTTGACAGCAGCACTAATTTAAATCATTTTATCTTTATAATTGTTTACAAAAAACTTTAAGAAACATTTGTATCAGTAGATTAAAACTGCATTTGAAGAAACGGCCCTGCTGGGTCGAGACTCGATTTGCACATTAATTGCACAATCACCTGCTTCATAGGATGTTCTGTCTGAGGGTTTGAGGAAAGGCTTGTGTTGAAAATCCAGTTTGAGATTAATTTTATTTCGCAGCAGCTACGTAAAAGACAATAGTTATTATCTCCTTGAAACACTGTCCACGTGGCACTGCTTGGTAATTATGTTTGATTGATGTTTTGATTAACCTTACTCTTTACCAAGAGATCGGAAACTCGTAAAATGTTACCTAAAATGTATACGTCTGACTCCTAGAGAAATAGAGGCAATATACACTTCTAACTGCTTTTTAATAGAAGTTTAATGACATTAGAGATTGCTTTGAAACCCTGCAGTTCTGAGAGAAATTGCGAGGTGCCAAGTGAAGTCACAAAACATTCCCCCTTTGATGCTTTCCGAACCGTGGGCTATTGATCACACTGCACGTTTTCGATACATTGATGTTTCTTTTTCCCCGTCTGTTTGTTTCCGCTCTAGCCGAGTGTTTAAAAGCCACAGCCAGCTCTTAATTACATTTCCGATTGTTCTGCAAGTTCTCAAACCGACGGTTCTTTATGTGCCAGACCTTCACAAGCCCGCAGAGAAGCTCTCCTCCCAGCTATCTCAATCCCAGCCCTGCGGCCGCTGTCTTCAGAGGCCATTAAGCGTCAAGGGAGATCGGTTGTCCAATTACACTTCCATCCCCAATCCTTCATTGCCATATTAATTCGTTACAAGCCTGAGATGTACTTATATAAAAGCCTGTGCATTAGGAAAATAAGCATGAGAAGGAAAACATGTCCTCCATTCCAAGGGCATAATGACATTCCCAGACCAAATTATCCATATTTAATTAAACGGAATCACATCACAGACATCCAAGTATCCCGCTATTACCAGCACAATTGAAGCATTTCCCTTTCAAATAACAGAAACCAATCAGTATTGAAGTTTCTTTTGTATGTGCATCTGCCTGTTCCAACTCAATAAAAGATGTTTAAACACTAGCTGAAACCTGACAAAGCGACCTTTAATTAGCGTAATTTTGTAGGCCGTTTGTTCGCTGTCTTTAAGCCGATGTCCTTTAGAGTTTCAGCCGCTCAAGTCGCAATGTGAGCGGCAAAACGAACGCTGCCAGATTCTCAAACTCAGGGCCATGTTGCCCACACAAAGGTCATTCGTGTAAGATTTGGCAGAGCTTTGTCCTGTTAATTATCTCTCTGGCGTTTTAGAAAGTTGGCTTGAGGAAAACATCTTGCTTTCAGTAAAACAAATGTTCGTTTGTTGATATCCAACCCACTTACGACGTTGTGTGCGCCAAGCGATAAACTTGAGGGTATTTTGTACTTGGAATGCCCTTGGTTTGGTTATTTTTAGAAGGAGTCAAAGAAACAATGACAGGATTGTGTTGGGTAGTTTATAACCATCAGATCAGATGTTTGACCAGTTTGAGATTTACGTATGAGATGATGTCGCCTGTAGCAATAGGTCACCTTGCATTCCCGCTTTAATTTGGGCCATGTTGGAAATGAGATGATGAGATACAGACATGGTAACTCAAACCCTCCTTGCTGTCTCCTACACTTCTCGGCATGTGGTAATGAATACACTCCATCTGAATGCATCCTTCCGTTTGGCGTTTGTCACAGCGAGTTTTCCCCCTCGGGGCCGAGCTGTACCTGCAAAAAAACATAATAGCAGATTGGATTGAGTAGGTGGTAGAATGTAGGACTGAGATGTTTATGTGGGCCCGAGCTGTGGACTTACTTTCAGAGACCCTGCCAAACTTTCTTTAGCTTTGAAAAGCTCAAACGGCTTCCTCGGGAAAGTGGAAATGATAATAAATAAAAGGCAGGGCTTGTGTAATTTATTCAGCCATTGCTGTGTTCTTGACAGAAGGAAGCAGAATTAATTATTACCAGTCTCTTATCTTAATTAAATCTTTTCATGTCATGGATTCCACACAAAAGAGCCCGAAAAATCTTGTTCATCTCCTTTTTTTTTGTGGTTTTCCAGAGGACGGCGCGTATCAAGATATCAAATATGTGGCATAAATTCATCCGGGGATTAACTGTTATACCTAACTCCAGCTCTTGTCGAAGTTTTCGAGTTTGACATTACGCCGGGAAGTTTTGTTGCCCTCTGTGCTGTCTGAACATGAATACAACTGCGAGAAATTCTCGCGAATGGCTGTCTTTTTAGTTCTGTAGAATCAGCATTTGCTTGCATAAGCAACAAACAGAAGAGCTTGTCATGGAGAGGAAATCGGGGAGGTGTGGGCACAGCTTGTTTTGATATTAATCTGTCTAACATATTCTTGACACAACTCAGCAGTGTACAGAGCAGAAATGGAAGCTATTGATTTCTGGAGGAGAGAGATGGCAAGTTTACGCATTGAGGCTAAGAAAGTAGATCTGAGACGTGGCTGGTTTGTTTCAGAGGGTCGTGAGGAAGGCAATTCATATTGACATTCGCATCAGTGAGGAATTGTCACAGCTCTGGTTTTACCTGGACTTCAGATTCAGAAAATATGCACTTAGTCTTTTGTGTTCAAGTCAGACGGATACGACATAGTGTCCCTAATAACGAAAAGAAAAAACTATCTTTGTATTAATCTGGGTTTCTAATGGTTTTGAAAAACATTTAAACCATTTTCAAGCCAAGTTTCAAATTAATGACTGTAAAATGTCATGTGGTGTAACCAAGTAAAAAGTCATATATTAATAACACTTTATTTTAGTGTCCTTGTTACACACGTTAGGCTACATGTAATTACTGTAGTAATAACTATAAATTATGCATAATTACATGCAACTAAGTAACCCTAAACCAACCCCTATTCCTAACCCTAACCCTATAGTAAGTACAACATAAAGTGTAACCGATTTTTCTTACACCTTAAAGTCTGCATTTTACATTGTGATCTAACTTTGCCTTGACACAATTTTTATTAAATG
This sequence comes from Rhinichthys klamathensis goyatoka, assembly GCF_029890125.1. NCBI lineage: Eukaryota > Metazoa > Chordata > Actinopteri > Cypriniformes > Leuciscidae > Rhinichthys > Rhinichthys klamathensis. The sequence continues at coordinate 1,804,151 of NW_026606789.1, read as the reverse complement.
CTACTCAAATCATAAAAGTTACATATATGAATTTTGTTCTCAGAATATTTTATACCCTGACAACTTTGTTCCCAAAACATATCAAAATTAATAATAATTCATAAAAGATGTGAGTTCAAGTCATTGCCCTGTATGGATGAATGGCAGTTTTAATGTAGTTTTGAATAAATTCATTGATTGGACAAAACAATTAGCATCACATCATTGACCTCTTTGTCACCAATTCTAGGACCTTCACATTGAGATCCTTCCCTAAGCATCTCTAATCTGTTCACCTAGTGTCTGCACTTTAGTTGCTTCCTTGAATAACAACATGAACCAAAACGGAGGCAGAAGACAGTGCGCTAAAGATCAGGTCTTTGCGAGAGGAAAGACGTCTTCTGATGTAGTTTTGGATTTAATTATCATAATTACAATGCATAGCAGTAATGCATTTGGGATGATGATGAAACATTGAGTGCTGTTTCTGAAGCATTCACAGATGCATTAGTGAGGCAGAAATACCTTGAGATGCTGTGTTGTATGATTAATGTGATCGTTTGGCACATAGATCCAGGGTTCAGATGTTGTTGACAGGCTTACAAGGAAATGCGAAACGACATGATGGGACCATAATGCGGGGGCAATCCCTATCGGTTTTTTAATTGTTAATCGCACCCGTTAAAATTAGAACACTCTCTAGTCTCATTATGAAACCAATTATGTTGCTACACTTCAGTTTTTAGTACAGACTTTCATTTGTCTTTCTATTAGTGTATTTGGTATTCCATTGTACTGTAAGCATATTGTTCAGCTTATTTTGGTATATATATTCACTTACACAAATTATCACAGTATTGCCATGTTTTTAAACATGTTTTTATTTTTTGAACACTGGTATACTTCTGACCTTGGCAGTTTTTTTATTTATTTATTGCTTTTAATCACAAATATTTATTTAGGTTAGATTCAAGCTCTGGTCTTTCGGTGTTTCCACACAACATTTAGGAGAACATGCACTATAAATATTTAAAATGAAGATATATTTGTGATTTAAAGAATACAAATCCATAATACACATGTTTTTGAATAACTGTGAATGGAAAAAATATGTTTTTATCCCTCAGAGAGTGTAGCTACGGCATCTACCAGCAGGGGCTAATTGTGTCTATGCTAACCAGCAAATCCCTTATTTCTTACCCGCCACAGTACTTTTTTTTTTTGTATGGGTTACATGTTGTGTCCTGTAATAGTACCTCACTTTTCTTCATAAAAAAGACTCACTGTTGTGTCTTGCTAGTCAGATTTTGCACAGTAGTTTTTTCTTGCTTTTTTTTCTTCATAAAAGCAAATCCTCACAGCAGGAGGGCCGCTGTCCTCTAAATTGTGTGCTCTGGTTTTTCCGTCCAGTCTAGTGTAACTGTAAGGCGAAACTGCTTTGTAATTCTATTCAAATGTTCCAGCAGCAGCAGGAGCAGCACAGTCAGTGTTTGTGCCTGGACTGCTGCTGACATGATGGAGTAGGTCTGCATGAAGAGTGCAGGAAACCATAAATCTCCCTGTTTAAACCCCCAAAACACGATCTTTCCCCTTCTCTCTCTCTCTCTCTCTCTCTCTCTCTCTCGCTCTCGCTTGCTAACAAAAACAGACAAGGTCTATGCACTCATGGCAGACCAGCCTCTTTTCCTTGTCATGCAAGACCCGATATCATACTGGACAGTTGTTTGGGCCCAGTTGTGTGTGTTTGTGCTTGTCCATTGCCTCCGGTCTCATAAAACCTAAAGGAGTCCAACTCATCCTCATCTAATTTGTATTGTTTCCCAGACTTCCCCTTAATGGCTTGTTTGACATGTGTGCTCCGCGCCACTGCACACAATTATGACAAGGTGCTTAGACAGCCCGGCGAGGCTGGAGGCCAACATTTCTATTGACACTCGCTCTTTTACGGCAGTGGCCTGCCGAGAACCAAGAGCCAGCCGTCGCCTTGAGTGATCGTGATAGATGTGGCTATCTGTGCAGGTGTGAGTTTGTTTTCATGTGTATGTAAATTAGCATCATTTTCCATCAAGAAGCAGATTGCTGAATATATTGCATGCAGACACTCCCTTTTTGTATTATATATTGCTGAAAAAAGTTCTGTATCAATATCAGAGGATGAAAGGGAGAAAATGAGAGACTTTGGCTCTCATTTTGAGTCTCAGTGGGTGGACAAGTTGGTTGAATTCAGTTGAGTAGAGTCCACTTAGAATCCTAAAGCAATTCCGTTGGCTGAAAGAACTTTTAATGGGTACTGTATGCAGCACCACAATAGAAATCAATAGAGATTATCATGTTTTTGAAAGAAGTACTCAAGGCTTCATAAATGTAAGGCTGCATTTAACTGATCAAAAACACAGTAAAAACAATCTTCTTCTTTTTTTTGTTGCCATTTTAGAAAACTGTAATTTATTCCTGTGATGGCAAAGCTGAATTTTCAACATCCATTAGTGTAGTTTATAGTGTCACATGATCCTTAAGAAATCATTATAATGTGCTGATTTTGGAGCTCAAGAAACATTTCTTATTTTTGTCAATATTGAAAACAGTTGTGCTGCTTACAATTTTGTGAAAACCGTGGTACATTTTTTTCAGGATTCTTTCAATACAAAGTTCAAAATAACAGCATGTATTTGAAAAACAAATCTTTTGTAGCATTATAAATGTCTTTACTGTCACTTTTTATCAGTTTTATGCATCTTTTCTGAATAAAAGTATTCATTTATAAAAATAAAAAAAATTTTAATCGTATTAACCCAAAACTTTGAACAGCATGAATATATTTATTTTAAATATACATTTCCATCTTTTGATTTTTAAATGCATACTACCATGAATCATAATTTCTTCTTTGGGACAGATTTTACTACCAAATTCGTCTCCCTTTTGTGGAATACGATGCCTTTTGGGAGGATGTGTTTTACCCTCCTGTTCGCCTTTAATGATACATCTTGGAATCCTTAATTGAAGGAGGACAAATAAAGGCTGTTTTGTATGCAGCCATTTGCAACTTCGCCATGCAACTCTGGAGAAGCCTGTATAGAGATCATTTGCATAATGAAAGGGATTGTATGTGTCACAGGAGGAAGAGCCAGGCAGCTGGAAAGGTGGCGATTTGGGAAGGAATTTTAAAACACCTCTCTCAGAGCTGGTGCAAAAAGAATCTGGGGAAAAAAAAGGGTACAAAAGTCATGCGGTGCATAAACAACGATGTGAGCAAGACCCCTTTGGTTATCTTGGAAATGCATTATGAATGCTTAATCAAAATATATATGCCAGGAAATATGCTTGAGATATACAACAATGCCTTTAGCTTATTATTCTACCTCGCCTTGAGCTGTTAATCGTGTTTATTCAATCAAAAGTTTGTCTGGGTCCAAAATGGGAATGTTGAAGTCATTCTCAAAATTTGAGTCTGTAACAAAACTAACCTTAGGTTACGCTCCCCTCGTTTTCCTCATATGTAACACATTAAGCATGACGTTCCGCCCGGCAGGAGGCTGGCCAGATCTCTTCCAGCTGTTGTCCTGTACTGTCTCCCAGCATGCCTCATTCTGAGGCTGTGTCCATCATGATAGGCTCTGATTTGCCTCAATTAGTTCAGTCTGAACATTCAGCTCAGACTGTAGGAATGCTGGTTTTGCGGCTCCTGAAATTAATGAGCCCGTACAAGAGGCCCTCCTAGGAGTCAAACCAGGCTCCAGGACTACCTACCCACCCTGAGAAGCATCGGCTTGACCGCAGGCATGGCTCATGGCTCATCCATTTAGGACCCTGCCGTTAGTGATGGGCTGTATACCGGTTCATACCGAATACCGGCGTTTATAATTGTTATGATATGAATTTTTTAAACAACGTTCGGAATGCGGCGCAGCGGGACACTGTTTGAGAGGGTCCCTTTTTACTGTTGCACTGTGGCGAGGGCACAGCTGTATGTGTTACTAACTATTTTTTACTAAGTACATGTAATATTCTACTAAGTATTCTACTAAGAATACTAAGTCTATGGTTAATTACTAAGCGTGACGGTGAAGATGGATAGGTTAAAATATAATAGATACCTGTGTAGTGAATGTGCGATACATAATTCACCTTTGTTGTCAAGCGTAGTTCTATACACTGTTGGTTGTAAACGCAGCAATTTGTTCTTCATGACTGTTCAGGGATCGCGGTCCCTTTAAATGCTCTGAATGCGTGCTCACGTGGGACGCTTGTCAGCGCCATTTGCTTCTTGTGTTTACGTTCTATAAATAAATGACACGCGCATTCGTGTGCTCAAAGTGAGAAGTTGTCTCTTGCAATTTCCACACTGGTGACCCCGACATTAGTCTGCTGGACGTATCCAGAGACATGACCGCGAACGCTGTCACCCTCAAACTCCCCGAATTCTGGGAATCGTCGGCATCTGCATGGTTCGCCCAGACTGAAGCGCAGTTCGCGTTGCTCGAGATCACCGCGGATACAACGAAATACTACTACGTTGTGTCGGCTCTCGGAAATTCAACGGCATCCAGAGTGGTGAGCCTTCTTACAAATCCTCCGGAAAATGAGAAGTATGCAGCACTCAAAGCCCACCTGTTGAAAACGTTTGAACTGTCGGACACTGAGAGAGCCAGCAGGCTTTTCTCACTTCAAGGACTGGGTGACAGCAAACCGCCTGAGCTCATGGACCGTATGCTGTATCTTTTGGGCGAGCACAGACCCGATTTTCTATTCATCCAGCTTTTCCTGCGTTAGCTACCTTCCCAAGTGAGAGCTGCATTAGCCAACACCACAATCACTGACTGTCGGAGACTGGCTGAAGAGGCTGATAATTTTTTCCTGGCAAGTCAAGGACATTGTGCGGCCGCGTTTTTTCCCGCGCACATCGCTTCGGTGACAAGGGACGATTCCACACTCATCGCTGCAACCACTTCTCGTCGGCAGCAGTCTTCTGGCCCCCAACAGCTTTCAGGCTTGTGTTTTTACCATGCAAAGTTTGGAAGTAAGGCTACCAAATGCCGTTCACCATGCAGTTTCTGCGGTTCAGGAAACGCCAGTGCCTGCGCTCAGTAGTGGCCATGAGTGTCGGCCGCGTAGGCAGGCTGCTTTTCATCCGTGGCAGCATCTCCGGACGCCGTTTTCTGTGCGACACGGGAGCACAGAGGAGCGTCCTGCCTGCATCCCGTTTGGACATGGTGACCGACAGCCAATGGTAGCCCCATCCGCACATATGGTACGAGGTACGTCAAATTGTGTTTTGAAGGACAGCAGTTCGGCTGGGATTTTGTTAAAGCAAAGGTTGCCATCCCCCTCCTCTGTGCTGATTTTTTGTGTGCACATGGATTGTTGGTGGATAATAAGAACCGCCGTCTGATTGACGCCGTCACATTTTGTTCGTATACGTGCACACTCAGCGAGGCCGACTCCATACGACTGTCTAGCATGCTCTCAGCTTCCGATGATTTCCACCGTCTGCTTGCCAGTTTCCCAGCCCTCACTCAGCCCACTTTCTCTGCATCTGCCGTGAAGCATGGTGTGGAGCACCATCTCGCCACTACTGGTCCACCCGTCTACACCCGTTCTCGGCGCCTCGACCTGACCAAGCTTGCCGTTGCAAAGGCTGAGTTTGCTAACACGGAACGCCTGGGCATAGTCCGCCGATCCGACAGCCTGTGGGCATCACCCCTCCATATCGTCCCCAAACCGGGTGGCAGCTGGCGCCCGTGTGGCGACTACCGGCTGCTTAATGAGGCTACGACACCTGACCGATACCCTGTCCCAAACATACAGGATTTTTCAGCACACCTGGCTGGCAAGGTGATTTTTTCCAAGGTGGATCTCGTCCGGGATACCATCAGGTGCCGGTACACCCACTGGACATGCCCAAAACGGCAGTGATCACGTCGTTTGGTCTGTTTGAGTTCCTGCGCATGCCGTTCGGCCTTAAAAACGCCGCCCAATCTTTTCAGCGCCTCATGGACTCTGTTTTGCGGGACCTGCCTTTCCTTTTTGTGTACTTGGATGACATCCTGGTAGCGAGCACGTCCAAGTCTCAGCACCTGGCACACCTCCGAACCCTTTTTGAGCAGCTTAGCCAACATGGATTAATTGTCAACCCCGCCAAGTGCCAGTTTGGTCTCTCCACCATCGACTTCCTGGGACACAGAGTCAATAAGGATGGGGCAGTCCCTCTCCCATCAAAGGTGGAGGCAGTCACACAGTTCCCATGCCCGCTCACTGTCAAATCCCTGCAGGAGTTCCTTGGCATGGTGAATTTTTACCACCGCTTCATCCCTCGAGCTGCTCAGCTCATACGGCCCTTGCACGAGGCCTTGAAAGGTAAACCCAAGCAAGATGTGGACTGGACTGATGGCAGGGACAAGGCTTTTGCTGCCACTAAGGCCACCCTAGCGAACGCCACCATGCTGGCACATCCTTCTCCTACAGCCCCCATCGCCATCACCTCGGACTACGCCGTCGGTGCTGTCTACGAGCAGTGGGTAGGCGGGGCCTGGCAGCCGCTGGCTTTCTTTAGCCGTCAGCTGCGCCCCTGTGAGCGGAAGTACAGCACTTTCGATCGGGAGCTGCTGGGTCTCTACCTCGCCATTAGACACTTTCGTTCAATGCTGGAAGGCCGACACTTCACTGCTTTTGTGGACCACAAGCCACTAACTTTTGCCATGGCCAAGGTGGCTGAGCCGTGGTCCGCCCGCCAGCAACGGCATCTGTCCTACATTTCAGAGTTCACCACGGACTTGTAGCACGTTGCCGGTAAGAACAACCGCGTGGCGGACTGCCTATCACGGGCTGTGGCAGGGGCAGTCCATCTTGGTTTGGATTACGACAGCATGGCGGCGACTCAGTCCACAGACTCGGACGTGCAACTACTGAAGACCTCGATTACAGGGCTGCAGATCGAGGACGTGGTTTTTGTTGATGCCGGCACCACGCTCCTGTGTGACATCTCCTCAGGTAGTCCTCGGCCGGTCGTTCCCTCGGGATGGAGACGACAAGTTTTTGATGCCATCCATGGTCTCTCCCACCCAGGTTCAAAAGCGTCACAGAGACTGGTTGCAGCAAAGTTTGTTTGGCACGGCCTCAAGAAGGATGTTAGGGACTAGGCTAACACCTGTGTTGAGTGCCAGTGGGCCAAAGTACACCGCCACACTAAAGCCCCATTAGAGTCTTTCCCATGTAAACGTGGACCTGGTCCGTCCTCTGCCCTCCTCTCACGGTTTCACATATCTGTTAACCATGGTTGACAGGACCACCCGCTGGCCTGAGGCTGTGCCACTGACGTCAGTGGCGTCCGTCGAGATGACACGGGCATTTGTTGGCACCTGGGTTGCCCGTTTCGGCACCCCTTCGGACATATCCTCTGACCGAGTCGCTCAGAGCCTCGGAGTGAAACTCCACCAAACGACCGCATATCATCCGCAGGCTAACGGACTCTGTGAACGTTTTCATAGGTCGATGAAGGCTGTCCTGCGTGCCAGCCTCAAAGACAGCAACTGGGTTGACAAGCTCCCGTGGGTGATGCTGGGCATCAGGACTGCGCCAAAGGAGGACCTTCAGTCCTCATCCGCGGAGCTTGTTTATGGACAGCCGCTGCGGGTGCCAGGGGATTTTGTCCCTAGCCCCACGGTTCCCTGGTCTGCTACTCTCCAGCGGTCTACTCTACTGGACAATGCGAGGCTTTTCGCACCTGTCCCTAGTTCCTGACACGGCCTCCCTCAATCGCACATCCCCGCTGGTCTTCAGACGCCTGACTATGTTTTCATTCGCCACGATGCCCACAGGGGACCGCTACGCCCGCCCTACGAGGGCCCATTCCGGGTTCTGGAGACGGGGGACAAACATTTGTCCGGCAAACCAGAGCGACTCTCCATTGACCGCCTTAAACCGGCTCACTTGGACATAGCCAGGCCTATTGACCTGGCTCAGCCCCCACGACGCGGACGGCCTCCTGCTCTGCCCCCACCCCTTGCTCCCCTCCCTCCCAAGCCTCCCACACTCCATGCCCCACACCCGTGTCATGACGGGACACAGGTTGCAGTGGGGTCTCCTCAACCTCCAGCACAGCGCAGCCGTTGTGGCCGGTTGATACACCCACCTCCCCGTTGACTGTTTGGTTCTTTTTCTGATACGGTGAATTCTGGGCGGACGTGTGTAGTGAATGTGAGATACATAATTCACCTTTGTTGTCAAGCGTAGTTCTAGACACTGTTGGTTGTAAACGCAGCACTTTGTTCTTCATGACTGTTCAGGGATCGCGGTCCCTTTAAATGCTCTGAATGCGTGCTCACGTGGGACGCTTGTCAGCGCCATTTGCTTCTTGTGTTTACGTTCTATAAATAAATGGCACGCGCATTCGTGTGCTAAAAGTGAGAAGTTGTCTCTTGCAATTTCCACACCTGTTAAATTATATTACAGTGTTTCCCATACATTGGTTCACAATATCAACACTGCCCGCCACAAATATATTTTCCAAAAGGCTTTGACATCGTTGAATAAGTTGAGCACTGCACGTTTAATAGTCAAAACGCAGTGTTTTTATATGAATGTATCTTTGAAGGGAACCTATTGTCTTTAGAAAAGTTTCGATGTTATTTTCATTGAATCTTTCTTTATCTTTCCTGATAAAGCAGCGTTTATGAGCACTGCACTGGTTTGTTTACAGCCATTACCGGGTAAACCGCTATTTATGCCGCTCCTAAAGCGCCTCCTGCTGGCACCTCTTTGTAAACAGCATCATTTTGTGGGGCCTTGCAAACCTGAATTAACACTAGTGTGGAATTTTTCTACAATATTCACTCATGACAGTAAAATAGGGCATTCTAAGTCAATCTACTGCAGTATTTCCTCTCTCAATCAGTAGAAAATGTGGTTTACACCCAGTCATAAAATAACAATACCATCATATACCGTGAAACCGGTATAATTTAGAAAAATACCGTGATATACATTTTTGGTCATATCGCCCAGCACTACCTGCCATGAGGAAATACTCATGCTAAACCATAATGTATTGTAAGAAGAATGTTCTTGTATTTTCAAGCTGCTTTTAAGAAGAGCTAGTTAGGCATCTCAGTGATAGAAACCTCATCATTAGATTTGTATCAATATTTCAGTCACACTTTGAATCGTGGGGAGATGCCAGCAGGAGAGCCGTTTCAGATGCTGCATCTTATCACAACATGCGAAAGCGTGCAGATGTCATTTGCATTTCTCTTCATGCACTGCTTGCGTCTGTTTCTTAACCATCTCACTCATAGTCCTCTTTGCAAGTGCTGCATACATCTCCCTTTCTATCTGCCTGTCTTCTGCTTTGCTATTTGGTGAGTCTGCCGTAGGCTCGGCTGGATGAGATTGAGGTGTCTGCCATTGATGCCTGAGGAAGAGGCTCTGGATGGAGCCCAGCTAAGGTGAGAGCGCGTCTGGACGTGCAGCAGAAATCCCTGCAGCAACTCACTGCACTCTCCAAGCTGTCAGTGCTCCAGTTTGGTTGTCAAAATTTCAGGGTCGCCGTGATCAGAAGTCACATTGCAGTCTAGTGGCGCACTTTATAGAAAGGCTTATTTGGGAAGATTGCACTTCTCACTGTCAAATAAATCCAGTGTCTTCAAACTTCAAATGCAAGTTAAATTTAGCAGAATTGCAAAAGTATGTACTGTCATCTACACTCTCATAATGTTACAATCCATATGATTTTAAGCAGAATGTTCACACTGCTCTTTTCCATACAATGAAAAGGAGTAGGACAAAAGGTTCCCAGTGTCAAAAAGAAATTTATATCGAGCACCATTTTACTGAAAAAAAATACATTTTGTCATCATTTACTCACCCTCATGTCGTTTCAAACCTGTATGAATTTTTTTTTTTTCATGGAACAAATGATATTAGGCAGAATGTCCCAGGGGCTCTTTCCCACATAATGTAAGTGAATGGGGAACAGACACTGTAAAACTTCAAATCAGACAGGTTTGGAACGACATGAGGGTGAGTAAATGATCAAATGTTTTTGTTCATTTTTGGCAAAATTGACCTCTAAAGTTAGCTCTTGTCAGCATTCAGCCCATCCGTTGATAACATATTTTTAACAGTAGTTTATGCAGACCATTTCAGAAAGGCTTAATTGTTGGTATTTTATTTCCACTGCATTAAACATAATATTTCACACTGTGTTGAATATTTCAGAATGAATTTCAATGATTTTCTCTAAAGAGGTACCTATTCTATTCTTTAAAGTACCATTTGTGCATCTATTCTTGTGTGACTAGAAACTCATAAAGCATTGCCGGTCTTTTTTTCAAAGCTCGCATGACAATCCATACTCCTTTATGCGGTGTAATTGCGCAGATCTGAGAGCTCAAGTAATCATAATCAGTTATGGATAATTTTCAGTACAATGGCTGTTGTTTGTGAAGTTTTTCTCTATTTTGTCTCCAGCTGAACAGAAAGGCGCGAGTGAACTCAATCTCCTGTGATCCATTATACTGTCTTTGCGGTTACCCTGTAAAGTTCTCTCTGCTGCATAGTTCTTCATTTTTTTTTTATAAGATTACAAAATATTCTCAGAAATGAATTTGAGGGGTCAGTGCAGATCTATTTTCCAGTCAGACAGCAGCACCTGGAAACACTGCAGTCTTATCCATCACAGAAGAGAAACCGCCACCTTCAGACAGCTGGAAAGGAAAAAGGCAGTGCGTGGAAGCAGATATGGCTAGTTTGGCCCTGGCCTGTTGCGATATTGGCCGTGCAGGTCTCAGTTGAAGATAGTAGATCTGGAGATATGAGGTCTGTTTCACATCACATGGTGCCTTCTAGTTTACAGCCTTAGTTCCATACCACAGCGTCCTGCCGAAAACATGCAGTACGCTCTCAGATACTCGCGATTGAGGCCTCCGTCCTCAAAGAAATAACAGTTTTTGATGGGTTGCCTAACAACCTGCTGCTATATCGGATCACCCGTGCCACCCTGAGTTTAGACTGCTTTGCTCAATGCCGAAATTGAAGTCAAGTATTCGCTGCTCTTGGCCCCTCTTGCTGCACTTTTTCCCATAAGCCAAAAAATCTCTGCTCATGCATACGAGACGGAATGATAGCGGAGGCGTCTGGCTTTCGATGACATCATCGGGAGGGGGTTGAACTGAAGGAGGGGGTGCTTGTGTTGCATGTGGAAGCCTCCCAGAAAAGGAGATTATGTGTTAGAGTCGCCATATGCTCCCCTACCCCAGGTGACTACCGGCAAAACAGGAAGTGCCACCTTTTTAATAAGCGACGTAGTGCCTGCCAGCATCATATCAGTCACCAGGGTATAACCGTCAACTGTGCGTGTCTGTTTTACTCGATTATTAAGTTTTTGTGTTGAGGAAAAGAACAGATTTTTTATTTTAGACCTCTTTGGTTTGGCATAGACTTTGAATGCAAGCATAAAATGTCTGTTTTTTCGTTTGATGAGCAGCGGAAGCTTTTTTCCGGTGTCGATCAAGACTATTTTTAGATGTGGTTAAGATATTCATTATTGACGCCCAGACTTGAGGAAGATTTCAGTGAGGCTGATTGGGCGTGTGTATGTGTGTTAGGATGAATAATTAAAAGATGAGGTAATGCACTGACGGAGAGAGGGAAGGGGAAAATAAGTGAGAGTCACTGTAGATCTGTACTCTAGGCAGTGCCACATGAGGAACTCATTTCGCTAACGTGCAAGTTCAAACGTAGAAGCTATTTTGTCTGACATGTTTTTGTAGTAACTTATTTTGGGATTTGTCAGACCTTGCAAGTCTCATGTGTGTGTGTGTGTGCTGTCACACCTGAGTGCAGCTCTGATCAGATTGTCCGGCTTCTTCTAAAAGCTTTTTATGTCTGTTTCCTGAAAACACTCCATCTGTTTACCCATTTAATTAGTGACAGATGAATCAGATGATGCGTTCTGCAGTTAATATCATTTATTTTGTTCTGAGAGCATGTGGCTCTCCTGTTCCTGTTTTCAGTGTATGAATCTGCAAAGTGATATGTTTTCAAAATTGATTAGTTGCTAGGTTGCCTAGATGACTAATCTGTCTTAGAAATAAGTTGCGAATAATTAATTAGGCTAGTTTTGCATTCAGCAAAGCCTAATCTGACGCATTTCTTAAAGGGATAGTTCACCCAAAAATGAAAAATCATTTAATCAATGTCCTGTTGTTTCAAACTTGTATGACTTTATTTCTTGTGCAGAACACAAAAGAAGATTTTTTTTGTCCATACAATAAATTGAAGTTGAATTTGTTTGTGATTAGATATCAGTATGACTATAATAATTATTAGATTTAATATTTAATTATCATATATTATTAGTTATCATATTACTATTAATAATTATTATTATTATTAATATTACTAAATAAGAAATATCAATGTTGTAAAATTTCACTTTACAATAAAACAAGTATTAAATATTAATAATAATACTAACAATAATAATTTTATTTTACAGAATATCTGCAAAATTACAATGTCTTAATTTCTTCATTTTCAAATTTCAAAACATGAAGCTAATTTTTTGACCGAAAACAGCTAGAATCCCTTAAAGCTTCACTTTTGTTTACAACAGCCGGTTTATAAGCACTTTCTTATTATAAGTATGGGAAGATGCGGTTCAGTTTGTGTTCCCAAATACACGTTATAAGCGACCCAAATTCAGAGCAGATGCAGAAATGAGTTAGTTTGGAGAAGCATTTACTGAAAACCAAGCCTCTCTGAGACACTGCAAACACTGGCGGATCATGAGCTGCTCGCTTGTAAGAACAAAAGAACAATGCATATCGTGTGTAAGAACGCAGCAGAACATTTATTTATCTAATTAAATCAGTCTTGGCGATTCGATAATTGCACTAAGCCATATCGGGATTTCGGTTTTACAGCCATGTTGGGTTTTTAGTGTGCTACCCATCTAGAGAAGCTAAGCATAGTGCATGCTTATACAATTACTGTACATGGTAAACCTCACAGATCGGCTAATTGGATGACTGTCCGACCAGTCAGGTAGTGTGTTTCACAATCTGTATTCACATGAAAAAGATTTAAAATGTGATTAGTAATAATCTGGTTTGAATAAAGCCACTCTGTGAACGCTCACATATTGAATATTCACTTTTCCCCCCAGTTCTCTTGAATCACATTAGATTACAGTTAGCATTGTTGTTCACACAAGACCAGAGCCTTTTCCCTCAGAAGTTATCCGGTGGTCTTGAACTCTTAGCATTGCTTCATTCTGTCACTTTTTTTTCTTTTCTAAGTGTGCCATTAACCTCTCAAATAAACCTACGGGAGGTAAACGGGTGATTTCTGCTGCCATATTACACTGGTAACCAGTGACACTAGATTTTTGTTGAGAAACTGGCGGCTAATTGCTAAAGGATAATTCACACCAAGAACAATAACTATAACTATAAGGTTATAATCGTTCTAATTCTATGAAAATAAGGAAGTCCCCACTACAACCAACTATAACGGCACAAAGTATATTGTTGGAATCTCTTTAATTACATATTTGTTCTAGCTGTTGAACAATAAAATCATCGACAGCCAATCAGAATCCACCGACTTTAAAGACCACAAGCATTTAAAGCGGCAGATAACATAACTGCAGAGCACGCTTTTTAATAAACAGAACTTTATTGTTTGGACACTAATATAATTTTTTTGTTATAGTTTTTGTTCTTGGTGTGAATGTGCCTTAAATGTGTTTACATTCCGGATTAGTCTGATTATAATAATAGTCTGTGTTATCTGCTTAAACTGTAAGTGAAACAAAAATGTAAACATGTTTTTCTTGTGTTGTTAAGCATTTAAAAATAGGATTTATTTTGAGCTGATTTTGATAGTTATCAATGTTTGATTGTACACCAACAGCTCAGTCTACAAACTCCCCTCAGATTCTGCAATGCATGCTTTCCATGCCACTGTGTGCAGGACTGTTGACTGCATTAGCATGTTGTTAGCATTCTGCCATCAGCTGGAGCACGAATGGATGTCATCTTCCTTACCGTCTGCTGCGAGACTTGTCGTGTGCTGTTCAGCTACGAGATCTCTGTATTCCTAGCTCTCGATCGTCGTTACCGTTTCTAGACTTAAGCATTTACGTTATTGATTTTGGCTTTAGATTGGTAAAATGTAATAAATACCTGCATTGACTTTCAGATCAATGTATTGACATCCGAGACACATTGTATTTAGAAGCAGTAGTCTAAGTCAGTCTCGGGAAGAGATTTGTGGGAAAAGATCAATGCAAGTGGCTATATGTGCTTAGCCCTTAACAACAGAATGAGTAGCGCTTTTAAGCTAATGCCAGAAAATGCAATTATGTTTCAATAGTGACCTCAGACGATGTCTGTGGATCAAATACAATGCGTGCTTGCATACTCAGCATGAATACTACCTAGCAGACGCGATTTCATTTAATTCCGAAGTCATTTGACTTCACACACTGGTGCTCGCTTGCTAATTTAACTCGCTCCCACCTGCTGTTGGCAAAAGTATGTGTAATTGTTTTAGTTTAGAGCTGTATTTTATGATAAACGCAAATGTGAGGCAGATGAATATGAATGTTCTGTCTGGGTGTCTCCAATCCATCGAGTCAGCTTACAGATGAGGCCCAGCTGGAGCCAGGAAGGACCCAGACCGGTCGGCATGGCAACCTCAGCACCAAACCGCTCATGCAACATTTATTCTGACCTTTTATTTGTCTGGCTTTGGCCCTCTCGTGGCCCTTTTGCGTCACCCTCGACCCCTGTGCGAAGTTCTAGGGCCTCATAGAGGTGTGTCTCCTCTCACCTTGTCTCTCCATTCAAACCCGCCTCAACCACATGCCGCCTCATTCAGCTTTAATAAGTGTCAACATGCTACCAACAGCAGTGCGGGGGAGGGAGAGAGAAATATGATCTGCTTTAGAGAGAGACGTATGGAGAAAATGACCTCAATCTAGAAGGAAAAGAGGCTGTGTTTGTCTGTTTGACTTTGAGAATGTGGAGGAGATAATTATACCAAATCACACCTGGATTCAGGCATTGCGGAAAACAATAACCGTTTTTTTTTTGTTTTTTTTTGGCTCATTCTTTTTTGTTAATTAAAATATTGCAATATTTTTTCATTTAAAAAATGTGTTTGTGTGTATATTGTCAGGGTGTAGGTGAAGGGAAGAGGCGATGACTCAATGCAGAGTTGTAGGCTTTTTATTTAATAATAAAATAAAACAAATCGAACAAAAACTACCGCAAGGGGGGAAAACACAACCGGCAGCTGGACTGAGCAGGCAAGGCAACACATGACGGGAACATTAGATGACAAACTGGCACAGGACACTATGGCTGTGTCCGAAATCGCACACTCTCTTGAGTAGGTACTTATTCTGAATAAGTAATTACTTCACGGGCGCTACAAAAAGTATGTTCTATATAGTATGAATGTGTGTAGTATGTAGTGCTGGTGTTGTAAATATCAGCATGGCTGAGATCAGCCTCTGCTGTTGGCAGCAGCCGTGATATTTAGTTTAACAGCACTTTTGCTTGTGTGATATGGCTTAAGTAATATTCTTTCAAGATGGTGAATGATAGTTAATTGTTCGAATTTATTAGATAACAACTGATATCCTTGATAGCATTTTTCTGCCACATGGAGCCATTCATCATTTAAAATGCTCAAATTTGAGAGGTCCCCACATTCAGGGCACTTTCATCTATTTCAACATTAGCATCTATCACAAGCAATTGCTGAATGGCCATTCGCTTTACCTGACTGCTAGTCCCATCAATCAGTGAAAAAAGGGTAATTCATTCAGTTCAAGTGCACTTAATGCAGATCACATCAAATTCTTGAATATGTGACATTTGCTGCCTAAAAATGCCATTAATTCTCTATGCTTTTGAGTCAGCCTTTGTGGGACTGCTCACAGAGGATATTTTTGTACCCAATTCGATTCGACATTATCCCTACTGGTAACTTGCCTTAATGTGCCACCCTAATCAACCAGGGATATATTTAATTTTGCATAATTACTTCATCATGCCATTGGGGAGAGGTGGGGGCATGAGGAAGAGATATCCGCCAGGATTTTATTCTGACTCAGAGCACAATCCTATCTGTCATCCTTCACTACACATGCTGCAAATCAGAGAGGAGAGCAGTTTTATACAGGCAAGAAGAAAAGAGATGAAACCGAGAGTGAGAGTTGGGGGAAAGGGGAGATATTTTGAAAATTGGCTCTTTGTGTATAATTACTTTCCAATTGTGTCAAGCCTTGTGTTCTTGGCCATCAGTCTGATTGTTACTCCTGAAGTAGAATCAAGTGAAAGAAAGAATGGGAGTAAAGGCTTCATTCTAAAGGGAGTAAACACTTCACCACGGCTGTGTTGTAGTTAAACTAGATTAGGTGATCGCAACCTTTTTTGGTCTGCAACCCATTTTTTAGGTTCCAAAATTCTTGCGACCCCACACATCACAGAATTTAGTGGATCTTACAGGCCAAATTACACTACAAATTAAAATGAGACCTACAAATTACGTTTATAAGAGTAGCACTACTTTTTCATTTTACTACTATATCATTTTATGGTTATTTCCTCCATAACAAGAACAATAACAAATAATGTCATTGGCACTCACCCTCTCTAATGGAAAGACTGGGCTTAGTAAAAGTATGACATTTGGATCATTATTTGGTCTTGCTGTAAAAGTGCTGAATTCCTGTGTTTCTCAACCTTTTTGAATCCAAGGCCACCATTATCCATGGCAATGGGAGTATCATTTAAAATAAGAAATAAGATATTACTTCAAGTGAGCTATTTTATTTTATTTTAGTTTTTTATTGTTTAGCATTTTTAATTACAATTATTTTTAGGTACAGTAATTAATTAGTTTTAGTAATTAATTTTTACATTATTTTGAAATATTTTAAAATAAATATCACAATTATGAATTAATTACAATGGTATAATTAATTATAAGTTATATTATTAATATTATAAATTATTGTAAGTAATCTTGCATAAATTTGCTGAGGCCCCCTGATTGGACACCACTGGTAAATTGTGCTATAAATAAGTCCTAGAATTACTTGTTCCAGTATTTCAGTAGTCATAAAAAAGTAGAAGATCAGTACGACCAGGTGGGGTCATAACCACAAGGTTGTAAACCTCTAACATAGATATATATGTGGTAAAAGTTAAGGCCATTGTCAGTATTCCTTGTACTTTGAGGGACAATGACTTGCTTGCAGAAAGCTTTCATGTGTAAAGTGCCTTTGGTAGTTGTCCAGCAAAGGTTGTTTTATTGTTGAGGCTGGATTACGGTGAAAACCGAGTGCCTGTTACCTGTTCCAGTGTCTGATCATGCCATTACACTAATGCCTGAGCTCTTGGGAAAGTCAGTTGCACTACTGAACTATGGACAATGAAGTCTGCAATGGCTTTGGCATTCGTTTCAGCCCAATGCAAGATTTGTTCCTTCCTGTTGGATCTATTTCAGGACTAGCGTAAATCCTCATGTAGTCATGGTCCTCTTGGCCTCTTTAAACAAGTGAAAGTAGGGGAGAATTTCATGATATAAAACCCACTCAGTAGACTGTGTTTTAGGGTGAGTGATGGGGGCCCAGGGGCCGACATTATGCTGGGTGGTTTGAAGCGTCAGTACATGTTACAAGAGCCAACATTGATTCTACAGAGACCCTCGAGACCATGTCAATCTCCACCTGTCCATTCCACCACCAAACAATTCAAGTCAATCTTCTGGAGAACTCTCCATTGGGTTTCTTTCGAAAGCTAGGGCGCTTAAGACCTCAGCCGGTCTCTTTCGTTTTCCACTCCATTTACTCACACTCATGTCGTACCAAAGCTTTCTTTTCTACTGCTGAATACAAAAGAAGATATTTTGAAGAAAGTTTTAACTGTTTTTATCTATGTAATGAAAGCCAGTAGAGTTCAAAACAACACTGGACCCCAATGAGTCTTCTTTTGTGTTCCACAGAAAAAAAATGTCACACAGGTTTGGAACGACATAAGAGTGAGTAAATGATGATATAATTTTCATGTTTGGGTGAACTATCCCTTTAACAGATGCAGTATCTTCCTCGTTGGTGACCGTGAAAGATGGGAGAAGCCTTGTAATAGTGTTTGCGAGTAAATCCATGGCTTCGGTTGCAGTGGAAGCGCATATGTTGAGTGAAAAGGAGAGGAAAGAGGCTTTTTAAAGCAAGGTCAGATCTTGGGGTGGGTGTTAGCCTTCTTTCCTCTTTCTTTCTCTCAGTCTCACTCTCTCTCACAAATAGAGGAGAGAGAATTGCTAGTGTTACTGGTGTGATGGGGGTGTACAACTCCATCTGTTCACTACATGATGGAAACCTGTCAGGGAATTGAGACAGCACCATTCGCAGCTGCCACCGAGCCATGGACAGTGCGGTAACATGCTGCCAAGAGCTACTGAAGGGTTGGGTTTAGGAGATGGGTTGGAGTAGCCTTCACTAAAGGGTGGACACTACACGGGCAGCGTTTCTTCACCATGGTAATTGGCTTTAGTATGCCCTACTGGGACGGTCTGCATCAAAGACAGAGCTGAGCTCTGATCTGGAGCTCATGATGCTCTGGCCTTCGCCTGATGGTCTTGTTTGTCATCCTCGCTCCCTTTCTTTTGCTGACTGTCGCTCAGATCGTAACTTCTCTCCCACATTTTCACATCACAGACACTCTTTTTTAATGATATCATTAGCTAAATCCCCCTTCTTCTGGCAAATCCCAATCGGAAGGCCCCAATAAAAGCGGGATATGCAGGGACATTCAAGGAGAGGAAGGTCACATAGGGAGGCGGAAGAGGATTATATTAACGCTTTGAAATATGCAAGGAACAAGGAATAGTGGACACTTCCCCCACCTTCTCCTGATCTGATGGTTTTCGGATGTATTAATGACTCCAGCTGACTCCAAACTCACGAACAGCAGCTTTATCGATGCAAGCACAAATAATGGCATGTTACTATTTCGGCATCATAAATCACACAGCGTTTAGGCCTCATCATGCGGTTGTCTTTTGATGGGAAGAATTCAGCTAATTGGAGAGGAATGCAATTTAATTAGCACATGCCGAAAATGCTTTAGCGGTAAGCGGCAAGGTATATGTTACAGTTTCTAACATGCTTTTTTCTGGTTTTCATTGCCTCATTGTTTTTTTGTAAAGAGTGCAGACTTCTGTTCTATCATCTATAATTACATGAAAATGCATTGACTGCACAAAGAGTTGGGGTGAATCTCTTGAAAGCCTGTGAACCAGACTCATTGGAAAATCAAAAAGCCTCAGAAAGGAAATGCAGAATAGTTTTCTCTGCTCTTCATTGGTTGACTTTTGAAGGCTAGATTACCTGTACAACGACACAATAACAAACTCGCAGGGCAATAATAAAAAGGAGAGAGCTTAAAAGCCAGAGGGGACTTTGATGATGATTCATTTTGTTCTTGTTTTTACAGGGCAAAACTCTTGACCGTTGGGTTTTTTCTTTTCTAACTCTGGAGAGTTACCATGTTTTGAATTTTTGTCCTTATAGGACGCTACACAGAAGACAGGCTGCATTTGATGGATGCACAATGCGGTTTACTTTGATTTCAGGAAAATAGCCCGATCGTATTCTGCACTTACCTTTTAGAGTTATTAAGTAAGAAAGGAAGAGGGAGAAGGGGGAATAAAAAAGGAAAAACAATGACAGCGGCTAAAACGAGCTCTCTTATTGTGAAATACTGGGTGGCTTTTAATGGGTTTTATTTTGCACTTACTTGTTCTTTGGTTGGGAGGGCAGGTCACATTTTATCCAGGCAGCCTGCTCATTTACTTTCTCACTTTCTTTCTCCCCTGCCTCGGCCAGCTGTAAGTGCGATAGAAAGAAAAAGAGAAAATGAAGTGATTTGTGGAGGTATTGATCGGCAGCGAGGTTATTGATCAGGGTGTTGCAGGAGATGGAGAAGGTTGGGGTT
This sequence comes from Rhinichthys klamathensis goyatoka, assembly GCF_029890125.1. Classification (NCBI taxonomy): domain Eukaryota; kingdom Metazoa; phylum Chordata; class Actinopteri; order Cypriniformes; family Leuciscidae; genus Rhinichthys; species Rhinichthys klamathensis. The sequence goes on along the minus strand of NW_026606789.1, from coordinate 1,784,160 downwards.
GGCGGGCTGAGCGACTCTCTGTCTGGCTGGCATAAATGGGCACTGGCTGACCCTGCTGTTAGCCCAAACACCCCCTCCAACAGACCACAGCTGCTGACCTCCACTGTGACATGAGGGCGTGGTTATGGCCAAGCTCTGTTTATCTAAATTACGCTGATGACATGTGGTGGTTTCAGGAATAAATTGCACGTAGACTGGCACATGATAAATTCTAGTTGAAGCAATCCAATATCGTAAATGACCAGTTTTCCTCAATCAGGAACTAAAATTGGAAGCATTTGAATCAAACTGAAAAAAGAAAACAATTATACAATGGCAGGATTTGAAGTTGATGACGATTGGCATAGTCTGTGGGGGGTGGGGGGACCCATTTGGATTGGCTAAATATATTGGAAAACTATTTACTAAGTATTAATTGTGCCCAATGATTCATTTGCACACACAGTCTGCTTTGTTGAAGTGCCAGAAATAACTAAAGGATTTTATGCAGTTTCTCATCTTTCAGATCAGATCGGAGTGCTAAGTTGTGGAGGATGCTACAGTCCACCACGATCTAGCATACTTTCCTGGGACTGTACTGTATTGTTCTATCACTGTGATCCAAAAACCTGAGGGCATTTTCACACCTGGCTCGTTTGGAGCATTTGTTTCGGAACCTGGTGCGATTTCTCCCTTAGTTCGGTTTGTTTAGGCAACAACACGGCAATAACGCTCGGGTCCACATCAAAACAGTCACTCCGAGTAATTTTTTTTTTTTACGAACTATCCATTTAAATGTAATCTTTATCAGATCATAAAAAAAATCATAATTTTCATTATTTCTGTTCATTGGGGCAGGGAGTGTGTGTGTGTGGGGGGGGGGTTAGCCTTCTTTTCAACAGAATTTGTTTAATTTTCTGTTCATAATTTCTGTTATAAATGAGCATTTAAAATTGTATTTGTTTGTTTGTTTTTATACACAATAGTACCGGTATACAATTTTACTGTCAATCATTATTGGCCATAACATCAAAAAATTATTAGTGGCCTTGTCATTTTCATCCAGAATTGATATTGTTTCGTCACTAGTTTGATTATCATTTTAATGAATTACTGCAGCCATGATCAACTGAAAATGTACACAAGCAAATGAAATTAAATGAAATTCTGTTTTCTGCTGGCTGTAATAGTGAAATGTTAATTGCACATCGCTATTTCAGTGCATTAACAAGTTGTTAAATTGGATTGCTGGTGGTTAGTCAAATAAAAACACTTAATTGTTTGTTATTCACACACTGTGGGCCAGATGTACTAACGCTTTTGCGCCCACTTCAGGCGTATTTGTTTCGAAAAGTGCGGATAAAACCATGGCGAGGTATGTACGAACGGGACGCACCGAGATGAAAGTGCAGACTGCCTGTCGCGGGAACTGAAAATGGCAAAATGCGCTTTTCGTGTCATGCATATGCATTCATGGGATTGTCAAGAGGAAAGTGGGAGTGTCACATAAAGAGATGGGAGGGGAAGCGTAAACTGCACCTAATTATGTATTACGCGTTATGTACAGAAAAAGCCGGTGAAAGCGATCCTCTATTTTGCGCTGAAAATTCTCCGCCTCTTAAAAGCAGGTGTAACTTAGGAAGCGGGTTTCCTGGCATATGCCTCCTGGTAAAATGGCAGCAGTAATCCGAGCAAGACAAAGACATAGGCTAAGGAGACGAGCTGAAAAGATTTTTGCCACAAGAATCACACTTTTTCAGTTGATTGAAAACGAAATCATTAACCGTTACAGATTAAGCAGCTACGCAATATTACAGTTACTGGAAGAAATCAAAGATGACATCGAATCTCCGACTCAGCATTCACATTCCATTCCAGCAGTTGTTAAACTCCTCGCTACATTACAATTATTGGCACCAGGATCATTTCATAGAGTCATAGCATCAGCAGTGAGAGGAGGAGGCCCATTCAATTGCGCGTTTAAATACGCGCAATTTACGGTATAGTGGGTGGGGACAGGCGCTGATTACCTGATGAACTGCAGGTTTGGTACATAACACGCACACTGCGGTTTCACATGAAGCGCTTTCTGCATCTTGGCCATGGCGCTATTAACGCTGTGTTCGCAAATGTACGTACATCTGGCCCTGTGTGTGTGCGTGCTTGCGTGCGTGTTGCAATGCCATGTTTAGTGAATTCGCCCCCTGTTGTACTGTAATTTAGCAGATTTGTGTATAGATACTGGAGCTGTTTTGGTGTTCCTGCGGGTGTAGCATGAAGCCATCTGGCTATGGCTTGGATTTGGTCCAGAAGAGATGCCATAGACCCCCAGAGGGCTCCCATTATTGAACACTTTCGATCCCGCCCCCTTCACCAAATGCAATGTCTCACTGAATTTCAGAAAACATGTACTCTCACTCTTCATTTTCCCCCAAAGCACATAATAATGTGGATGGACTAAGGGGCAGATCAGAGGGAGCGCTGGGAATGTGTGTACACAGTGCAAAGGTGGATGTGCATAAAAGCGTGTTCAGAGAGAGTGAGAGAGGAAGACACACTCATCCTCAACATACTTGCTCCGGACGGCTTTAAATAATAGAATCTTGTGTAGCGTCGCTGTCAGGCGCTGGTGACTTATTCATGTATATTTCAGGAAGTTGTAATAATTTCACTCCTTGTCTGCTTTCCTCTGTGCTTTCCTTTGTGCCAGAGATGAAATTCTGACAGAGTAGGTCCTACTCTCAGGTCTCCATTTTTAATACTTGAGAAGTGCTAGTTTTTGCATTAAGAACCACCCACTGACTGACATTTAGAGTGACTAACCCGTTTATTTTATTTTTATGTGCTGTTTAGGGGCAGGTTTGTAGGATTCTTATTGTAAATATCTAGTTTACTTGCTAACCTTTGCAGTGCAAACCTCCAAAGGTTGTTTATTCTTTAAGAAAAAGGAAAACACTCTCCCAGGGCCTTCCATCCATATCCCTGACCGCTCTTTCATCATAGATTTAACTGTCCAGGACCACAGTGGCCTTTGCTAGACCACTGGGCTGTCCCTCGTAAAAGTCCCTCGCATTTCTGAGTATCTTCTTTTCATGTACAGTGCTTCTACATTCTGGCTCTTCTCTCTGTTCCTTGCCCTTTGTCTGTGATGTGTAGGAGAGTTTTAACCAAGAGTCATCGCTGGTAAATAAGTTCAGCGAGGTTTAAGCCGGGGTCAAGGCCTCGAGCTGGCGGGATCGAGCAAAGAGAGGGAGAGGAATTGATTGGGCTTTTATATGTGGAAATTGAGAAAATAGAGGGTGTCTTTGGCGTGACCTGCCCTTGCCCACTGTACTATCTATAGCTACAGAGAAACAAAATAACACCAGGTTTTATATTTGTTTTTCTTTTTCCCCCAACTCTTCATTTTAGTTTTAATAAAACATAATGAAATGGAAGGACATGGAGAAAGAGTGTGAAAGTGAAGAAAATGGACAGGGCGGGAGGGGAGCCCTGTTGGAAGTTAGATCAGTTGATGGTAGATCAGTTATACCAGCTTAAACCAGTTACGAGCATGATAGGAGAACTTAACCAGTCTTGAAAACCCATTAGACCAGGCTTTGGACAGGTTAGGAGTCCAGTAAGACCAGTTCAAAAGACCAGGAAAAAAGTTTGTTTACGCTGTTTTAGTAGTTTCATTTATTTATTATTATTTTAAACAGACAGATGATCTAAAAAAATAGCTGAGGAGTATATATTGCAGAAAACTTAAGTCCTTAGTAGTTACTTGACTGGAGTTCCAGCAGATATTCACTGTGTGTAAGGTCGAAACTGTTTATAACTGCTGTGCAGACTAGTCGATAACTTTATCAGACAGTAAACACTGTGAGATCTGTTAGGAAGCCTCTGGGATTTACGTACAACCCGTTATAATGGAGTCTGCTTATTCTACCAGACACAGATTGTTCGTCTCTCTCAGTCTGTTTTAGTTATTGTAGAGTTCTGTAGAGCAAAACTGATGCTGTGTTTGTCTCACTGTGAGTCAATGGTCATGGTCTCCAGAGTGTTTCTCCATTACTCATGCACAGAGGTATCACACGTACCCCTGGTGGTCTTGCTATAAATGAGATTTTTATAATAATATCTCAGAAAATGGATGTCTCCCAGGAGATGAACGTGTCCTCACTGACACAAACAGGCCATTATTCCTCAGCCATTTATTTAGCGACCAAATAATGTGTTTTGATATCTTTTTAGTATTGCTTTTTTTTTTGTGTGTGTCTAACGTACCCCCACAGCACCATCACCGGACCATCATTTTGCATTATCATTAATATTGTTCAAATGAAATTATTCCAGTGACTCACTTTTAAGCTAAAAACAATCAATAATGAGGGTGAAAAACAGTCACATAAAGAAGCTTCCTCAACTAATGCAACTTATCAAAACACAGAATCTAAATCAGAAAAGGCATTTAGTTGGACAGTCGTTAGATAGAATTATAAATTCTCTATGCATACTCAAATAAAAGTTGATTCATATAAAATCCAATTTGGAACGCACCAATATACTGTATTTGAAGCCTTGAGCTTCCATCCGTACAAGTTAACGCACATCTACAGTATATGTGCGAATGGGCCCATTGTAAAACCGACGTCTTTTCCCCATTGATTCTAGGGCTGTTGTCATGGCAACATGGCTGTGGCACCACATGGATGGAAAATGAGCGTGAAACTCAAAACGCCTAGGCTGACATCATGGCAGAAATGTGCAGCCACAAGAAGACTCAACTCACACTTCCACATAACGCAGGTTGCGAAAGACATGGGTACCTAATGCATATATAATGAGCTACATGTGCTGAAGGACTAGCAGTTTTACTTAATGCGTAATTGCCACAATTTCAGCCATTCAGAGCTAGAGATGCTTCTATAATCAAATTCTGCCTGTTAGCCGTATAAGCTGATGAATATATTCTTATAGCCAATAACTGGTGGTGGTCAAATTCTATACTGTTTTCTCTAAAAAAATAAAACTCTGAAATCTAGAATCAATCATTTTAAATGCTATACGAGTGAAATTATGTATCACAACATCATATACAATGTTGAAAATGGATATTCATTTAGAGATTTGCTAAAGATTACATTTAAGTAAACTTAATATGATGGCAAATGTATACATCCTGATATATATATATATATATATATATATATATATATATTCTAAATATTGACCAAAAATGTAATGAATTTAAATGTCTCTAAAATCTTGCCAATAACCAATATGTTACTGATACATGGTGCTATCCAATATCATGTTCTATTTAATGTTAAATGCACAGGTCCAAAAAATGAGGTGTAGTATTTTGGACCAGTGAGATTCTAGCTAGCTTAAAATAGAAAACAGGAGATCGACAAAACAGCTAGTTAGGACAAAAACAATTTACATTAAAGCTTTTTTCACTTCCGTATGGTGTTTCTGGTTAGGACAGAGTATAAATGTCTGGATGGAGCATCTGTGTAGATTTTGGCTGTTTGTTTGGTGTGCTGCAAATAAAAGAGTGCTTAATGTGAATTTCAACAGAGGCGCAGGTGTTCGAACACTTGACGTGAAGTCATGCGGAATGTGAAATGAATAAATGATTGATAAACTACACATATGCATGAAAATCTGTGGTCTGTCTCACTTGAGAATCACACACTGTGGAAAAGCTTTCTCGTTCTTTGTTTTATATTCTCGGTGATGGAAAATATGAAATGAAAAGTGATGGAATGGACTTGGGGGTGCACACACACCTTCAAAAGCATTAGTAGATGTTTCACATGCATGCATTATTGAGACATGAATATGCATCGCTCCGACACTCAGGACCTGTCACGCTCACAGTCTTTATTTAGCATGGTTGTGTGCTGCAGTATAGTGTGTTTCTCTGGGGCTCAGAGTCACAGACCGTTCAGACACTGACCCTAGATCCAGGTGGTCTACTCTATTATTACATCTATAATTGATAATGCTCAACAGCCACTAGGTTTAAACGCTTGATTTATCTGTGCATAGCACACAGTCCACAGCCATTCATACATATAAGTCACTATACTAGCATTGACCTCTTATGTGGTATGTTCATTTACACTGTTAAAAAAATAAATGTTTTTCCAGTAAAAATGTATCAATAATAATTTGTATTAAGCGTCTGCATCTTTCTTTTCAGTTTCTTTCTTTGTTTTTTTCTGAACATTAATTTATACAGTGTAAGATAATAGGAATAACACCAGCCTCTTTAATTAGTCTCTAGACACGCGACTGAAGAGTGCGCCTCCAGGAAGTGCTGTCCTTCGCAGGCCAATCCCACTGAGATCCGCAGGCTTTCACGGAGTCTGTATGACTGTGTCCTCAAGTTGTTGGTTTTGACCTGATTTACTCAGAATCAACAAAGAGCCGGTCCGCCACAGTGCTGCGGTGAATCTCAAACAGGCGCAGAGGTGACAAGCACTGTGTAGGAGACACCAGTGGGCAGGTGTGCATGTCGGATTGACAGCGGAGTTCAAATGCAACCCTCCACACGCCTCAAGCTCACGTGTGCACGCTCATCCACATGTTCCACATGTGTGACTGTGTAGGTAGCCGCTGGTCACTGATAAAAACGGGGGCGGGGTGGGGGGGGTAAGCCCATTGCATACATCAGGTGGCTGTCAGTCAGTTTTTGACACTCTTGCCATAGTGGGCCTTGCCTGAGGGAATTATGGAAGTTTGTGTTTTGATGGCAGTTGTGAGACAAGAAAGCAATAGAACGAGACAGTCTCAGAGGAGTTAACACAGATTCTTACCTGTCAATATGAGAAAGGAGAGAAAAGTTGTATGTGTGTGTGTGTGTTTGTGTGTTCTTGTATGAAGTGAAGTCAGTGATCAGGAACAGCTAGACAGATCCTGGAGCGGTCATGCCACCCTGTCTGGACCTGTTCTGGTAGTCTGTGATAAGAAAAAGAGTGTGTTTTTTTAAAGATCACTCATCAACGGTCAGGTCTTCTCAGCAGCGTGCTTGTTTTGAGGCTGTTCTTGCATTGATTTGGAATTTGAAAGTAACTGTAATGCTGTACATATCCTTAGACAGAAGCTTTTAAGTCATAGTTCAGCCAAAAATGGAAATTCGATCATTTACTGAAAATCATATAGAATCTACCCAACTTTACGAATTTGGCTTCTGCGAACCACCAGAAATGTGAAAGGGTCTATGAAGAAGGACTGCCACTTTCAGGTTTCAAAAATAACACAGAAGCATTATAAAAATATTAGAAATGTAGTCCATAATACTCACGCTGTGTGTTCCAAGTCGTCTGGAATAATACAAAAGCTTTGTGCCAGAAACTGACACAAAAATGTATTTCATTGTTCACTGAACTCGAGAACCAAAATCAGTCTGATTTGTGAATGAATCATTCAAACTGGTTTCATGAACAGGAAACGATTCATTTGATTAAATTTACAAATTGGACATTGTTTCTTCTTTAATGAACTCCCATGAATCTGACTGGGGAAACGTCAATACTTTTAGTGAATAATGGTGGCTTCAAAAGACTTGGAATATACTGCTCAAGTGGTATTCCACATTTGTGAGGCCTTTGTGTCCTTTTTTTGACATTTTGAAAGCTTACATTTTGTGTTCCACATAAGAAAGGAAGTCATGCAGGTTTAGAATGTTAAATTATGTCAGTTTTCATTTTGAATGAACTATAAAGATCCAGGTCTTTCTGGCAGAGTGCTTGTGTTGAGACAAGTATTATAATGCTGTACGTCTCTTCAGACAGGAGCTCTAAAGGTCATGTGTTAACTAAAATAGTTTTTATGCTGAGCACTGGTTTGCATGAGTTTTTTACAAGGGTCTTTTGTTCCGCCATCATATGACTGTAGTCTTCCAGAGCTCTGCAGTTGTCACATGATTGTGGCTTTCTGATTTGTACTCTGATGTCTTTGTCTCTGTCTCCGTAGGTTGCCGAGGGAAGCTGTGTGGATTTGGAGCGTTGTGTGAAAGAGACCCGGCTGACCCCTCTAAAGGAGAATGTGTGTGTAAGAAGATTGTATGTACGTCTGTGGTGGCGCCGGTGTGCGGATCCGACTCCTCCACCTATTCCAATGAGTGTGAGCTGGAGAAGGCCCAGTGCAATACACAGAGACGCATCAAAGTGATGCGCAAAGGCCCCTGTGGTAAGTCCTGTCACATACTGTACACAAATCAGTGCATCTATTATTATTTTCAGTAAATTTAAACTTCCCTGAATGTAAAGGCAGCTGTACATTTTAGTGTATAAAGACCCGTATATACTGTAAGCATAATATAAATTGTAAGCATGACATTATAAAGTAAAAATTCAATAATTAGTTAAAGGTGCTATATGTATTTTTTAGCGGCCTCTATCGGTGATGTTTCAGATTGCAACCAATTTTTACAAGAGCGCTCGTGCTCTTGCGCGTGCTCGAACACAAGAGCGAGCACTCATGGTACGGCCACACTGAGACTTTCAACACACCGGAGAAAGCATCACACAACATGCTGGAAACTCATGTAAACTCCCACTGCAACGTTACAATAATAGGCTACTTTTATCAGCTTGACGTTGAACTAATGCTCCATGCTCGTACCATGATAACGTTACATTTGTGGTGTTATCTAGCATAATGAATTTCACTAACTATTCGTGTATCTTTCACAATCAGCAATGTCAAAATAGGTGAATGTATAATATGATAACGAAAACGGTTAGTGAACTAGACTGAACAATTTCAGTGTAACAGTAAGATCGTAGGAAGTAACATTACTGTACTGAACGTGTCTGGAAATGTGTATTATAAACAATATGATAGTAGTGGGATGAGTGACATTAGACAGTAGATCTAGTACATAAAATAAAAGTAACATCCTAAAGCACCTACTTTTTGTTATCCTGGAACAGTCTTTTGTATTCATTTCATGTCTCATATATGTTGTAGTTTACCTTGCTATTTCATTACAGTTTACCATTATTTCAGCATATCTGAAAACTTGTAATTTATCACAATAAAAATAGCGGAGGTCTCTCCATAATTCAAACGCTCTGCCGATGTTGATCCGTGTTTTCGTCCTAAGTCGATCCGATTCACGTTTGGCCCTGACGAGCTTCAGCAGATACATTTTTGTTTTGTTTTTATATTTATGTGGAGTTTGTGTTGGAGTCTGTGTTGTGCTGGAGGCAGGTCGTTTTTGGGTGTTATAAGACTCACTCCATGTCGTTCGCTGCAGTGCCGTCGCATAGACTGTATATAAAAGGAGAGAGGCTCGGGAGCGCGCATGCACGTCACATCCGATGGATTTTGCAGAAAATCCGACCCGGAGACTTCACATAGAAATAGGAATACTGGCCTTCAGAGGAAATAGCAAAACCCGACAAGTGGATTGTAATGTGTGATTACAACCCCTTCACACACAGGCAATAAAAAAATGATTCATTTTAGAAGAAAAGTTACATATAGCACCTTTAAATATTATTGAATTAAAGTTTTTTTTTTTTTTTTGCTATTGTATTAAATCAATCAAATTAAGTAAAATAATGATCTGCAAAAAAGTTACATTAGTATGTTTCTGGAAGAAAGACATTTTGAAATCAATTGAAAAAATACTTAAAATATAAATATTCACTAAAAAACAAACAAATTTTACCTATTTATTTGTTTATTTATTTATTATTTGGCTCTTTTTAAGTTTTCATGGTTAGTTTTAGGTTAAGTTTTAAGTCGAGTTTGAGGTATCCAAACTTAAATTCAAGCATTTTTGATACAGACCATACAACAGTTATCCCCCTTATTATTATTTATGAATCTCAGCATGGATCATCTGTGGATAATGTGAATTTTGTGTTTTCTACACTGTTCATCATGTATATTTCAATCAATTTCATTCCTTGAATGATAACTAATATATGAAATGTGGCCCATAATTAAGCAGACTCTGTGGCAGTGGGGCTGGCCAGCGTGAGCCGTAATTACGTGATTCGGTAGAACATGCTGTACAAACCCTTCAAAGAGCTCTAATTAGCCACCTCACATGCTGTCTAGCTGGAAATATTCAGTCCTGAGGAATGAGAGCTCCAGCCTACCAGTGAACTCCAGCCTCCATTCAGAAACGCATTAAAGATCACACTGTCCCGTTGTGTTAATGCAGTTGAAGTTCGGCTCCATGCTAATCGCTGCTGGCTCCGCAGCAAGGCTTTAATGGGCAGTAGCCTCCCTGCTATTGCGCTAATGAAATTGACAGTGTGGCTATCAGGGGTCAAATCTCTCTCGCTCGAATGAGATCAGCTGCCATAGATAACGGGCAGTTCAGTGTTTCTCCTGGGCTGAAGGGTTGAGGTGGGAACTGAGTCAGGCTAGCTGCCGTTCTTTGGTTCTACTCCGGTGGTGCAGCATCCAAAAATATGACCATTTAAAATAACTTTTTTTCTCTATTTTAATATTATAAAAAATTTAATATATTGCTGTGATGGCAAAGCCCAATGTTCAGGTTCATAACTCCAGTCTTCAGTGTCACATGATCCTTCAGAAATCCCTCTAATATGCTGATTTGCTGCTCAGGAAACATTTATTATTATTATGTTGAAAACAATTGTGCTGCTTAAAGTTTTGGGGGAAACGTGATTCTTTGATGAATAGAAAGTTGAAAAGTACACCATTTATTTTTTTCGTAACATTAGAAATATTTACTGTCACATTTGATCAATGTAATCCATCCTTGTTGAAAAAAGTATTAATTTTCTTAAAAAAGAAAAATCTTACTGACCCCAAATATCTAAATGGTACTATATTAAATATTTATTTGTATATTTTTATATTTATTTTGTTTTTATATTTGTATTGTTTTATTTTATATTATTTCAACATGTATATGTTTAGATAAGTAAATATTTATGTATAAAATAAAAATATCAAAATGCAGTTCAATGGCCATAAGGAACTATTTATAACTGTTAAGTTTTCTCAATTCACACTGCATTGGCAGGAGTGCCAAAGGGTTCATTTGGACCCCAGGCACAGGATAAGGGTGAGACAGAAAAGAAATACAGAGAGGTGCCCTGTTTTTTAAAGATGAGCAGGGGAGCGTGGGTGCTCCAATAATATTGAACACCGGTGGGTAAACAGAATCTCCAGCTGTTTGTGTGAGTGAGTGAGTGAGTCAGTCATTCAGAGAGTCAGTTGAGTGAGTTAAGGAAAGAAGTGGAGTGTGTGTGTGTGTGTGTGGCTGGCCTTATGCTGGAACTCGTCTGGATTGGCAGCGGCGCAGCAGAGTATTGGACCAGGGCGATTGATCAATGGAAGGATTGATCATATGTGTGCAGAGCACGTCTGGAATTACTGTGATTGCCAGGAGCGCTCTCTTTTCTCACTCTGTCTTTTCTTTTTTTTCTTTTTTTTACACATTAACGTCTCTTCACCTCCAGCCTGACTCGTGTTGAAAACCACTCTTTAGAGTACCCACAGCACGGACTCGGAGGAGGTCAAATCTGCGCATCAAATATTCACTCCCTAAACCAGGCCTACAACTTAAACTAGCCGCTGAGGCTGAAACTGTCAGCTTCTGTTGTCTAAATGAGGTTATTCTGCTGTACAGAAGAGCGGGGGTGGAAAAGCCTTAACCTCAGGGTATCATGGGAAGCTGCTTAATGGAGGAATCAATATGTTTGTCCCGTTATTGACGGATGAAACTGTGTTCCTTCACTTGGGAAGTATGGCTAATTTCTCTCAGATCCTTTACCTGCTATAACTCCAGGTGTTGATACTGTTGGACACATATGGTTTGCTTCTCGCACTCTCCATCAGCTGGTTCTCACATCGTAATGCGCTACATGCGTCTTTTACTGTCCTGTATTAATGTCAAAGCTGCCGTTCATCCAAGCAGGTAACCGTTGCTGTAGCCATGAGAGACTGTTGATTTATGATCTTTCTTGCAGACACATCTCAGTCAATATTAAAGCCACTTTCTGAGTTTACCCCGAGGCTAAGTAGCATAGGGATACACTGTTTGAATGCATCATAATAGTGATTCATCTCAGAAGAAAAGGATAGATTGTTTTCAAAGAAATGGTTTATTAATAATGCTTGGATGTAGATAAAGGTGAGCTTTAATGAAAGCTTTGATGTAAGGTGATGTGTGCGATTTCTTTGGCACTAGTGGCACCAAATGGAATTAAAATTATTATATTTAGTATAGTATATTTATTTTCTGAAAACATTATTTATTTAAAATCAATGCTATAAGGTGTGAAGTGTTGCTGGGGCGTTGCTTTTCGGTTTCTCTGGTATTCTGGGTGGTTGTTAGGTGGTGTCTTTTGGCCCAAGTAAATATAAACGGAGCCTGCATAATATTCAGGTCAATACGCTGATTTCACGCAGCCGCCATTTTGAAATCGAAAGCGAGGCTCCGGTGGGAAGAACCTTTGATGTATAGATAGACAACAATGCCTTGGACTACCAACTTGAAGCTGCTGCCGCGATTTACACTATTAGATGTTAATATCCAATATAGGATATGTATATAGTTCGTATATAGAACTTTTAAGTACAGTCATGCCTTGTCATCCTACGACTGAGTTGTTTTGTCTGATTTGTTAGATAAAGCACTGTTTTTAACAAAATGACACTTGTTATTGGTTAAGGTGTGCGTGAATGCACTTTTGCTTCCCATATTAAAGACATGGTGTGAAAACCAACATCCTGTTTGGCTGATTGTTCCCCATAATGGCTTGTTATTCAGGCACAGGCAGGGTCCTTGTGACACCTCCACAGCCACTGAGCTCGGCAGTCTCCGCCGATGGCACGTATCCAGCCCTGCCTCGTGCAAATGAGTTTTTCGCTCACCCTGTTCCACCCCTGCGTCGGCTCCCGTGCTCGTGCGTGGAGACGCTCGCCACAACACATTCACCTGTCTCCGTGACAGGAGACTCAATTCACACTCATCAGCGCCTTCTCGGCTTCCCTACTCCATCTGCAGAAAAAAAAAAACACGGTTCCTCGCTCTCAGACTAAATTTAGCTTGGGTTACGTCTACACAGTCTGGTCCTATCCACCGGCACACAATTATAGCAAGATTGACTTTCTCCTTCAATAATGGAGTCCTCCATGAATTTAGAAGCAGATACTCTAGCAACATCCATCATAGTGATGATTTTTTTTTTTTTTATCTCAAAACTTACTCAGCTGAAACCAGTGTGATCTTCTCATCTGAAAAATGTTGCTGATATGCTTCAGATGATTCTGCTATATGGCATTAGGGGTGTACGGAGGTCTGCACAGGGCATTAAATGCAAACCCACTCTGTAAATGTGATGCTGTGACCCAAAACAATTGGTCAATTCAAACTATTCAAAATTTTATTTTGATCTCAAACTTTTGGACCCCCCATGTTGGGTTTCATCTGGCCCAAATCTAGTATATCAAATGCGACCTGTCTTATAGCATCACTTCCACACAGCCACTCTATATAAGCACACACAAAAACACACAGACGTCAACTTGAATATGATCAATACCATCATTGAGCTTCATTCTGTTGCTTATCCCCTGGTGAATGAGGATACTTCTTATTCAAATCTCTTTCTCTTGCTCTCCTCCTCTGTCTCTCTTTCTGTGTCGTCCTGTTCACTTCCGAAGGGGGAGGATGTAGTGTTGAAGTGAGATAAGGCAGATTACAGCAGGACGGGCACATTAAAAAGGCACATTTTCCACGCTCTCGCTTCTAATACCAGATGGGAGACGCTTTTTACAACTTATTCATGAATTCATGCATTTGACTGGCCTGAATAATGCATTGTTATTTTTAACCCCTACTACACTCGAGTGTAGTATTGAGTGTAACAATCAGGGACTTAGCAACCGTTATAACACTTTTAGACATTTCTGAGTGTTCCCTGCCCAATTTTTGGGCAATAATAATTGTATTGTAAAAGCTTAATTTGCTTGGCTAGAGTGCAGGGAATAAAAATGTAGGCAGCTGCATAAAAGTACAGTTATTAGACATTTGCATCAACTGTTGATCGTAATCTGTGCGGTCCTAATATGGCTACTTCCCTGATGTCATCTAATTAACATGTATGAGCCAGGCTGATCATTCATGGTAATGTCCCGAGTACCCATAGAGCACGGCAGTAAAATTCCCATTGACTGACATTTGAAAATTTAAATCTCCCCAGTACTTATGATTGCATAAATTTGACTATTTTGTAATGAACTATAGATAGAGAATAGATTTATATTCTAATATTTTTTTATTTTTTATTTTTTTATTTTTTTTAAGTAATTTACAATGCTTCATGGACTAAGTAGTTCATTGCCTCATAATAGACGTCCTTTTGGTTTTTCTCTGATTTTCAAATGTTGTTTTGCTTCAAAACTAAGTTTGTAATGTAATTCACCTCGGAGCTGGTTGGTCATTATGTCATTTAGGTATTATCTTCATGGCTCTTTATTGAAGTTTTTTTTTTTTATCCTTATGGATGAAATGAATGGGAAAAATTCCTCTGGAATCAAGGCCAATGTGAGTGATGATTATTCCTCAGCTAATTTGAATTAAATATGATATATGTTACGCTGCATTTACCACGTCTATACAGTTTGTCTACCATGTGCCTCCATTGATATTTGATGGCAGCGCTATGCTTCAGGACACATTCTGTGCTTTTGAAAGTAAATCATAAAGACATCTTAAAGAAACAATCGCAACTGATTGGGTATGATTATATTTTACCTTTGAAAACAGTGCTTGAATGCGCTCCGGGACTTAAACGCATGCGCTCGCTGTGCCAGATAGTGATTATTGACTGTTACATTCAGCCTCGGTTTGTGTAGTACACAGTCAAACATGCTGCCACACACCAGCGGCACAACCACTGCCCTTCCCATCTTCTTCATGATGATAAGCTGATATTTGCCCTCTATCTTACCCCTTCCTTTTCTTTTACTCATCCTCTTCCAAAAGATTAGTACCTCTAAACAAGATGAGTTCATTTCGGTAATTGCATTTCCCTCCAAGGATGTCCTTCTCTTCCACGACCTTTCCTGAATCACGTACGCAGACACACGCCACTTTACGCACTGGCACATTCAAGCGTGCATGAGTACAAAGACTCGCCTGTGTCCACTCAAGGCCCTTTGCGGTAATCACAGAGGTGTCTGTCCGACCTCTCTCAGGTTAATGCAGGAGAGAGCAGCTCTTCCCATCAGCCAGTGGGGTTCTGGTGACAAAGAGATGCTTCACCTAACCCTCTCTGAAGCTCTTTATGTCTCTTACAGTCTCCACAGAGCACACAGGTGCAGGAGAGGCCCGCCGGTGTGTGAGAGATTTCTTTAAAGTACTGTTCTCATTTATTTCATGCTGATGTAGAGAGCAGATAGATAGATAGATAGATAGATGGATGGATGGATGGATATTAGATGGATGGATGGATGGATAAAAAGAAAGAAATTTGCTGTTTTAATGCCTTTTTGCTATCCAAATTTTGTTGTTTAAAGTTTTTCCACTTGAAAATCTAATTCACGTCTCTCCCGACAGACTGTATATTATCAACTTGCAGAACGGATGAATACCAACTGATAAATGTGTGTGTGTGTGTTTGAAGGGGCTTGCTTGAAGGAAAAGAAAATGATTAGCGTCAAATGTGGCTGCTGATTGAACTCAAAATTTGTTTGCAAGAAAAAAGAAAACATTTTTTTTTTTTTTTTTATATTGCTTTTAGCCAAAACAAACAATTCCATCTTGGTCATTATGTTTGAGTACTGCAGTAACAGAGAGCAGTGTAGGGAAGGAACATGTAAGCTGTATCTGGCATTTCAAAATAAGGTTTCCTGCACCTTTCTTTGGCCACTATCATTTACCTATGACCTCTTGAAATCCCAAAGCAGCCACTTTGAATCTGTTGACCTGTTTCTATTGGAGTGCAGTGCCTGGTTGAGCCTTGCAATTGTGTGAATAATTAATCGTAACATTAAGTAGCACTTGTTTGTGCTTTCAGCTTGTAGTGATGAGGTGTGCTGTTACTGTTGTAAGCAGTCTGACTTAAGATTTTCATCTGCCAATTGATACAACAGGCAGGAAAGAAAAATTGCATAGACTTGCATTGCTGGAGGAACAAGAGCTATATTTAAAGTCAATATCACTGGGAGTGGGCTCTTTTGACCTGGGCCTGTAAGCAACCACTCAAAACACCCTAGCAGTGCCCTGGCAACTTCCGAGAACACCTTAGCAGTACCAAAATGACACCATAGGAACCGCAAAGCAAAAGCCTGGTCCCACCAGGCTCTCGTACATTTCATTTGTACAGAGAGTCTGGCCTCGCTCCATTGACAAGCGTTAAAGGGGTGGTTCAGGATTTTGGACATCGGACCTCATTTCCAAGTTAGCCTGGGTGTTATTTATCAGTGGAGACCGTTTTAAAAAAAATTCATCCAGTCCTTCCAGTTGCATAGTTCGCCGGTGCTAGGCTAGCGCGAGTCATTGGACCGGTAACTGCTAGCCTGAAATTAAAAACAGTTTTACCCACTCCACAGTACACCAAAAGCAAATAAATTATAACGCCAGACTATTGATGTAAATGTCTGTTGAGAGAATAATGTTAGAAATCAAACTAAACTTTCATCGCATTGCAATAGTTATACTTTGTTCCCTGTATTTATTAGCACGGTCTACAGCAGCGGCGGAGTGATATGTAGTTACCTAGGCAACCGAGAGAGAGAGAGGTAGTACAGGTAGTCCCGACTGTAGTGCGCTTCTGTTCTGTGTTTACTTTTCGGCGAAAAGTACACCCAGACTAACTTGGAAATGAGGTCCGATCTCCAAAATCCTGAACCACCCCTTTAACTTCCTTGTAGGCGGGTCCTCTGTTGAAGTTGAAAACTATTGGATCTGCCCAGAGACACTCTGGATCTGCCATAACCAATCGGTAACGTTTGGTCGTGACGTTTGACGACTCAAACTAGCGCACGGCATCAACGTCATCGTTCTCAGCCACTTCCTCTGTTTGCTGATTGGACCGGTAAAAAATTGCCTGGAGAAAACCAAAGAATACACCACAATCTCAGACGTAGTACTGAAGGAAAATGAAAATTGAGCGGAAGTACGTAGGAGGGCGGAGCCAGGCTAACATAGCAATCCTCTAGAAACCACTCTGAACATCCTAGGAACTACCCATACTATCCACGAGAACACATAGTAAGCACCTAGCAATGCCCTAGCAACTACAGATAACACCCTAACAATACCCTAATAACCACCAGAACACCATTGTAACCACTCAGAACACCCTAGCAACCACCACTTAGCAATTTCTTCAGAACACCCTAGTATTTTGGCAGTAGGTTTAGCACCACTTCAAATTATCAAAATATTTTTTTGCCTCCTGTTTTTAGTTCCAGAATGATTGTTTCCTGAATTAATGTTCAACTTCTAGGATTGTATGAAACCTTTTGAACATACATAAACCACTTTTTTGTTGTCTGTAGAAGCAGGGATTATGATTGAATTCATCTTGATTGTGATCTTTTTCCAGCCGTGTGGAAGCATAGATTTGTCTTTTGCATTTTGAGCACACGCCTCCTGAATTAAATCCAGTCTTGAAAAGACATTTGCAGTGCACTGCATCTGGTTAGCGCTCACTAAAGCTCACAGGGGATAAACCTCGACTCTGATAGACATGTTTGGTAGTGTTTTAAGCCTGTGAGCTAACATAGTCCTCCTGGTCTTGCCCATGTTGTTACCTTTCTGACTTCACAGGCCCGAGGTCAGGAGGGGGCTCACCTCGTGAATTGTGCACGCACACTGACAGCTATCGCAGGGAAGCAGGAGTGCCTGGCCTTTGAGTCCAACCACAAAAAGATGTGTATTATCCATTTTTGTGCCTAATTTTCTTTATCCAAGGGCAACACTGAGGCATGCAAAGGAAGAAGACAGCTGCAGTCAAATAAGCCCTTTGAAGAAATACATCAAAAGAACAAATCATCTCGCCGTGTGAGGGTTGACAAAAGCAGAGGGTGGGACACTGGGTTTGGAGGTCATCTGTGGATGTTCAGCTTTATTTCTTGGCTCATCTCCAGTTTCCAGCATCGCAGGTTTAAAACTTGAACACTTGGGGATATTAGCGGATAGTTTTTTCTAGGCTTTGTAGGCCTTGTTATTCTGGGTTCAGTACAAGTTAAAGGTGCAGTGTGTAACATTTTTGAGTATTTATTAACAGAAATGCAATATGACATCCATAACTATGTGTTTAGTGGTGTATAAAGAACTTACTTAACAAACCGTAATGTTTTTATTACCTTAGAATGAGGCATTTATATCTACATAGGCGCGGGAATCCCCTTCTATGAAGGTCGCCATATTGTGACGTCATATTTCTACAGTAGCCGAACGCGAACAAACAACGCTACAGAGTATATTTTCATGTGGTTCTTCTCCCTCGCTGTATTATGGGTTTGCTATGTGGGTACAATGTGCTGGTTACGTTCGTGAGACAATCAGCTGATTACTATCATTATATTATGTAACATTAAGACCCTTGATCCTCACCTGAAACTTTATCCATGATGTGGTTTATAATGGACTGTGGTACAGAAACTTGGTTTACGCTGGCTATTCTCTGCTGTCTCAGACGACGATGTTTGTCCCGTTTTAGCCACCGTAGCTTCTTCGAAAGGGAGGGGTGAGCGGTGGGCTGAGCCCTTAGTGTAAACTCGCAACCGAACCGCTAGATGTCGCCAAAAATCACACACTGGACCTTTAAGATCAGCATTTGTGGCATAATGTTGATTACGACAAAGATTTATTAAAAAGAAGCTAAATTAAGGTTACACTGAGGAACAATGGAAGCAAATAGCCTGGGGCCAATCTGTAAACATTAAAATACTCACTGTTTTAATAGTATCGCCACAAGATGTAAACGATATACATGTTGGCATGATTGTAGTGTGTCTTGTGTAAATCACTTTTCTGTGTAGTTACATAGAATTTTACAGTTCTATTGCAATGAAAACCAAACTGCATAGATTCTAAAACCCTTAATTGGCATTAAAAGAAAAAAAGATTTATACCCCTTTGCAGCTCAAATAATATGGAAGTTTTAACAGAAGAGTTAAAGTCGAGAAGAAACTGAAACAGTTTTTTGTCCGAATTATGATGCTACATCCAATTGAAATGGATTATCAAGAAAGAAAAATGTAGGGCGGGGATTTGGTTTAGTCTATCGAGTGTTGATTGGATGGAGGTAGATCTGAATGCGAGCTTGCGGTCGATTGTAAGAAAGAGGCGGAGTTTAATCGGAAGAAATGATTGGGTAAGTCTGGCATACGTCACAAGAGAGACGTGTCATTTCATTGGAAGATCGAGTTCTGATATTTTAATCAATTACAACATCAAAAATGTAAAAAAAAATCAAATAAATAACATGCACACGCACAGATGAAGGTTTAAAATAACATGCATTTAGAAATGGATGTTTATAAGTGTTTTTTAATCAATTGTTATGCTTTTCATTTATTCGCTTCTTCAATTCAATGGAATTGTGCCTCATCGTAACCTTGATTTTGCGTTTTATTCTTGTTTTTGTAAACAAATGTTTTTAAATAATTCTTTGCTATTCAACATTATGCCACCAAATGCTGTCGACAGTGGTTAACCTGTGTTGAAGCCAGAATATTCCTTTAAGAACCGAGGAGATGAAATCTGCACTACCCGAAGCTCCTCTAAAGCCTTCTTAACACATACGCGCCCGGGGCTCGCAGTGCAGGGCGGTTTGTGTCGAACCCATCCCGTCAGGATCTCGTAGCGGCCGCTGACAGCTCCCTGCACGCATTAAGCATTAATACATCCAGCACTAACACATTATCACAGCACTGTCGGAGAGGCGGATCAGTGGAGGCTTCTCTTGCTGTCTCCACTTCCTCTCAATACTTTTATGTCGCATAGGTCCTATTATTTCTTACTTCATTCCTGCCTCTCTTTTCTCATTGTCTTGAACCTCTTCAGAGCAGGAGAAGAGCAGTTAATTGGCTGTGAGAGACATTTCCAGTTCATCAATGGGTAACTATAAGCTCAGGATACTGTATTTCCATCCCTGAAAATGAGCACTAAAGCACAAGGAGGAAACGACTCATCTCCGTGACGACCCCATCGATTCATATAGCCTTCCGGTTTGCGACGCTGGTCACATTCTAAAGGGCAATTTGCCTGCTTGTCTCAGCGTGAGAGGGCGGCTTATCTGTGCTAACACAGCGGAGAACCGCATACACACCTTATACCGGGCGGCCTTTTGCATTTTAATCAGCTCATCCTTTTCCTCAATGCTCATCAACTCTCGGCGACAATAGGTGGAAAAGCTCCGACTGTTATTTAAGGGGTTCGCTGAGGCAATTCTGCGTGCTGTCACAAAACAAACAGAGCGCCACTGAGAAGGAAGCTGTTTATGCGGATTGTCTGACTTTTCTGAATGTGTACTTTCTGACAGACGCAGCAGAACTGATTTAAAGAACTGCTTTTCATCAGACTGATGAAATCAAATGTCTTGGAGTTTGGCTTTTGGGAAGGAGGCCAATCTGTTGAAGTGGAAGTAATGAGTCAGAGCACAGTTGCCAGTAGTTATGACTGTGAAGATAAAGAAAGTAGCAGAATGCGTCAGTCAGTCTAAAAGCCGTCATACTGAACAGACTTGTTTGTTATTTTAGGGAAAATATATACTGCATAGGCGAGAGTGGGGTCACAACTTGCAACATGTTAGAGATGAATCATTTAGCAATTTTTTTTATTTACATTTAAATAAAAAACTCATTTAAAATATATATATTTTTTAATAATGTATAGACTGTGAGGATGCATTTCTACAGTTTTTTATATTTTCGTTTTTGTTTTTTAATTTACATGTACATTTATGACACTATACTTTGTGTTATATTACCTTGGCATTACATTTAAGAAAACTAGCTGCTGTGTGGGTGTTTCACAAATTTGACATCTTTCTCTCTACTGCCCACTGTAATCAGTCTCTTGAAAATGAAAATGAAAAAATTAGAACTGTTAAGCGAAAAAAAAAAAGAGGATGATTTTTTTTTCACTTTTGGAAAACTAATCCGAGATCATAGGAATGCAAAATAAATTAATAAAGTTGTTTCCATTGTCTGCTAAATAAGTTTACCCAACTATGACAACTTCCGCTTCTGAGAAGCCCGGAAAGGATCCTTTTGATGATTTTTTTTTATTAATAATATTTTATATATTTATAATAGTTTTAGTTTCCAGCATTCTAATAAAGAATAAATTATGATATACATTTAACTGAGATCATATTTCTGACTATTTTTATTACAATAGAAGTGCCAGGTGTACAATACTGGTCAAAAGTTTGGAAACATTACTATTTTAATGATTTTAAGAGAAGTCTTTTATGCTCATCAAGCCTGCATTTATTTGATAAAAAAAAAACACGTAATATTGCAATGTAAAATAATGGTTTGATGAGCAAAAGAGATTTTTTTTGAAAAACATTAAAAATAGTAATGTTTCCAAACTTTTGACCAGTACTGGACATATCAGCGCAGATGTTGGGCCTTCAAATAATGGTCTTGGTCAAAGAGTGGCCTTGAGTCAAAATGGTTAAGAACCACTAAACTAGACTTTTTCACCACACTGTATCGCTCATCTTTCCTTCAGCATTGCTACAAAGTGTAAAAATGCTGCCTGTGTGCGGATGATGGGTGTGTATTAGCACTTCCCCCACACAAACATTCACAGTGAGTTTTTTTGGAAGTGCGACTAGTTGGTTAGTTAGCGAGCCCAGGCTGATGAAGTGCGAGGTTCAGACGTGCAAAGACGAGTGAGGCACAGTCGTCTTTTTTTAGCGAGGGAGAGGAGGAAAAGAGAATGAACACTTTGATCACACAACACACAAAAGCACCACTGATCTCATCCTTACGAAGCCGCCTGCCAGGTTTATCACATGCGTGTGAGTGGGTTTGTGTGTGCGTGTCACACTGCAAAAGTGGAGCGTGGTCCTTAGAGAGAGGCAGAAACCTTTAATTAAACAAGTGGGTTCTCTTAGCAGATTTACACAAAGTAAAACCCACAAATGATGGCGAAGACTGTAGGCTGATATGACGCACGGGAGAGGTGAAAACAGGGACAGAGATAGTGAGAATGAATTAGAGCCGATAGCATTTGTGGGGACGGTCGGAAATGAAACTAGCCCCCTCTGAAGTGACACGGTCCGTTCACTCTTCAGCGTCTCAGTGTTTGTCAGCACCTCATGAATATGTATCATCTAAATAATAATGATAATAATCAAATGAGTATCAAAAATAGAAATGTATTAATTTCAGTTAAATCACCCTGGTGTATTACAAATTAAAACTTCCACTTTTATGTCATATACTGGCTTGACTTGATAAATCCAAAACAAGATTCTTGACACAGATGAACGATAAAATCACATTTAATGCACTCTAGGAATAATACAGAAACACCAGCATGAAACGTTTACAAATAAATAGAAAAACTTCTCGTGCTCGAGACCCTGCCTTCTTTTACATTCATCAGTGCTCTGGAGTTATTGCGTACTATAGTAACTGCAATAGCCTACTATAGTAACTATTATGCGTTTCATGTATTTAATAGCAAAACAGCGTTCTGTGTGATCATCCCCTTACACCTGTCAATCAGACATAATTTTTTTTAAAGAAAATGAAGCTAAAGTGTTTCTCTTAATCCAGGAGGATGAAGAAAACAGTTTAGCGTTTAAAGATTTTTTCTAATAAATTATATCACACAGTTTATCTGTATTTTGGTACTGATGTGTGAATGGTATCTTACTGGTAAAAAGACAGAACGCTGTTGCTTGTGTGAATGGCACGTTTGTGTACAGTATTTATGATACTTTTATGGTACTTTTTGTCATTTTGAAACTTGACAGCCCCAGCTCTCTCTCACTTTCATTATATGAAAAAGAGTGGCTAGGATTTAAGATCTTTTTGTGTTCCACAGAAGTTATACGAGTTTGGAACCACATGAGTAAATGATGACAGAAATTTCATTTTTGTGTAAATCATTTCTTCAACTTCAGTCCTGAGTGTTGGAATGTTTAATTAGAAATAGACAAAGTCTTTTGCAGAAAAAACAGGGCTTTCTTATTTTCAGTGTGGAAAAAAGCTGATTATGTCCCTCCAGCATAAGGACGGGTACGCTGAAGCATAGCAATTGAGAATGTTTTGTGAATGCAAAGCTTGCTTGAAATGGTCCGTGGTGAATTAGAGTGACTTGTTTGTACACCCACCCAGCTGTGTCCAAATATTCAAGTCCGGGGTACTGAGCTGTTCTTCAGCCCTGGTTAAGCCACTTCACTCTGGCATCTGTATCGACACGGGGCACGTCTGAGCCATGTGGAGGTGCTGGGAGGCCGTTCCTCATTTTAACCCAATTTTATCTCAATAATAGCGTGGATGTTTGGAGCTCACTCTTGAACTCCCACCTTAAACAGACTTTATAGTATGAACATAAGCTAGCCAATTACTCGAACACAACCAAAAGTGCATCATAAAATTAGCACTGCTTGATAACATGTGTAACGTTATTGGATGTACGAATAGGTATCAGCGTACTCTATACAACTTAAAGGGTTAGTTCACCCAAAAATAAAAATTCTGTCAGTAATTACTCACCCTCATGTTGTTCCAACCCCGTAAGACTTTCGTTTATCTTCGGAACACAAATTAAGGTATTTTTGATTAAATCCGAGAACTGGATCACTCCTCCATAGGCTTCTAATGGATTGAAACTTGCCGGCCCAGAAAAGTTATTAAAGACATCGTTAAAATAGTCCAAGTTTATCAAGCGACGAGAATACTTTTTGTGCGAAAAACAAAACAAAAATAACGACTTTATTCAACTGTTAATTTCCTTCTCTGTGGGCCTCGAGTTAGTTCACGTAGTGTAACAGCGCAGCGCTTCTGGGTTGTACATCACACGCATCACACACATGACCAGCGTCGGCCAATAGTGAGCCTACGTGTAATGTACAACACAGAAGCGCTGCGCAGTTACACTACGTGAACTCCCGTCAGAGGCCCACACAGCTCAAACTATCCCTTTAAGGATGATGAACTCTTTTGACCAGCAAGCAACCACATAGCAACACAGTATTATGGCATAAGATTTTATGTAGGCATTTTCTCTATCTCTTGTTTTTCAGCCCTGAAGGACCCGTGCAGTGAGGTGACCTGTAGCTTTGGCAGCACCTGCATCCAGTCATCAGACGGTCTGTCCGCCAAGTGCATGTGTCCTCTGAGTTGTGAGAACGTCCCCAAGCACGTGGTGTGCGGCAGCGATGGCCTGGACTACCAAAGTGAATGTGAGCTCAACATGAAAGCCTGCGCCACCCAGAAGAACATCCGTGTGCATCACCAAGGCCGCTGTGGTGAGTCTGTGGAGCCTTTAAATAGTCAGTAGCATTGCAGTTACCGTCTTTGTCACATGTTACCAATCTTACCATTCTAACATTGCAGCTTTCTTCAAAATGATCGCAAGTTGGTTTGGCTGCTTGTAGAATGCAAGGCAGTGTTGGTTTTAAAATACAAGGAACTCCCTTCCTAAAGTATAGTAAATTTATATATATATATATATATATATATACAACCATGTTAAATTCAGTAAGTGTTTGTTTGTTTGTTTTTGTTTATTTATATACAATATGTTTGTATGTATGGTACGTAACATTTTATTCCATATTCCCAAAAAAAGATTTGAAAAAGTTACAAAGCCCCTCATTTAAGAAACTTTAATATTATGGTATTAAATAAATTATTTGCCTTACATTACATTAATACATTAAGTTAAGTTAACAAGTCATTTCTTGTTATAGTAGTTGAAAGAAGTTCTGTGATTATGTAACACATTACTTCTATTGCATTACCCCAGTGTGATTTTCGATTTTGAATGCTTGTTATAGAGTATTGTGGATGAATTTTGAGTTAAAAATTCAGCAGATCAATTATTCCGCTGAAAGCTCCCGGCACGTCACACCTCGCCATGCAAGCTGTCTGGATTTTTGAGCTCTTCTTTGATTAAATCCTCACTGTTTCATGTTAGTGGAGAGTTTGAGTCATGGGGACAGAGTGCCGTTCATGAAAAGCCCTCTTCCCACCCTGGACTGCCTAATGACATTTCTCTTCCACACTGTCTGACTAGCTGTCAGATTCTTTTTTCAGCTTATTCCGCCCCTCTCTGACATTTCAGAGTTTTATTTTGATCTCTTTTATTCATCGGTACTCATGAGTTACAGAGGTTAAGTCCTGCTTTATGTCTCCCTATATGTGTTCTAGTGTTTATGGACCTCTGTACGCTGCACTCTCAGATCATTAGGCATCTTCAGTTTTCAGGGATCCGTTGTTTTCTTATTGCTTAACGAAGATCAAACACTCCCTCTTATTTAACCTTGCTGTTTTTTGGGGGGGGGGGGTTACCAGACATGGTGGTTTTATCTTGTGTAGAATGCAGCGTGGTTAGATGATCATCAGGCTCTTTTCTTTAGAGAGTTCAAAAGAAAAAATTCTTAATTTGTATTTTTGTCTTGTCAGTTAAAGAAATATCAATTTACTTATCAATTTTCCGAGAGTTTTTGTCTTAAATTAAGTATATTTACTTCGTTGGCATTGGAATTGTTTGCAATGCACAAATCTAAGAAATGTTAGAGAGGTTTATGAAGTGTTTTATGGATGTGTATGGAAATGGATGTGTATGGACATATATATGTATATATATATATATATATATAATATTATTATTATTATTTATTTATTTATTTATTTTTTCGGAAAGAAAGGCTTGAGTCTTGTCTGTGTGACATTGTGGTGTATCCTGCGGCAAAGCGAGTCAGACAGACTGAGAGGGAAGTCACCTCTTGTAAATGATGGCTCTCTGGGCGGCAGGGCTGGATGAATGCCTCGGGTCCCTGAGGAAGTGTGGAGTATGTTTCTCAGTGGAGAGTGTCTTTCAGTTTAATCCCCATGGGAGTACAAAGCACCAAGGAGGACAGAGAGCAACTCTAAATCTAACTTAGAGACACCATCCTTGCGGTTACTGACTCTCTGATTCTATCATGCAAAAACAGCCAACACATACAAATGTTATTTTTATCACTGAGGGACACCCCATTGACTTTGGTATTATTTTAAACATTTGACACATATATGTGAAAGTTATGTCATGGTTTACTTATTGTGTTAATTATTATAAGTAAACATCCTTAAAAGAGGATACATTTACTTACAATAATAATAATATATATTTTTTGTCTTGCTTTTTGTTTCAGGAAAACATGTAAACATTCTAAATATGAGATCATTTTGGCTTCTTGACTAGATTAATTTTGTCTAGTAAATGTATCTTGTTTTAAGGATATTTTTCTGGAAAACAAGTCAAAAATATGATTTAGATAAAAAAGAATTTCACAGAGAATAGAGGAACAAAAACAAACCCATAATCAATTGTACAGCAGGACATGGGCCACAGTTATTTCAAAGCACACTTAGAGGCATCATTTTTGGCCGGCTCTGTATACACATTCATCCCTGTAAACCGTGGTTACAACTACTGTTCCTCCAACACATGCATTAAGGTCTTGGCCAGCAACCGTCAGGCACACAGATACAGGGGCAGGACTAATGGAGCGGCCTCATACACACTCCCTGCTGAAGCGGGGCTCAGTTTGTCTGGCTAATTACAGACACCCCTGCATGGCACTGTTAGGCAGCGATATACTGAATGCTGGTTCCAGCCAGCCTCTCATAATGGGAGCTAATGGTTTATCCAGTTGAAATGGCTGGCTTGCGTGGCGAGATGTTGTTGGAGTTGCTGCCCGCATTGTGCTGGACCCTTTTGGTCGAGCTCCACACTACCCTCCTTTGAGAGCCGCCTTATTATTGTTAGTATACACCAGTCCCTGACCTGCATGGCATCAACACTTCCTTTCAGCACGCCTCTCTCCCTGAAATGTTATGTCCAATGCATGTGTCTTTGTTTTTAATTCAGAGCATAAGAAATATTGAGTTTGATTTGTGTGCATTTATGATGGGTTGTTACCAGACTTATCAATTTATAGTGTAATTAGTCGACTTTGTTCAGACAATCCACTGGCTACACTCTTAAAATAAAGGTTCCAAAAGGGCAGTGCCATAGAAGAATAATTTTTTTGTTCCCCAAGGAACCTTTCAATGGATGGTTCTTAAAAGAACCACTTATTTCCTTGTTGTCGATAACAAGTCTAAAGAACTTTTTTCCAATAAAGAACCTTGTGCAGTGGAATATTAAAGGCTCTTCATGGAACCATAGATGCTAATAAAGAACCTTTATTTTTTATTTTAAGAGTGTAGTTCATTATGTCGTTTCATATATCCCTTGTGTGAATGTGTCCATCTTTGTGTTATTTGCTCTCCTGATGTCTCTCTATCTCTGTGGCTTTGCCTTCATTTCCCGCTTATTTTCTTGTTCTCTTTATTTGTCTGTTTCTTCCTCTCTTCTAGATCTTTGTTTTGTTTGTTTTGTCTTTCGTGTCTAATTTCCTCTGTCCTTTCTGTCTCTGTCTCACTCGTCCTTTTTTCTCTCTGTCTCCGCGCTTCTTTCTCTCCCACGATTGTAGGACTCGCTCGCGGCTCGGCATTGTCTTAGAACAACACCGGCTGATAAGTCCTTTGTGTTGTCTTGTTTCTGAAAAGTGTGGAGGCTGGCGAAACTGTCACACTTATTTCAATAACCATCATGGCATTTCTATTACAATTATGATCTTGCCATGCAGGGCCAGGGCCTGGAGCCCCCTGCAGCCACAAAGACCCATCAACGCCCACACACTCATCACTCCCGTCCCATCAGCTGTCACTCTTATCTTTTCACATTTCACTATTTCTTCTCAATAAATGACATTCCACTGACAACAGCTCCATCAATGGTGCCTAGAAGATGCTTTGAAAAAGAACATTCTCGTCAAAAAAAAAAGAGCCATTGTCAGATCTGTGGCGTGTAGATATAGCGTGTGTACAGATATCAGAAAATCTGGTCCTAAAGGTGTGCTGTCATAATGAGTTTAAGTCCAATCAAATAAGTTACCGGTAAGTAAGATCTTCAGGAAAATTATATGCACACTGCCGTTCAAAAGTTTGGGGTTGTTAAGATTTTTGAAAGTCTGTTATGGTTACCTTATTTGATCAAATATACAGTAAAAAAAGTTAAATATTATTACAAATTAAAATTTGATTATTTGATTAAATTTTCTCTGATGGCAAAGCTGAATTTTCAGCAGACTTAACTACAGTCTTCCTTGTCACATGATCCTTCAGAAATTATTATCATCAATTTTGAAAATACTAATACTAATATTTTGTGAAAGTCATGACACATTTTTTCAGGATTCTTTGATGAATAGAAAGTTCAAAAGAAGAGCATTTATTTGAAATGGAAATCTTTTGTAACATTCTAAATGTTAAAAATTGAATAAGTTCATGTGCGCGATGAATGTTCGAGTTTGGCTCACGTCACACTTTTCTCCCCATTATTACCATTCATTTTTAGGGTTAGGAACGTGAACACGAACTGATTTTGCATGTAATTTTTTTGTGAATTATTTTCATGAAGTTTTGCAATGGTTCAATGAACAATATGGCAAAAGAAAAGTGTTTGTTTCCATCTGATTTGAATGTGATGACCAAGAAATACTAGAAAAAATGGACATCTTTATAATATGTATAGAAAGTACTTTACTAATGGTTAAGAAATTTGTCATCAAATGCAGTAAATATTCTTGACAGTTACGCAACTTTGCACACATTTAATAGAGAACAAAGTCTAGTCCCCCTTCCTTAATGCTTGATCATGCTTTATTTTTAGCATTGGTATGTTTGTTTAGCCAGCTAACAGATCTGATGATCTGCATTATATCAGAGTTATGAATTACCATCTCATGTTTGATAATCCTATTTTTTTTTCTTGGTCTAACTCAGTTTTTTTTTTTTTTTTACTTTCATCCTCAGATCCTTGCAGTGACACTCTGAATAGTGTGAGTGTGGCCTGTCGAGTGAACCCAAAAACCTACAAGCAATTTACCTTCTCCCCAGCTGAGTCCTGTCTGCCCGACACTACGCCCATCTGCGCCAGTGATGGCCGCACCTACGATAGCGAGTGTCAGATGGAGCGGACGGCCCTGCAGAGCAATCTGGAGCTCAAGAAGGTCTATTTAGGCAGCTGCAAGGAGAAAGGTGAGTTCCTCCCAGAACGGAGATGTCGTCGGCTCCCAGGAGCTCATGCTTGTGTCTGATAAAGGAGCCCCACGGCTGCATTTGATTTATTTTGTCATGGCTGCGGTGAGGAGGCTCTGGACAAATTAAGTCAGGTTAGCAGTACTGTCATGCCTACACGATACCAATCTCCACAAATCCAATTTGCCTGTCGGGCTCTGGCAGGTGTATTGTGGCAAGACTGTATCTTCACGGGTGATGAAAAGATCGTCCCTGCCTCGCTCTAAAGCCCTGTGGCAAGCGCAGAGAGAGTGTGTGTTCACCTGTGATAGTGCATGAACGGTGGTTTAGTGTGTATGTGTGTGTCCGTGTCTGAACTGTGTTTGCGCCGTGAGCGATAGTGGTGTTATTTGTGGGCCACTGTTGTCCCAGTACAGAGCAATTGTTTGTGTGCCAGTGTAACTCAAGAAGCGATAGCAGCAGTTGTGTCCGATAAATGTCTTACTTTGTAAGATATACACGACTAACATGTTAGCGTGTGTTTGGGATTGTTTCAGTACATGAATCACTCTTTCATAATGATTTATGTTAATTATGCTTTTGTTTGAAAAAGAAGCATTAACTCTGGGATCTGTTGAGGGTGATCGTGATCTTCAGCCTCGATATCAGTCATAAAGCCTTTTTAACTATACTATGCTATACTATGCTTGTAAGCTAAGCTGTTAGTTTGCTAAATGAAGGCTAAATAATAACAAAGAAAGAGAAATGTTTAATCTGGTCATATCTTTGCTAATAATTGATTAGTTAGCTAACAGATTAGCCTACTAGCTTAACACATTGCTAACTGCTTAAGAAAGGCTATTTTCGTTAGTTGATATGTGATAACATGCTACATTTTCGACCAGACATTTACAAACAACTTTTAAATGGCATAGGTTTCTGTTAGGGTATATTTTACAACACCAGCAGCATTCCTTTACAATCGACAGGGAATTCTCATTTAGGTCCAATCTTGTATGGAACACCCAGTTGGAGCTTATTAATCATTAATCAAAAGAGCCTTTTAGTGGCAGTTAGCAGTATGCTATGATTGTATGCTAAACTGTTAGTTTGCTGATTGAAGGCTAAAAGAAAGTACAACAGAACGCAAATGTTTAATTTGACCATTTTTAGCTTTGGTAATATTTGGTTAGCTAGCTAACAGCTTATCTTGCTAGCTTAGCACAATGCTTACTTACTAAGAAAGGCTTTTTTTGATTAACTAAATATTGTGATAACATGCTACATTACAAACAGCTACAGAGGGGGAGCTACAATCTCTCGTTTAGGTTTGTTCTTGTGTGGAACAAGTTTTCCCAATCCAATCAATGAAATCAAGTTTTGCCCTAGATTTTTCTCGTTATATATTCTGTTTACTCATATATACGTCACATTGTGAAAGTATCTGGGTTGTGAACGCTGTTTCATGTGGAGTAAAATCACATGAAAAAAAAAAAATCAAGTTCATGAGATTCCACCCCTATTCCTATAGCTTCCTATGAGCCCGCTCTCATCAGCATGTATGTCACATCCTTAAAGATAGGTTAGATAATGCAATCAAACATAAATCAAGCTCAGATTGTACAATAACATAATAGGTCTCTTAATTTACTCAAACAGATGAAAGGCTGCTGTAATTACACACTGCCATGGCTCGTCCGTGACAGCTTAACACAACTTTGAGTGGGGAAAAAAACACCTCAAATCAATCTGAATGGAATTAGATAATTGATTAAATAATCAGACACGGTAATTAATTCAAAACCCCCTGAGTAAGTCAATATCCGATGTCTGATTGAGCGAGGTAGAAAGAGAGATGCCTGCAGTCAGTGTTGATTAGCACCAAGACGGTTACCGCCGTTCTTCACATCGTTGACGCATGTATACGTGTGTATCTGGTCTCCAGGGAGCTGTCCCAACGATTGTAAGTTCAACGCCAAGTGTTTGCTGGAAAACGGAGAGTTTCGGTGTTCCTGCGACCCCATACAATGCGACGGCACGTACAAGCCCCTGTGCGGAAAGGACGGCAAGACGTACCACAATGACTGCGAGAGGAGGCTTGAAGAGTGCCGGACCAAGACAGACATTCCCATCAAACAGCAAGGGCCATGTGGTGAGTGAGGGGAATGGTTCCATACAGATGCTTTGCTGTGTGTTCTTTTAATTTTTTGTTAGCGAAGAACGCTATTGTTTAATTAGCATTGTATGTCTGCTTGTTATTGGTTATGTTCTGCTGGGAAACTCTTGTGGAAGGTGCTCATTCTCTTTCATTGCCATGACGTTCTCATTCTGCCATCAGCTCCGATGACACATGAAACACTGACTTCATGTTTCATTCATGTCCTCACTCCTCACCCCTCCAGTGCCAGTCGTCCACACCAGTCGTTCAATGTTCAAATGTCTTGTCATTTCCCCCCTTTGTCCTTTTATGTCCTTTTTTGGCTGTTTTTAAACCGTGTTTTTTCTGTTCCAGTGTTGTCTCTCTGTCTGTCTTTGTCTATGTGACGTCTGCTCAGGCCCGCCACCGGACACACCTCTCATTGTGAGCTGGGAAGAGTTCAACCTCTGACCTTTCTTGTTGGGATTCTGACCCGTGGGTCTCCTTCAGGGGGCCCTCAAAGGGCTGGTTTGATGTCTACTTTCTACCTGTATCTCTTCGTCTGTCTCTTCTTGTGTTTGTTTGCGTGATGGAGGATGGTTGGAGTGGCCCTCCCTGCAGCTCTAGTCCTCATTGCGCTATGTAAAGGGGAAGTGAGGTCATGGAGCTCTTCTCTTTCTTCTGAGTGCTGTGTTTGTCTGGATGAATCTTTTCCCAAAACGTCTGACCCCGTTTGTTGCCCCACTACCTGTTTGCATGGATGCATGCATGTAGCCCCATTGTGAGGAGCTATGTTAGTTCCCCTGCTACACCTAAGGACAGAAACAGAATCTACGCAAGTACGCAGATGCAAATGCTCTGTCAAAATGTGGAAGTGTGCAGTCCCTTACTTAAAGTACATCTTTGCATTACTGTGGCAGCAACAAACCATATGCTGCTATTCAAAAATGGAAACGATCTTTCCAAAATCTTAATAAGATCTAACCCAGCAAGCAATAGCCGTCATTTCACCGTCTGGGTTGACTATAGACCCGGTATAGTCCGGCTATGAGTAACCCACTTCTGGCCAAAATAACCTTGAATTGGTTACACGTCATTTTTTCCAAAATAACTTGCGAGATGTATGATATTCCATCATGTAAACAAAGTCAACAGTGATTACAAGGTGTTTGGTTTTATGCGTAGCCTGTGCGTCTATTCTTGGGCTTTGGTTGTCTTAGATGTCTATTAAATTTTCACTGACAGCCCAAATTTTGCCTTGTTTTAACTTTTTTTTTTTTAACACAAAATTACTTGCTGGGAAGTTACTCAGCAAGATTATCTTCATATTGTTGCTCCACCGTGAGTATAGAAAATGAATCTCACCATAGAAGAAGAAAATGTATGAAATCGAGCTTGCTTAGCTTGAAGCGTTTGCATACTTGTGTGGCACATCATAGTGCGTACTTCCCTGCTATACGGTATTCGATAAGCAGTATGGATGTCCGAATATGCAGGCAAAAAATCCATGCATGATAATTATTTCTCAGAGAATTAATAACCATTTTGCTAATTACGTGGTTTTTTTTTGTTTTTATTTTTTTATAATGTCTTCTTCTGACCTCTACCATATGTACTTTAGTCCATACTATGCAAGTACAGACAAAATACATTAAACACCTCAAAATGACTGCAGCAGTTATTACAGAAAGGATCTGGACATTGTGTTAATTATGGGAAGTGTATCCGGGGCTGTTTTGGCTGGAATCAGATTCTCAACGCATTTTAACGGTACAGAAATATCCCTCTCATTTATTCTGAATGCTATATGTGTCTTACTCCCTGGCAGCACATACTGTATGTTGCAACTATAGTGCTTGATGCATCTTTCCTTTTTCCGTCCTTCTCTCTTCTTTTTCCTTTTCTCACTATCAGCCTCTATGACTCATTAGGATTGTTTTCCAGTCTTCAGCGAAAAGATGCATAAATTAACATGTAAAGCGGAGTAGTGCTCATGTCTTTGGCTTTATTTCATTATTTCCGACAAAGTAAATGTTTTGGTCCTTTCAGGCTTTCACTGGTGGCAAGTTACAGTATGTTTTTTTTTAATACATTTATTTACATTTGCATATTCCGCAAACAGAACATTAATTAAACATCAAAAGCTTCGTGGCAGACCTGAGCCAGGCTGACTGCCTTTCATGCTGAGGAAGATACAGAGCATTGATGAGCAAAAGTCTTTGGACACCTGCTCTCAGTTTAATGTGTAAATGCAGAAAAAAGGTTGCATTGCTTCGTCGTCTTGTTTTGCTTTTGTCACCTTCTTTGTCTCCTCTCTTAGTTAAGTTTCCTCTCTTTTTGTTAATATCCATACAGACCAGGTTTTGCAGGTTAGCATGTTCCCGTAAGCTCTGGTGTATGTTGTCAAGATAGTTGCATAAATAGGAATGTTAACAGCTAGCTTCCTTTAGGTATTATATACCTCCTTCATATAGACAGGACCCAAGTGAAGTCTATGTTTACTAAAGTGCATGTTGGTCCTCTAGAAGACACTCAGGCGTGACAAAGCTCACCTTTCCCACAGTGGGAAACGTCTAATGGACCTCATTTCACACGCTAATCAATAGCAGAGACGCTCTGTTTGTACATGAGTCGTTTCAATCGCTGAGCATGTCAGTACTTTTTCCAGTGTCTGACATGGTTTCATCTGCTTCCCGTTGTCTTTGGAGACAAGCAGAGCTGGGTCACTGTGTCAGCAGCGCTCGTCAAGAGACACGATTCGCTCTAAAATCAAAGAAATGTGTATTGCTGAGAAAGGTCAACAAGAGACTGCAGCTCATAAGGAAAACAGAAAACACTGTGAAAGTAGAAAGATTTAGTACTAAGGACTGAAGATATACACAAGAACAGGCTGCTTCCTCATCTGAAAGTCTATCTGCATTCTGTTGATGGAGCATTAAAACATGGTGGTGTGTACAGAGTTCAGGTCCTATTAATGTCAGTGTGGGTTTTTCGGTCTGTTGTTTGGATGTGTGAGAGACAGCAGATGAGTCTAAGAACACCTGTGTCAAAATGATTTGAGGAGTGACAGAATGAAAAAGATCCAGATAGGGATGGATCATGGACGATTATATTGAAGGAGAACTCCGGCGCAAAATGAATCTTTGGTCTAATTACACATTGTTACGTAGTCAACCGTTCTCTGAGATTTGTTTTCATGATTATCGAATGTAAAGAGTTTTATCTCTAAAAACTGTTTAGCCTATAACGCTAGTATATAGGGCATAGAGTCATGGCAAATAAAAATCGCTAGTTAATACCACTAACAAGGCTCAAAATAGCCCCACGCTAACACGGTAGCGTAATGAGGGTCCCTACCTGCTAACCGAAGCATTGAGAACTTTGTCAAAAGTCCAGACAGTTTAATAAGAAGATACTTTATAAAGACAGTCCACTTCGCGTATACAGGCAGGAGCCATCTTTGAAAAACAGTCTCGACCAGTAGAACTACGAACGCCGATCCAAGTGAGCTGAACTGTGTCTTGGAATCTCATATGGTCCGTTGTTTCCGGAAGAAAGCACTGAGTGCATAAGAGAAGCACTGAACGCAACACAGAAAATAAATAAATAAAAATAATTTAAAAAAGAGAGACTTAGATCGGCATTTGGATCGGCGTTCGTAGTTTGACTTGTCGAGACTGTTTTTCAAAGATGGCTCCTGCCTGTATACGCGAAGTGGACTGTCTTTATAAAGTATCTTCTTATTAAACTGTCTGGACTCTGACAAAGTTCTCAATGCTTCGGTTTGCAGGTAGGGACCCTCATTACGCTGCCGTGTTAGTGTGGGGCTATTTTGAGCCTTGTTAGTGGTATTAACTAGCGATTTTTATTTGCCATGACTCTATGCCCTACATACTAGCGTTATAGGCTAAACAGTTTTTAGAGATAAAACTCTTTACATTCGATAATCATGAAAACAAATCTCAGAGAACGGTTGACTAGGTAACAATGTGTAATTAGACCAAAGGTTCATTTTGCGCCGGAGTTCTCCTTTAAGTATTCATAATATGTTTGCAGGGTTTGTGCTGCCAATGTAAAAAAAACAAAAACAAAAAAAACAACGGTGTGATGAATGTGCTTTTTATTTTGTCATTTATGGTGCGTTCACGTGCTATGGTAATTATGGTAAATACCCAAAACCGACATGGAAAATGCACATGAACACCCCCTCATGTGGTATTTTCCACTGGGCAACTCGTAGAATATTTTGATGCACGAGTTGCCAAGATGAGATTACCTTTGACCTTTTCAAAATGGCGGAGAGCAACGCAAGAGTTGTGAATGGTAAAAATATGTACTATTCATGATCTAGAAAATATACAGCATATATTATTTACGTTTGAGTTTTGATAAATCATTTTCTTGCTGTAGCAGATGACTTTGCAATCTAAAATAGTTTTAGCTAAATAACAGGTCTGGATCTCCATCTTTTTACCACATTACGACAACAAAAGCACTTGAACGCAACACACTGGTAAATACCAGTTCACAAGTGGAAAATATCATATTTTCCATAGCACGTGAACGCACCATAAGTTCATGTAGAGCATGTCATTAGATGACTAAAAGTCTCCATATGGCATTTTTCATGCAAAAAAAACTAAAAGAAAATATATTGTTGAATGGGGTACATGTCAATGAGAATGATTAAATATCATTATGCTTTGCATTAACTTTAGCTAGATTACTTTTAAAAATCTTAATTTAATTGTTGCATGAAACATTTTGAATTTGCCACATTTTGTTTAGTCAAATCAATGACTGGGGAAAAATCTGCACAAAAAGCAAGATTTTTATTTATTTATTTATTTTGCCCCGCTTTAGAGTCTTGTGTCTGAGCCAGGGTTCAGATAGATAGATAGATAAATAGTGTGTGTGTGCGTGTACAGGTTTATATTCTGTTGTAGGGACCAAATGTGTGTGTACAGTATATACTGTTTTTGTGTAGTTTAAATTAGGTCCTAGGCCTGTCTTCCCAATTTGTGTTTGTCCTCTGGGAATACGTTTTCAACGTTTTGGTGGTTGAATGATCGCCACCCATGCAGGTACATAGCAGCACAATATATTTACCAGGCTATTTCTGTTCCTCACAGCCTCATTTTCATTTACTTCAAATTAAATACAGTGTCTACTCTGACTGAAGTCTGTGAGACCTTGACTGATGATCTTTGTGCATTATCATGGCTCAGCTCCATCCAATGTAATTTCAGAAATCCATAACTCGATGGGTGTGGCGGTCGTAATGGACTCCTAATGATAAGGAAAGAAAGCAGCCTGTTTCTCTAGGCAGAGCAAGATGGATCCTGCAAATGAAGCTGACCTAAATACACAGCTGTCATTATAGTCCGGAGGATGTTTCATAGCTTGTGTGAAGTGAACAGACCCTCAGCTTTCTGTCTCTCCCTGTCTGTCTCTCTGTTCCCATAGCAGTAACTCATAAAGACTAACAATGGGCTCAGACTGACAATGTCATTGAGCAAGAGCTCCGTGAAAAGAGGTGCTTCGGAATCGATGCCCCAGGTGACAATGCGCTCTGATTAATATTTATCATTTGCATATTTATTTGATTAGCATCTCTTGTTGAAACCGGCACAAACTTAGATTTTTTTCTAATTTTCGAAAAAAGAAACAATAACAAGTTAAGCACCCATTGAACTTTGGAGGGCATAGTGAGATGTGCGTAATGAATCCAATTAGAAGAGTAGATTGAAGAGCCAGGGTTGTGTGATTATAATTAGTATGAACCTTTGCACCTCGCTGTGTGAGGAAGGGTTGTATCTGGGTCGCTGTTGTAAGTTGAAAAGCCCTTGTTGGTTTCTCTTATGCGTGTGTTTGTTAGGAGGCTCTTTGTAGAGCATGCTTCTGTAATGCACGTCTGCCTTCCCCCTTGTTTTCCCCATTCCCTCATCCTCCTCTGCGTCTCTTTCTTGTCTGTTCAGAGAGCTATGTGCAATGCTTGTCTTAACGTCTGCCTGTGTGACGCCCTTCTGCTGAAGGGATCCATGGATTCCTCTTGCTCTATGCTCAGTTTTCAGCCTCATGTACCATTCATAACTGAATTATGAATGACTTCAAAATTCCAGTTCAATTCCTGAATTTGAATTGAGGTAGCAAACTGGGTGCACAATGGTCATTTGAATTTAAAGTAGTAGAATCTAAATTAAATGAAATTTTAAGAAAAGAATTTGTATATATTATATTATTTCTATACATTTATACATTATAAAATGCCATTTACCACACACATACATATTAAATACACATACATGTGTATGATTATTATTATTATTATTAATATTTAAATTATACAGTATATATATATTATATTATATAACATTTTATGGAATAAATATTTTTCAATCATTTTTAATCTGAATTCTATGGGCCATGGTGAAAGAGCACTTAATCTCTAACAATTCCCTAATTTACCCCAGATTTAGTTTTCAATATTTATAAATATTATTTATAAATCTAATAAAAAAAAATATATATATAATTAGTCATAGTTATATATTTGTTATGTTCAGATTTATTCAATTATTAGCTATTATAGTGAAAATGTATCATTTCTTTGTTGAATTCCTTTGAATTGTAATTAAGAAAATTTCACTTATTCTCATTCCAATTCAAATTTCAATTCAAAATCCTTTGTGATTCAATTCAAATTCACACTCATATATTGAAAGCCAACTCCTATAATCAGAATTTCGCCATCCCTGTCTGTTTTCAATGTGTCCAACATGAGATAGTGAGCATAAGCTTTGTTTATTTTGTCCTCCCTCCTCTATCTTTGTTTCCCGTTCCCTCTTTCCTGCTCGTCTTTCTTGTCCAGTTTCACGGTGTCTCACCTCATCCGTTTCCTCCCTTGCGGTGCTGGGAGAGCAACAGAATTAGTTCCTTGGTTAAATTCTTAATGCGTGGGGAGAAAGAAAGTTTCTATGCCCTTGAAGCCTTTGTTTGGTGATAAGTACTCCTTCAGAAACCAAACACCGCCTCTAGGGGGATTTCTGCTTGTGTCATGCTAATATTTTCTTCTCTCCCTCTTCCTTGCACCTTCTCCTACACACTTATAAATGTTTCCCCTCAAGCTGAAGGGAAAGGTAGGGAACGAAAGAGAGAAAGACTCTGAACCGAGGGGGACGTGGCGGGGGAAGTCGTTGCTCTGATATGCAAGAAGTGAGACACGCACAGCTTGCCGAAACTCACAAACACCTCTCATATTGGCAGGATGCGATGGAGCGGAGAGATGTAGGAGACGCTCATGCGACCGTTTGTATCATGATTCTCACACACCCTGTAATCCCGATACGAGGGATGGAGATCTCCATATGCATGAGCATGCATACAGCAGATCGTAGGAATAATTCTCTGCATTCACACCGTGCTAAACTCACTAACTAAGCTTACCGGCCCCCCTGAAGTGTGTGTTGGCTGACTGTCTGCGCTCTGAAAGCACTGCAAACCAAGTTAAAGAAATCTACTTGGGCTCAAGAGACCTGCTCTTTAAATAGCATGTAACGGATTGCGAGATTGTGAGTGGGTGTGGGTGTGTGCCTTGGGTGGGCGACGTGTCAGGATAAAGCATGAAGGGAAGCTGTCACAAGAGGAGAAGCCTGTGCTAATAGTCATCGTGTTTCAGTGGCAATAGTAATTAAACGCCACGAGAATGAATGTATAATATGATACAAATTGCAGTGTGGATGTAGAGCAAGAGGCAGAGCCACATCCCCCACATATTATATAACAGCTCACAGAACCGCCAGGGTCGGAGGTGTGCGGAGATTCTCAGACCTGATCACGGCAATTACTCAGCTCTTCCGAGTCCTGCTATTTCTTCACACCTTATTAGGCCTGTTTTTCCACATACACTCTCTCGCAAGCTCCTAATTAACGTACTTCGCCACTTTACAGCGTCGCTTTCTTTTCACTTACGCAGCTTTCCTTTTCTTTTACATGCGTTAACCTCTGAAAAAACTTCAAATGCACCCGTTTCTACGTGCACCGCGTCCCAGTGGCAGTCCCGACGAAGCATATGGCTGTCATCCAGCTTACAGCTGGAGTCCTTGAAGACTGGCACTGCAGCACAGGCCTCGGGGATGGCAGCCCACTATTTCAAAGAGGCTCCAAAAAAGGGCTCATTTTTTACTGAGAGAATATGCAAGCCATCTCAATAACCAAAGCCAA
The DNA here is from genome assembly GCF_029890125.1 of Rhinichthys klamathensis goyatoka. NCBI lineage: Eukaryota > Metazoa > Chordata > Actinopteri > Cypriniformes > Leuciscidae > Rhinichthys > Rhinichthys klamathensis. The sequence continues at coordinate 1,744,568 of NW_026606789.1, read as the reverse complement.
GCTGCTGGAAGATTTTTTTTTAAATTATATACCAAGTATGTAATCATGGCTGCATGTACTTTACCATTATGTCTAGAACTTTCTCTTCCTTGACTTATTAAATCTGCAAGATTTTTTTCCCCCCCATCCCCTAGAGACGAAAAACTGAAAATGAGAAACTGGACGAGCGAACGGTTCTTTCCATATCTTCTTTTTTGTATTCTTTTTAAAAAAAATGTTTTATGAGGGAGAGCTATTCTTTCATCTTTATAAGGAAACAAAGGGTGGCTTGGGACAAAGCATTATCGAAGGCTGCGGTTCGGGTTTTAGGATCCGTGCCTTGGGAAACGGGTCATTGAAGCGTTTTGAAGGCCATGAGGGCTTTACTGATAGGCCTGATCTTGTCGTCCTCCAGCTGGGCATTTAGAAGGCACAGATGGAGAGGCGCTGAGAGAAGAAATCTGGAGGAAAAGCCCGCTTTCAAGGCCTGCGAAATTAGGCACCGATCCACTGTTTACACAGTTACGTGCCAGTTCAAGCCGTATTTTAAGCTCTCGTTCTCAGCAGAGAAATCAATAGCCGGAAACGTTCTCTTAGAGGAGCTTTACTGTAGGACACTTTTAGATTGGCACAGGAACACAGTGGTCGGGAAGGTAACCTGCTTACTTCCCACTTCTTGTTTTATTTTCATTGGCTCGACTGAGAAGTTACAGTGAGTACACGTCTGGGTTTAAAAGAGGTTTGTGTGCGCCACTGCTCGATTTCTGTCATGAAGAACGTGCTTTGGCGTACTAATCATGGTCTTTTGATGCATGCTGTGCTTCATGTGTGTCTGATATGCACTTCTCCCTAGTTGCTGCCTTCAGATGTGGGATGGGATTATAGGTGGGCGCCAGGAAGAGGTTAGAGAAGGGTTACATTAGCCCCCCTCCCCCACCCCCCAGCCTCTTGCAGTTCACTAAAGCCTCGAGACTGTCTGGGGGTCTCACTCCTGCTAGTAACATTTAAGCCACAGGTTAAATCTTTAGCTCTGTTTGCTATTGCTAAACCTAGTGAGCTGCCTTCTAAGACAGCATGCTAACCACCATGGAATCTCGTTGTAACCTATTTGGAGCATTCTGTGCGGTGTGTGCACCATAACAATAGCACTACACACAATTTAAGTAGGGTTTAATGTTAGCATGCTGCTAAGCTTACACTGATACACTAAGCGTAAAACTGCTTAGAACTCATAAATATTGTGAAAATAGATTGAAAATGTTTTATCGATATTTTTCAGTATTGAACGAAATGTAAGTTTATCAACGTTTCTCCCGCTTCATCCCCAATCTTTAATTTAGTTTTTCACTTAACTCGTTGCAGTGCATTCTAGGATTGGTCTTCTTTTGAATTTGACTGAAACTAGGTGTCTTACAAGGTAGCATAGCCAAGTTGTCTTTTAGAACAACTTTCACACCCCATTTGGGAACCCAACATCTTCCTAAACTTGTAATGAGAAATGTTTATAAACCAGCTGTTGTCCACAAAAGAGAAGTTCGCTGATATTTTCCTCCAAAATAAAGCTTGAGGGTTTAATGTTTGAAAAAAAAAAAAAAAAATGAAGAAATGAAAACTATACAATAAAACAGTTGAAAACAGTTGCACTATAAAATAAAATATTTTTAAACACTCTATTTGTAATTTTACAGAGAATTATTTCAATAGTAATGTTTCTTTTGTTAATATTTGTATTCAGTAATAAAAAACAATAATAATTTTTTTTTTTTTTTTTTTCACATTCAAAAATCTCTTTCGCCACAAAACTAAACGCCTTAACTTGCATGCTTGAAAATGTTGCCTCTGTAAGCAACTGACTGTTTTGGAACGAATCGTCTCTCTTCCCCCTTGTAGATGCTCAAAATGACGTTAATTTTTTTTTCATTACTTTGTACATATTTGTTCCTATCATATTGGAAAAGAATGTTATTTTTATGGAGCGGGACGTATTTGATTTATCTGAAAGCGTTATGATAGCTGTTTGTGTGCGATATTAAATGTATCTGAGTGTAATATTATTTAGGAATGATAGCATCTAATCCTGGAATAAATTACTGCGGTGAAAGCACCGTTATGTAGCACAGGTAGGGGGCGCGCACACACGCACACGTACACGCACACACATATACATTCCTAAAACAAACACTGAAGATGGAGGGTTTCTCATTCATATGTACACACAAAGACACAATCACAAACAAACAGACAAAAACACGCAATCTTCTACATACACACTCTCATACGCCGACCAGAATGCACCTGCAAACATTTGCAGTCACCCTGTCATTTTACTTCTCACTCAATACTGAGTGAGCCTGAAGGGCTGCCCTTTATTTTGACATGTCTTTAATCTTAAAGTGCAAACATATCACGTTTACTCCTCTAGCCTTTCTCAACTCTCCACTATGTAGCCCAAGCATACAAATGTGCAACACATTGTTTATTTGTTTATAAAAAAACAGCTCATCTAAAAATGTAAAATTGTGCAACATTTACTCGCCCTCATGTCATGCCAAATATGTATGTCTTTATGTACAACACACAAAAAAGATTTTAAGCAGGATCTTCACATTGTTCTTTTCCATACAAATATAAGTTGTCAAACTCCATTGTGTGGAAAAGAGCAGTGCAGACATTCTGCTTAACGTCTCCTTTTATTTTCTACAAGAGAAAGACCGTCATATTTGGAATGAAATGAGGGTAATTCCTTTTTTACAGAATCTCCCCCAGAAACCTCCTCCATCCTCTCTGTGCATTTTCTTTAACCTGTTTTTATAAAACTTCCTCCTGATTGGGCGAAATGAGGCCTTATTTGGTGACGAAAGGTTCTCCTCTAGAGGATGGTGAGCTGTGCTGGTTCATTGCTGACCCACTTCTTCTTTCTCATTCTCCTTGTTCTCTTTCCCTCTGTTCACATCAGAAACAGGGCTTGTGCTCGGTCCCACTGTCCCTTGGCCCTCTGTCTGCTAACTGCAGCAGTTAATGAACTTACTGTGGAACTACTGTGGTACCGCTGAGAGTCCCAGCTACTCTCTTTCATGTTCATATTTCATATCTGTGCTGTAGCTCAGCGCACTCAATTATTTACTAGAGCACTCCCTTTTCTAGGATGATGTTTTGTGTTTCACTTGTCTGTCTATTTAAAAAAAAAAAAAATAATATTCTGTCCGTAGTTGGGGGAGTCTTGGTTAGTGATGCATGAAATGAGATGCTAGTAGTTAGTGTTCTGATTGGATGCTCTAATAGGCTGCATGTTCACAGCTCCACTGTGCAGAATGTGTATCTGTTTAGCAAGCGGTTCGTATAACATTTTCTCAGACCATCAGGCATTATTGGTAGAATTGGTAGCAAATTGATTAAGCTATTGGATCGTGTTTGAACGGTATACTCAAAGTCACACCAGATCCTGCAATGTTTGATATAGAGATAATCATGGCAATATTTTGGTGTCCCTCATGTGTAATCGAGGAATCATGTCACATACACACTGCAGTAGTTATGGGTGTAAACACCTCATTTAAAGGTATTGTAGGTAGGAATTTTATAAAAAAACTTTTTTCCAAATTTGTTTAAACTTTCTGTATATATCAATGCATAATTAAAATGTAAGTACTCTGAAAAAAAAAGTATAAAAATCGAGTGTCTGTAGACCTCTCACGACTGTTTTAAAGACAGCTCATTATTTCCATTCACTCCACCCCCTCCCTTCTGGGCTCCTTCCAAAGTCACGCCCCCAAAACACATGAACGCGCGACTCCGACCGCTGAGCTGAAGACGCATTATTTACCTGAGACGAGCGGAGAGGAAGGAGCGCAGTGCATGTAGTGACATCATGTCAGAATCACATGTAATGAAAAAATCTAACTTTATCATTATGAAGATAAACAAATAAGATGTATTTTAGTACTCACTATCAAGCTAGCATATTGATATGGGTAAAGTTTAAAATATATATTGATTCGCTAACGAGCTAGTTATCTATAAGGCAAAGCTAAAAACAGGTTGCATGATACACGTTTTTCCATTGCCATCATTTACACTGTGATGAAGATGAATTTCGTGTAACTTTCACAACATACCGTATATGGTGTTCTGCATGTAAGAATTTCCATGATGAAAGCATTGTTGACTCTGATGAGGACTACACTCCAGAGACAAGTACCGCATCGTCAGCTCGAGGACAGATCCGGGGTCGAGGGCGAAGCAGAGGAGGTCGTCACAAGGCGTCACTTTTCAGCCCCTTGAGGTCTCTCAGTTCTCGCCATCGCTGGAAAGCCACGCCGATATTGACACGCGTTTTATGTCGTTGTTAATCCAAAGACTTTTTGTTCATTACCTTTTCTAGTAACGTTACTGTCTTCCTTTTTTTGCCTGGTTAAGGTTTGCCTTCACAAACTGCATATGTGAATTTTGATTGGTCTTTCTCTGCCATTGTTTTGCTATTCCTAGGTTCCGTGCCTCTTGAATTCCTCAAATCAAACGGATATGCGCAAGTGGGCAGGTCCTGTGTGGCAAAAGGGTGGTTGCCATGGTTGCGAGAGAGTGACAGTCGCCTAAGCCAATCATTTGTTTCGTCCCGGAAGGAAATAATGAGCTGTGTTTAGTGCAGATTAAACGGTCTAGAGTCACTCAATTTTTATACTCTTTTTATCAGAGTACTTACATTTTTAATTATGCATTGATATATACAGAAAGTTTAAACAAATTTGAAAAAAAGTTTTTTATAAAATTCCTACCTACAATACCTTTAAATGCAGAAGTGAATCCATTAAGTTATTGTACCGTATGTGAATTGAAAACTAGAGTCACTCCGCATCCTGAAATGTTTGATATAAAGATAATCATAGCAACATTTTGGTGTCTCATGGGTGTAAATGAGAAACATGGATGCTGACAGTTTAACCGTAGGATCTGGTTGTCACTCCCTAAATAGTCAAACGGAGTGTGTACAAAATCCAGATTAAGTACTGACAAGTGGAGTGACATCTGGATTTAGCTTCTTTTACTCTTTCCCCCTCCTCCTTGTCTCTCCCTTCTTCCTGTAAGTTGAATGATAACTTGTTTCTCTGCTTTTTGGGCAGATCTTAACATGGAGAGCCCTTGCCTGAAGAAGACATGTGAGTTTGGAGCCGTGTGCGTGGTGAAGAACAGCGAGCCTGTGTGCGAATGCTCAGATGCGTGTTCGCAGGACCAAGACCCTGTTTGCGGCAGCGATGGGCACACTTACAGCAACTCATGTCAAATGAAGGCCATGGGATGCGCCCTTCAGAAACAGATACAGATGCAGCACAAAGGACCATGTGGTGAGTCCACACACACATTGCTGCCACTCACTCCCTCACTGCCTTTCATCCTCGTCCATCCCCTGCACTTAAGCACTCCACTGATATTTCAAGAGAGGACTGTAATTTTCCTCCTCCGCAACCTTTTTTTTTTTGAAACGATGCACTTAAGTTAGAATTAAAGAGGGCAGCATCCTTCACAGTAATTGTTTGCATGAGTCATGGGTTTTTTGTCTGGCTTTTGTAAGCACGCACCAGATAAGTCTGTGGAGAGGCCTGCTTGCCCTCCAAACAAACGCATGTTTATGTGTGTTCTTCACAAAAGGCTTGTAAATCATTTTCGATGGCTGTCTTTGTGCGTTCGCTTGGGAGGGGAATATTAAGTGGACTTTTTCTGCTAAACTTTTACCACCATTTGTAAAGCCTTTCTTTTTCACCATTGGCTTCGGTTCAGAGAGAATGAGGTGGAGCTATTGTGTCGACATTTAAAAGAAGTGTCATGTGTTTGCAGTTTATACATGTGTATTAGCTGTGCCTCCAGTGAAGAGTTTGAAATGGAGGCTGGGAGTCATTTGGCAGCAGTAGGATTCATCTCAGAGAAGATCGCTACAGGCCACGGTTGCTCTTTATTGCAGCACCGCCCATCATGCTGTATATGTTGCCAGATAGTAAATGACATATGAGAGTGATATCTCTCTCCTCACAGGCTTCTGGAACATCAGCTTAACTACCCACAGAGATTTAACCCACAGAATCAGTTTTGGGTGGGGCCAAGCTTGTCTGTTTTCATACATATAAGATGAAAACTTCAAACTGATGATTCAGCGCTTGAAAGAAAGGATTTTAGAAATGCTTGAGCTTGATGGGTTTGTTTTGCAAACGCAAGATGTTCTATGTGTCCTCATAGAAGATAATAATCGGCTTCCCACAATCATGGAAAACCTGGAAATAAAAGGGAATTATTTTGTTTTTTTAGATCCTCAAAAATGCATTGATGTAATAAGCTTTAAAAAGTCGTGAGAATTGTTATAGTGCAAATTAATTTAGTTCACATTTGGGATCATTAGCTTTTTAATCTAAACCCAGAAATATGTATATATTTATATAAAATGTTGTATATTATTTTATAAATTTTATTATTATATTAAATCAAACAACTGAAAAAACTCCAGCAAAAATGATGGTGGTTTGTTTTATTAGCTGGTCTAGATAGTTGATCAGCTGAACTGCAAAATGGCGAGATTGGTTTAGATTGGCTAGATCATGTTGGACAAGCGATTTAGCGATGATAGACCATCTTTGACCATCTAAAAAACAGCATTGGTATTCCATAAACAAGCTTAAACACCTTAAAGAGGATTAACCTGTTTATTCCAGCTGGAAATAATCATTGTATTTTTAAAAACCCACCCATTACAGCGTCACAGCGGTGTTGATGGGTCCAGCCCCTCACTGGAGCAGGTGTCAATGGAAAGGGTCAATAAAGAGTGGCTGCAAACAACTAACCATATGAGGAAACGTTGTTCATTTAGTTCTGTGTACACAGCCATGCTCTCCACCGCAAGTGAATTCTATTATTATAACCGTTAATTATCTGGGCCCATGCAGACCACAGCCTCTGCCTCACTAAGAACCCAGCTGTGTTTGTGTGTATTTGTTCGTGAAAGCTTGCATGTGGGTCGCTGTTGGTAGCAATGCACCCACACGAGTGGGAGTATGATGTGCTCGTGGCCAAATTTCATTTAATTTTCTTCACTCCGCATAGGGGAGACTCATAAATGCCCTTATCTTTATAGTTCAGGTGCAGACTGATAGAGATATGACGGACATAGTTCATTATTCAGATTTTTTCCCCTCACGTTTGAGTGGCGGCTGACCTTGTCGTGGATCCACAGGGAAGCGTGCCGTTGTAATGGAGTATTTGATATCTACCCCTCCGAGAACCAATACTTATACATTTATATGCAAGGAAATGAAAGAACAGCCAACGGGTCAGCAGCAAATAAGCACTTTTTACTGGTGATTGAAATGTTACTAGCCACAGTTGGGGAATATAGGTTACCTGCAAGACACTGAGCTGGAAGCGGAAGAGAAATCATCAGGCTGTGGAAGGAGTGAGAGAAGGCAGTAAATAAAAACTAGGAGGAGACGGAGCAGACTAATAGAGCGGGTGCCCTTGCCCAAGCACCAATCGCCTGGGAATTTTTACGGCTATTCGCCGTGCTGTTCTGTTCCTGACATTAACAATGTTCCTTCCTTTCTCCTGGCAAAAGGAAGCAGTTACCGCTCACCCTTTAGAGGAATAGTTCGCCCAAAAATTTAACTTTTGTCATTATACACCAAACACAAAAGGTGATTTTAATTTTTTTTATTTTTTTAATCTCAGCTCAACTATGACTTGAATTTCATTATTTTCCTGCACAAAGCTAATGAATGAAAACTTATATATGTGACATAAAAGGTACAAACCTTTTTTTATACCTTAATGATACTTTTGTGACCTTTCTGAAGCTTAAAAGCTGCAGTCCCCATTCATTGTAATTGCATACAAAAGAGAGAAACATCATTCAACATTTTCTTTGTGTTTCGTAAGAAAGAAAGTCGTACAGGTTTGGAATGACGTGATGGAGAGTTTTTGGTTTCTGGGCTTGAATGGACAGATTCTCTTCTCGTTTCCCATAAGGCTAAGCTCTGCCCTTAAGGCCTCTGTCTGTACTCGTATCTCGGGTCCAGCACTGTATGCTGGATCGTTGTCTATATGTAACGGACTGCCATATCTATTTCGCTCCCCACTGCTGAGGCTGTGAAAGCATGGAAACATGTTGCAACTGATAAAGAAATGCCTTTATCACATATGCTGATAAAGGAGAATACCAGCAGCCACGAGAATGTGATTTATCGGCCTGCATTGGACTGTCACGACGAACCACTCTTGGGCAGCCACTAGACAGCATGCTGCAGCTGCTTTTAATAAGTCGGCCGAGCGCGGTCCCTGAGGTTGACTGAGCGCAGATTCTGAGCCGAGGTGAGGTCACTTTATTAATGTGCAATAAACAGGTTGGTAGAAGAGAGACGAGAGATTTATGCATGAGGACCTCTCTCCATTAACACTAAATCAGGTGCTGTTATTACCCCAGTGCTAATTGAATGTGATAGCAGTTGCTCTAATGCAATCCCCCAGGTGTAATTGTCATCGGCCGTGCGTCCTCCCTCCCAGTTGGAAGCACATTTTGTTTTACTGATTAATCGAGCTCTTGGAAATCATAGCTCTAAATTTAACTAGGGATGTCAACTTCACACATTAACTGTAATTACTTTAAAAAAAAAAACTAAATAAACCTTAATCTTGCCCCCTGACTCGTATTTGAATTGTGTAATAAAAAATATATATATTAATAATCATTGCTGCTTCGATTAATAATTGAATTACATATTGCAATTCATGCATAGCAGGATATATAGGAATATATAAATATAATATTTAATAAATATAATTATACTTAAAAATTTTGTTATTATAAAATTGTTTATACATTTTGAATCAAATAAAAAATATTAAAATAAAATTGTGTGTGTGTGTTTAATGGCTTCATTTTGGTGCTTTTTGTGGTAAATATTGATGTCTGGTCAATTAAATACAATGTCATGTGGCATTTCAAAGGGATTGTAACAGTGTCCGAAGGCTCAACATCAATTGAAATTGATGGTGTTATAATAAGATGCTCTACTGTGACTGCATGTAAACAGAGCAGTGTTGCTCCCATCTGTAAGTTGGAAGGATGCTTCAGCCCAGACTTTGCAGAGAGATTTGAAAAAAGTAGACAGGCGGTCGGGCAGCTGAGGCTGATCCCATTGAGCGATGGTGTGAATCTGTAGCCTGAACCTCTCCGTTGACGTCACACTTCCTTTTCAGCAGATGAGTCCTGCACCAACTGCTCGTTTGGCGCAATCTGCGATTCTCAGACTGGCCGGTGCGTGTGCCCCAAAGGGTGTTTGGAAACACGGCAGCCCGTGTGCGGCAGCGACGGGGTGACATACGACAACGAGTGCAAGCTGAACGTGAAAGCCTGCACTAAGCAGCTGGATCTCAGAGTGGTGGCCCATGGAGAATGCAGTGAGTACATAAAAATGCCAATCAGTTCATCCATCACCTTCATACATGTTCACTCATCAGTCTGCGTTTGCTGCAAAACAAAATCATTTTCTCTAGTATTTTTGTTCCAGTTTATTCCAGTAAAATATCCTTAAAACAAGATAAACGTACTGAATTTTCAAACTTGTGTTAGATTTCTGAGAATGTATATTGTTTGTTTACGCATAAATCACATATTTTAGATTTATGCTTTAAGCAAGAAAAACAATTAGCGTAAGAAAAACTTAATTCAAAATATGTTCTTTGGAAAAAATCTTGTGATTTTTTTCTTTTAAAGGTAAATTATGTTGTTTTAAATTGTTTGATTATGTTTTACTGGGAAACAAGACAAAATACTTATTAAGAAAATGTTTTGCTGTGCAGTTTTCTTGTCAAAACACAAGAAACTGTTTTAGCACTCTTTCCAAATCATGTTATGCATGATACATGATTTTACGTGGGTTTTACATAGCAGAATCCCATGTGAATGCATTTAAATTTTCCAAGAGGAGGTTTATTGCGGGTGTGAACACATTTCTTGTGTCTCTTTGTGTCTCAACTATCTGTCCTGTGATTTGTGTGTGTGTGCGTGTGTGTGTGATCAGAAACTTGTGGCAGCACTGTTTGTAGCTGGGGAGCGCGGTGCGTGCAGAACAAGTGTGAGTGTCAGCAATGCACGGGTCAGCCAGTAAAACCCGTGTGTGGCAGCGACGGCACCACCTACAACAACGATTGTGAGCTACGTCTGGCAGTCTGCAAGAAACAGAGGAAGATTGAGTTGGCCAAACCTGGCGCCTGTGATGAAGGTGAGTTCATGTGTTTATGTCTGTGATAAGATAGCTGAACTCCCTGTTATTTGTTGATTTTCAATGTTGTACTGAGAACTAGCCGGGTTAATGCATTCACTCCAAACAGTTTATTGCGGCCAATTTAACTTCCTTGCATCAACTGCACTTAGTGACCCATCATATGTGAAGCATGAAATGCAGGCATCAGTATGCTCCTTGTGTTCTCTGTGTTTTCACTCCAGGTCCCTTTTTCTTCTTACAGTATCAGTGTTTGATAAACTGCTTTGAAAGTATATTAATAACCCATGTTTTATATATATATATAAAACACGTTATTGAACACACTGATCTAAAGACAGACAGTCACACACCTTTGTGCCATTCCTGAAACATAGTATATACCTGTCATTTCCAAGGTGTTTGATTTTTTTTTCCCATTTTACCATGTTCATGTACAGAGACTCATGTGAATATTTAAGTCAGCAGGACTCATCAGTGGCATCTGGTCCCTGTAAAAAAAAAAAAAAAAAACGAAACCACTGTGAACATGTTGATATCTAGAGAAACTATAGGGCTGCACGATTTTGGAAATACATTTTAGATTTTTCTGGTTAAAATCGCGATTTAAAATTTACAAAAAATATATATAATGAACACCAGGTTTGTTGGGCCTTGTAGGCATATACTTGTAGGGCTGCATAAAATAATAATAGCAATAGCCTGTAGCAGACGGCCTATAAATGGTTAAAAAGGAACACTTCAGTAGGCTACACTACAGTAGAGAAATATATGTCATATCATATGTTACTTCGAATGTTTCCATTCCTTATGACGTTATCAAATGAGATTGGAGTAAAAACATAAAGCCTAATGTTTGACGCGTTTTGCTGACTCAAACTCACAGCGCCTGCAGAGAACATTTACTGTAGCGATCAAGCCGCTCCAAACTATGAAACATTATTGTTACCACATTATACATATCTACTTTTGAGCAGATATCCACAAACACGGTATTTAACAGTAAACACTGGTCTAAACATTCTAATATTCACCATATTAGTGTAAACACTCATACTAGCCTACTTTTATTTCATGCTGTGTTTTATTATCGAACATAAAAACATCATCGTGTCGTGCATGTATATAAATTTAGCATTGAAAGGTTGCCTACCTGTCTATAGTTCATATTTCAACATGTTTCTGTCTATATATATATATATATACACATACATTTTAGTCTGGCACCAGTTTAACTAGTAGCTACAATATGAAGTTTATGCAACAATAACATGCTTACTATTATGAGTGGAAATGTCTTACCTTAAAAATCTATCTCATCTTCAAATCACGTTCTTCTAATTCTTCTGAGGTAAATGCAAGGTAAACAGCACAGCACAAACTCGATATAAACTTTTGAACAGGAGTGTATATAGACAGTAACTTACATAATGTTTCATTGTCAACATAATTACTCCATTTTCTGCTAAATTGACCAAAAAAATAAACTATTAATGCTAAAAAAGAATGTTAAATAATGTAAAATATTGCACACAAAAAGAAGCAAAAACAAAGGTTGTCACTTCTGAACCCCTTCACTTCTACTTTTAACATGTTACATGACTATTCATTGGAAAATTAGTTTTTTACTGGAAAGCTTCTTTGTTTGATCTACTGTCACACTACTGAAAATGTCGTCATGGTATAGTATGTGTCGTTACTTCTATTTTAATTTTATTTAGATACTATAATATACCCCAACACTTCTCTGTATAGCCGTGATGTAATATCTCACTTATGTCACTCCCGGAAGGCTGTTCAGCAGTAAAAAACACATGTTGTTTTCCCCTCTAAGTCTCACCAGACCTTTCTTTCCAGTTCTGTAAGCTGTGGAGGAGTTGCTGTTAAAGGCTGCAGGGATCTGGGTCTGGTCAATAGATCCTAACCAGAAGCCAGTGACACCTGCTTTGTCAGGTTATTCTCTACACTAGTGATGCGATACAGCAGCGCCTGGCAGGTCTTTGTATGTAGAAGATTAGTGAATGTGGTATTAGCTTGATGAAAACAGAGCTGTTTTGTCTATCTTACATTTAGCTTTCAAACACCTTGCTTCATTTGTGTGATGGTTGGTATGATTTTGCGGTTGTGGGCATAAAATATAGTGTCAAAGGAAAACATTTTCTTAAAGGGGCCAAAGGGGCTGTTTATTTACACAGAGATGGTTTATTCATTTGTTTAGACCTGGCTTCAATACTCATGTTCATTAGTCATAAGAAAAAAATGGCAGTGTTCTTTCACTCTTTTATTTGAGGTAATGAAAAATGACAGTGTTCCCTGCGTCTGGCCGTAGCAGTGAATTTATCACCTGTTTAATTTCACACTCTGCTAGTCTGAAGTCAGCCTCATTGTAGACACAGACAAAGCGATATGAGGGAGCCGAGCATCACCTTGGGGCCGCGGCCCGCTTTTAATTGAATATGCGTTTACTAAATAGGATTATGCATTGGAAATAGCAACATAATAGCGTATAAAGCATCGGTACAGGCTCTGGATCACCCACAGGAAGAGAGTTTGGGAGAGGGCAAACCAGGAGAGAGTGTGCAGTCATCCATTACACACAAGAATCTTCTCATAAAGAAACTTCTGCAGGCTGTCAGGATGCCCTATTGCTCTTTATGTTGGATCACAGTTACAGCATCACAGTTACTCTAAGCCTACTGTCCAGGTTTTTTGGTAATGCCCATCTACAGGGAGACAAATCACAAGTAAACAGAAAACAGCCAACTAGTGCTGGGATTTATATCTTAAAAATGTATTTTTTGTATCTTTATTGAATGTTTTGTATTTTAGCCATTGTAGCCAACTGAATTTATTCTACAATACAATACATATCTAGTAAATATATCTACATATGAATAAAATATTTTTTCACACTATTTTGCACAAAATGAACACAAGAAAGATTATTTAATTTTTTTTCTTTATATTTTCCCAAATAAAAATAAATAGTGATAAACAGCAATATTTACCTACATATATTGCAAAATAAAACATTAATATGCGAGAGATTTGCATGAACAATTAAATCGAATACTCATTGAAACAGTTTGAGCTCATTGACTTAAATTAATCAAAATTACCAGTTCTTCAGTATTGCCATTTTTAATACTGACATTTAAATCTGAAGATACTCTGTCTTAAAGGCATAGTTCCCTCACAAATTAAAATATTGTCACCATTTACTCACCCTTATGTTCTTCCAAACCTGTATGACTTACTTTCTTCTGTGGCACGCAAAAGACGATATCTTGAGGAATGAAATACTTTTTTTGTCCATATAATGAATGTCAGTGGGGTCCGAAATAACATTAGACACCATTGGCTTTCATATGGATGGACAAAAGCATTTTCCAAAAAGAAAAGCCTGTTTAAAAATGTACACTTTTTTGATGCATTTAATTTGTCACTAAAGTCATTGGGGATATATTACAATACTGTATAATATGAGTCATAATTGTGTGTGTGTGTGTTACAAACCCATAGTTTGAGATACAGAGGTCAACAACATGTGATGAATGTGAATGTTGACTCTCGAGGGGAGAAATGAAAAAAGAGACTGAGGAAGAGAGAGGTTGAGGAGGTTTGTGTGTGTGTGTGTGTGTGTGTGTGCGCCAAAGTGAAGTGTGACATTTAGAAGGTCTCTGTGTGTGTTTTCATGGGAGTTATGCATTCACAGTAAGGCATCCCAGCCACCTGCAACAAACTAGCAGTTAAGTCTGAAGGTCACTGTCCTCGCCGCTCTCCTGCCTGACATTTTTTTCTCCCCATTCTCCCGTATCTCTCTCCCCTTTCCCCATCATCCATCTCCTCATCGGCCAGAAAAACCTTTCACCTCTTGATGGTACCATCTGCTTTTTTTTCTACTAGAGTTATTCTGTGTCTGTTTACCCACTTTGCTTTCACTCTAGCTCTCCGTCTTAATGGAAAACGCATGGCTAAATGGACCCCATAAGTACTTGATTGAGTTAAAGAGACGGAAAAGAGCTTTGAGGACAGTTGATGTGTACATCTTGTTGTTCGCTAATTGAAAGGTTTGCATGCGGCGCGGTGACATCAAAGGACTGAAACTAATTAGCACCTCCTCCCTCACTAGCATCCACTCACTCCACTAGGTTTATTTATTCACCTTTTTACTTTGCATTTTTTTCCCTGCTACTAACGCACAACAGAACCGGGAATCTAAATGCTTTCATCTAATGCTTAGCTTGCACAATTGGGCTTAGGTCGCCCAGAGAGCCTCGTATATGGAAATGATTGCCGCTGCTGCTCTGTGGTCAGGCTTATCAGAGTCAGAGTTTAGGAACCTTCATTTAAGCGTATTATTTACAGTATCGCTGATGAGAGCGTGCATCGAATCGGTAATGGGTCGTTGCAGTGCTAAACTGCTTTGTGCTACTGTAAACGACTGGAATCGCTCTTGCTATCAGGTCTGTTTCATACTGCACACGTAAGCAGCACATTTATTTACATGCTCAAATTACCGTTTATAGTATTCACACTGCGTGTGTAAGAAGCACAGTGCTGTGTATCAGAAATGCAGCTGTGAGAAGTTGTGTTTTTTTAGCTTTTTTTTCTGTTCTTGACTTGAAAAACACTGAAAATTTGCTTTAAACCTATTTATGAAAAGTCTTTTATTACCAATAATGAAGCAACATAACAATGATGCAATACTGTTTGATTTATTTTCTTTAAAAGAAAAGAAATCAGCAAGGATGCTTTAAATTGATTAAAAGTGACGTTTTTCATTTTTTTAAATAAATTCTGTTCTTTTGAACTTTCTATCCATTCCACCAAAAATATTAACTCTTTCCTCGCCATTGACTCAATTTTCTGTAATTTATGAGACAACTCTTCCCCGTCATTGGCAGAATTTTCCAAGTGGTACTCACTGACGACCAGCTCCTCCTCTCTGGAGCTCCTATGGGGTGGAGGGATAGAGTTGTGGGTAGGGTTGGGGTAGAGTTAGGGTGTGGTTGGATATTCTTGCTCCACCCATTAGGCCCAAATTACATTTGCTCCTCCTCACTTGAGCTCTAGCGAGGAGGAGCTACACGTAAGCTCCACCCATTTGCTCTGCAGAGAGCAGTTTCTCGAATTTTCTGGCTTTCTGTGTTTTCAGTGTTATACAGTTGGAGGCCCTATAACACATCTTCTGAAAGAGTACTGAATCTTCTGATCAAACAAGCGATAGCATGTGTAAGCAGATGCATACATAACATTACGCGATCATCAACATTAACCAGCATATAAATCAAAACCGCCTAATGTTACTGAATGAAATGATGAGCTATAGGACTGTGAAGCTTTGGGGCTGTTGATGGACTCGATCTACTCCATCTATGTTTTGATAACCCTTCTCAATCTGATCCAGACGTAGTCTTTTGACAAAAATGCGATTTTCTCAGCTTTTTTGAGACTTACTCACATTCAAATGTTGATTTAAAAAAAAAGAATGCATGGAGCTAGAATAAAACAGGCTTTTTAGTTTTAAAGCAGAGGGCCTGTTCTTTCTTTTGGTATATTGCATGTTCAGATATTCATACAACCAAATATTCTGGGGGGGCATGAAACTTTTGAGAAAATTATCAAAAATGCTGGTCCTGGCTGGCAACTTCTTTCAAAAACGCTGGCGTGGAACAAGTTGAGCACCAAATCAGCATATTATACTGATTTCTGAAGGTTCATGTGACACTGAAGACTAGAGTAATGATGCTGAAAATTCTACTTTGTCATCACAGTAAATTACATTTTAAAATATATTCAAATAGAATATATGGTAATAATATAGTAATAATATTGTTATTATTAATAACATTATTAAGTGTATTTGGTATAAGTACGTGTAATGTAAAACAGACCTTGTGCTTCCCCTCTGCTTCAGGCAACTTGTAACGGTTTGCACTGTTTGCTGTGCCATAATAATAGACAATTGGTGGCTAAAAAAAAAAAGAGTAAGATTGTAATAATCATAGTCAAATGCTGCATTGTTTCCCCTTGGAGTCTCTTGGCTGATCTTAACAGGACTTTGCCCTAAGGCGTAAATTCAGCTCAGCTCACATTAAGCAAAATACCGAATCTCTTCATCACAGTGTCGGATCGCTAATGCTCTGAAGCAGAAACCTGATGTCTACACAGTGAGCGCGTTTGCTCTCTGTTTCACTGTGGCCAGGGTTTCAGGCTTGAGTGCTTTCATTGTTTCCAGGCTGAGGCTAATGAATTGAATGGCCTCCACGAGTATCGACCTTGCAAGGCTGTCAGTGTGAATTTTTGATAAGACGTATCAGTGCTGGCCAACCCCTAGCCTTTACTGTGACCAGCTCCATAATCCGTTTAAGGAGATGTTTTATGCTAAGTGGCATTTCCACCTATACACAATCGATTTTCCCATCAGGGCGCACGGGGTTGCCCTACCCAGCTTTGCATGTGAAGAAAAGAGCATGTTTAACTCGCAATGGAGACGTGTGAAAGAGCGTCCACAAGCATTTGCTTTTTTCTCATTAATCAAATCAATGTACATGCGGAATTTATGTTTGCCTTATGCAAATGATATGCAGACTTAATTGTATATAAGAGTGTTTGCAGAGAAAGCCTCCAAATGAAGCCAAATCAAAGACATCACATTATTGTACCAGACACTTGTTAAATACAAATATATTATATACATCATATATTTTTATCAATATATTTTAGGCTTTGCTACAAATGCTAAAAGTTTTTTGCGTCAAGCACGCCGTCGGGAACTGAAGCAAGTTTGACTAAAATACACTCTTTATTAGAGCTGCTCTGCAAAAAAGAGGGGTGCTTTATATCGTCAGCTTTGTTGACTAATGAACTTTAATTCTAATTAAATAGGCTAGATAAGAGTGTGTTTAATGAGGCGACTCATCTGAAGAAAAACCCTGACGATTTCCTCACAATAATCCCCAAAGTTTGGATCCTGGAGAGACTCGAGATTTATCCGTTGGGGTTTCACACAGAGAAACTAACCCTGAACTCGCACCGAGGCTAATTGCACCCAGTATAATGTAGTGTGATCACTGACGCCACGCATGATGGCCGTGAAACACCCGTTCACATTGATTTCCTGTGCTAGATAACAGATTGTCAGTTATTTCACTTCTAATCGAAATGTGAGGGACACTTTGCTGGTGGCTCACTTCTCATTTAATTTATTTTGTTAGTTGCAGGGTAATTCCATAGCTGGTGGTCATTATCTTGTACTTCCAGCAGTGCCTTTGCTTCAATCTTCACTTCCACGTGAAGAAAATCTCAATATTTGCTGCTCCATATGAGCTGAATGTCTAAATACTTTGCCATGCACTGTCCATTAATTCTTGGCAGTCAAAGTTAAAACAAGATGCTTGAGTACCTGGGAATATTTTTTTATTTTATTAGAAGACAATGTGCGGCAAACTGATATGCAAATATGTGTTTGCATGAGTTCCCCAGTGTCTGCGTGTCTTATTTGTCTTTGCTCTATGTGACTTCTAAAGTACTTACCCACTATTATGCTCAGATCCCAGGAATTGTGTCATATTGCTTGTTTATCTCTCTGAAATCAGTGTTAGTGATTTTATTAGTTCTTTTATACAGTGTAAATTGAGGTGTGTGCGTTGTTGCTCTTTGTGTGGACAAAGCTACATTTTGGGGAACTCCCTCGTGGTTCTTATGAGGAAAACAGCTGTATGTTTGTAAGGAAGCACGATGTATCGGTTCCATATAATTTACTTTTAGATTACCTTTGCCATCATGTAACGTCAAAAGTTAATTTTTAAAAAGAAAAAAAAACTACTTAAGTTCATTTTTAAAAAGACTGATAATAAATTACATTGCGAAATGTAATCATTAGCAGGTCTGATAAATAATTAATAAAGGTATTTACGGGAGTGACAAACTAATTTTATAACCAACCTCACACCAGTAAATTTTCAGGACCCACATCCGCATTCTTGGAAAACCCACACTTTGTGAATTGAACCGGACCGGACAACTAGTTTTCTATCATGTCATACAGCGTGTCTACCTTGTGTTGCGGGATTTAATTTGTGGTTTCGGTAACTTACTTTGACAGAGAAATGAGCTGTGTGTCATCTGAAGGGTTTAGATCACATCACTGTTCTACACCGGAGCTGTTCCCGTCAATTTTGTGTTCTACGCACGACTCAAATAATCCGCTCTCCACCCAGGTATAAAAGCTGTTGACGGTTAATGGAGATTTGGACTCGTCATATCAAAAGTGATAAGGATTGGTCCCTGTCAACATGGTTACTTGTTTGAGAATACGGGCTTGACTCCCGTTGCACGGTCATACAGACAGTATTCTAGTAAGTTTCAGTTTGAACAGGACATTTCGAGACTCGTACCTGTAAGTAAATGCAGTTGTCAATCCCAAAAACTGACAGTGTGACCGTAGCCTATGTGTGTGTTCCAACAGACTGCGGATCAGGAGGCTCAGGCTCAGGATCTGAGACCTGCGAGCAGGATCGTTGTAAACGATATGGCGGATGGTGGGATGAAGACACGGAGGACGAGCGCTGCATATGTGACTACACCTGTCAAACTGTGCCTCACATCACGGTATGTCCATTCACAATTGACAAGCAATCGAAGAGAGGGCCACCCATACATTGCCCAAGCATTTGACTAGTTGAAACGTGTGCTAAATCTTGTTGAATCCATTAATCGTGCCACGTTAACCTCTCCGTGAACATTTGCAGGTGTGTGGCTCAGATGGGAACACGTACACCAGCGATTGTGAGCTGAAGAAATCCAGGTGCGAGAAGCAAATGGACCTGCTGCTCCAGAGTCAAGGCCCCTGTCCAGGTGAGAGACCACCTTTCTTTTCCTCTAATATTTTTGTTTTCCTCAGGATCTGAAGAATAACACTCCAGGAATTCTGACAGGACGGTTGTTATAGAGTCACTGCAGAAGAATGCAGCATATCTTTGAGCTTAGGGGGCTTGTGTAGTCCAGACCTGAGCATCTAGCACTGAGAGAGGAAGAGCATGGCTCTGTGATCAGAGCGGTGTGAGATTCCCTCAGGCTTCAAGCAGAGCTTGACTCCACTTGGGCGCACACATGCACGTGCTTTTTTCTCTGCGCTCTCTCTGACTCGCTGCACCCTCATCCTTTATCTATGGTTTTCTCAAACTCAGGGTTTTCTGCTTCAGAGCCTCACAGGCCCTCTAGCCAGATCAGTCATGCTCCTTCAGTGGTCGTGGAAAATAAATCCTTTTGGAGAACTTTCAACCGGTGCATCTGCTTCCCATTGGCTGAGCTCAGATCAATGGAAATCTCATCGGGCCTTGCATTTGATATGCACGCCGCAGTCTCTCCTCCCCCATTTTCTGACCTGTGCCTTTGAGAGCTGAAGGGTCTCCAGAGCACCTTGCTGCCTTTTGCTAATTGGAAATTAGGTTTCGGTGACCTCTAGACAACCTTGCTCTGAGTCTCCTTGCAGTGAAGATCAGAGAATGCTTGGCTAATAGTGACGCTCAGAGGAAATAAAAGACTGAGTTGAGCTGTGCAATAAAGTTAAATGTAAAATATTTATACTTTTTGCTTTGTTCGATATATATTTCAATATTAATGTGCTTTAATTTTTTTCTGAAGAACCACCATATATACAAACACAAACCATTGAGTCATTTAGGTCATTTAAGATTCACGGACGTCAATTAATCATCTGTTTTAACACTCTCAACACTCTTAAGTTCCGAGACAAGGATTTATCTAATCTAAACTAATTAAATCACCATCAAAAGCATGCAAATATATGATAAATATTCTCCTGATTTCAGTT
The DNA here is from genome assembly GCF_029890125.1 of Rhinichthys klamathensis goyatoka. Taxonomy (NCBI): domain Eukaryota; kingdom Metazoa; phylum Chordata; class Actinopteri; order Cypriniformes; family Leuciscidae; genus Rhinichthys; species Rhinichthys klamathensis. The sequence goes on along the minus strand of NW_026606789.1, from coordinate 1,724,492 downwards.
TAGTGTGGAGAAACAAACAATGAATTTTTTTGTAAAATATTGGTTCTCACAGTTTGTTGATTTTAATAAAAAATAAGCTTAGCGGAACTGTCTTTTTTTTAGAAGAACCTTGTTGTTTCAGGAAGGATTGGGTTGTAGAACAAACCAGTGTAGAGGGAGGATGGTGAAGAATCGCAGTGAGACGAGAAGAAAGGATCAAATTAAATGCACCTTTGTCATAATGGACTCAGTGTGGAGAGGAGAAGTTTAATGAGGTGTGGACAAAACCCATCTCTGAAGCCACAAAATGACACATCACTATTATGCCCCAGGACATGTGTGCTCACGCCAACGGCTTCCTGATTTACGACAGCCCAGTCCTGTACTTGAAACCACAAACCTGCCACCTCACAGCCATTCAGCTCAATGGCCTAGAGAAGAAACGCTTGAAAAGAACAAGTGTGGAGAGACTGAGAGAAAAAATGACAACACAGATAAGACAAATAGGCACCTGCCATCTGCCTCTGGCACAGCGTTATAGTTAAACACCGCAACAAACTTCCCACGTATGTGAGCAGTGAACACTGGAATAGTGTAATTAGGTTAAAGCGAAAGTGGACTGACATCAGCTCGTCCTGATTTGCACTCCTGTGCATTTGCGTCCATAAATGCAGAGTCCATAAATCTTTGTTTGACACAGGACGGCGTAGGTGTAAACGGCACTATCTGAGATGAGAACAAATGGAGACAACAGGCCCCTGAGAATGTGTCAAATGTCACCCACCAGACATTCGACGAGAGGTCTATTGTTTGTTTTCACGGCTGGTAATAGCATCATTTTTTCCTGATTTTGAATTGGTGTCAGGAATTGTAAATAGAATTGTTATCTGGCAGCCAGTTGCAGGCTCTTCCACCCCTGCTCCTTAAGCGATTCTTATTGTGTTGTACTAAATTGCATTTCAGCTTGGATTGTTTAGTTTAATTTGTCTTAAGAACGCTGTGGATCTCAATATGTCTCTCTCTCTGCCCCACCCACCCCTGTTTGCACTGTATCTTCTCTCTAGATATCATATCAGCTCCTCCAGAGCTCGTTTCCTCCCAGCACTGTAGCGAAACTGTTTACGGATGTTGTCAAGACAACAAGACCGCTGCCCTGGGTGTTGGACTGGCTGGGTGTCCTAGTATGTATAACTGTCATGAACCATTAACTAACTACCTTGTTCAGTGCCATCCAGCTGAGTTAGTCATAATAGGCCAAACAAATTGTGTTTTTTTTTTTGTTTTTTTAAGAAATTAATGTTTATTCAGTTTGGATACATTAAACTGATAAAACAATTTTGAGTAAAGACATTTTTTAATATTTCAAAAGATTTCTATTTCAAATAAATGTTGTTGTTTTTTTCTATTTATCAAAAATCCTGGAAAAAAATGCATCCCAGTTTCCACAAAAAGCAACACAACAGTTTTCAATATTAATAATAATAAGAAATGTTTCTTTAGAAGCAAATCAGCATATTAATATAATTTCTGAAGGATCATGTGACTCTGAAGACTAGAATAATTGCTCCTGAACATTCAGCTTTGCCATCACAGAAATACAAATAACTTTTAAAATATATTACAATATAAAACGGTTAATCTAAATTGTAATATTATTTCACAATATTACTGTTTTTACTGTATTTTTTTATCAAATAAATAAAGCCTTGATGAGCATAATATACTTCTTTCAAAAGCATTAAACAATTGTACTGATCACAAACTTTTGAACAGAAGTGTTTGTTGATGCACATCAATGTTATTTTTAATATTTACATAAATATATTCATACTCATATTCCCATTCACGTATTCATATTAATAGTGCCATTGAAAGTATGTCCTACATGCCTAGTGTTTGTAGAAGTCTGAAACACTGTATCCTGACAAGACGCAAAAACCATCAAACGTTGCAGCGTAGGAGTGATATAAAGTTGGGAGAGGGCATGTTATAGGCTCATGAATATTAATTATATGATGTAACGTTTGTCCAACAGTTGCTGAAGCAAAAGAGTGTGCACTATAGCTATATTAGAAATGAAGTGTTTGTTCCCTTCATCCACTGCCAATGCAACCGGTTGATCCTGACATTTTATATGGCTTGCTAGCAATTTTTTTCTTCACAGTATGGCCAATCAAAATTAAATTAATCTTAATAATAAAGATTAAAAAACAAGTGTTTCTTTATCCAAAAAGTGAGTGGACAGACTTTTAAGAGTTGGGAGACCTTGGGATGCACCAATATTAGTTATTCTGCTCAATTCCAACCAATTACTTTCGTATTATGGCCAATAACAGGCCAATAATATTATGGACTAATAGTCCCCGCCCACAGTCTAATCTCATTAGTCCAAAATCTCTCTTCCACTGTGTATTAAACATTTAATATGTTTGTGATTGTGTTGCATGCCGTTTCTTTTGTCGCATCAATTGTGTACCTCTAAAAAGCACTTCTTCTTCTTTAGGTGTGTGTCAGTGTAATCATTACGGCTCATACGGAGGCACCTGTGACCCCTCCACCGGCCAGTGCTCCTGTAAACCCGGCGTCGGGGGACTCAAGTGCGACCGCTGCGAGCCTGGATTCTGGAACTTCCGAGGCATCGTTACAGAGAACATGAGCGGCTGCACACGTAAGCGCCCCTCTCTTCTTCCGTTCCTGGAGATTTGCTTTCAGGGCATTTTCTGTTAAATGTGCTAAATGTTCCTTTCTAATCCAAAATCCGAAGTGACAACCTACTCGTTTAACGTGCAGTATCCTTCCGGCCTCAAATGCGATTTCTGTCAAAACAAGCATTTCGAGTTAAGCCTCCGAGCCACCGCTGGTAATGGGAATCTTGTGAGAGTGCAACATGGCTTGACCTATAAGTTCTGCCTACAGACCAATAACGCCACTCTGACGCACGTATATGTGTGTTTGTACAGCGCTACAAAACCGAGGATAGAAAAACAAGGATGACTGAAACAGTTTGTGCTCTGTCCCAGGGGTCCTCGGAGCATTAGCACATTCTGTAGCCACGTTCGCTCTCACCCCAGGGTTTCTTGACCCTGTTTTGAACTCCACCAGACTGCGGTCATTGACACAGAGCGAGCGCTTTGCTGTAGCTGTGGGGTCACAGATTGGAGCAGCTTCAGATTGCCTGCATGCATTTGGTGGATGTGTGGATGTTTTTGTCAGAGTGAAATTGAAGAGAAAGAGACAAGGAATCTAATCAAAACTGTTCAAGCAGATAAGGCTGACAGCCCCCTCTCTCTTCTCTCTCTCTCTCTCTCTCTCTCTCTCTCTCTCTCTCTCTCTCTCTCTCTCTCTCTCTCTCTCTCTCTCTCTCTCTCTCTCTCTCTCTCTCTCTCTCTCTCTCTCTCTCTCTCTCTCTTTCTCTCTCTCTCTCTCAGCGTGTAACTGTGATGGAGTGGGCTCGGTTCGTGACGACTGTGAGCAGATGTCAGGGCTGTGCTCATGTAAGCCCGGAGTTAAGGGCATGAAATGCAACGTGTGCCCCGACGGCAGCAAGATGGGAGCCAACGGCTGTGACAAAGGTAACGCCGGGATTTTAATTAGCACAAACCTTAGATAATCTCTCCACGATTGCACTTCAGATGCAGCTAGTTTATGATTTTAGGAATTATAATTAGGTCTTAGAATTTTCACAATGTTGGGTACAAGTAGAAATAACTCAAATTAATTAATAGCCTAAAAGTTCTCTGACAAAAAAGGCTTTCAGTGTCATGTTGGAACCATGGCATTGTGGAAAGTTCTCAATGGGACGTGGGTTCGAATCCGGCAGTATGCATCAGATGAGGTACCATCTGAGGTATTAACAAAATATCTGTACCAAATTGATTATCGTTCTAAATTGGTGCTTTATTATTATTATTAAAAAAAAATTGTTTTAATATATATACTGTACATAAGGCAATTTTGGATGATTACATGCCCAGTTTCTCATATTTTTTCACATTTAGATTACCTTTATCATGATAATACAATATGTAACTAATCAAATATTTATCAAAACCATAATATTTAGCGTATCTGAAAATAAATATCCATTTCAAAATATGACACAATATTTTAATACCTTATTTGTAGATCTAATAATAAGATATATATTTTATTATATTTTAATAGTTATTTTAGTATCCACAGCTGAGGCTACACTATCACATACAATAAAAGTAAAAAAAAAAAAAGTAAAAAAAAATAATTTACAAATAATGCTCCACTTAATACAAAATATTCTGGAATCTTTAGCAAATGACTGTAAAACTATATGTTTTCATTTGTCCTACATTCGACTATATGCTATAATCAGAATAAATCGTTGAAAAGTTGAAATCGGTTCAAAGTTGAATCTTCAAATGCGCAGCAGGGGTGACAGTGAAATGCTATCCTGATGTGACCCCCAGTGTTGGCTTGGTGAGTAATTTGGAGTCACCCTCAGCTATTGACAGGAAGTGAAGAGCTTAATGAACTCAACAATCCCAGCATAGCAGTGCTCATGCAGCGTTCCTGCCAGATAAAAGCTACCACATGAAAGTGCAGAAGAGGAATCCAGTCAATGCTGCTGGCCAGGCAGTGCAGCCCAGCGCTCTGATGTCAGAGTAAAGAGTAGACTTCTGTGGCAGGGAAAGGTCCCAGCTCTGCTGCTGATGCAAGTCCGTCTTTCTGATGAATTTATGTGGTGGAGGTCGTAGGGTTTGTATCAGAAGTGGATTAACAAGAAGCCCACACTGAAATGTCCAGCATTTATTGTGTTTTGGGATGCTGGACTGCTTAAAGACCCCAGTTTGGTTTCTGTACCCTTAAAAGTTCAAAAGATCCCTTTTTGTTTTAGTATTAAATATAGGTTATGTGTTAACCAGAGGCCAAACTATTCCACAGGACCTCAGGCACCCAAGTCCTGTGATGAGCTTGTGTGCCACTTTGGGGCATCATGTGTGGAGGTGAAAGGACAGGCTCACTGTGAGTGCCCATCGCCAGATTGTGACGAGAAGAATAAGACCAAGGTGAGGTGGCATAGGTCACAGATCCACCTTAAACTCTACAACTACTATCTAATGATGAAGATTTCTTCCCTAATAATGGACATGGACATGTTTGTGGACAGGTATGTGGTTCTGATGGAGTCACCTATGCAGACCGGTGCCAGCTGAGGACCATTGCGTGCCGACAAGATAAGGAGATCACTGTGCAGCATTTAGGCCAGTGCAAAGGTGAGATTAGCCTCTTGTACTCAATTTTGTTGTGTATGTTTTGCATTATTGCATACAAACGTCAAAGAAAGTATGAATGATAAATTTAGAAGGTCAATGGCTCACAAAGTCAGTTAAAGACCTCATGATTCCTTTTACTGAGAATTTTTTTTTTCTTTAATCATTGTCATGGTCTATTTTTCAGTAGAATATATTAATATCCATAAACCAAGACAAATACTTAACAGAAAATACATAGAATTTTTTTTTCAGGGAATGCATTTTTGTATTTTTTATTATTATTGTATTGTATTTCTAAATTTAGTCAGAATGATTTTTATTGCATTTTTAACACAATTCTGTGAGGCAACAAGAAAAAAGTTTAAAAAACAATAATAAAATAAAATTCACAAAATATTCTCTGAAAAAAAAGACATATTACACAATATTGCTTTAAAATCTTGTTTTAGGGATGTTTAGGTGTTTTAACTGGAAATAAATAGAACAATTCTGATAAAGGAAATGAAGTTTTGCAGGGTTTGCTGGGGAAAACTGCCTGGCCCATAGGTAGGAAGGGGGTCACTAAGTCTGCAGGTGTGTGTGTGGGGTGGGTCTGGGGGGGTTCGATGTGGATGGTGGATGTTCAAGGGGACAGGAAAGCTGCCTGACAGATGCTCCCCTGCAGATAGAGCCGTGCTGCTTGGCTTCAGGCTGGAGTCTTTGAATCCCCTGGAACTGGGCGACATTTGAGCTGTTTGATTTGCATCACCCCTGTGTGGATTAGGGGGAGTTAACTGCACAGCCTGAGCGAAGCACCTGCAATCCGGCTGCTGATGCGTCAGGAGACCTGTTTTGGGTAGAGCAAGCTGTGTAAAGAGTAAGGCATCTCTCCCTTTCTCTCTTATATCGTTGATCGGTTGCTCTGTACATGCGTGGGCACAGGGACCTGGTTGAAGGCCAAGGTTAAGACTTTCATGTCGGCTGTATGTAAGAAGCACTATGCCAGCTCACGTCAGAAGGCATTCCTCCGCAGAGAGCTGCTCCGAGATGGGCATGGCTCATGGTGGACACTGCCAGCTGCCGATTCTTGGATCAGGGCCAATGGCAGGTGCCAGACATTTTCAACAGCAGCCCATGCAGCCACTCTGTCAGACCTGTTAATGCCACATAAGAGATTCGGTTTCATTGTCAACTGCTGCAGCTTGATCTAACACGACTATACGTTCCATTGTTTCTCATAGCTATAACCAGGTCCATATGGATTCTCTGTCAACTCATTCAAAATTTCAGAACATCGTTCATTCCTTGCCTTCAACATAAAATCATTTTCAACCCCATTTACTTTTGTAATGCGCATTCTTCATTGTTGTTATTGTGAATAATTCATTAGTGCATGTTATTTCAGAGGGAAAAAATTCCTTAATTATTTTTAATTACAATTCGAAATTACTCTACCTCTGAAATGTCCTTCCTTTTCTGCTAATGTCACTAAGGTTATTTGGTAATATTAACCAATTCTCCAAATAGCTATAGCTATTTTGTTTAGAGATTGTTGTAGAAAAACTCAGTCTATCTCAATTCTGGCATGTAACACTCATTTGTCACTAGTTAAGCTAATTTATATTTGGCCATTTTGATGTGGCAGTATATGGCCATTTTTTGGTACTGATTTACTATAATTTGAATTGTATTATATTTCATAAAAATATTAATTTTACAAAAGCTTACAAATTTTACAAATTCTAAGTTTACAAATCTATGCACTTATTTGCATTGTCATTTGAATTTTCATTTTTGCAAATTTATTGGCTAATGATAACAAATGAGTACATAATTTGAGTACATTTTTTATCATTATTATATTCATTAAAAAACATATCGGTCAACCTCTAATTGTCACCATCCAATCTGTTCTTGTTCAACAGCAATTGAGGTTGACTGAATAGTTATTTGATTATGCTTTCAGCTCACATTTGGCAGATTAAATCTGGGCCTGGTTATGACACAACACACAACAAACTGATGTTTAGAGATCACGATTGAACCATGATCCCTGTAGTCATTAACCAGAGCACCTCTCTGTCTTGCTCTGTTTTTTGGCGTTACCTGCCTGTATGACAAGAATCCAGCTGCTATTCTGTGTGTATTCAGGGATCTGGGAGGAAGTAAAGAGCGGCTTAGGTTGGATCTTCACCAGCCTAGGGCGGAACTGGCAACAGCAGCGCTATTTAATAATTTCTTCTCCGACTTGTGGGGTAAAACAGGCCCGGGCTGCAGACTGCTCGGCAGCCCTGAGGTGGAGGGGTTAGATCACAAGCTCATTTCACGTGTGACTGGATGTGAATTAGCCGAAAGCCTGCCTTTCTCTCTATATTTCTCCCGCTGATCTCTTTGACGCTTACCCATCATCAACTCTTCTTGATGACAAACGGTGCTATGAAATGCCACACGGAGTTACTCCTAATGTTGCCATAGCAGGCAGCAGATGAGGCAATCAGTGGCACATCTTGGTACATGACGTAGGGTGTTCAGGGTCTGGAATGGCTGAGAAACTTTTGGCTCATCAAGAGTCCATGTCTTGGCAGTTCCCTGCACTCACATATGGTGTCATCACCTGTACATTTGCTGTAAATTGGCAGCCTACACATTAGCATATGGGACGGTCGGCTCTCGGCGGAGATGTTAGTTTTGGTTATCGTTTTTGTTCTAAACAACATTTTCCAGGTTCAAACCCAGTTTATCTCTCTGTCAGACCACAGAAAAGAATTTCAAACCATCCCTCAATGTGTAAAAATAAACTTAAAATGTAAATCCATGGGGCAAGGCATTACAACAAGACTGACATTAAAATACACAGTTTCGAAGGTCTGCTGAGATAAAAGTGCGTACTAACCTTGTCTGGTAAAGGCGGTAAACCCTGCTATTACTATTAGGTACTATTTACAGAGTGAAAAATCCTCCCACAAGAATTATGTCGTATAACCTGGAGTTTATCCGCCTACTACAACAGTAGTACCACTGCTATAAGGACGTTTAAACTCACATTTTGTATATAAGAATTTATCTGTTTTAATAAAAAGATGGCATGAGCATTAGTGTAAATTACCGTGATGTACCCTGATTTGATATTTTGTATTGGTTAGCCCCACCCCTCGTTAAATCTCATTGGTGGGAAAATCTGCTCTACAAACTGTAGTTTAACAATGTATTGATTGGTCGTTGTGTTGTGGCGCGTGATATTTCTGCTGTCAGTGTGGAGAGACTTGAGGCTGGAATCATATAGCCTGACTACGTCAGACTTCGTACTTCCGCTCTATTTCAGTTCGCTTCTGTACTCAGTCTGAGACATTGACATGTCTCTCAGTTTTCCTCCGGCCTGAAAACAGCCGGCCAATCAACGAACAGAGAGCGGGCTGAGAGCCGTGACGTAGACGCTAAGCACGCTAAGATTGTATTTTAGGTTAGGGAAATCTAAAACGACCACGGATATGGAGACACGGGATGCAATTCGCTCTGTTGTGGAGAATATTCCCGCCATTTGCAAACTGAAGCCCGAACAAGAAGAGTGTTTGTTAAACATTTTGAATGGAGGTGATGTTGTGGCCCTACTCCCGACAGGTTTTGGGAAAAGTTTAATTTATCAACTATTACCGATCGTCAGCAAGAAACTGGGCAGGCCAAAGGCCGGCAAGGCGATAGTTGTGATTGTGTCCCCATTGGTTGCACTCATGGAGGATCAGGTTAAGGAGGCAGCAAAACTCGGTCAGCCATGTTCACTCCGGTATTTCGCTCGATGGTTTCGTTTTCGCATCATACATGTGTTTACAGTGGAAGTTCGATGCGGCTGAGCTGGCGAATAACACACGTCATAACCAAACGTTATGTGATTGTCTTACGGTGCCAATCAACCACCCCCACCTTCCCCCCATAACCCAACCCCCCCCGCCCCCCCCCCCCCCCCCCCCCCCCCCGCCGAGAAAGAAACCACTTTCCAATTATGCCATTCCAGACTCTGTCTACGAAGCAAAGCGAAGTAGCAGAGTTTGGTATTACCAGGCTAGGAATCAAGACAAGACAAGAGTTATACTTGTTTTTACTAACTGAAGGATGAGTCAAAATTATTTACTGTGGTATTTGATGGCATTATATACATTGTTGATAGAGCTTAACTTGTTTCACCTTTACCCCTTTCATTTCTTAGTTTCTCTGCCTTTCTCTTTCTCTCTTCGCCTCTTTCAATTTCCGCCCAAAACACAAGTTGTATGAAAAGACAGAAAGCCATCTTAATAACAGCCTTTCAAGAGTAAGTATACGGCAATGCCAACTGAAGATGACAATGATTTTTGCGTCTCCTAATTGTTCACCCTGCTTCTCTGAAAACCAAACGGAGCGTTAAACTTGATTAAGGCGAGCTGACTGCTCCCTTTGGCAGTTGCTCTCTTTCAGCGTACGTATTTGTGTCACAAAACCCAAAGCTGGGGCGGGCGACTCAAATCCCACACCCCTGATGCTAACGCTACGCTGAGCTCCTGAATGACAGGTGCAGCCGAGTCGAAATAAGAAAACGGATGCCGTGACAAACGCCGATAGCATCGGTGCTCTCCCACACAAAGCTAGTGTATCTACACACTCGCTCCCTCTCGCCCAGGCTGTGACAGCCGGTCTGATAGAACTAGTATTTCTGTAAGGTATCGTATTTCACACCTCGTCAGCTACTCGCTGTTCAAATGTGAGATGATTAGCATGTAATTAAGAGGCTGTGCTAGCGTGTTATCAGGTTCCCGACCAAGCGCGGTTAGCCTGTACACGGGGGATCCGTTAAAGTTGAGCACAAAGCCACGGATGATTGGGCGCGTGGATGCCTCGGTCCCTATTGTGGCGAAATCTGTCTCAATTCGTCCACACCACAGTTATTATTGTCTTCGCAATCTTTAAATATGCATCTTTGATGAAGGCTCTTGCATTGGTAATGTCTTTAAGTTTGAGCTCAGCTGCTGCAGTGGAGAGATTTGCAAGTGTGTTGACAAGGCTGCAGTGGTTGGACCGTCGACGGATGCCTTCATGAAGTGAGGGCTTCCTTTGAAGCTGCAGCTAAACCCTGCTTTTCTGCCCTATTTATATCAATCATTCATCACTAGAGGCTCTGGCTGTCTGTGATTAAAGCCGCCCTACAGGAGGGCAACATCTGAATATGTATATATAATTCATATCTACAGGCACTCTCTCACACGCACAAGCACACTCTCTCGCAGATCAACCGTATTCTGCAGTCTCAAACCGAGTAGTATATAAACACTTCTGGTCAAGAGTCTGTGTAATGATCGGTTTGAGCTTGCAGAAAACCTAGTTTTTAAAAACCTCAAAGAATCACATCAAAAAGATGCAGTGCAGCAACCCGGTTCTTTTACATGTGCAGTTCATTAGTTTTGTGGGTAATTTAAAGGGATAGTGCACCCAAAAATGAAGGTTCTCTAAGGCTTGAAGAATAGCATGGCCATATAATAGTTTGTGTGTAGAAACTTACTTACCCTAATGTTGTTGCAAAACTGTATGACTTTCTTTCTTCTATGGAACATAAAGGAAGATAGTTTGAGCAATGTATCGGTGATAAAACCAACGTTTCCACAAATAATTTTACAGGTTTGGAACAACATAAGAGTGAGTAAATGACGACAGAGTTGTGGTTTTGGGTGAGCTATCTCTTTCAAGTCATTATTCACTGAAAATATTGACAGTCTACTCTAGCTCTCCTCATTGGTTTATAATACTAGAATGAATCGTTTTTTTTTTTTTTTTTCGAGTCAGATCTTTTCAATAAGTTGGTTGATTCAATTTACAGAACCGTTCTGAATTTTTCGTTTGTGACTAATCCAGATTTCACTGACCAGGAATATATTAGTCATTTAGACTATTTTATGGTGCTTTTGTGCCATTTTTGAAACTTGAAAGCTGTACTGTAGTCATTGTAAATGCATTAAAAAGAGCAACAAGGATATTAATTCATAATCTCTCCTTTTTGTTCTACAAAAGAAAGAAAGTCATACAGATTTGGAACAACATGAGGTGCGAATAAATGACAAAATGTTCATTTTTGGGTGAAATAATACTTTAAGGCTAAGCCCTTGTTGTCTGACTACAAAAGAGGCTCCTTGCAGGGGTTCAGGTGTTGGGGTGTAATGAAGCTTAAGTGATATGATTGAAACATGATGCTTTTTGTAGGCAGGAGTGGGATTATTCTTGGTGTTTCCGTGCATCTGATTTTGATATGAATCTGTGAGACATACAAAGCATTGCTCTGGAAAAGGTTCCCTTGCTGAGACCATGCTGAAGCTTTTTTTGTTGTTGTTTTAATGGCAAAGAGGAATGGGTGGGAGGGTGTAGGTAGAATTCAAAGGTGAGAAAGAAGGCTTACAGAAACATTTCCATCTATGCTTACCCATCATTCCATTCCTGCTTTCTCCCAGAATCCATTGAGCTGACGGCCAAACCCACCCCCTTCCCAACCACCCACCGCACCACCCCTCCCACCGCTCACGTCAAGATCACCAAACAGCGCCATGGCCACACCACCACCACCACCATTCTTAAGGATCTGGACCGCTTCGTGGTGGAGGCACTGCCTCCACCGAGGGTGGTCGAGGCAGAAAAGTTCTTCAGCTCTTTCACCACCCACCGCCCCACAACACCCTACAAACCACCCCGCACCTCATCCCCACCCGAGGACTCCAGCCCTTACTTTGAGGAGTCGGGCAGTGGAGAGCCCAGTGGGGACGACGAGATGGTGAGCGGAATGGAGGAGAGCGGAGAAGAGCCACTTGGTAATGCATTCACCATAATCTTTCAGTCATAAGAGGTTTAGGCATAATTGTCAAGAACAGATGACAAGAGATGATGAAATTCTCCTTTGTATGGACTGACCTTGTGTGTGAGATGACCTCTTCTCAAATTGTAATGGCATATCAATTTAACATTGCCCATTATCTCAGCGGCCATTATTTGAGAGGTTTTGACACCTGACATCCAACTGCTAAGTGAGCAATTTCATTTGGAATCACTTCGGTGAATAATTCACCAAAATGTCTGGCTTCAGTTTTTAACGCGCACTAACCTTATAAGTAAGCCACTTCTAAAGGTCATTTAGGCTGCAGTCGATGCAATGCCTGTTCCTTTCTCTCTAAACTGTTCTTGCATAGTCTGTATTGGTCAAAATTGTACATTGGCGGCCCAACACATTACAGAGGTATGATGTTAACACAGTCAAAGACTCAAGTAATCCTTAGCTGCATTCGCAAGTAGCTAGAGCTAGGGGGATTTGTAATACCAGTGGAAATTGTAATTCTAAAGAGCAGTTTTAGACCAAAATTTGTAAACACCTGTTTAGAAGTCATTGTTTTTATCCCATTTCTAAATGTGGATCTATTCATTTGGTCAACAATTCAGCACACTAGCATAGAAAATGAACAGTCATGGGCTCCAAAAGCCACTAAACTTCAATTTTGTTCTCCACTAGAGTCGCTTTTAATTATAGTTTCTTGGTTGACATACAAGTGACAAATTCTTCAATCCCTTCCCTTGTTTTTGTGCCCTTCTCCGCCATAGTACATTAAGTAGACCAGCTATTTTTATTCAGTTAACGCTAGCTCTACACACACACTGTTTAACTGCCTGAACTAGTATAAGAGAGAGCAGCAGGGCCTCAGATTTATTCTCTTGTCACTGTTGGACCGGAGCGCACTTTGACGCAGGACACATGAAGTCTGTCTGACATCGGAGTGGGAGGCATCTCTTGAGACTTTCTGATGACTTTCTGCCTCCCAGTGAACCAATAGCCTGTAAGGCTGAAGCTGTGTGGTCGCCAGCGTGCATCTCGGGGGCAGCGGCTCATAAATTTGCCTACAGATGCAATGAAACAACATCCAGGGATGCTTTCCAGCTCCATGCCAAAAGTCATTTTCCACCACTCACTATCTCGTTCACACGCTGCCTCTCTCATACTCACAGAGCCCTTGAACATCTGACAGCTTTATGGCTTGTTTGGCAAGCAGGAGATATTAACCCACAGTCCTAATCTTCAGTATGTATACTTGTAGGTGTGAGGCTGGCTCCATAGCCAAGACCATTTTAACAAGCTATTGTTAGTGTCTGCATAATGAGCATCTAAAGTAGGAATACATCAAGAAAGATATAAAAGTCATTTTTGAACCTACTCACAGATTGTTTGCTGCAAATCAAAGAGTCAACCATAGAGCCGTCTGCCTCTGTAATTATTTACACCATAATTTTCCTTCTCCACAACTTGACATGTTAATTGTGTTTGCAATCATACAAACATAGAGATATCAATTTAAACTAGAACAATCAAACACAGAAATCTGCTTGTGTGACGTCTTCATCTTTCTCTTCAGGTACAACAGTAGCAACTACCACTCTTCCCACAGCCGAGGAGCGATCCTCCTGTGACAACACACCTTTCGGGTGCTGTCCCGATGGGAAGACAGCCGCCATCAGCTCTGAGGGCACAAACTGCCCCTGTAAGTTCTCGTCAATCACTCTCTACCAAGTGTTGCCTATTTTATACTACAGATAATAGCACGTGTTCGTTTTTTAACTGTGTCACCATCTCGATGACTAAGACCGCCAACAGCGATATTCTTTTTATCCTGAAAGACTGAGAGGATGGTGAGGAGGAGGAGTTGGTAATGACAGGGGAAACTACATTTTATGAGCATATATTATCTCAGACGTTTCGAATGGATGTTGATTTTGTGTGCCCAGGGTCCAAAGTTAGCTCTTACCATGCACCAAATGCAAGTAAAAAATGTCCGTTACTCACCAGGAATTGTTATAATACATGGTTGAAATTTAATTGTATGTATATATGAAGGATCAGCCATTAAAAATGTAACGTTGGAAAATAATATTAAAAGGCTTCTACTTTAATATACAGTATTTTAAACTGTAATTCATTCCTATTATGGCAAAGCTGAATTCAGTATCACATGATCCTTCAGAAATTATTGTAATATGCTATTATTATTATCAATATTGAAAACAGCTGTGCTGCTTTATTCTTTGATGAATAGAAACTTCAAAAGAACATAGAAAGCATTTATTTGAAATATAAATATTTCGTAAAAGTCATTTTTGATCAATTTAATGTGTCCTAACTAAATAAAAGTATTATTTACTTTCTTAAGAAAAAATCATTCTAACCCCCAACTTTTGAACAGTAGTGTATATAAACAGTTCATTTTGGACCCTGAGTATGCCAGATGCATGGGAGCAGGTTCTGTGTCTGTAGCTGTAGCAAATGGATAAACCAATTCTACAGAATGTATTCTGTCTGGCATCAGACCAGATGCGTCAATATACCAGCAAACCTTTTTCTCGCACCAGCCCCATCTGTTTTATAAGAGCAGAAATTACACACAATAGAGACTAATCAATACACGACAGGCAGCCAGAAGCAGGCAGATGTTTTGTGTTCTCTGTATGGGAACACTAGGTCAAGTGCTCACGTCTCTTCTCATATCCGTCAGCTGGGTCTCGTAACTCCCCACCGTTTATTGGCGATGTGTCACAGCGGCCAGGAGCGAGGGCACTAATGTCCATTGCGTTCAGTCTCTGCTGTCAGCTCGAGCTCTCCCCATGTCTCTCAAGCACTAAGTGAAGGAGAACTCCCCCTCATATCAAGGTGTTTCACTGAAAGCTGAGAACAGCAAACAGTGCAGTCTACTCCCTGCAGCCTGAACGCGATGTAAGAGAGGTTTGCTTCCCAATCTTACGAGGGGAATTACGCCTCCCTAGTGAAAACCTAACTGTTTTACTAAGTTGATTACATCATGTTGAAATAAATCAATCTAGTTTTCCAGTACTTTAATTATACTAAATTCTTTTTCTACTAGAATCATGCTAATGTTATAATTCTCTGTGGTCCTGTATGGAGCAATTCCAAGCCTATGATTTTAACTAGGGGGCTTAGATGCCTCTACCCCACCCCTCTGCATAAAAGTTCAAATGTTAGTTAAGAATGAATTTGCATATCTAGTGTAAATTAAAATTATATAGCTCATTGTACAATAGTAAGCCATCTGGACGCTTTGTAACCAAAGATAAGGACACGTGCTAGACATGATGAGTTCATGCTAGAAATGATGGACCATAGCCATATTGTGGTGGGGAATTCAGGACTTTAATTTCAATCCACATCTAAAGCCTGATTTCTCCACATGTCTTTGCGCTCCGTGGGAAATTCCTGTCCTCAGATGTTTCCGATTTAGAATCCGATGGCAGTTTCCCTCCATCTCTCTTCACATTCAAATCTCCCCCATTTGCTCCTTTTTGAAAGTCCCATCAGATACGACGTGATGTGTGTCTGTGCAGAAAGACCCTTATCATGCCGTTTTAACCAGCTTCTGTCAGTCACCCGTTCCTGGGATTAGAAGACAATTACGGCTATCTTTCACGATAATCATACAAGTGCTTATCCCGATCCCAGCCAAGCTGGAGCCTGGCCGGCATGATTGATTTGGGCAATTTGTTCAGCTGATTACATGCTGCACAGAACCCAGCACCATGCCCGCTCCCTGCTCTCCTTCAGTCGTTTATTTATTATTTATTTCCCTCCGTCATGTAAAACCGGGCCTCTGATCCTCTCTCACTCTTTCCGCTTATTAGTGTCAATGAGAAAGGTCAGCAATAACCTGAAGGGAATGTTAAATGATGACCCCGACCCCAGTCAGGGCTTATGAAAGTGTCTTTTAACCTAATATTTGTGATATATTGTGCCATGTATGTAAGTGTTGCTATCTAACCGATCTCTCTCCACTCAGTCCTCCATGCCAGCTTTTGGGAAGAGTCTCGGTCTGGTAAACTCCAGTCCATCCTCCCTTCTAAGCCCTTCTCCCTGTACCTATCGTCCATACTCTCACATACTTTTCTATACCTCCACCTCCACTGCTAACAAACCTCTCTTTCCCCACTCGATGAACCCCACGACTAACCCCACAAAGGCTCCATCACTAACTTACAGACTGGCATTGCACCAACCACAAGTGTGTGTAGCTCAGAGTGGACTGCAACTGTGCGTTTCATTGAAGTGTCTTTTATGTAACCCTATGTGCTTCCCTGCCTTGTCCCGCAGCCACCATGCGTTTCAGTGGCTTCCTGCACCTGGATAAGGTAGAGGGTCAGGAGGTCTTCTACACGCCTGAGATGGAGGACCCCAAGTCGGAGCTGTTCGGTGAAACGGCCCGGAGCATCGAGAGCGCTGTGAGTGGTGCAGCTTAGACTTATGCTTGAGTTCACTTTCAGTTCAGCTTTGAAAAGAAGTTTCATTTTCGAGGCAAAAAAAAAAAAAAAAACATACAAAACAACATAAGTTTATGCCACATTAGTGCTGCTACATTTCTCAGTAGTGTGGCAGTAGCTCAACTGTTTTCACAATATTGTAGCTTTTCATGTAACTATTTTTCCCCAAAAAAGTAGCAGTGTAACTGAAACTTGATTGAAGATTAGTTTCTTGTTTTTCACAGGTTCTTTTCTTGTTTGTATCTACCTCTTATTTCTCAATCCAGTTCTGTTTTCTCTTGAGGTTGACCTCTTGGGAATTTATGCTGAATCAATTGTGATAATTGGTGGAATTATCCAGTGGAACAGGTTGAATACGTCTTTTGAAAAAATATGTCTGGTGTTCTGACAGTCTCTAGGAAAGCAGTGCGTTAGCTTAACAGCAATAAAATACAGACACTTGATCTTGAAGTTTGTGATCAACACAAATCCCAATATAGCATCAAGCTCAAAACTGTCCAGATGTTAAATATAGCCTAGTGGTCATCACCACACCAACATTTCAGTAGCCCATACCAATACTAATGAAATACTTCACTATACTTTAAATACTAATGATAGAAAAACTAATGTGTTACAGGTATGTGTTCATTTACACAGTGAAATATTAGTTTAAATATAAACAAAGGAAATTAAAACAATGGCATGTAGTTTTCAAGTACTTCTCATTTAATTAAACATTGCTTCAAACTGAATTCAGTGAGGTTTTTTTTTCTTGTTAAGATTTGTTTTAATTAAAAAATATAGATTTTTGTTGTTAATACTTTGCCAAAATGACCTATTTTTTCTCATTAAATATATATTTTTTAATGATTTATTTGAAGTATGTATAGTACATACACAGCAGGAATAGAAAAAAAAAAAAAAAGACAATATAGTATAGTATAGTATTGACAATATAGATCAGGGTCTCATAACTCTGGCCCTCAAGATCCACTTTCCTGCAGAATTTAGCTCCAACCCTAATCTAATAAACCTGAACAAGCTAATCAAGGTCTTCAGGGGTGCTTACTAGGCTGCGTCCGAAAGCTGTAAACTGCTGCTTTCGGAGGATGCATTCCAAGGCAGGAAGGCATGTCGGAATCCTATGTTAGCTTCACTTCCTGTCTCCTGAGATGCCTTCATCAGAATGATTTTTGAAGACACAGTATAGATGTTTCCTTCGCTGCCTTTGATATCCCACAATCTTGTGCGATCCATTTTGTGACATTTGAGCAAAAAAATAAAGATGGCATCTGAAAGTTGCAGATGGCGGTCAGTTTCTGTGCAAATGCACATTTTTGACCACCGTTTTTCACTCTTGATGTTATTTCTAGCGAGAAATTACTATTATAGTAGATACATATTCGCTTGGTTATCTCCAAGGCTCGATTTATTTTGTTGTAGGTATTTTAACCATTACGCTGCCTCAGAAGACAGTTTCGTGAGATGCAGTAATAATAACAGTAGTAGTGAGCAAATACCAAATAAAAAAATATATATTTATTTTAGTTTCTTATTATTTTAGTATTAGTTATATAAATTATAGTAATTATTAATCTTTTGAATTTTTAAAATATTTTTATTATTATATTTTTATTCTTATATATTTATAATTATGTTTTTATTTATACATGCTCATTCTTAATAAATGTTTGTGCTTCGTCTTTTTTTTTTTTGTCATTTAGTTTTTAGATTTTTTTAGCTTTGATTTATTTTAAAGTTTTTGTACTTAATACTTTTAACACTTAAACTTGTATTTATTTCAGTTAGTTACCAAGTTAACATTTGTAAGTTGTTCATCTAATATTTATATATTATGGTATTTCAGCTTGATTTTAATTACCAAAAACGATTAATAATAGTTTTAGTTAACGATATCATCACTGGCTGGTATCTTGGCCTCAACATTCCAATACTTTTGACATCCTGATAACCTAGCCTCCTTCCCTGAGTTTGTATTCTTTAGCTGACACTGCACACTACCTGCTGGCAACTGCTGAAGAAGCCGACGATTTGTTCCCGGCTTGTTAACCCATTTTGGGCGTGTCTGGGAATGAAGGGCAGTACGATAATGAGTTTCACTTATCACTCTAATGTTAGCTAGTGCTGTGAGCGAGATTCCCGACAGGGACTAAGCGAGGATGTAATCAGCCTTTCTCTATGAGCGTTCCACCTGACACAGAAAGCTAATCCTCCATACTTCACTCTCGTTCTGTGAAGTCCAAATCTCAAATGGGGCCTGCACAGAGCCAGCAATTGAAAGGGTTTCATTGGCTTTGAGCGTATCCTACTCCCGCTTCTCCTCTGTGTGTGATGCCCCCAGGTTCAACAGAGCACCTCCTCTCATTTATGCCTTTATATCTCCACCCTGTCTTTCCCTTCACTTGATTTCAACCCTGTCCACAGATTCTGAGGATAGAGCGGCCAGTTTCTGGGTCAGTGTGTCCATCCGGCTTTGCCGGGCAGCCTGGTTTTGTTGAGGGTCTCTCCGGTGAGGCTTGAAGGAAGGGAGGGAGCGGCTCCTCTCTTTTCTTGCCCAGCATGGTTCCAAATGTACAATGTACTCACTGAGGGTCGGCCTTGAGGCAAAAGCCATTTTGTCTGCGACAACTCTGTGCTTTTCCGAATTCAAGTGCAGCTGTGAAGAAGGATAATGCAAGGTACCTTGGGTGACTTGAATGGGGTTCTCAACGGACCTCCTGCTGAGGGACTCTAACAGAATGTGCACACACGTCAGAAAGCACTAGAATTGTAAACCACCGTTTGCTCTAGTTTTGATCAATTAGGTGCACTAAGGTGAATTTGGTTTCGGAAAAATGGTCTTCTTCGTGACTAATATTAGCGAGTATTAAAACTAAGCTCCTCTCACGTTGCACCAAATCAGTGACAGAACTCTCCTACAGTATGTGTACCCAGGTGGAAACTGAGCCGATTCTAAACGGGCAGTGTTGTAACCTGACATTTACTGCTGACTTCGAAACATGTTCATGTAATTATTCCTGCGCTGTAGTTAAATGTCAATTTGTGCACCGAGACCCGATGGGGTTCACTGGAGTTTTTCCGCTGACACCCTTTTTTCATCTTGTGGAGGAATTTGGTGTTAACTAGAACTAGATCATTATATCAAGCTTATTACCAGTTTCACACACTGCACTTGGGGCATTTAGTTATTTGTTTTTCTCTGTCTTACTTTCTCTCTGCTTTTATTTTCTCTAGCTGAATGAGTTGTTCCACAAGTCAGATGTCCAGAAAGACTTCCAGAGTGTCCGTGTGAGGAATCTGGCCCCCAGCAACTCCATAATAGCCTTTGTCGAGGCTCACTTTGACCCAGGTACAGTTACACCAAAGGTTGTTCTTAAAGATTGTTTACTTAAGTAAACCCACTCTAGCAACTGATGCTAGGGGCTGTTGTGTTTAGCATCCTTGTTAGCACACCCACATCCCATGCTGGTTTACACTGGTTCGAATCCTGCTCAGAGTGAGTAGATCCAGTTACATTGGTGCCGTGACCCGGATGGGAGCGAGGTTTAGGAGAGTAAGTGTAATAGAGGCCAATTAGTAGGAGCTGTGCAGAAAACTCACAGCCATTAGCATGCCTGTCTCCCATGCCTGTTGAGCTGGTTCAGATTAGGACCAGTAACACTTATAGACTTGAGTTTCTGTACCTCAACTGTTAGAGTATGTCTAGCTTGATATGCTGCGACTGTACAGCATCACTTCACTATCCAGGCTCTTTAAAATGTAGAAAGTGCACTTGACTACAGTGCACATCTTGACGTATTCCCAGTAATAGCTTATAGTTATAGTTCCCAGTTATAGCTTTTCTCCATCATTTTATCACCATTGGCATTAACAGTTCCCATGATTAATAAAAAATAACAAACATCTTTCTTAAATAAAATTGTGTTTACTGCCAACTTTCTTTAAATGATGATAGTGCAACATTTATAAATTATTTTGAAATAATTCAAATTATTAAAAAAATTATTTCAAAATATTACATTTTTTTAGCCTATGACAATGACAATTTATTTGTATAGCACAATTTAAAACAACAGCTGTTGACCAATGTGCTTTTCACAATGTAATTAAGTTCATTTAAAGAATAACCAACAGACGAGCCTAATTTTAATATACAATGGGGTTGTGACTTGATTAAAATATTTCAGTGCATTTATCTGAATTAAATGAGATTGCATGTGCTTAGTGAAGACTAAAATACTAAAAATACTAGTGCGCTAAAATACTGCACTTAGTTACTGCACGATGCACAATGTTCTTTATTATCTGTCTTCCCCAGTCGCTCTGTCTTTCGTTATCCTGTTTTTATTTATTTTCTTTTTTCAAGCTGCTTCTAATTTATTTCTGAAGCAGCTCTAGCACACAAAGCACAAAGTCCGGCTTATACCCTCCCTTCACATCAAAATTCCCTCAGTCTGCGCTCCTTTAGAAACATGCCTACGGCAAGAAATAAAAAGCACATAAGAACTCCCTTGTATGTTTGAAGAAAATAATAGTTCAACAACAGAATAAGGCATATAAGTTAAGTAAAAGAATCCCTAAAGATACTGCTCTCGTCTTTTCTGGCAGCGGAAGCGTTCAGAGAGCATGGCCTTTTTAGAGAGGTAATTTATCAGCTAGGGTTTCTGAAAAAGCTTATTACGGTCTCCATCTCTTCTCATGCTTTTAAGACCCTCCGAGCATCGCACCAGCTGATAAAAATCTCTTTAGCTATTCTCTTTTTATTGGTCCCCTTCAACGGCACAAGAGCACAATTCTAGCACAAGCGCCTGTCATAAAGGCGGTCTGTGGTGGCCAGTAACAGGGCCATCTGTGGAAGCGTTATTAGAGTGTTTCATCCCAACGTCCCTGAAATGCATGGCGGTTCAAGAACTGCTTCTCCCAAGGGCCTATTACACGCAGGCTTTTCTGTATATATTTGCAGTATGTTATGTCAAGTGTGAGGATGGTGGGTCTGTGCTGGTTTTTCATACTCTGCTGTGCAATATGTTTAATGTTGTGTTCTCGTTCTACAGACACAAGGTTCAGCGTGGAGGATATTGAGGGAGCCCTTCTCAAACAGCTCAAGGCATCTAAAGACACTGGTATTGTTGTGAAGAAACCTGAGGAGGAGAACATTCGCATCAACAACTATGGTAACCCGCTTGAAATTGCTTTTCCGTCCTTTCTCTTTTTCTGTTGCTGCCTTTTGTTGAGTGAGATTGCTCTTCGAGCTGGCATTTGATAAACACAAGTGCCCGCAGGACTCAAAAAGAACCTGCTTATTGAACTTCAGACTGAATGTCTCTCAGCCTCGGTTTAATTCGTGAAGAATTAAATATGTCTACCCTGACTAGGCCTATTGACCTATTTTTCCTTCTCTCCACTTTTTTAGGTCTTTCAACTGTTCCTTTCTTCACCACTACGACAACCACCGTGGCGTCTGTCACAACTCCCACCACCACCACGCTGTCTCCCACTTCTGCTTTTACAACTCTCCGCCCGACCACCACCAGACGGCCTTTCACCAGCCGCAGGACCACCACAGCAGCACCAGCCACCACCACTCCATCCCAGGCCCCCACAACCACAGTCTTCCTAAAGAACAAACCGGTGGCCCACGCCAACAGGCCGTGCGACTCTCAGCCCTGCCGTCATGGCGGAACCTGCGAGGAGGAGGACAATGACTTCACCTGCATCTGTCCCGCAGGAAGAGGAGGAGCCGTGTGCGAGAAAGGTGAGGAGAAGTACAAAAACTAGAAAAAATCTGTACATCGCAAGGACAACTGAATGGTTAAAAAGAAAATAAGAAAAGAAAATGTCCATAATAAAACAAAAACAAATTTTAGGACCATTTAAGATTTATTATTTACATTGTTATTTTCATGAAAATTAAACACACTTCTTCTGTAAATGTATTCCTATACATCTCATTACTGCTGTATGTTGACGGTTTAATTTCCTATTTTCAGTGGTTATTCATATTAAAATGCTGCAAAATGCTGTTTTTATAAAACCGATTATACAACAAATACTACCATGAATACTTTACAATTATATATATATTATGTAATATATATATGTTTATTTAATAATTTAATTAATTTAATGTATTGATAATACATTTTCGTTTATTAAAAAAATCCTAAAATGTTAATCATTTCATTTTATTTAGTATTGTTTCTTTTTTCTTTTGATCTTTCTTTCTTTTGGTGTAAAATAAACCTTATAAAAGCACAAAATAAGCACACTTGAATATTTCAGATACATTTGAATCAGCTATTATTAAATAAATAATTACAATTGAATATGTATTATTTATCAATGTTATTATTTATTATTCATATTTCGGCATTTTTTGAATCCTTTGAAGAAGAAAAAAGATTCAATAATGATTTGAACCTTAAATTGCAGTCCTGCTGTTACACTGAGGAAATTATAGCTCGATTCATTGTCTCTGTTGGTGGTATTGGGATATGAAACTACCTTTTGCAGCTGTGTCAGGTTATAATTGACACTAATTACATTGATGAACTTTAGTTAGTATCAAACTGCTGTGAGGTGAAAAAAGCCACTAATTAAAGGCTTGTAAGCAGCCCTCAAACTCTTCCTCTGATCAATCGGGCCATTAAAGAGTGATGAAGAGAGAAGGCTTCATCAGCCTTGCATTCTCTTGAGAAAAGGGTGAGAGACAGCCAAGAGAGAGAGAGGTGTTGATACGTTTCTGAGCATGGGATTCTCTGTCTGGAATGTAAATGTCTAACAGAGAAGAACTACAATACTCATCATTGATTGCAGGTTTTATGTTTTCTCACACTAGGGAATGTAGCAAACACAACATGAACGGCACATTACGGTACCATTGACAGGGGTATCTGCGTTATCTGAAGGAGACACACTTGAGTGCAGTTTTGTTTGTTGCTCTACCAGTAGAAAGCAGAAGTCCTGGTTGACCGTCTCTGATAACCTGCTTTATCTGTCTTCTACCTTCTGTCCTACTCAGTTATAAAGTACTTCATACCATCCTTCGGTGGAAAGTCTTACATGGCTTTCCAAACCATGAGGGCCTACCACACTGTGCGCATTGCCATGGAGTTCAGGGCTTCGGAAATGACAGGGATATTGCTCTACAATGGCCAAAAAAGCAAAAAGGACTTCCTGTCTCTGGCATTATTTGAAGGAAATGTGGAGCTTAGGTAAGTAACCAAGTTAATATAGGGTTGGAAAATAATTATTATTCAGAACCCGAGTGATTTCCATGTCCATTCCAGATCTGTTAACCATTTTAATTTGTGTTGATCCTCTTAAATGTCTCCCACATGAAGGTTTAACACTGGTTCTGGGACGGCTTCAGTCATCAGTAAGGTCGTGGTAAAGCCGGGTCGCTGGCATCAGCTCGTAGTTGTGCGTAATAGGCGTAATGCCATGCTGAGCGTGGACAATGAGCCGATGGTTGAAGGACAAAGTCCCCCAGGAACAGATGGACTCAACCTGGACACAAACCTTTTCATCGGAGGAGTGCCGGAAGACATGATAGTAGAGTAAGAGAAGCTCAAGAACGCCTCCAAATAACACTAACAAGAGCCTCTTTAGTCTTGTTAGAAGCCATAATGAAACATTATGGAGAAAAATAACCTAAATCATTGACTGTCTGCGCATGTTTGCAGGAACCTGCCAGAACAACTAATATGACTTAATAAGACTGGGCAGAAATAGCCAAATCAAATTAGCATCAATCAGAGATGTTGTGGAACACTACTTGAGATCTAATTGAATGTTTTTCCATGTGTTCTCAGTCAGGCAGAAAGTGTCTTTTTTCAATAAAAAAAAAATAAAAAAAAAAAATTATGTATAATTTCATGGTGTTGTTACATTTTCCCTGTCATTTGAGAATTAAGATGAACATTAAGAAGGAGAACTGACAAAATGACAAAATGATTGTTGGGTTTTTTTGCAGTGTAAAGGAGCGGACATCAGTTTCAACAGGCCTTGTGGGCTGTGTCCGCATGTTGGACGTCAACAACTTCGTCTATAACCTACAAGAGAATGGCGGTAGCGTTCTATATGGCTCGGCCATTGGCGAGTGTGGCAACAACCCATGCCTGCCGAATCCCTGCAAGAACAAAGCCTCCTGCCAGGTCAAAGAAGCCGAGATGTTCCACTGCAAATGTGTCAACGGTTTCTCTGGTGGGTGCACAAGTATTAACTTTTACTTATGTATGTATGTATGCATGATCTTATTGTTTTCTGTGCTACATTAAAGATGAAGTATGAAAATTTCAAACACTTTAATTGGTTAAGTCAGTGTTGTCTCAAAAAACAGATTGTTGTTCCATTTAGTGCAGTTAGTGGTGCAAAAAAGACAACATTCACCTTTAACTATACACTTGTTAAGAATAAAAGGTTCTGCAGTGACTCTTTGTTCCAGTTGTGAATATCTGGACTTGTATTGTATTGATGAAAGATTCAGCAGGGCAGAGGACGCTTGTCTAATCAATGTTTAGCCTTATGGGTATGTAAGACAGATGAGTGTTTACCCAACGATATGAAGACAGCAAGGACAAATACGGAGTGAATACAAATAACTTCACCAGTACTGAATATACTTGTTGGAAAGACACATTTTCCCAATCCTGAAAGGGAATTGGCAAATCTTCAATGTTTTCAGAACAACAAAGAACACATGCTATAGTTCTTATGGTTAAGTTAATAAAACATCTGGTTTAATAAATAAGTACAAAATCAAACTCTATTCAGTTCACAAAAGTGAAGTGAAAGATGCTAAATCTGATCTAGTCGCTCACTGACATGCTGTGTTTCTCTTGTATGTGTGTGCGGGGGGCGGGGGTTCTTTTTTATTATTTTTTTTTATCTAAATGTATGCCTTTTAATTATGTTATAAGGCAGTACAATAGATACTGTATTGATGTATAAATAAATACTTTTGAGTGTATATATATATATATATATATATATATATATATATGATTTATAATTCCATGGTAAAAAGACATTTGGTACAAATTTAGGGCAGGTCTTAATATTTCCAGTGACAATTCCTAATACCTTATGCCAATGTTATGATTAATGTTTTTCAATGTCTGCCACACAAAGTTTGTCCAATCTTCAACAAAATTGGCTCAGGTCATCTTCATACCAAGCCTGACTAACATTTTTGATTTTCAAAGCCATTTGACTGTAAAATGCCAACAAATTTGCTATGAGGATGCGAAACAGAAAGTAAAGCTATGTCTTGGATCTTACTGGGCGGAAGTTTCTACTTCTACTATATCGTTTAAGCCAAATTTTCTATGAAGCTTTCAACATATATTACACAAATCTAATCAGCATTACAAGGTACACTACCGTTCAAGAGTCAGTAAGGTTTTTAAATCCTTTTATTCAGCAAGGATGCATCAAATTGATCAAGTAACAGTCAAGACATTTATAATGTTACAAAAGATTACAATTTCAAATTAATTTTGTTCTTTTGAACTTTCTACTAATCAAAGAATCCTAAAAAAATGATTGGTTTTCATAAAAATATTAAGAACTAGAAATACTACTGAAAGAAAGCACTACTGTTTTTAACATTGATAATATGTTTTTATCACTGATAATTATGTTTCTTGAGCAGCAAATCAAAGTGATATCTGAAGGATAATGAGATGCTAAAGACTGGAGGAATGATGCTGTAAATTTAGCTTTGCATCACATAAATAAATTACATTTTAACAATTGCTTTAAATTGTAATAATATTTCACAATATTACAGTTTGTATTGTAATTTTTAACAAGAAATGCAGCCTTGGTGAACATACGAGACTTTCTCTAGTTCTCTGGTTTATTGTGGTTTATTCACATCATAAGGAACGGTAGGACTCATCCACAGAGCAGAAGTTACAGTGTTCTCTTTGTTCACATCCAAGAGGTTTTTTTGTTCTCCATCTTGCAGTGTTGCTCCAGACATTTGAAATATTGCCCAGAGTAAATTGCTCTGTTGTTCTGCTCACAAGCCTTTATTGAACAACCTTTATAATAAAACAGTTCAATATCTTCCACTTTATTTCTGTACTGCAGAATGGCTGCAATGAGGTGTGTAGGAAAATGAAGACCCTTTGAAGTAGAAGTGTACACAAAGAAGTTGGCTAGGGGGATAAATATGTGGGATAACCTTTAATGTTTAAAGAGCAGGATTGTAAGTTGGAGGGTTGCCGCCCCATCACGGAGATAGAGCGGCCTAGAGTTTGAGAGCAAGAGAGAGAGAGACACCTAGCAGAGCGTCTCAGAACACAACGGGAGCTTTCATTACAGTGTGCAGCAGCTGCCACCCGTGGCGTGATCTCCTACTATGTTCTATGTGATGATGGGAATGTTCTGATGAGGCTAGAAGTGCTGACCTGAAGCACTTTCAGTCTTTCAAACCAGGAGGGCACACAACATTCTGCACTACAGCTTCATCTAAATTTGTAATAATTCAAAATCCTGTTACAAAAGGGCCCCTTTATAGGTGAAAATTCAAATCAGCTCAGTCAAAAGTCATCTTGGTAACACCTCTAGGCAGCTAAATTTCAACTGTTTGCCAAAATCGTGTTTCAATAGCAATCGAAAAACATTGGTATCATCAATTTAGTTCTTTAGCTTAAATAATGCGTAAAAACTCTATTTTCAGGGCATTGCTACTATATCTTTTAGTTAATGCTAGTAAACACACTCTGTCGTAAAAGTGATTGGCTCTTTTAATTGAAAGGCAGGGTTTTACCATGTTAATTTCTCCCATTCATTTCACTGCAAGTGATCCGTCTCTTCCTCCTTATACTATCTGTGACTTAATTAGCCAGGATTGACAGGAAGTTGTTTGATTTCTCCTCAAGTGGCTTCTCATCATCTTTTGTTTAAGTCACATGAATATCAATTTTTGTTAACAGGTCCGACCTGCGCTGACGCCCACAACCCCTGCGACCCCAATAAATGCCACCCATCATCACGGTGCCAAGTTCTTCCAGAGGGAGGTTACAAATGTGAATGTCCAATGGGACGTGAAGGCAAGCACTGTGAAAAAGGTACAGTACTACATCATTGTAAAAATACAGTAAATGAGCGTATCGACTCAACTAAGGACTGAAATAACTGCTACTTCTCAGTTGTAATTTCAGTATTGATTTTTGTCAGGATCGACCGTTCTGCCTCGGATATTTGCTGTAGAATTATTGAGGGATTAATAAAGGCTATGGTGGAGTGTAAAAAGTGAGATTCTCCAGTTGGCGTTTCCAGTGGGTACCATACTGTAAAATAGGTTTTATCGGCTAATATAATGGAGAGTCGGCATCTGGGAGGTGATGTGAATTATTTACCCTTTTATACCATGTCTGAGCTGCCATCCTAGGCTGGAAAATCAAACATATGGTAGGTCGATGGGGGGGGATTTCAGTAGTCGGACATCCTCTGGGAGCTGGACCCTAACCAAGGATGCCTAAGTCTACTGCCATTTCGAAGCTTTCATTAGCACTCTTACTCTGTTGCGCATCCCTCTCTC
The DNA here is from genome assembly GCF_029890125.1 of Rhinichthys klamathensis goyatoka. Taxonomy (NCBI): domain Eukaryota; kingdom Metazoa; phylum Chordata; class Actinopteri; order Cypriniformes; family Leuciscidae; genus Rhinichthys; species Rhinichthys klamathensis. Next base: position 1,696,418 of record NW_026606789.1, on the reverse strand, counting down.
ACCTCATTAAAATTCCTACAGATGTTTTAGATCACAGGCATTAGAAATGTGGAAACCAAGTAAAAGGTTTAGCAACACACATGTGTGCAGGCGTATTGGACACCTCCCGGGAGTCCTGCCCTATACGCTAGGCCATGGGCCAATAATATATAAGTCAAATTAGCCTATAGCAGGGGTGGGCAACTCTGGCCCACGAGATCGACTTTCCTGCAGAGCTTAGCTCCAAAAGCCCCAGAGTTGCCCAGCCGTGCTATATAGAGTGCAACAGTGCCCGCCCACTTTTTCAATGGCCTTGGTTCTGGGAATATTTTTCCCATTATTTTTTCCAGTATTTATTAAAGAGTTATACGCCATTAACCAAACCAACTGACTATGAGGTGCATCACAACATTACAAACTTTGCACTTTGTTTATTTAGCACTTTGAGTCGATTTTTACTTCCGTCACCTGACTGTCACACTGTATATAGAGCTTCCCCCTCATTTACGTCACCATCAAGTTTTTACTGATTGGTTAAAAATTTCAATCTCCAATATCTTCATTTTCATTGACTATCTTGAAATAACATTGCTGTCTGTATCAGTGATACTGTTTCATGTGATGTCATTACTTGTGGGTGGGGCCAGTTTCATCATTCACGAGGGCCCCCGGGATTGTGGTGTCATTGCACATACATCCACACACCTGTACAACCCAGAACTGTCAAATGAGAGGGGCCAGATAGTCACCTTTTCGTCTAAGAAAGTCTCCATTAGCGAGTGATTAAAATAAATTGAGGTGAACCAGAATCAATGAGTTGAGCGCATCCATCAGACGGAGTGTTTTTTCTTATCGCTTGAATCAATGAGATGAGTAATTCTATCAGTCAGCTGCACATCATGATTAATGGGGAGTCAGTCGGGCAAAGTGTCCAGGGAGAGTGGCTCTCTCAAATAAGAGACTGACCAGCACCGAATCAGTCGTCATAACAGGAGAGCGCTCCCTGCTGGAGGAGGCCAGAAGGTAAAATGCAAAGCAGTGTGCTAAAAGAAGGACATTTTCAGGAGTAAGACTTTATTGTCTCTGAAGCACTGCTGGACTAAAGTACTAAAAGTAATGCATGATGCATCCATTAGCTGCCATTTGGAAATGAAGATTTTTGTAGTCAACATGAAAGTGTTTGCAACCTTTTACTTTTTTACTTTCGTAATGTTATGTACTATATATCAGAGTAAAATATAGTATATTCAATTAGAAAAAAAATGCATGGTAGTTTGCTAAACAATGCTTAATGCACTGCTTATGCTAATTTCCAATAGGTTTATGCATTACAAAAGTAGATCGGGTCAATATCATATTGACATTAAAATCAACATGAAATACAACAAAAAAATTACAAAGAAATGTTTCTACTAGTTTTGTGAAGTGATATGTTTCATTATAATATTGTAGTTACATAAAATATTTCAAAAAAATAACAATTATTGATTTATTTGAATCCTTTTTAGTTTTTAAAATAAATAGTTTACTTATTTACACTATCGCTCAAAAGTTTGGAGTCAGTACTTTTTTTGAATGGGGGGTTGGAATAAATTAATACTAAGAATCAGTAATGGCTTCTGAAAACCCAGCTTTGCTGTCACAGGAATAAATTACATTATAAAATATAGAGTATATATATTCATTGGTAGTAACTTTTTAATAGTAAACAGATACATTTATTATTGATTCAATTTATCTGATTTAATAATTTGATTTTGAGTACTCCAGATCTGTGATGAGTTGTTTATCAGTGCTGCATTGAAAGGAACGATTTCTCGGTTGTCAGTGGTTTATCAAACACCAGGCCTGTCCTATAGTTTTGGATGTTGCCTAATCTTTATACATAAACTGAATGCAGTGCAGAAAAGTAGGCCACTACTTTGTCGCTTTCCATTTTGACCCTGTTGTGATTTCTTGTAGAATAGAGAAGCTGCTGCTGTGTTAAACAATAGCTAATTAGCTTTTTAATCTCAGTCTGCCATCCCAGACTGAGCATGCGCTCATCCTGTGTAATTACTGCAGGAAGCATGCTGGGCTGTGTGACAGTGCTATGTGTTGATGGGTTTGTGTGTGTATGTGTGATCTATATACTGTGTCCCTGTCTGGTCTCATAATTGAAGGAACACTCCCATCTCAAACACATTAGGATATCTGCAAAGCATAATGTTTTTTTTTCATATTTTTCAGTGTCAGACAAGGGAGGCGCTTTCATTCCTTACTTCACTGGAGACTCTTTCCTGGAGCTCAAGGGCCTTCATCTCTATGGCCAGGATCTGAGGTATTACGTTACATATTGGCTATTCCTTTTTGCATTTATTATGATCATGACGCTGATGTTGCAAACAATAATGTTATATTATTGGTACTGTATGTGGTGAAATGAGAAGGCAAAGTCCACATACACAATCAGTGATGCAAACACAATTCAATTCTGCTGTAAAGCAGCTCTGCAGAAAACAGTAGTGTCATCAACCAGCTCAATTCAGTTAAAGTTTTGTTCTCATTAGTCAAAAAAATACTTTGTAAACACCACTGGTTTAATTATGCTTCTTCTACCTCACAGATTAATTCATGTTGCAAGTAATTTCAAGTTAATTCAGATTCGGACATGTTGGATTTGTTTCTGATGTTCGATTGGTTGAGCTGTTACTCTGTAATTAGTCCATCTATTTCTGCCATTTTGACCCATTCATGAAGATTTGTAGACTGAATGAACCTTATTTCTCACATTACTTTTTGCCTGTATCAAGGAAGAAAACCCCCTGTTATGAGTCTAATTGAACTATGCTTATTTGTCCATAGGCAAAAATTCAGCATGACTGTCGTTCTGTTGGCCAATGACTCCAAAGGCATGATTTTCTACAATGGTCAAAAGACGGACGGCAAAGGAGATTTCATCTCTCTGTCCCTGAATGATGGGATCCTAGAGTTTAGATATGACCTGGGCAAAGGGCCGGCTGTAATTAGGTAAACAACACCCTGTAAAGTTATATTCGAATTAAATTAAACTCAAATTACTCGTATGTGTTGTGTTCAGTCGCCTATTAGAGGAACTGTAGCTTTTGGGTTTATTTTCATATTGCTATTAAGTTTATTATATAAACTTTAAATAATCTTTTGTGTGTGTGTGCACAGGAGTAAAGAAAAAATCAAGCTGAACGAGTGGAATACAGTGAATCTGGAGCGGGCCAGCAGAAAGGGAGAGATCAGCATTAACGGCAAAGACCCCGTCAGAGGAGAGGCGCCGGTATGAGAACACTCTTATGCTTATGCTGCCCAATAAAGGCCACAAACAAGAACTAGTCAAACTAGCTGTTCCCTCCCTTGTCAAAAAGGACTGTGATGGTACTTTGATATCCAGTGGTGTTCAAAAGTTTTGGCTGAAAATAATGAAATATTTCAGATTCTACTCTATTTATAGGTGACTAATCCAGTAAGTAAATTTGTGACACTAATAATGATTGAGATGTTCTTGCTTCTTTTGAAGCTTGTGATGGTCTGTAGATCATCTCAAATAATGCTGGAGAACATGATCATCAGGTTTGACACAAACTTGTGAAGTTTATGCAGCTCAAGTGCTGTTGTAATTGAAGTAAAAGAGGTACAAACCAAATACCACATACATTCTGAAATTCATATTCAGTTTTTCAAATCAACTTTTTACTAGTGTAAATTGCAATAAAAAACATTTAATTAAATCAAGACTTAAAAAAGACTTTTGGACCCCACTATATAACATGGAATTGAATGATTACCATATTCATGTACCATGATATTGACATTTCAGATAATGCTATATAGGGGTGGGCGATATGACCAAAATCTTATTTCACGATAACGATATATATCACAATATAGTTATTTTTGCTATAAATAAGGTTTTATGGCATCCAAATTTTTGATACCATTGAAATGTCATTATAATTCTTGTCACCAATTTCAATATCACAAAACACTAGCCTAAGTTCGTTTTTTTTTTTAAAGGGATAGGGATTACTTCCACTAAACACAAAAGAAGATATTTTAAAGAATGTTGGTTACCAGACAGTCGATGGTAGCCATGTACTTCCATAGTATTTTTTTTTTCCTTCTACTTCGGCTACCGTCAACTGTATAGTTACGTACCAACATTCTTCAAAATATCTTCTGTTTAGTTCAACAGAAGAGAGAAACTCATAAAGGTTTGGAACAACATAAGGGTGAGTAAATGATGACAGAATTTTCATTTTTGGGTGAACTATCCCTTTAAGACAAGTAAACAGTCGGTGATAAAATAAGAACAAAGAAACTAATTACAAGCAAAAGAACAACAAACTACAATAGAACAAAGAAACAAATGAAATACTACATAAATTGTATAAAGGAATCAAATGTATTAAAAAAACACTGCATAGTCGTCACTATGTACATTTAAATATACATTTATTCTCATTAAAGTTACAAAAGTGATTTAGTCAAGAACAGTGAGAGATTTTCTCTTTTGTTGTTTGATTAACATTAATGACAGAAAGTCTGCTGTCACTTTAAGAGCGAATGCACGGGTATATTACTGTTACACATGTGTTTTCTTTCTCAACTGTTTACGTTCACTTATAACTTAAATGACTGTTTACGAGGATACTTGCAAAGATGGGCATTTTGACACATAAGTGTGTGTATTTGACCGTTCAAGCCCAAAAAGGCGGCAAAATGAACTCAGTTAAGTAATTGTGCACTGTATGAGCCTCGGCTTTATGTGCGTGCGTCTCTCTGACAGCGCGTGTATATAGTAAAATTAGTTCTTTCGCTGCTTATGGCACTTCTCTTGTTTTATAACTGCAATGCTTAAAACACATTCAAATGATTAGCTTTCATGACCAAAATTGATTGATTAGCTTCCATGACCGTTGACACAGCAACATCACATGAGCGTAATTGCGATAGAGATAATGGTCCAAAATCTCGACCAGTTGACAAATTTCTTCCGGTTATCGTGTCTACTGTTATATTGCCCACCCCTAATACTATGGTATTATCATGGTACGTTTCAAAGAAACCATGATATTACCATAAGTGGTATTGACCAGAAAGTCATGCTTTGTTTTGCATATTCTTTGAAGTTTAGTTCAATGTCTGCCTTTCACGCAGGGTCTGGGGTGCATGTGTGGGAAGCTTTCGAAACTTCCTCCTTTTACGTTTCGTACCGTATATTTGGTCTTTTATCTCTGCCCTCCCTTTGCTTTTAATTGCCATGTGGAAATGACTCTGTCTGTTGTGCTACAGATTCGCACCCACTCAGATCAATCCCAGCAGCCTCTGCCTGAGCTCGTGTCAAACTCAAAGTACGACAGCAGAACAATCAGGCAGCTCTCGTACACAAATCGAGGCCATGTAATAATCTTGAAACTCTCTCATCCTCTAGTTATTCCAAATAGTGTAATTTGTGATTAGCTTGATGTAGTCTTGCGCGTAGGCACTTAAGTGTGCCTTTTTCCATCATTAAACCTTCCTACGTATGATAATTGTGTTTCATCGCAGCAGTAGAGGCAGGAAAATCCTATTAAAGCGGAGCGTAAGAGGATGAGAGAGGGAAAAATGTGAAGAAACCAAAAGGGTCTTGTTCCAAAGGGGCCGCCCGAAGCAAAACCCCATGAGAAATATTTTCATATTGCCTCGATGGCCTCAGCCGTTCCACTGAACAGACTCTAATATACACCGCCATATCACAAAGCAAATATAAATAATGTGGGTGCAGTAGTGTAAAACATAGCACGACTTTAATGCCATTTCTGATTTACTCTGAACATTTGTTTCTGAGGCACTATCCACACACACATATATTTATTTATTTGCGACCTGCATGCTAAGTGTCTTGCTTGAGTTACGCTTGTGAATATTTTATTCCTCAGGCTTATAGTTTTCTGCATGCGGTTCTGTGTGTACTGACATCTTCTGTGTTTTCTTCACTGGTAACATTTTTTTTCTTCCTTCCCCTGTGCTCTTTTTGTGTGCTGTCTGGATATAAGAAATCACGCAAGGTAATGACTAAAGTCTGAAATCGCTTTCTCGAAATCAACATCCTCATTCCCACCAAAAGCAACTGTCCATTTCAGCTTCATTGTCCATTAGTCAAGATCTGGTAGAGGATCAAACGAATCGGAGGGGAGGGTTTTTTTCTTCTCTTCAAACCATTCCATATGCTGAATGGAAAGAGACATAGAGAGAGATTTGGCTTTCACCTCAGACCAGCTGGTATGGGGGCGACGGGGGATAGTTATCATTTGACCACCATTGTTTCATCACCCTTCCAACAACAATGAAACGTCTTCATTAGTCTCGCGTGGGAGGGCCATTAAACCACCTCACTGTGGATGTAGACTGCAAGAAAAAGGCTGCTGGCGTGGGAGAGAAAGGGAGTGTTATCAAGAGAAGAAAGAGATGTGAGAGGAAGAGAGCGTGGTACAGAGCTAGGAGTTGTTCTTTTGGCACATTTGTTTTTGGACCCTTCTGGGGCGTCATGCACTTTTTTTGTTGTTGTTTGTTTGTTTGAGGTGGTACCAATGACAGTCCTGGCTCACTTAGTGCCCTAGGCAACATAAGACATGACCAAAGAGAAGGAGATTCTATTTTTAAGTGTGAGACATGATAGTCTTGTGGTAGTGTTTCTTTTTAGCATCCAATGGGACTCAGGGACTTGTGTGTAACTTTTGAACCTCAAACTTTGGAATAGTAGTGTATATGTATAATTGTATATATAAATATGTTTATATACTGTACACTAACATTTAAAAGTTTGGGTCGCTAAGATTTAGGTTTTTGATGAAGTCTGCCTACCAAGGCTGAATTTATTTGATAAAAAATAAAGTAAAGATCAAAATAACAGCATTTATTTAAGATAGAAATCTTTGGTAACATAATAAATGTCTTTACTGTCGCTTTAGATCAATTAAATGCGCCCTTGCTGAATAAAAGTATTCATTTCTTACTGACCCCTAATTTTTGAATGCTGGTATATAATTAATAATACTTTTTTTATTATTTATGTATAGTATTATTGGGTCTTTGTTTATGTATTTATTTATTGCAAGTAAAATTGGAACTGAATCCTATAGCAAGGCATCATTTTCATTGTATTTCATTGTAAAGAAGCTTTGAATTTCTGGTAGTAATAGAATCTACTGGTCAGACTGGAAACATTTCTACCATCGAAGGAAATTTTTTTTTTTTTTTTTTTTTTACCTACAACAATCATGTACCTTAATTATTGAAGATACAAACTTTTCTTGGAAATTGCATTCAAATTCTTGGCTCAGAAATCTGAGTTTGAGTGGGCATGATGCTTCTGGGGCCCTTGGGGAAGGTTCCTAAAAAACACTGGCAGTTAACTATTCACTTCACCTGCTCAATCTCAGTCTCAGCTCGTTCTGGCAGAGAACAGGAGAGTGAAAATGCCTCTCCCAGCCTGTGGCAGTCGGTGCATTGCATCTTTATGTCAAGACTTCTCATTGCACACGTCTCTGACCACATGAAACAGCAGCTGGGCGAAAACATTCATGGCTATGCTGTCTTGGCCCAACCACATGCTTGAACTGGCCCCTTGTTCCATAGCCAAAGCTTTTCAAGCCATTGCCTTTATCCGTACTCAGCTATTCTTCTTTTTATATCACTGGGATGAGAGCTGGACCACACGTCAGAAACTGGCATTGCTGTTGATGTCCCATCTTTTTTTTTCCCCAGCAATTAACTTGCCTTTCCCCCAAGGCAATTATTGGCCTACATAAAATAAAGATTTTTAATTCTTTTTAAGTAGAGCCTCATGCAGAAAAATCCCACTGTAACTAAAGCGATTTTCACACCGGTTGGAGAAATGCTTAGTTCATGGTCATCTGCGTCGTGAGCGATACACCAATTAGAGTTTACAGCTTGAGATTTTAATGGTCCGAGGAACAATCAGGCATCCATTACACTCTTTCATTAAAAAACCATCCATATCAATCGTCCTCATTTCAATTGCTTCAATTATCTCTCACTTTTTTTTCCCTCACTTTTTTCTCCTGTCTTATATGTTAGATTTAGAGTCATTTACCATTCAGAGAACTGAGCTTAAATCTATTATGGTTCTGTAATACAACACTCACGTTGATGTGGATACGGATTAGGTGTGAAAGTTGAATCAATAAGCCTGCTGATGTACAGTAAACCATCCTCTTTTACACTGGTTTCTTTTTACTGCAGTTGCTCTACTAGATCACCCATAAAAAATTGTAGCCATTTCGTAAGGGTTTGCATTAAAGTGTGATAGCTAAAAGAGTGAATAGAGGATGAGGAACAGTTCATGTGGTTTCTCATGCCCATTTTTGTACTCTCCAGAATCAGCACACAGATCTTAATCTGAAGGAGTCGCTCTTTGTGGGCGGAGCCCCTGATTTCCGCAAAGTAGCCAGAGCTGCTGCGATCAAAGATGGTTTCAAAGGGGCCATTCAGAAGGTGAGAGCATTTACAGATGCATTAAAGTCATGAATTTCCATTTAAAACCCATTTTACTTCCATCTATTGATGCATTTCAGAGTGAAACACGATATTTAGTGAGAATAAACCTTGTTTTAACCATTGGGAAATAAATGGAGAATAGAAAAATGTGTTACTTGCCAGAATGAAGCCAGACCTAAATGCGATTTGCTAAAACACTTCATAAGTAGCTGTTTGGCTGGAAGAAGTAAAACTTATATTTGGATTTAAAAAACGATATCTATATTAAACCTATATCTGTCTCCATAGATTACTCTGATGGGAATTCCAATCCTGAAAGCTGACAATGCCCTTCAATCCAGTGATGTGTCCATGTATCCCTACCACCCTTGCTCCAATGATGTTTGTGAGAACGGAGGCCGCTGCAACCCCCAGTTGGACAGTTATGAGTGCGTCTGCCGCCATGGATTCGCCGGACAGCACTGCCAGGACGGTAAGTGCCTTATTTCATCACTTTTTTAATTCAAAATCGTATTACCCAGTACAGCCTCTCCTCCAACTCCTTCACACTCCTTTAAGGCAAGATTTGCATACGTCTTTAGCATACATCAACATACGACTTACTTAAAAGAAATCGCTCATGGCAGCTTTAGCCAATCCATGTGCTCCATATGTAGATTTAGCTAAATCCACGCCTCCAAACTTTCACAAATAATATCAGTCATCGTCCTTGCATGATTTGTATGCTTATCACAAACGCACATTGGCACAGTCACAAAACCCAAGAATTTTGCTCACCTCATTAACCTTGCTGGGTCCTACTGTTGTATCTTTAACCTTAATTAAGCCACACAAGCATGAAGCCTGCGATATATCACGCTTTCCTCCTTTGCTTTAATTAAACAGTGCTGTGTCTCACTTCGATTGGTGTAATTTCACTTTGTCTTCTCTCCTCCCTTTCAGCAATATTCGAGAAATCTGCTGGGGACACAGAGGCCATTGCATTTGATGGCCATACATTCATCGAATATCACAACGGAGTCACCAAGAGGTAATACAGGCGCACGTCCTCATGTCAATGGCCTGCCCAATCATCACTATCCGCCCTGAGCTGCATTGACTGCATTTCTATATTAGCAGTCAATGAGGGGTGATGACAAGCTAGATTACTCCGGCCTCATTTAAGGTCCAACGTACTTCCTCGTTTCAGCTAATGGCCTGATCTCATCAATTACCACTTCCACTGGCCTGTCTCTTTGGTTTCCATGAACCCTGGCTGGTTCCAATTAGCGTAGCACCCGAAGGAGTCTCATGACTGCACTGCGATGTACCACGCTTATGTGCTGTAATGAACCTTCCTCCACCATCGCTGTAATCTCAAAACCACACGTTTTCTCTACCACACATATCCTAAAGCACCATGGATGATCTTGTCTTGATAATTGCTTCCTCCTTCACTTATCAGATGATTTCTCTTCCTCTGGTTGGTCTGATGTGTCAGTGGTCCAGCAAGCACCAATTACGTCAACATTTATTCGGTTTCGAATAGAAAGGATTGAATTTTTGAACCCATCACAAGTGTTATATATTCTATTGCAGTGTCTCCACCAGTGTTAAAATGGTGCTTTCAAAGCTACTCATAATTTAAAGTATTTTTACAGTGAAACTAGCCTTTTGAAAGCAGTAGATAGCTACACTAAAGGTTACTAACATTAAGTGGTTAACTTAAGTAAAGCTAACTAAGAAGCCAATATATTTTAAACTATAAAACTGTTTAAAATGTATAGAAATCAGGTGATATCATTTACTTTTACAACCAGAAAAGTATCTATTCGGTACAAAACAACGAGGATCTCAATTATAGTGATATACATCAATCTGAATTAGAAACATGCAAAAACATGAGATGAACAGCAGAATTTAGTGAAATATTTGACTACAACAAAGTGTACATGAATGTGAATGAATCAGTTAACAATTTCTTAAACGGATTCATTCATAGAACCGTCCATATAAAATTAATCGATCCTCCCAGCTCTACTTATAAATCAGTGAAGACATTTTTTTTTTTACATATTTTGTTCATATTAGACAGATGTTAACATCATTGCTGATTTTCACTGCCACATCGACTGATCATACCACTGTGAAATGCACATCTTACCACTTAATTCACAAACTAGTGTGCTGAACATGGGGCGAACCTTAATGAAGGACACACAGCGTCACTCCTGTTTGTTATGTGTTGTGTGTTTGTTTGTGTCAATCTGTCTGTCTCTGTACACATGGCTTCTGTTGTCTTTGCTCTTGTCTGTCTGTCTCATTTGAGTGTCTGTTGTCTTCCTTCTGCTCTCAAGCCAACTGACCAATGAGATCCCAGAGTAAGTAACCCAAAGACATTCTGGGATGTATTGAAATAAGCAAAACTAACATTTTTTAAGACAAACCATCAACTTAACCCAATATAAAGCATTGGTCTTTTCCTTGTACTCCCATTTACATCACATTCAGAAAAATATTTTTGAAAAATGCAGGGCTCATCTATTACATATTATTTCCAGGAAAGGTTGCATTTTCATCAGCTGCATCAGAAACCAGTATCAGGAATGCATGCTTGGCATGAATAATGATGAGCATTGTGATACACTGATAGATTCCTACAGGAATCATGCATGGAAATACTTAAACTGACTTTGGAAATACGCCTGTGTATATTCTTATGTTAAAAAAGAATGAAGCCCTGTTTAACTGCAAATATGTGTTATTTAACTTTACACCGCTTTAAATCACAATATACATCAATATTTAGTTCGTATTTACAGCTTGGTTTAAATGGCATTTTACTGCCCCATTAGAGAAATGTTCAATCTGTTATAGTGTTCCTTATTTTAAATTATTTGTTTCTGAATGTAATTAAGTGTCTAAGTGGCTGCACTGAGCCCTTAAAAAGCTGGCAACTTGATTAAATGGAATTATGTTATGTATTATGCTCATGAAAAGTTCCTGCCTGGCTTTTAAGCCACGTCACTTTGTTTGTCAAATCGCTCCCAGTGATTTCTAATAATTGTGCCAAAGGATGAAAGTGAAAGTGGCACATTAATCAAGGATTTGTCTCTCAGAAAACTGGCCGCAATTAAAGAGGCTCCGTCCAGTAGAGAAAGCGAGCCACCGCGGGCATCAATAACAGTTAGGGACAAGGCCCTCTTCATTGACTTTCACTCTTCCTGGGGTTTAATGCGTGTCACTTCCTCTACAAATGAAGTGCCAGATTAAAATTAATCTCAACCAAGAAAGCTGACCAGCCCTTCAGAACGAGTATCATCAATTTAGCTTGATCTGGTTTTGAGCAGAGCCCTTAAAATGAATGAATTCCTTAGAGGGCGTCAGCATAGTGGCGCCCCATCTGTGGCAGTAGAGTCATATTTCTGTTAGTATTTACTGTGCTCTTCATATGTCTTTATTCATTCTCTTTAGCTCAGCAGCCTTGGATCAATTTACCCATTCTTACCCTTCAGTGACCTGTTCCTAAATGTGTTTTTATTTATATAATTGGCCTTTTGACAAAAACAAGTGTCTTATTTAGCTCAGTTCCAATACTAGTAAGCTACATTGCTGCCTACATTGGCAGCTGCAATCTTAGGAAGCAGAAAAGCACAACACACATATAGAAACTCAACTTGATTTCAGTAGTTTGACATTAGCATGTTGCTAACAGCACACTATAGCATAACAATATAAAATACATGGCATACTCAAATATTGGGTAAAATAGTCATTCAGTAGTTTGACGTTAGCATGTTGCTAACACCACACTATAGCATAACAATATAAAATACATGGCATACTCAAATATTGGGTAAAATAGTCATTCAGTAGTTTGACGTTAGCATGTTGCTAACAGCACACTATAGCATAACAACATAAAATACATGGCACACTCAAATATTGGGTAAAATAGTCATTCAGTAGTTTGACGTTAGCATGTTGCTAACAGCACACTATAGCATAACAACATAAAATACATGGCACACTCAAATATTGGGTAAAATAGTCATTCAGTAGTTTGACGTTAACATGTTGCTAACAGCACACTATAGCATAACAACATAAAATACATGGCACACTCAAATATTGGGTAAAATAGTCATTCAGTAGTTTGACGTTAGCATGTTGTTAACAGCACACTATAGCATAACAACATAAAATACATGGCACACTCAAATATTGGGTAAAATAGTCATTCAGTAGTTTGATGTTAGCATGTTGCTAACAGCACACTATAGCATAACAACATAAAATACATGGCACACTCAAATATTGGGTAAAATAGTCATTCAGTAGTTTGACGTTAGCATGTTGCTAACAGCACACTATAGCATAACAACATAAAATACATGGCACATTCAAATATTGGGTAAAATAGTCATTCAGTAGTTTGATGTTAGCATGTTGCTAACAGCACACTATAGCATAACAACATAAAATACATGGCACACTCAAATATTGGGTAAAATAGTCATTCAGTAGTTTGACGTTAGCATGTTGCTAACAGCACACTATAGCATAACATAAAATACATGGCACACTCAAATATTGGGTAAAATAGTCATTCAGTAGTTTGACGTTAGCATGTTGCTAACAGCACACTATAGCATAACAACATAAAATACATGGCACACTCAAATATTGGGTAAAATAGTCATTCAGTAGTTTGACGTTAGCATGTTGCTAACAGCACACTATAGCATAACAACATAAAATACATGGCACATTCAAATATTGGGTAAAATAGTCATTCAGTAGTTTGATGTTAGCATGTTGCTAACAGCACACTATAGCATAACAACATAAAATACATGGCACACTCAAATATTGGGTAAAATAGTCATTCAGTAGTTTGACGTTAGCATGTTGCTAACAGCACACTATAGCATAACATAAAATACATGGCACACTCAAATATTGGGTAAAATAGTCATTCAGTAGTTTGACGTTAGCATGTTGCTAACAGCACACTATAGCATAACAACATAAAATACATGGCACACTCAAATATTGGGTAAAATAGTCATTCAGTAGTTTGACGTTAGCATGTTGCTAACAGCACACTATAGCATAACATAAAATACATGGCACACTCAAATATTGGGTAAAATAGTCATTCAGTAGTTTGACGTTAGCATGTTGCTAACAGCACACTATAGCATAACAACATAAAATACATGGCACACTCAAATATTGAGTAAAATAGTCATTCATTTAAATTACACTGAACAATTTTTTGACGGTTGTCTGTACTTAATGAAATATATGTCTCGTTTTGTCCATTATCTTGAGTTGTGCACTAGATACATATGATACTGCCATAGAATTTGGGCAAAATATGATTAAGATCGATCTTTTAGCATAATAATTAAGTTAAGTGAACCAATGCTGCCTCCATAGGTTTTAGAATTTGATCGAATACGACCAGTCTTTCAAACATACTGTACACTCATGTAGTTACTCTTTTTCTCACTTTCTCGCTCACTTGACTGGTCGAGACGAGAGTGATGGAATTGCTGACAAATTGCAGTAACTCAACCATATGACAGCTCAGAACAATAAAACAATGTGCCAGTACCACTGGTACTGCTTATAAAGTCTCCCAGTGTTATTTCTTTGCCTATGCTGGCATAACAACTGAAACACTAGAATAATTTAGTGAGGTCAGTCTAACTTCTTAACGCAGGTCTTCTTGTCTGTGTGTTATGCGATCCCTGTTCTTCCCCTCCACCCTTTTGCACTTATTGCATGCCTATCATTTCTTCCCTTGCTCCTCTAAGCCCTGAGTCACTGGAGAACCCGTCTGACCAGAGGTGAGTCCCCTCTGCCTGAACTGTTTCCAATGGCACGCCGTCCTCCCACACTCAGTCCCCCAGCAGAGGCTAAAGGCCAGGGCTTTTGTCGGGTAGCATGTCACAGCTTGCACACTGAAATCATTTGTAATATGTCTCAGACATGTTTATTTGTCTAATATGCAATCCTAAATGGAATATTTGGACTTTTTTGTGTTTTCTATGCTGATTTTGGGGCAAAATGCGCAGAATGGATTTCAGTATGTGATGTGCTCTATTGTTTGAAGTTGGAAGATGGAATGAACTGTTGTGAAGAAATGGTTATAAACAAACAAAAAAAGAAAGAAAACTTAAATATTTAATATTGTGTTTATTAATATATTGTTAATGTCCTAATTCTGTCAAAATGAATGTCTAAAACATTACATTTCTATGACAGCCACTATTTAAATGATTATATATAGTGTAGTAAGATTTTTGTTTTTTTATAAAGCAAGGGCAGAAAAAAAGTGACAATAACGACACATTCAATATAACAAAAGATTTCTATTTTTTTCTTTTTTAAAGATTTTTTCTTTGTGAATCCAAGTATACTGTGGGGGGGAAATAATAATAATAATTATTGGTAATAATAAGAAATGTTTCTTGAGCAGCTAATCAGCATTTGAAAATTCTACTTTGCCATCACAGGAATAAATTACATTTAAAATATATTCAAATAGAAAACAGTTATTATAAATTGTAATTATATTTCACACCATTTCTATATTTGCTGTATTTCTGATCAAATAAATGCAGCCTTGGTAAGCATAAGAAACTTTGTAAATACACAAAAAGCATCTAGTTCTGCAACTGAATATTCTGTGTGCCTGCTAAGACGTGAGACGTGTTTAATGACCATTCCCATGTGAGCCACTGCCCTCTATAGGTGGACAGTGTGAATCACTCTTTAAGTCTGATCACTTCTGGTGTGAATGAAAAAATAATGCACCACCCTATTATGCATTTTATTAAACAAAATACCTTAAGTAGATCTGTTTTTTGTAAATGTAATCCAGCTTTAAGGGGTTAAGCCCTTTAGAATGTTCTAGATGCTTGAGATCCTAATGGGACATAAGCAATAATGCGCTCAGCAGAGTGGTGTATAATCACAGTTAGCTGCCCTGATGCCGAAGCCCTGGCCTGGGGCCGCGCGAAGGGAAGGCCTGTGGAAAGAGTCCAGTCAGCACATTACATGCGTCTCATCGGGAAAGAATTCAATTACAGCAAATTATTATTCGGGCACATCAAGAGCATTTACATAATGAAATTCTGTCTTTTTAATCAAACAAATTAAGATGTTATTTCCAATTCTCAAGTTGTTAGTAGAGCTGCTAATATTGTGATTTGAAATTTGAGTTGTCAGTGCAGGCAGGCTTGGAGAGGACGCCGTCTGATTTCACGCCCGTCTTCAGATGAATCATTCCTCAAGACAACACGTATTGTTTGATGGACTCTTTCTAGGTTCAATTCTCGAATACAAAAACATACCTGCCTATTTATTCACCTGAGCTTCAACCTGAGAGGAAACACAGCTAATGTACAACAGATAAACACCATAGATGATATCACAGTTTGGTTGCGTTCGACACACCCTTGGAGAAAGTGTTTCTATTCGTCGTGATGTGGTGTGAAGATGCGAGCACATTCGCCATCTGATTTCTTTTCTTCTGTGTGTCGTGTCCGTTGTCTTGTCACTCTCCGTTTTGTCTTTGTCTTTTTTCGTGTTGTTGTTACTTGTCTTACTCCTGTTTACATGTTTCCTGATTTAGCAAACAACCCCCCACACACTCGCTATTCTGACTAACAAACAAGCTTGCTCGCTCAAATAATGGCTCTCTTGATGCCAGCGACTACAGGTACACCACTGAGAACAAAGGAATTGTTGTAAAAATAGCAGCTTTTCCTTTGTGGCGTATATGTGTGTACTTGCAGAGGGTGTTGGATGCAATCGGCTCCCTGTCACAGTCCTCCCCGAGGACATGCAGATGTCACCTTCTCTATGCCTTACAAGAGAAGGCTGCATCCAGGGAACCAGATCAAAACACACATCAGACGGCAGCTGCAATGGGCATCCTTCCTTAGCGCTCCCCGCGCAGGAAGAGGAAATCTAGAGCTTCAAGGCAAAATAGGAAGTGTTAACTTGGAGATAACCTAAAGTGTGTCACCAGCCCTCTCACACACGCATACGCATGCATTCGTGTTCAAAAACCCATTCACCGTGACCTAGTTTATCTAGTTTCATGAGGACCCACAACTGCTCAGTCTGTTCATTAGCTTATCAAGCCCTCCCCGGGTTTTTGACTGTATCGAAGCTACGTTTTCACACATAATTCCATCACTGTTGTTGTTTAAACAGCAGGTAAGTCTCAGGGTTTCATGCACATCCTGTGATTAACTTCGCGTCTCTGAGACGACAATGGATTTGTGATAGCATTTCCTCTCTTTTTGATCTAGTGAGAAGGCCCTGCTGGTGAATAAATTCGAGCTGAGCATCAAGACTGAGGCTACTCATGGTCTGATTTTGTGGAGCGGCAAGGGAGTAGAACGTTCCGACTACATCGCCCTCGCCATCGTGGACGGCCGTGTGCAGATGACCTATGACCTCGGCTCCAAGCCTGTGGTGCTGCGCTCCTCTGTACGGGTCAACACCAACCACTGGATACGAATCAAGGCCAGCAGGTAAAACACCAAGAGTTATTCAGCCATTGCCTCAGCTTTGTCATAGTGTAGTTGCAGATATTTACAGGACTCAACAGTAAGGAATCTTTTCTTCAGGCAAAGTCACCTGGCTGCAGCTAAATTTACATTTCAGTGAATGACACACACACTCTCTCACAAACAATTTAGTCTAGGGCTGCACGATACACCAACATTAAATAGAAACCACTATATTAGTGTGATTTTTCTAATCGCAAAGGATGCGATTTAGTTATATAAATATTAGGGCTGTCAGTTAAACGCGTTATTAACGGCGTTAACGCAAACCCATTTTAACGGCGTTCATTTTTTTATCGCGCGATTAACGGTCTTTTTGGCCTAGCAAACTTTGTAGTTTTTTTCACATGCTTTTGCAACAGGACGCGGCAGGCGTTTTGTTGCTTCGTCGACTAAAGCGCAAGCGGATCTAGCTAGACCGGAAAAAAAAACAACAGGCACGCAGCACACACTCGTTTGGGCTTGCGAGCCGGTCAAATAGTAGGTTAACGTTACGTTTTGAGTGGATGACGAGCGCGAGACGCCGAAATGGATGCCAATAAGATTCTGAATTGAAAGTTTACTTTTAAAAAGTTGCCAAATGGTCCCATTGACAAGACCAAAGTGATCTTGTGTGTTTTGTCGTTGTGAACTGAGCTATCATCGCAGCACGTCCAGTCTGAAATACCACTTAATGGCCAACCACACACACACAGCTGATGCGAATTCTCCGCCCCCTCGTCAATATCAGGACCTCGTCAATATTTCTTTCACCCTTTTATTGATGGACAGTGTTACATTGTGTGAGAGATTATTTGCTCCAAGTGAGAATGTTTTAGTGTGAAATTGAACACAGTATATGCCAATGTTGTTTTCAATAAAAAAACATTTGCACAAAGCAAGCCGATCCACTTTTCCATGTTGATAAGAGCATTAAAATGAGAAAAAATAATGGGACAAAAAGAAATCAAGAGACATTTAGAATAGATAAAAATGTGCGATTAATTGTGATTAATCGCGAGTTAACTATGACATTAATGCGATTAATCTCGATTAAATATTTTAATCGTTTGACAGCACTAATAAATATATGCGCTGTGTGTTTCAAAGTAAAGCGCAAACGTGCGACTTGTAACAACAGTGTTTTTAGGGTCTCAAAGCGATTATTAATGAGAAGAAACTCGTCCAGTCCAATCACTGCGCTGTATTCTGCATCCGATTGCACTACACTGGAGAAGTCAAATGTCACGAAAGGCTGTTTCAGTTCTGTTGATTTATCTCTGTCGTCTGTTCAACTCAGCACTGTTGTCTTTTAGAGACATGGGGTCCGTTCTTCCTACCTCGCTTAATATATCTGAGATGATTTAACAGATGCCAGATCTTCTCATTGTGATAACTGATCTCTGGCTAATTTTGTTCTTCCAACGAATTTGCAGATTTGATTAAATGGACCTGTTGTATGACAGCAACGATGAGCTTCGAAAAACCTAACCATCTTGGATCTTGTAAAATCGTCAGTAACATCCAAGTACGGAGAACTTGGAACATGGTCGTAAGAACGTGTTGCTTGCCGTTCCCTTGCGTGGATTTTAGCTACCTACCAACACATACGAAAAATATGTCTGTAAAAAGCATTTCACATGTACTGTACACACACCATGGAACGCGCATGAGAGCGTTTTCTGCGTTTAACACCGCGATGACTTTAACAACACTCACATCATAGTTCATACCCAGACCGGAGTGAGAATATTTTAAGTTTTTATGGATATACAATTTTTCATATACTGTATACATTATACAGTACATTATCATATACATAGTGTATGTAAATAAAGAAATTAAAATGTAAATGTTAGCATCGAAATTTTACAGTTGAACTATAAAATAAAATATTTTTTATTAAATTGGCCTACTCGATTACTATCATATCAAACTTCATAGGACAGAAATCCCCCTGGTTTAGGAACCCCTGGTTTCGATTTCTACTTGCCTTGCCAACAAATTTATTGACCCTTAATAAAAATGACTTTTTTATTATTATTATTAAATGTACAATTTATATTTGTTTATTATTTGTTTATATTTTAAATTGTCTAATTTTAAATGTCTAATTTTAAAATATATTGTGTAATATTACACTATCATTCAGAGGTAGGTTTTTGGGTAGGTAATAATTGTAATGTTTTTAAAAGTAGTCTCTTACCAAGGCTGCATTTATTTGATAAAAAATACAGTAAAATATGACAATTTAAAATAACTGTTTTCTTTTTATATACATTTTTACATTTAATTTATTCCTGTGATGCAAAGCTGAATTTTCAGCATCATTACTCCATTCTTCAGTGTCACATGATCCCTCAAAAGTACAGCATTTATTTGAAAGAGAAATAATTTTTTTATCTATTTGTCATTTTTTTTATCAATTTAATGCATCCTGCTAATAAATGTATCAATTTATTCAAAAAAGATCCTACAGACCCCAAACTTTTGAACAGTAGTAAATATAATTTTTTTAATCAAATATTTTCTTCGCTTAAAAAATGGAGATTGGAAATAAATTCTTTAACTCTTCTTTAACACTGCAACATGATACACAACAAAAACTTGGTTTATAATTTCTTACTATTTATACACATGCTACCAATTCTTGCAATTTCAACAAAGTCTAATTTATAAACAATAATTTTACTTAGCTGACACATTCATGCATGGCATGTACAGTACATAATAAAAAAAAATGTAAATGACATAGAGTGCTTGCCATAGAGCTGTTTGCCAATAATGGCGGACAATTATATTTGCTATAGACACGTTTCCCAACAGTAGCAAATTGTCCAAAGTTTCCTGCAGGTTTACCACTATCAGTGAAATTCCACAATCTTCTTTCTTCCCGCATTATTACCGTTTTGTTTCCCGCAAATTTAGTGCATATTAACCATGGGTTTGCCAGAAGGCAAAATTAGATTGTCAGTGTTAGATGCCTCACTGTCTTCCTGTGCTTCTCTACTCTCCACAGAGCGCTCAGAGATGGCTCACTGCAGGTTGGTAATGAGGCAGCTGTCACTGGGTCATCACCCTTGGCTGCCACACAGCTGGACACAGACGGCGCTCTCTGGTTGGGTAAGTCCATCTTGCGCTGCTTTGCTCAATCGTAGCTCATTTACAAACCAACTAGGTACACCTTCTCCGAATAGTCCCCACTTAGCTTGTAACGACTAATTGGATCTTCCCCCACAGCGAGTGCTTTTGAAGGGCTACACACAAGTACTTCACAAAAGCGTGAATGTTAAGACACAATATTACCTTATTACAGTTCATTATTAATTCAAGGATGAGTCCGTACCATAGGGTGTTTTTAAATACTCCAATGTTTCTGTGTTTGACATCCCATTCTCTTTTGCCAACCCTATTAAGATTAAGAAAGAGGATTTATTCCATGTTAAGGGTGCAAAATCTTCTTATAAGGTTGAGAAAAGTATTTCAGCACAAGGCCAGCCAGTAGAACAGGTGCTGTCAATGCCCGGTGGCTAGAATACATTATCCTCAGACAGCCCGAACATCAAGAGCTCCCTCCGAAAATCCCTTCTTTCAAATGTCATTATTTATTTACTTATTCAGATGTAATTCACTTGAAATTAGCCCCGTCAATCCTCCCGTTGCAAAGCAGACAATCCGATTAAAGGGGAAACACGGGGAGGCAAAAGAGAGAAAGAGAACTTGAGAAAGAGAAATTGAGTGAATAGCAACAGGGGGAGACATTTTTCAGCATGCTGAAAGAGCGGGAGACGGAGCTGGATTTCCGACAGTGTCAGGTCCCCGAGGGAGGTGAGCTAACTCTCATTCGGAGCTGTCAGAGAACGTCCCCGGAGCCCGGCCTCCCAAAAACACTGTTTGATCTTCCCACCTGTTCCTGAGTGCTGTGTCTCTATCTGTTCACATTCTGACACCCCCACATTACAGTCTCAGTGTCTCAGGTGTGATTAAGTTTTTAACAGTCTTCTACACAGGGTTTCCATAACACACAGACGGTTCATCGCCCTTGAATAATATATAGCGCTTTAGCTCGCCTGCATGGTGGGTAATATCTCAGGTTACATAAAGACATGCATTTATACTGTGGGTCAGTGACATATATGAGTGGCCACAGTGTAAAAAAAAACATAAAAAATGTAACATCTTACATTTCTTTGAATTCATGTTGGTTTCATGATGTTTTGAAACACATTTATTACATTTTCAGGAAAATGTGTCATGTTGAGTATAAGATATAAATATTTTCCCTCCACCATAAATGCATGTATAGGCCTATCCATCTTTAAATTCAAGGTGAAAAGTTTTTTTTTTTTTTTACAAACATCATGAATCATTAATAAAAAAAATACTTTCAATAAAATTCAGAAATAGTACAAAAAAATTGCATCATTGACCCACATGCAGTGTGATAACATGGATGTCTTACTACTGTATCCATTTCATGCTGTCCACTTGTGATTGGATGACCTGAAATGGTTTATTTAGGTCTGTTGTGTGAATATAAAGTACTGTGCAGTATATCATGTACACTTGATCTGATCCTTTCCTTTCCTCTCCTCTTCAGGTGGTCTGGAGGAGCTGTCCGTAGCCCGCCGGTTGCCCAAGGCTTACAGCACAGGCTTTGTCGGCTGCGTCAAAGATGTGATAGTCGACGGGGTGGAACTACATCTGGTGGAGGACGCCTTAAACAGTCCCAAAATATTACACTGTTCGGCCAAATAGTCTGGCACCACCATTCCTCCCAACACCATGTCTACTGCTGTAATTATTTTTCTATTTTTTGTATACTTTTCTTTGCCTTTTATATTGGAAAAATTACATTGTTTTAATTATGATTTTTTTTTTTTGTGGTTTTTTTGTGTTTTTTCCCCGTCTTTGCGTCCAAACATAATCATGTCCTCCGTCGGCGAACATGGTGTCACAAGACAAGCAAAAAGTCTTATTACATCTGTGCTGTTTCTATGACAAACATCAGAACATGTACTTGCTTATTACTTGAACAGTGTCAGATGAGATCGGTGCTGTTTGTGCCGTCTGGATTGCCTTCTCTCTGTGCCATATAGCTCTCGTCACCAAACATTCCTCTGAGCTGTTGCTGTGCTCCGTTACTGCATTAAAAAAGGTCTAAAAGAAACGACTTTCCGCTTTATCGGCACGTGACGGCAACTGTTAAATACACTGAGCAAGACTATGTACGATATTCCTCATTTATGATACCACTAACAGGGGCGAAAGCTCAAAACTTGGAGCTTTTGAATCCCAAACTGATAGTAGCTGACGTAACATTTAGCATTCCTCAAAATTCACCATTGTTTTTACCATGCAAACGTCATTATTGACCTGTGAGATGTAATAAATAGTAACGAAATACATGAGACTGTGAATTTTGAAGATGCTATTTTTGTTGCAATCATTCGTCTCATGTGTTGTGCATATCTAAAGAGCAATTACTTATATAGATATACATTTATATATATACTATGTGACCACTTGTTGCATGCATCTTTTTAAGTGTTGAGTTGATTTTGCCTTGGTTTTCTTGATCTTCATCATTCCATTCAGGGCAGAAATGTAGCTGACTACATTGCAATCTGGACATCTGATTATTCAAGTTGGGAGATAAAAGAAAAGTCAATCTGGACTTTTGTGTGTGTGTGTGTGTGTTGGAAAAACGGCTGTTGCAGCAACTCAACTATGGGAGGCGCTGTAACACAGGAAGAGATGAGAGACTCAAAACACATCAATTGGACAAAAACAGCATTGACATTCTTGGCATGTATTCACTGCATATTTTTTTTCTATCATGTATCAAATGAAAATGTCGCTTTAAAATGCTGTCAGCACTTGCTATAAAAAAAGGGATGATGTTTGTAGACCCCTTGCATCCTATGACTGTGGCCCCCATAAGAGCTGTTCATGTTCAACGATAACCAGTGAAAATATTAATGCATGGGTTTATCAAGTCAAAATGGTTTTTGTAACCTGTTCCAAGACAAATGCAATGCTGTGGTGCTGTCTCTGTGCAAGAAATATGAGTTTGATACAAGATGCTTTGCAATATTCCACTCCAAATAAGTATCACAGTATCTTTTTTTTATGTTTTTTTTTTTTTTTTTTTTTAAACCCTGGGACATGCAAGATCATAATCATCATCATGTACAGCCCTGTGTAAATTTGTTACTGAGGTTTTGTTTTAGTATTATACACTGGAAGCGAGTCTGATTTGTCTCTACACGGCATATCCTGAGCGAGGGGATGGATCTGGGAATAATCGATCATTTATTTGTCGTCACAGGATGTCTAGTGTTCCAGACGGAGACCGGGAGCCCTTCGTTACTGCACGAGCTGTATGGACCATCCACCCTTTTTAGTATAGCGCCCTCACCTTCACCTTTCCAGCGGACTCGATTTTTTGATCTCTTTTATAATAATGGGAGTTACATTTTTTTTTTTTGACATCCTCCAGTAGCTTTGCTCTCAAGGGATGAGGCTCATGGTGAGAACCACCATGGAAATCTGCTGTGTGAATGGAAACTGAGAAATGCCTTAAAATCATTCACCGTTCATGGGTGACAAAAGTTCATGTCCATATTGTTCTGTGCTCTCTCACTTTTCCAGTATATTAGCCTCATTCCCATCATGTAAATTAATTCATAAATGTTAATAATTATATTAATAATGCTTATGAGAATTTCCAGAAGGCCTCGATAATAGTGGTTCTGGAGTCTACAAAAATACTATTTACTGTACAAATACTATTTTCAGTATCTTATTTATGTCTTAAGAGGATTCTCAGTCTGGCATTTGTAAACTACTGTTTCGATTGATTGAACTAAACCTGATGGGCAGTGCACAGAATGAGGCATGACGTTACCATTACTAACTTTATTACTTGTGTCTTGTGTTCCAACCACCATAAAATAAAATGTAAAACAAACTGACCTGACTTTCTGTAACATTTACTTCTGATAACGTCTGTGAATAAATCCCTCCAGTTCCCAAATTGTCTAACCCAGAGTCTCTCTAGTGTTATATCATCGTTCGAAAGTTTGGGGTTTTTATTATACTTTTTGCTCATTTATTTGATCAGAAATTCAGTAAATATTATGAAATCATATTACAATTTACATGAAATGTATAACTGTATAAATAACACGTTTTCTATTTTAATATATTTTAAAAGTGTAATGTATTCCTGTGATGGCAAAGCTGAATTTTCAGCATCTTCAGTGTCACATGATCCTTCAGAAGTCATTCTAATATGCTGATTTGCTGTTCAAGAAACATTCCTTATTCTCATCAATGTTGAAAACAGTTCTATCATGACAACTCGGGAGATTTTTAGAATTGTGATGGAAATGACAATGTTAATGTATTTGGTCTTGTGAGAATAGATCTGCTATGCTGCTGCTGCTGCTGCAGAGCAAGTACAGGAACTTGCTACTGCCAATACATACGCTGATACGCTGCTGTGAGTATGTAAGACATACTGCTGCTGCACAAATACCATATATATAAATTACCCATAGCAGATCTATACAGGTGGAGCTGGAGAAGGTGGGTAGTTTCGGAGGACCTCTGAAGCGCGCTACAGTGTGTGCTAACCAGCCATTTAAATGTTGGGAGCAGCAAGCTCATTGGCTGCAGATGCTACCAATCAACTTGTGCCAAGTAGTTAACGCTGTGAATATCATCAGGTTGCATTAAGGACCCATCAGCCTGTGCCATCTAGAGCAGTGGTTCTCCCCTTACGGAACAAAAATATATGGGAATATACTGCAAAATATAATAACATAATACATTTCCATATATTGGAAACAAGTGCTTATATTTTCAATATACTGAAATATATGCATTGATCATGTATGGCTATGTATTAATACATATAAAATATTTATTAATGAAAACAAAAATAGTATTACATGTAATATTCACAGTTTTATCCTTTATTGTGGACATTATTGCACATACATGTTCCCATATACATGTTAATGTATATTCACATTCATGAAATGAGTTACAACATATTTCTAGTTTCCAGCATGCTTTGCTTCTGACTGGTAAAGGAGACCAAATGTTAAAATTAAGTGTTATTTCATGTGTTTTGCTCAATATTAATATAGTGGGGGATCTGTTAGTGTTTCATGTTCTATTATTTTGGAATTTAAAATGTTTTCTGGTATGTCTGAGTTTTTGGGGTCACCATTGTGCTGAAGAGTAGAGCCTGTGGTTATGTTGACGATTGGCTTAAGACCATTAAGAGTAGACTATAATTACTTTATTTGAATAATAATTACTTTGAGCACGATGTTAAAGGTTTAGTTCACCCAAAAATGAAAATTCTGTCAGTAATTACTCACCCTCATGTTGTTCCAACCCCGTAAGACCTTCGTTCATCTTCGGAACACGAATTAAGATATTTTTGATGAAATCTGAGAGCTGGATCACTCCTCCATACTAGTCCATAGGCTTCTTCAGGGAGTGAAACTTGCCGGCCTCGAAAAGTTATTAAAGACATCGTTAAAATAGTCCAAGTGACTACAGTGGCTCAATCTTAAGTTTATCAAGCGGCGAGAATACTTTTTGTGCGCAAAAACAAACAAAAATAACGACTTTATTTCAACTATTCATTTCCTTCTCTTTGGGCCTCTAGTCAGTTAACGTAGCATGATTCCGTAGAGCTACGTCACACGTAGGCTCACTATTGGCCGACGCTGGTCATGCGTGTGACGTACAACAACAGAAGCTTACGCTATTACACTAGTGAACTGACTCGAGGCCCACAGAGAAGGAAATGAATAGTTGAAATAAAGTCGTTATTTTTGTTTTTTTTGCGCACAAAAAGTATTATCGTCGCTTGATAAACTTAAGATTGAGCCACTGTAGTCACTTGGACTATTTTAACAATGTCTTTAATAACTTTTCGAGGCCGGCAAGTTTCACTACCTGAAGAATCCTATGGACTAGTATGGAGGAGTGATCCAGCTCTCAGATTTCATCAAAAATATCTTAATTCGTGTTCCGAAGATGAACGAAGGTCTTACGGGGTTGGAACAACATGAGGGTGAGTAATTACTGACAGAATTTTCATTTTTGGGTGAACTAACCCTTTAAGTGTTTTAAAGGTTTGCACATATATTGCAGGTTGCATATTTATTAAGTATTCATATATTTTAGATGTTACATGTATATATCTCCATATATGTACATACATTATATGTGGATATTCACATATATGTACACATATATTTCCATATAATTTTAAGATATATTCTACCATATATTAAACACACTATATCTTAACATATTATCAATACATTTTGCCATGTAAATCGGAATACATCTGGATATTTATAAATATAAAATTGCATATATTTTACGATATATAAACACATATATTATATATTCATGCTCAATATATTGCAATATATGGAAAGCGGCAATCATTTGTATATTTTGCAATATATTACATGAATATATAATATATTGTATAATATATTTATCATTAATATATTATTCCATGTATTTCCAATATATAATATATAAATATATTTTCCTTTCGTAAGGGTCAACTCCAGTCCTCGGGACACACTGCTCTGCATATTGTGTATGTCTCCCTTAATTAACACACCTGATTCAGATCCTCAGCTCGTTAGGATAGACTTTATGAACTGAACTGAGTGTGTCAGATAAGAGAGACATACAAAATGTGCAGAGCAGCCGGTCCCGAGGACTGGAGTTGAGAACCACTGATCTAAAGCTTCATGACAGAACTAGGCATTTGTCCTGCTTAATATTTTTTGTGGAAAATGAGATGCATATCTTCTGGATTATTCGATGAATAGAAAGTTCAAGAACAGCATTTATTTGAAATAGAAATATTTTTAACAATGTAGTCTTTGTCACTTTTTATCCATTTAATGCATCCTTGCTTGATAAAAGTATTTAATTCTTTTCAAATAATAGAACCCCCCAATTTTTGAATAGTTTATATTATATTATTTAATTGCATTTGTTAAAGTCACCAAAAATGTGCTTTAAATCAAACATTGACGTGTATTACTTCAAAGACCAAACAATGCAAAATCATTACCAATTTAAATATTCATAAATAACTTGGAACAAACATTAGGCCAAATATTGTGTCAGCCATATTACCAAGGGACAAATGAATTTGAGCCATAAGGCAGCATAGTTTGATTGAATGCACAGCCTTAGATGTTAAGAACATAATGGATATCATATGAGAAATGTTTTTCATTTAAAAATGTTATAAGACTTTTAAAATTATGTATTTTTCTACCCTAACTATACATTGTTCAAATACTGAAAGACACAGTCATGCAATAACACCGAATGATCACATTTTAAAATGTGCTTTTTTTAAACCAGCAGAAATACAGTAATGTCTTTCTTCATACTAAGAACTATTGAAGTGTATTATTAATCATCTGTGCAACAGTTATTCTCTTAAGGGCATATAAAATGTCATCAGACATGACAGGCCCAGGGTTGCCTGGAGATGTTAGATAAACAGATCTTGTCAAAGAACTCTCGCTAGGGGTAAAATGGTTAATGGAAAAAATCCATTGTATTTCTTTGCATGGCAGTGAGCATGAAGTGATCCACACTAAATGAGCAGAAGGCTCCTTCAGTACACATGCTCACACCAGTGCAATAAAGGGTCTTTTACTGCATGTAACAAGGCTTCAGCTGTCTGGCTCCATCAGGGGATCTGTGGCTCCCATTGTTCCTCCTCATGAGGCTTTAGTTTGGACTACAGGGTCCTCGGGCTGTAAGGTCAAAGGGCATCTTGGAATGGAGCTTGTCAGCAGCAATGGCTCTTCCTTTAGTGAATGATTTCCATAAAGGAATAATTCACACAAAAATTAAAATAGTTCCAAACAAATTCAAAGCATAACCAACTGAGTCTCGTTTAGTTACTGAATGCCACGGGAATCATGAATCATGGAAGTGAAGCGACGCAACTGACGCTGGTAGGTCACAGGTGATAATGACAACATGGCGAATGTAGTACGTCCATATTACATTCATACTACAGATTTTCATACTATAGGAACATACTTTTTTAGCAGTTGCAAAGTAATTACTTATTCAAAGTAAATACTTATACTTGTACCTGTGATTCGGACAATCAATTGTTTCATTGCTGATTGAAGCAGTGTTTTGAACAAACCAGTTAACTGAATGATTCAATGACTCACTCAAAAAGACAGTCACTTGTTGCCAACTACTGAAGTCATATAACCTGCAGAAAGAAGTGTGTGTCTGTGTGTGTGTGTGTGTGTGTGTGTGTGCGTGTGTGTGTGTGTGTGTGTGCGTGCGTTTGTGTGTGTGTTCAAAGTAAGTACTTGTACCTGCAATTTTGAACAATCAATTGACCCTTCGCTAAGCCACGCCCAAAAACCGCCACTGGCCAATCGTGGCTTAGCAACCGTAACTAGGCGCGGGAGGTCTGTCAAGCTTTCGAGCGAGGGAAACATGCCGACGCATTGTGTGCGTATCTAATACCCGGTATCCTAAAAGTTTGGACGGTGGGGTGGCATTTTCTTCCCTTTCCGAAACCTAAAATCCAAGGGGAGAAATGCCAGGCGTAGATTAAGCAGTGTGGGAGACCCACTCACAACTAAATGTCGACAGGATTTAAAAAAACAAACACCTATTGCTTGGAAATAATGGCGGTTCTTTGTTCATAATGCATATATTTGAACGTAAAATAAGACAATTAAAGGCAAGACGGAGGCTCACTGACATACTTTAAAATATACAGTATTTCAGCATTTTGTTAATCGACGGCCTAACGTTACCCCTGAGTAACTTTACCCCAATCCGATCGCGGCTCTCCCGGTGTTAGATTGATGGATAAGCTGTTTGATTTGTAATTATTAGGTTATTTTCACATTTCACTTACTCTGCTGTGCTTGAACATAGCTGTTCCTCAATTTGTGTGTTTCCCATTTAAATCGTCTGCTAAGGAGGCGGCTGCTGCTTGCGCTGGGACCTAACGTTATAGACTTTAGCTTCAGTTTTGATGAAATTATAATCTAATCGGTTGCATATTATGTCGTGGATATGCAGCCGCGAAAGCTTGACAGGCGTAGCAACAGTAACTAAGGAGGGCGGGGCTTACCGAAGGGTCAATTGTTTCATAGCTGATTGAAGCAGTGTTTACAAACTAGTTGACTGAATGATACAATGACACTATGGAAGCCAATTTCATATTCAAAGTCATATGATTTAAAAATGTGAAATTATGACTTAAAAAGTCAGTTTTTTATGTGAAAATCTTGACTTTTTATGTCATTTTTATGATTTACCACTATTATGATTTACCAAGCATGATTTTTATGTGGCAGAAATGGGCTTCTATATAATACATTGTGAATTTTTAAGTGTTATTGATGTTTCTCAGTGGGCCTTCATATGGGTGAAATGTTGAAAAACAGTTACACACTGTCCTCAAGTATAAAGTTACAGACATATTGTTTGCATTGGCTCTTACACAGAAAACACCTGGTCAGACTCTCTGTGTAGAGAGAGGAATCCATAGATAAAGTCCTGCATTTCAGAAAATTGCATAATCGCATCCCCAACAGATTATTGTCCCTTAGGGCCAGTGATGTCATAGCAGCCATGCACTGCTGCAGTGCTTATAGCTGCCACCTTCAAATCACCCCAATGCAAATGGGGTCAGGCCCAAATGGAAACTGCTGAAACAAAAACAGAGTCAACATTCCTGTTGTGCTTCTATCCCTAACAAAAATAGGTGCATTACAGCTAACAGCTAAGAGATTAATAAACATGCTTGGATATGAAATAAAGGTGATAATGGCATGGAAGGAACTGCTAAAATAAGACTGTCATGACTGGAGGGGGAGAGAAGAACATAAAGTAAACTTCATTATGGCCCTCTCAGAGGTGTGTTTCTGGACCTCTAAATGTCGGTCATGTTCAGCAAGTGTCAGGCACTAAAAACCCCTTACACAAGATTACATTAAAACAGTTCATAATCACATAAAAAAAATCCGTTACTCTTCCAGATTTTCTTTACTATTATTGTTGGTAATGTGGTTATTGTTCTTAGAGTTTTGTGATTCATTTCAAGGACACACATCTAAAATAAAACGAAATATTGGGATGAGTGATGAGATCAAATAATATTAATTCCACGGGCCTACTAAATGATTGCTATATTTCTCAACACATTAAACAGTAGGCTAGGCTACACAGTTTTGCAAGATAAGTCATAAATATTTAATCATTTTTTTTCCTGGGCTGTACTAAGCGGCCTATCTGTTAAAGGGGTCATATAATGGTACATGCACTTTTACAAGTTGATTGTACTGAAATGTGTGTTGGCAGTGTCTGTACACAACCATCATAAAATGATAAAAATCCATCCAGTGGTTTTGTTTTAATCTCCTTATATGTTTTCCCCTGCCTCAAATCAAGCCGTTCGACCGTGTGACGTCACACGGTCGGACGCCCCTCCCGCGATTGTTGATTGACAGCAGCGATTCAACACAGACCCGCCCTCGCTCGTCCTGTCAATCATAGTCTGCGCGGATCGGCGCGGTCATTGTTGATATGCTGGAGCACTGTCTATGAGCAGAATGGGGTCTAAGCGCTTGTGGTGTTCTGTTCTTGGGTGCAATAACGAACACAGCAGTCATTTTAATGTTCCTAAATCCGAACCGCTGAAGACACAGTGGCTGAGTTTGTTTTCGAAGGGAATATTCCCCACGAGCAACGTCAATGCTTTCGTGTTTGCGCGAATCATTTCTCAGTGGACTGCTTTATAAAGGAGGGTCAGTATAAAGCTGGTTTTGCTAAGAAGCTGCACCTGAATAAAGGATCGGAACCTATTCGTGTTCCTGCTGAACCTTCAGAAGAACTAAAGTGAGTGTAACGTTTTATTAATCTTTATATTAATATTTATATTAATCTTTGCAAATCGCTAGCTGCACGCTTCACAATGAATGCGTCGGTTTACACTCAGGGTACATTACAGCATGTTTTCTATGTACAACGTTCTCAATATAATTCATAATCCCACGTTTATAATGAACAACGCATTATGGTTATTGTATTATTGTGTTACAAACGGTGAATGCACAGAACAGAGGGGCGGGGTGAGCGAAGCTCATTATCATTTAAAGTCATATGCACTGAAATGGCGTGCTGAAAACAGAGCTGTTTTTGACCAGGTAAAATAAGTGTTTTCTTACAATACTAATGAGAATTTTTAATTAAAGTATATTACAAACTTTTAATTTAGACCCTAAAGAATCATATTAGCTTGTACAAAAATGGCATTATATGACCCCTTTAAATGTAGGCCTACATTTAAATGAATTTAAAGTAAATCTTTCAATTTATCCAATGTTTAGCCTAAGAGTGCCATTTGTCAATGTTTTATATTTTGCAACAAAAGCTCCAGTCTTGGTTTCATGGAGTCCACAGGCCGAAACATTTTAATTAAAAAAGGCAAATATATATAAATATAGGAAACCTGCAGACACACACACACACACACACATAGGCTGCCGACTTTTTTGAAACGGTTGTTTGCTAAAGTTTCCCCGTCTATTATCGGTGGTGTGTCCCCTCTGTCAGTGAGAGGCGGAGGGAGGGAGAGAGTCGGGCGCTGTGTGTGTGTGTGTGTGTGTTTGTGACGCCCCTCGCTCGCGCTCAGCTCCGCTGCAGTGACTCGGCGAAGGCAGGAACATTTTATTACACTTTCCCCTTCAGTCCGCTCATACACATTTCCATCTGACAGCTCCCAGGACGGCCATGACGTCTCGAAGGTAAGCTGAAGGCGACATTAAAACTGCAAGAGCGGGGACTGATGGTTACTGTTACTGTATGAATGAATCGAGCACGGCACACAGCTCAATGAGTCGGACTCGGTCTTTACTCCAGGCTCCTGATCCTCTCTGGCCCATACGTGTTCGCTTTGCTCAACGGTTTTAGTATTTAGGAGTAGTTTTAGTCTTTTTTTCTTTTCGTTTATTTCAGTAGTATGTAGTTTGAATCGCTCTCGGTAGTACCGGTTATCGAATATGAATAATCAGTAGCGCAAAGTCAGCTGTGACAGTTTCTCTCAATGTAGTTTAAAACTGTGCTTTATTAGTTTATTGTGACGATTTTTTTGGAGACTTGTGGTAATGACATCCTACTGTATTTACTGTATATCGTATGCTAAAATAACAGTAGTTTAAAAAAGCATTAGCCGGATGACAGAGATTTGAGATAACCGTTAGATAAAAAAAGAGAAATTATATGAACAGATCGCGCTGAAAATATCTTTAAATAAAGCTGCAAATAAGTAATAGGCTTTAAATACTGAGACTTTATTAATTTAAATATTACATAATATATTATAATATAAATATTATAATATTTAAATTGTTATCCTGTGTTATCTTGTCATACTTTATCCCGGGTTAGGTATTAGCTAATCAAGGGGTAGATTTTCACACTTTTTGGAACCCCGTTGTAGCCTTAGCGTATCCAATTAACGTCCTTATTTGCATATTAATGAGGTCAGTAAAATTGATTGGACAACTACACCACGCGACCTGTTTTAATAACTGTCCATCTGTAGGCTACTGTAGATCAGCTCTGGCTGTCTTAACTTCTGAAACACAACAAAACATTTTGTTGTCGTCGTTAATCGACATTGTATCTACATGGAGAGTAAACACAACGAGTGAAATGTCGATGAATGTACAAAGATATACCGAATATAGCCTACAAATATTTAATAAGGTAAGCCCCGAGGCA
The DNA here is from genome assembly GCF_029890125.1 of Rhinichthys klamathensis goyatoka. Lineage (NCBI taxonomy): Eukaryota > Metazoa > Chordata > Actinopteri > Cypriniformes > Leuciscidae > Rhinichthys > Rhinichthys klamathensis. Next base: position 1,663,533 of record NW_026606789.1, on the reverse strand, counting down.
TTTTACAAATAGTTGTAACGTTATGTTGCTAAACACCTCTGGAGCTGGGGTTTCTATTTAGCCAGGATTAAAACGCATCTGAAAAGTAGGTTAACCCATTGTTATCTTGTTTGACACTGGTTCGTTTCCAAAAGTTGGACATAGCTAGGCCTATGATTGTGAGTGTCAAATTTGCATTTGAGATTCGTTGTGTAATGCACCTACACAAAGAGGTGAAGCACTCGACAGTTATTGTGAGAGTTTGCACAGGTGGTAAACAATGTGTATGGGAAGAACACTTTGTGTGGCTATAGGCTATGCTTGCTCTACCACTCACTACCGTTAACTCAACATATTTCAGAATTGAGCTGGTTATGGCTTCTCCAGCAGCTTTCATTTGTCAGAGTAGTCTGTGAGCCTTTGGCCTTTACTCTGCCTTTACACCATCTGTTATATAAATAGTTCTGATGCCAACAATTACCATTGACTATTATTAGTATCATTAGATTATCATTACTGGTGTCGTTCACATCACATTAAAGGAATAGTTCACCCAAACATGTAAACTCTGTCATCATTTAGGCTATTCTTCCAAACCTACATGACTTTTATTTCTTCATCGAAGCTCAAAAAGAGATGTTAGGCAGAATGTTAGAATGGCTGCCTTTGAAACCTTCTATTGCATATTTTTTACATACAATAAAAGTGAATGTTGACTGAGACCATCATCTCCTTTTGTGTTCCAATGAAGAAAAAAACGTTGTACACATAAGGGCGAGTAAATGATTGCATATCTCTTTAAATGGAATGCAAACTGATCCCACTTAACAATACATAACAGAAGATGAATCTGTCTAATGTGCAAAATTTACAGGGTCCTGTATGTTTTGCAGATTTGCCGATATCTATGTTTCACAAACAGGAACCTGAAAAATGATATAAATCTAGGATTTAAATATATTACACTTCAAATGTTTCATTGTTTTTTGTTTTATTGTTCACAAGAGGTTTTGCATAGTGGAGGCTAACACAATTACTTAGCCCTGATGTCGAATGCATATTTAACTCATTGTCATAAACAACATTTAAACTGCTCCTATTTCTGGCTGGGCCAAAAGAGAATTTTATTATCTTTATGTAATGTGGGGGACTTTTTCTTGGTCACTTAGCCCACTGCTGCTGCATTCTTTATTTGGCATTATTTATTTGTATTTCTTTATCTCTAGTTCATGAAGCACCTTTTGTGTATGTGTGTGTTTGTGTAAGCATGTGAGTAAGCGTACGTACAGGAAAGAGGAAAAAGGAAGAGATGGCTCATTGCGCGGTTATTTTTGTGGGGTCATGAAAATATGTGGTCATGAACATTTTGGTTGCTCGTAAATAGTTGTCTGCTGTCAAAGTTTCCACACTAAGTTTAATAATCACTTATACAATTTCCCTTCATTTACATCCATGCATGCTACTGTTCAAAAGTTTGTGGTCGGAAGATGTTTATAATTGTTTTTAAAGAAGACTCATATACTCACTAAGGCTGTTTTTATTTGATCAAACATACAGTAATTTTTTTTTATATATTATTATAATTTAAAATATTTTTTTTCTGTTTTAATATATTTTAATATGTAATTTATTCCTGTGATGTTAAAGTTGAATTTTTAGCATCATTACTCCAGTCTTCAGTGTGACATGATCCTTCAGAAATCATTCAAATGCTGATTTGCTGCTCAAGAAACATTTCTTATTATTATCAATGTTGAAAGAGTTGTGCTGCTTAATATTTTTGTGGGAAACATGATTCATCATTTCCCAGATTCATTGATGAATAGAAAGCTCAAAAGAACAGTGTTTATATGAAATAGAAATGGTAACATTATGAATGCATTTACTGTCACTTTAATGCATCCTTGCTGAAAAAAGAAACTAGCAGTTTGACTTGTGTATCTGAAAGCAGAAGGGACAGGACCGATAGCACAGAACTAAAAATTCACAGACAGGAAAACTGCCTCCAATGTGGTGAAATGAGATAGCCTGTCCAAAATTTCCAGGAATTCTGCTAGTCATGGCTAAAGGTTTGCTGAGAACACAGATTTTATCCATTTATCTTATTGCCCTCAAAGCACCAGGATCATTTCCTTTGTGCTATTGACATTTAGAATTAAAATGAAAAGTGTCAAACTGCAGTCTATTACCATAGTAGTCATATGTTATGATTTGTGGATATTTCACATCATGGATTGATGATTATTGTTTCATAAATGGACCCTTAAAATCAGTCCAGCAGACTCACTGATACTCAGAATGACCCTAAACCCACAGTATTTTTTATTCAAGTAATGATTTCACTGCAGATCAAATGAAGAATAATATCGATTGTGGAGACAATGTAGTAAATTATAAGGATGTCTTTCATTTCATTGTCCACATCAGCATTGATATTTTTTTTATTATTCTCCTAGTCTCCCCTTTTAGGATGCAAAGCCAGGACATGATCCCATTCCAGGAGGCTATTTCTATTGGAAGGGTTGTTATAAGCTGTCGAGAATTTGAATATGATCGTCGACATAAGATTTTGTTTCACGTGTCCTTGGGCTGTCTGACCCGGGGCAAGTTCAAAAATGGCAACATATTTCTCCCTCAGTCAGGGCAGAGAGAGGCTGGCTCCACGTCAAGCGCTATGTGTGTGTGAATTGATTTAACCTTACATTTATGTGCTTGGGGTCTTTTGTAATGGAGGCTAAAATCAATCATCTCACACTTTCAGATTCACTGCCATAATGTCCCATATATATATATATATATATATACACTCACCGGCCACTTTATTAGGTACACCTGTCCAACTGCTCGTTAACACTTAATTTCTAAGCAGCCAATCACATGGCGGCAACTCAGTGCATGTAGACATGGTCAAGACAATCTCCTGCAGTTCAAACCGAGCATCAGTATGGGGAAGAAAGTTGATTTGAGTGACTTTGAACGTGGCATGATTGTTGGTGCCAGAAGGGCTGGTCTGAGTATTTCAGAAACTGCTAATCTACTGGGATTTTCACGCACAACCATCTCTAGGGTTTACAGAGAATGGTCCGAAAAAGAAAAAACATCCAGTGAGCGGCAGTTCTGTGGGCGGAAATGCCTTGTTGATGCTAGAGGTCAGAGGAGAATGGCCAGACTGGTTCGAGCTGATAGAAGGGCAACAGTGACTGAAATAACCACTCGTTACAACCGAGGTATGCAGCAAAGCATTTGTGAAGCCACAACACGCACAACCTTGAGGCGGATGGGCTACAACAGCAGAAGACTCCACCGGGTACCACTCATCTCCACTACAAATAGGAAAAAGAGGCTACAATTTGCAAGAGCTCACCAAAATTGAACAGTTGAAGACTGGAAAAATGTTGCCTGGTCTGATGAGTCTCGATTTCTGTTGAGACATTCAGATGTTAGAGTCAGAATTTGGCGTAAACAGAATGAGAACATGGAACCATCATGCCTTGTTACCACTGTGCAGGCTGGTGGTGGTGGTGTAATGGTGTGGGGGATGTTTTCCTGGCACACTTTAGGCCCCTTAGTGCCAATTGGGCATCGTTTAAATGCCACGGCCTACCTGAGCATTGTTTCTGACCATGTCCATCCCTTTATGGCCACCATGTACCCATCCTCTGATGGCTACTTCCACCATGTCACAAAGCTCTAATCATTTCAAATTGGTTTCTTGAACATGACAATGAGTTCACTGTACTAAAATGGCCTCCACAGTCACCAGATCTCAACCCAATAGAGCATCTTTGGGATGTGGTGGAACGGGAGATTCGCATCATGGATGTGCAGCCGACAAATCTGCGGCAACTGTGTGATGCCATCATGTCAATATGGACCAAACTCCCTGAGGAATGCTTCCAGCACCTTGTTGAATCTATGCCACGAAGAATTGAGGCAGTTCTGAAGGCAAAAGGGGGTCCAACCCGTTACTAGCATGGGGTACCTAATAAAGTGGCCGGTGAGTGTATATACTCTTTATGTACTTCCATATAGGGCTGGTCGATATGACCAAAAATATTATCACAAATTTTTTTCCCGCATATCATAGGATATTGATATTTATCACGATATTCATTTACCATGGGGGAGGAAATGCTTTCCACATATTTGTTAGACCTTGAGAATGAACGTAAACATTTAAACTGTTCACAGTTAAACTCCACAGAGTAGCTACCTTTTAATAAATCCATTTTATTTTACCATAAATTCTGTGTTTTCCATAAAATTCTTTGGGTATTCGTGTTTTATGATTTAATACAAATTTATATAAACTTTAACAATTTAATCAAGCTTTTAAAATGTAATCAAATTCAACAAAATGCTGCATAAACAAACTGTATAAATTAGAAACATGGATGAAAAAATATCTTGGTTGTATGATATTCCTTGTGTTATTATTACAACATTGAGAAGAACATTTTAGGATACACTAGTGATATATTTCTGTCATAATTTCTTGAAGTTAAACAGAATCTTTATTTTGACGCTTTGTCATGAAGACCGTTTATTGCCCAGCCCTACTTCCATACTAATATGCCCATACGTTTTTGAAAGAAGTCTCTTATGCTCACCAAAACTGCATTATTATAGTTGTAAATATTATTACAATTTTAACAAAAAATAACTCTTTTCTTTTTTCTTTTTAATATATTTTAAAATGTAATTTATTCATGTGGTAAAGCCGAATTTTTAGACATTATTCCAGTCTTCAGTGTCACATAATCGCAAACCATGATACCGTTCAAAAGTTTGAGGAAAAACATTGAAAAAAGGCATCCTTTTGAATGTTCCATTCATCAATACTGATTCAATATGGATAATAATAAGAAATGTTTCAGCAGCATATATTAGAATGATTTTTGAAGGATCATGTGACACTGAAGACTGGAAGACCGGAGTAAGGATGCTGAAAATTCAGCTTATTCCAACACAGCAATAATTGACATAATTACAAGTTACTGTTTTTACTGTACTTAATCAGTTCATATAGGCTATATATATATATGTGTGTGTGTGTGTGTGTATATATACATATACATTCACTAATTACAGGACTGTGTTTGAACTGACCTACCATGTCACCACTAGACTGACATGTGGTACCATAATCAGCTTTTCTAAAAATATCAGTAACTGTACCAAAATCCAGCCACAGACACCCGTCTGCCCCCAATATAGATGAGAGAGGGTCTTTGAAGCTGAGTTGGGGGTACTATGTATATCGCTTTCTGTCACCGAGCCTGTCTCTTTAAATAGCCGACTGTGTTGAACTTGAGACATTATGTAAGAGGGAAGAGGCAGCTCTCTGTGTGCACGTGGGCCTGTGTGTTTCCCCTGTCAGAACACTGCTGCAGCACTTTCCGCCTGATATCGCTCACTCGCTCTCTCTCTCTCTCTGGCCCACACTGTGCAACCCGTTTGTGCCCCCGAGTTATCATAAGCAAGAGAGTCTCTGGTGTCACTCAACAGTATGTGCCAATATAGATGTGACAAAAGAGGATTATGTTGCCATTCCCATTTTAGATATACTTTGGCACTTTTAATTTGATTTGCTTGTTGGTTTTATTATGATTAAAATAGTTATAACAACTATATTATTTAACAGCATTCAATGTCTGTGGTGTTCATTCATCTTGTCAGATTTTTTTTTTTTTTTTGCCATAGTTCATTGCTATTTTTATCAGGCTGCATGCTGGACAATGGCTGTTAATTATTAAACCAGGGGAGCAAGTCGTGCATTTATTTTATGGAAGGGGAAGCTAAAGGAACAGAAGCACTCTTCCTTTGCATTCATTAATCAGACTATTATAACACTAATGGCCTCAGATTGTATTGTGTCCTTATGAGATTTTATAAGGTTTAAAGGGAAGTTACAGGGCAATATTACTTCCATTTAAGGGGGGGGGGGGCTTTAAAGCATTAAAGAGAATTGATAAGACTTACAGCTGAAGTTCAACATTTTTCAACATTATAAAACTTTCCCCTGGTTTCACAGACAGGGCTTGGATTAAGCCTGGACTAGGCCTTAGTTAAATTAGGACATTTAAGTAGCTTTAAAAAAAACATTACTTTACATTACATCTTGAGACAATGGCACTGACAATTTTTAAGATATGTCAGTGCAAGTTGCTTTCAGTTAAAACAGCTCAATTTGAGTCTGTAAAACCGGGCATTTGTGGTCCCAGTTTGAGATGCAGAGACGACCAGAAATGAGCCATTTGATTAATTCCTCGAAAGTGTAAACACGGCAGAAAACAGTCTTTGGCAGAAAACACTGCTGTGTGTTTGAGCATCCTGCATAGCAACATTGGCTCAACCAGTGGTGTGTATTTTAGGCGGGACTGTCTGTTTGTCCAACCATGGCAGATTTTTGGGAAACATGTCATTATTATTTTTTGCAATTCTGTTTGGTGGCACAAATGACACACTTCAGCTTTACCTAAAGCTAAAACTCTTAATATTTTGGATATTGTGTTCAGCTCCATTCTGGGGGAATCCGGGTGTTTTCCTGGCGCTCAGGTCTGTCCTAATTCTCTCTGTCCCTTAGTGACTCATGCCAAAGTTCCTCTGTAATTAGAAAAAAGCTTCGCAAGCCCGAGCTGGACATTTTATACACGTGATGTTTACTCTGTCTCTTTTCAAATAAATCAGAGATTTAGATACAGAATTACTTCATTATTTGGCAAGCATTTTTCACTTATGCAACTTAAAGTAGCAGAGCAGAGTGCATAAGCTGGCACGTACACACTTAAAGTGCTTGAGCAAAGGAACAAATCTTCGAAACTTCCACATGTGCATATAGTCCGTTGCTGTAGCTTTATCTCATAATAAAAATGATTTGATATATACATTTTTTGATATATCATTTATAAACATAAGTTTATTTGAGAATCAAAATTGTGTAAGATATTAAGACGTTTCCAGAGTACGTATCTTGAATTTAATGTATTTTTCTTAGCCAATTGCTAAATGTTTTCTCATTAAATTTTGTAGGATTTATGATTAAAACAAGAAGAAAAACTTTTGACAATTAGTTATAGAACTTAATTTCATGTTTGTACACTACTGATACTTTTATTCAGAAAGGACACATTATATGGTGAAAAATGACATTATTATTATAATAATGGGTCATTATAAATTGTAATACTATTGGTCTATTTATGATCAAATAAATGCAGTTTTGGTGAGCGTAACAATCTTTTTATTTTAGTTTTTAATTTTATTGACCCCAAACTTTTTAACGTTGGTGTATTTAAAAAAAAGTTAACTGTATTTTTAAGCATGTTCAGATATTTTTTACTGGACAATACTGATTACCTGCAATGCAAATATGATTATTTGATGCCATAAAACATTTTCACATGTGCATGGTTTCCCAGTATGCACTAAGCTGCTCTGAATATGATCTTGTACTGTACCAATTTCAATTTGTTTTCTTTGTGTGTGCAGTGCTGTTGTTTTTCTCCCCAAAAGCTGCCACACTCCATTTAAACCTAATGGTAGCAAAGATAAAGATAAGGGGTGTAAGTGTGTTCCGGGCAGCATGGCAACGCTGCGTCACGTTCAGAGAGAGAGGAAGGAGGGATGGACAGTTGCTCAAAAGCTGATTGTGCTGGCTGGCTTTCCTATCAGGGCAGCTCACACGCATCCAAATCCCAGATTAAACACCCCCACCTCTCTTTCCAACCAGCAGCACTCCTACAAGTCCCTGCCCCCTCTCTTCCTCCTTGTGTAACTGTACCAAGCGTGGATTACCAACTCTGAAGCAAAGCAGGGGCTCTGACAGGCTCCGAACAGAATGGTGAGGTAGGAACATGAGGCATTAGTTGCTGTTATCATTTTGTATCTGGTCGATGGCATTTTCACGGACGAATTCACATGCGATTGCGTTACGCATTTCTTTCTGTGCCACTGTTTGTGCAGGTGTGTGCGCGCGCACTTTGCAGGATGGTTTGTGGTTTGTTGTGGCTGTGTGTGTGTTGTGCGTGAGGATAGCTGCTGGGAGCTCAGTGAAGCTTAGAAGTGACCCGGAGATGTTTGTGTCTGGGTGCAAAACCTGCATCTGTACAGACCTGTTCGAATAATAGACCAGACCCTCCATCACAAGAGAATCAAACACTACAAGAGCTAAAACAGAAACTCGTCCAGTTGGTGTTACGTGTAATGTGCACTCTTTATTTTTATTATTGTGAAATTGGGAAGTTATCTTTTCTTATATAGTTTCATAGATTTTTTTTTTTTTTTTTTTTTTTTTTTTTTTTTTTTTTGTGAAGAGCAGGTTTACGAACTGAAAAGAAAGGGTAAGAGGTCAGACTAAGCCCACTATCATTGTTTTTGAAAATACATAACAGCTTATCTGGGATTAGTGTCACCTGCTGTTTTACAGTATGCAAAATGAAGATTTCATTTATGTATTTTCGGATGACCTCAAATCCCAAAATGATGTACCAAGATGTTTACCATACATGGACATAAATAGAGACGGTCATCCTTGAATCTTTTTTAAGTCTTTCATGTTTCATAAATATTTTTCAAAAATACATATTCTTTTGTAGTCGTTGCATCATGTTCCATATTCCAATGAATTAGAAGTCACAGTTAAATATTCTAAAACAGAATATTCTGGTCTGTTGCAAAATGATATAGAGCCCATGTATTGTTAGCTAATGTATGATGACATGTTTATCTACACAGCACAGACCACATGTGCTATATCTTTTTCAGTTCTTCATGACATATACGGCATGTTTATCATACCGGGCGATACAAAAATATGAAAAATATCTCTTTTACGTTCGCACTTATACACTGTCAAAATTCAGCTGTAGTTGACAGAAATTTTACAAAAAAATTAAAATAACCGAGTGGCAATAATTGTCATTGTAGTGACTTAAACATGTTAAGTATAGTATAGTATCTGAGTTAAGTGTTTTATCTCAAATATTAATAATATACCATTCTTAACGACTCGAACAGTGTCGATTCCATTAACAATAACTTATAAACATATTAACAACACAAATCACTTTTACAAAATAACATAAAAAAAACATTATTTTATTTTAGCAATATTGTTGTCTTGTTGAATATAATATATTTTCAGCATAAATTATAAGTAATGTAATTCGGACGTTTCACTTCCAAAACCCATAATTTGTACAGTGATTCACAGTACAATTATGTGTATTTTCCTGTTAAATTTAATGTATTTTTTCTCTGTATATGCTATCTCACAGTTAACCAATTACAGTTCCTTTTCATTACAATTACAAACGTCTAAATACATTGGTGTACAACTTTTTTTGTCTAGGTCGTAGTTGCTTTTCTGAAAGTCATTGGCAGGAAGAAAAGTGCTGACAGAAATGTCAATGAATTATTAATCCACATATATTTTAATAGCTTCAAACATTACAAAAGATTGGGAAGTTAGTGACCATGCATAGTGATGATGTGACACGAGGGGATAATATAGCCCTTTTGACAAACATGGAATCATAAGCAGTTAGTCATGATGAGGGGGGAAGAGATGCTGTACTCTCAACATCCACTCTGAGCAGTGATTTCTAATGCTCACTGGTAGCCTCAGTGAAACAATACTACAGGTACTACAACACTTCCTCTATGGTGAAGAACTGGAGGAAGTGAGTGATGTTTGCTAACTTTCCATGGAAAGATGGGGGGAAATCATGTTTAGAGTTGAAACTGACAGTACCGGGGTAAGACGTAATGTGCACATCTGTTCATTAAGTCCTCTGCTTTTCAATGCAAGTTAATCTTTCAACAACATTTGAGGCATGGTGTAGAAAATTCTGAGTTGTATGTAGCAATGCACCACAGGACTGGATGTTTCAATGGCCCGGGCAGATGTGAGCAAGTTCCTGCCCAAATGACAACTGCTGTGTTGTCACTAAATCTTACATTTCTTAGACATGTTCTTTTTTTATTTCAATGTCACAGAGGTAATGCTATCAAGCTGGCTAACATAAATTAAGTTTTGTTGAAGTAAGGAATGAGTTGAAATTATTTTCTATGCTAATGACAGCAAGATTCTGCTTTACCCTGCATATTCCTTTATTTATTACGTAACAGAATTTATCTTAAAATCTCATTAAATCACAGTATAAAATGTTTTGTTATTATATTCAACACTTGAGAATTATAGGCATTATTTCAGAAATGAGGATTATTTGACAAAGTATGTGTACACAACAGTTCAAAAGTTTGGGGTCAGTGAGGTTTTTATTTATTTATTTAATGTATTGTTTTTTTTGTTTGTTTTTTTAAAGAAATGGAATTGTCCATTAGTATAAAGGTAAAATCATTTACATTGTTAGAGATTTCTATTTCTATTTTAAATGAATGCTGTTTAAATGAATGCTGTCATTGTAAAAAAAAATTAATTTAAATTGTAATAATATTTGACAATATTACAGTTTTTTCTGTATTTTTGATCAAATAAATGCAGCCTTGGTGATCATAAGAGACTTCTTTTGAATGGTAGTGTATAACATAAATGATATTGTGGTCAGGTTCTGTTGAGATGAAAGTAAGTGACTTGTATGCCGTCACTTTAAGTGAGATTAAGACATGGGGCCCCTAGCTGCTGGCAGGCACGCTCTGAAACAGCACGCAGATAAAATTACTCCTGACCCCTGAACGGCCATTCACAAAGCCTTCTCACGTGAGGGAGCCGGTGTAGGGACAGACGGGCTGCAGGCAGCCAGACAGCTGGGGCCCAACACCAGCCCAGATTACACATGACCTCTTGTCCCCTTCCACCCCCTCATCAACCCCAAAGGATTAGGAAATAACTTTTCAAACACAGCAAATCGTAACTGATTAGAATTGGCGCTCGCCGTGAAATTGGACACAAACATACATGTTGCTAAGCTTGCTTGATGACATCACTAGAACGGGTGGGTGAACTAAAGAGTTTGCAGAGCCTGAGATGTACAGGATGCAGAAGTGCATATAGGTCCCATTTTATTTGAACTTAAATGTACCGTTTAAGTTTCGGGTTGGTAAGATTTTTTTAATGCTTTTAAATGAAGTCTATTGTACTCAGCGAGGCTGCATTTATTTGGTCGAAAATACATTAAAAACACAGTAACATTGTGAAGTCTTATTACAATTGACAGTTTTCTATTTTAATCTTTAAAAATGTAATCATTACTCCAGTCTTCAGTGTCACATGATCCTTCAGAATTTTTTTTTCTTTTCTTTTTATAATGGGGCCATGTACGATTTTTAACATAAATGTTTCCATTTCATGTATTGTTCCGAATTTAGCCAAAGGCTAATTTTTATCCGTAGTCCTCAGGCAGGTCAACACTACCATAAAAGTACACAGGCAATACCTATGTGTTCACAAAGAATAAAAAGATACACACACATACTACCAGGGCCACAAAAAAATGAAAAAAAAATGTAATTAAATAAATATATCAATTAGACTGCAACACACTCAATGTTTACAGTGTTGTTTCGATAAAACAAAAAAAAAAAGATTTTTAACTTCAATTTAAAAAGACCAAGAGCTTTACACCTTTTTGTATCCTCTGGTATGGCATTCCACTGATTAGTAGCTTTCACTGCGAAAGACGATAGTCCAAATGCAGAACAACGAAAGGGAACCCGACAATTACTCATGGATGATAATCTGGTAGATCTCACAGAGTTTTCAGAGCGAAAATGAACAAAGTCACATAATACAGAAGGAGCCAAGCGATTTAAGATTCTATAAACCATACACAAACTTGAAAAAAGTCTAAAATTGTCAAAGTTCAAAAAATGATGTTTCTCTATGATCCTACAATAATGAAAATGGTTTGTTTTTTTATCTAAAATGTTTAATGTCTGTTTATATAGGGATTTTAAGTGTTTAATCACAGTTTCTCCAGCTTGACCCCAACGTGTCAGACAGTAAGACATGTGAGAAAGGATTGTAGTATTCCAAAAAATCAACAGAGAGACATTGTCTAATTTGTCTAAAGTTTGCCAAGTTATATTTAATATTCTTCACCATTTTCTTTACATGTTTTTTAAAACTGAGTCCAATATTATGCCAAGATAATTGAACTCATTAACTATTTCTATCTTTTCACCAATAATAAACATATCAACATCAGGAGATTTAACATTTGTTTTTGAGATAAAAATTCCTTTTGTTTTACTAATGTTCTAGCTAAGACATGATTGTTCCAGCCACTGTGTAATCCTTTCTGTTGCAGCTTTCAACTTCTCAGCTGCTAACTCTGCTGTTCTCGCATGTGTAAAAATAACAGTATCATCAGCATTATACATTTGTACTTGTATCCCTTCACACTATTGCGGGATATCATATACAGACTAAATAATAAGGGACCTAACACTGATCCTTAGGGTACACCCATTGTAAAATGCAAATTGCAGGACTTAACCCCTTTAATCTTTACACATTGTTCTCTATTTAATAAATAGAGAACACTTAGAATTCATTCTAATATGCTGATTTGCTGCTCAAAAAAACCTTTCTATTGATTAAAATCAATGTTGAAAACAGCTGTGCTGCCTCATATTTTCATTGAAATCATGATGGTTTTTTTTCAGGAAAGAAAAAAATGTACAGCATTTATTTGAAATAGAAATCTTTTGTAACATCGTAGATGACTTTACTGTCGCTCAGTCAATTTAATACATCATTGCTGAATAAAAGGATTTCTTTAAAAAAAGAAATATTAATGACCCCGCACTTTTGAACATATATAAAATAAAGCATAAGTTACAAATGCAGAACATTTTTGTACTAGAGACTTTTGCATCACACTGTACATTTATGAGAAGTGTTTGCATATTTTTTTGCGAATTTTGATCATGAGATAAAGATAAAGCTCTGTTAGCTATTTTCTGATTGTCATTTTGCTTTAATTTCAGGTGGTTTCATCCCAACATCACTGGGATCGAGGCAGAACACCTCCTCCTGACACGGGGCGTCCACGGCAGCTTTCTAGCGAGACCCAGCAAGAGCAACCCTGGGGATTTCACTCTGTCTGTCAGGTCGGCATATTTACATTGCGCTTCTCCACACCTGCCTTACTACACTTATGCTCTTGTCTTGAATTATGCTTTTTTTTGTTGGTCATAGCGTCATTATGTTGTTTTGACCTGCTGTGGTTTGTGAAGTTCAGCATGAATTGCATCTCCCCAGTTAAATGTTTAGTTATTGATTCCTTGGAAGTGTACTTGTTTGTCTAGCTGACTGTTTCCATGCTTGGTAAAGCATTAAAATGTTCGTTTGTGTCATAGATTTCTGTCAGCTTTTGTTTCATGCAGAGAAAGCTCAAAAGATCACGTCATAAAATACAAACACAATAGGCCCGAGCTCTTCAACACCACTCCTGGGGACCCACTGTCCTGCAAAGTTTATTTCCAGCACACTCTGCCTGTGTGTTTTCAAGTGATCCTGAAGAGCTTGATTAGGTGTTTGATTACGGTTGGAACTAAACTCAGCAGGACAGCGTGTCCCCAGGAGCAGACCACTGCAATAAAAAACATTACCATTGTCTTGTAATGCATACATATTTCATTGTGTCAGCCTGTATTGAGGATTACAGCTGTATTTTTATTGGTTGCCATCAGTATTAGATGCTCGCACGTAGATGACCGTAATAGAAGGCACTTTCCCTCCCGCTCTCTCCAGAACCTCAGAGCTTTTAAGTTGCCCCTGGGCTAGTGCTTAAGGATTACAGTGTCAGCTTGTGAGCAGGTCTGTGAGCCACTGCAGCTGCTTGTCTGATGGGTGATTGGAGAGTCAACGGACAGAGAGAGAGAGAGAGAGAGAGAGAGAGAGAGAGAGAGAGAGAGAGAGAGAGAGAGAGAGAGAGAGAGAGAGAGAGAGAGAGAGAGAGAGAGAGAGAGAGAGAGAGAGAGAGAGAGAGAGAGAGAGAGAGAGAGAGAGAGAGAGAGAGAGAGAGAGAGAGAGAGAGAGAGAGAGAGAGAGAGAGAGAGAGAGAGAGAGAGAGAGAGAGAGAGAGAGAGAGGAAAAAAGGGCTTTCATAATAGCTTTAAGACGTGGAGGCCATGGAGCCCAGATCAGCCGTTTGTGGTTATGGTGGTAAGACTCTCACTGTTTCTAATGTTCTCCAGAACTAAGGCCATGTGGCTCAACTCCAACACAAGCCTTCAGGGCTGAAGCCCAGCTGCATGCAGACTGATTTATCTGCCCAGCTGTGAAGCAATGAGGTCAGCTTGTTATGATTATCAGATGCATGGACATACCAGTATATAAAAAAGTTAATAGTGAAGACTATTGATTAGTGTATTTTTGGACCCATGTTTTGTGCTTTTCAGTACTGAATTACTGGAATAATTGGAATGTTGTAAAACCTTGTAAGGCTACTGCCTACATACAGTAGCTGCCTTCCTAACCGTCACGAAATCTCACAAGTGAAGGACTTGAACGAACTGCATACAGTAGGCTGCAACTCGGCTGTTGCTAAGCTGACTTTGAACAATTTTGATCAATATTCATCAGTATTGAAATAAATATAATCAACGTTACTTTGCCTCGACCACCATCTTGTATTAAAACTTTTGCAGTACATTCTGGAATTGTCAACCAATTGTTCAAACAATGGGATGGTATTATATTATATTTAATTTGCAATTGGTGCAGAATTAATGTAGAAATTACTCTTGACTTTTTTGTGTAATATTTAAGTATGGTTTTGGCCCATATTCGTATTTAAATATTGGTAATTCCCTCTCAAGTGGTCCAAAAATTGTAAAGTCAGTTGCTTGACCATTTTTAATTTTCCATTTTTTCCGTGATTTCCTCTATGTATTGGTATTTTTATTTTGCTTTATATAATTGTTTTTGGAATACCATACCAATATAGAGGTAATAACAAAAAAAAAAAAAAAAAGATTTACAAATGATCAAGCAACCTCTTTTGGACCACTTTAAGATTACCCATAATCATAGCATGACACATTAAAATACTTGATTGGTTGGGCAGTTCCATCATTTGAATGAATATTTTTGTAAAATTGCCATTAAATGTTATAATTGACCATTTTCCAAAGTTAAATTCTAAGATGTTTTCAGCTCATGTCAGGGTCCTGATTACCCTGTCAAGATTTATTTATGATAAGTCATGATATTTGTGAATATCACAAATATAAAGTTCTGTCATGAAACTGTATGGCGCAGGCTAGATAGGTCCTTAACTCAATCTGTTGCAATTACATCATTCTCTGTAGGGCACAGCTGATTGGTTCCTGCTGTATCAGTAGCCAATGAGCTCGCTGCTCAACCTTCAAACACTTGGTCAGCATTTCCTGTAGCAGTTCAGCGCACTTTCAGAAACCCTCCACCCTCCCCAGCTCCACCTGTATATAGTAGATCTGCTACGGGTAATTCATGTATGCTAAATTGTACAGCAGCAGCATGTCTTACTTGCTCACCGCTGAGTGTTGTGTATGTATAGACTAGGGCTGTCAGTTAAACGCATTATTAATGGCGTAAACGCAAACCCATTTTAACGGCGTTCATTTTTTTATTGCGCGATTAACGGTCTTTTTGGCCTAGCAAACTTTGTAGTTTTTTTTCCACATGCTTTTGCAACAGGACGCGGCATGCACGGCGCTGCGCTATGAAACCCATTAATTTCAATGGCTTGCACCGCGCAAGGACGTTTGAAAGCGCAAGCGGATCTAGCTAGACCGGAAACAAAACAACAGGCACGACGCACACACTTGTTTGGGCTTGCGAGCCGGATGCGCGAGCGCGAATCTCTCTGCTCGAGTCGCGTGCGCTCTCAGATACACGCTGCTCTTGTAAGAATTTTCTCTGGGCTCGCTCAGAGAATATGTGCCTGCACTTAAAACGTGTTCAGTGCAATCGCGAATCTCTCCTCTTCCCCAGCTAACAATTTTAGGTTATAAGAACGTTTTCATGACGTTCCCATTAAGTTATAAAAACGTTATTTCTGAATGTTATAGGAACGTTCAAAACGTCCAGTTTTGAGTGGATGACGAGCGCGAGACGCCGAAATGGATGCCAATAAGATTCTGAATGGAAAGTTTACTTTTAAAAAGTTGCCAAATGGTTCCATTGACAAGACCAAAGTGATCTGTGTGTTTTGTCGTTGTGAACTGAGCTATCATCATCGCAGCACGTCCAGTCTGAATACCACTTGATGATGACCAGCACACACACACACACACAGCTGATGCGAATTCTCCGCCCCCTCGTCAATATCAGGACCTCGTCAGTATTTCTTTCACCCTTTTATTGATGGACAGTGTTACATTGTGTGAGAGATTATTTGCTCCAAGTGAGAATGTTTTAGTGTGAAATTGAACAGTATATGCCAATATTGTTTTCAATAAAAAACATTTGCACAAAGCAAGCCGATCCACTTTTCCATGTTGATAAGAGCATTAAAATGAGAAAAAAATAATGGGACAAAAAGAAATCAAGAGACATTTAGAATAGATAAAAATGTGCGATTAAATGCGATTAATCGCGAGTTAACTATGACATTAATGCGATTAATCGCGATTAAATATTTTAATCGTTTGACAGCACTAGTATAGACCTTATGTAGACCTTTCGTCTTCTGGTCTGTATTCTCACAGCGATCTTGCGTATTTATGTGAGCTTGTTTCTCTGGCGCATAAGGTCTATTGACGGTAGCAAGTCCTGTACTTGCTCTGCAGCCGCAGCAATAACAGCAGCAACAGCAGCAGCGTAGCAGATCTATTCCACCAAGACCAAACATATCAACATTGTCATATCCATTACCATGCTAAACACTCTGAGAGTCGTCATGACAGAAAGATCATGACTAATGTAGACCCAGTAAAACAAACAAACGAATAAATAAATAACATAATTTCAAATCATATTTAATTGCAAGTGTGTTTTCAATCTAGTGTGCACATTGAAGTACGAAATTGACCAAATGCATCAATACAAGAGATACTCAGACATCAGCAAGTCTCACTGCCGTTCTGCCTCTCAGACCTAATGTAGGCAGATGAGACCTTAATTACAAAGTTATGAGGAAAAGTCTTCTTTTAAAATGCATTATTAGATATAGGAAGGAGTTATTTGGCCAAATGGACACCTAGGGACTTCAATGCATTATGTTCCCCTACTCCATGCTTCTGTTTCTCTTATCTGTCTCTCACCATTTTTCCTGGGTGGAAACTATTGCTCAGCGTCTGCACTATTGTTAACCGTTAAGTTGCAGACAGAAAGCTGGGAGCCGAGTCAGATGAATGGCTCGCGGCGCTGCAGTGTAACGTATGATGTGTCAGGGCCAGGTGAAATGTGTCAGGAGATGTTTCCTGTCTGCCTGTTATGGCTATCAGGAGCAGAAAACAGGAAGTGACCCTCTAAAACTGTTTTCACATTCACAGAGCATAGTTTGATGTTTTACTTTTGGGTTAAAGTTTCACTATGACTTCTACTCTAGTAACGATCAATCCAGACCCAGTGTGAAGAAAATGAAGTGAAAATGAAGTGAACATCTATTTTATAGTATCGTTTTGTGTAACCTGAGGCCGACTTGTAGAAGATTGTTCCCCAGCCAAATGTTTATTTCACAATCGACTGGTGGCAAATGCATAGTCTAAACATAATTTAGACAGTCTAATGAGTTGGACTGTTGTAAACAGAACTGTTCAACCCAATCGGACCACTTGCAAAGAAAAGGAATAGTTCACCCATAAAGGAAAATGATCCCATGATTTAAATGTACTTACCATCAAGCCATAAGTGTATATGACTTTCTTCTTTTAGCCAAATACAATCAGGGTTATATTAAATGAATATCCTGGCTCTTCCCAGCTATGTAATGGCATTGAATAGCGCCCAAGTTTTTAAAGCTCCAAAAACCGCATCCATCCATCTATCATATAATCCATACGACTTTAGTGGGTTAATAAATGCTTTCCAAAGGGAAGCGATTCGTTTTTGTAAGAAAACTTTATAAACTATAATCACTGGCTTCCAGCAACGGTCGTACGGGTGTTCACGAGAGAGTCGAGTTCCGGTGAAAAAGGGTGACCTCTGACCTGACGTAGGACATAGTTCCTCTTCTCTTATATCGAAAATTTTCTTTAAAAGTTTTTGTTTTAGACTTTTAATTCAGCGTTTTGTTTTGCTCTATCCTCTGCGCTTCCGTGTTCGTCAATTCTCACCTAATGCCGAGTTCAGACTGCACGATTATAGCCCCGATTTTGGGTCACTGACAGGTTTTGAGAAATCGCCGACAAATGCCCGAAATCACAGGCAAATCGGTGCTCGTTCACGCGAGTGACAATCACGCAGTGTGAATGAGCAAAGACGCGATCTGAGAGAATCGCCGACGAGTCGCCGACGACCGTGAGATATTTGGCATGCTAAATATCTGGACCTGTCGGCGATTCACAATCCTGCTGTGTGAATGTGTTCTGACTGAAAACTACATCGCTGATGACCGACAGCCAATGAGAGAGCAAGATGCAGGGAGGAGGAGGAGGAGGAGTTACAGACCAGAATATCAGTATTTTAATAGATAGGCCTATATTTACAATTATATCAAACAGAAACAAAGCACAAACATTTGCATTACCAGCAGCAACAGCAGGACATTTGCAAAATTATTTATTTACCCCCAACTCTCTTTGCAAAACACAGTCCTTGCTCCCCTCGTCTTCCCAATCATTTCCTGCATAAACTGTTTATTTATTTATTTTTTCATTTTCGCTACAAATCAGTGCACAGACAATTTGTAGGCTATCATTTTTAATAACAAATTCAGTGTTGCGCGAGAACTCCGGTCTCACGCACGCGTGATCTTCCGTTATTTCCTATCACTTCTCGCGTTTGTTTGGTTGTAAAACAGTTTGCGGACCAGGCAGAAGTTGTCGGCGATTCTTTCTTTTGTAAAGTCATGCAGTGTGAAACCTCCTGTCGCCGATCCATCGTGCAGTGTGAACACAGCAGCAACTGAATGTTACCCCAGATAGTCATGCAGTGTGAAAACAACAGTGACCCGATTATTTTGAAAATCGTGCAGTCTGAACTCGGCATAAGCTGACGCTAAGACTACTTCATGTCGTGTCAGAGGTCACCCTTGCCATAACACTTTGCCACACATCCCAATGGCAGGTGGATTGAGAAAATGTACATGGCATAAATATTCCAGCTGTATTATTTATTAAAATAGTATTGTTTTATAAATAAAAAATTCCTTTGACAATGGGAATGTATTTAATTTATTGATTGATTTATTGATTGATTTATTAAAGACAAGGTCCACTAATATGAAGACAAATGTATTTGAAGAATGACATGATTGTGTTTATTTCATTTTTAATTTTGTTTAAAAATCGTCCACATAATGTGCCGCCACATGGAATTCTGGGAAAAACATATTATTTTAGGCACCCAACTTCTGTAAAGGGGCTCAATAGCAGTATTTTGTGTCTGTCTTGTTTTCTGCAGAGGCTGGCTTTAGCAGGAAAATCAATGATAAACTCATGCTCGAAGGTAAAATTAGTGAGCAGGGGTCTTTGAATCTGACTGTAGCCACAGCTCTGTCATTCTACTCTGACTCTGGACATGATAAAACCTCATGCAAATGATTGAATCACATTCACACATTCAGAACATTTGCATTTGAGTTAAAGGAATCTGACAGGGTGCTAGCAGTCTATCATCAAACAACCAATAAACATACCAGAAGAGCAGCACGTTGGCTGTTGCATTGTATATTTTGCAATTAGTGCACCTGATTCATGTGATACCAAAGGAAAATTAACATCGTGTCTCTGCATATTTGATGTTTATCAAGCTCAGAAGGTACATGAGCATGAGAAGTTTGAGATACTACATTAATACTGAGATAGAGTTGTGTTTCAGTATGTTTTGGGGGAAGTGTTTTCACATTACTTTCGTGTGTATATATATATTTTTTTATATATATATACATTTTTTACATTTGTTTTCTAATTATAAAATAATTTTATTTGTAGAATTATTATTATAAAAAAAAAACAATAGAAGTGTACAGTATGACTTCATTTAGACGTCCTTCGACGTAGGCAAACTTGTGATTGCATTAGAGCCACAGCGCAGAGATGCTCATCTGCTGTAGTCAGCAGCCATTAGCCCCTCACTGCTGAGACCGTGCTGCTCTGCCTCCTCTCTTACCTCCAGAATGCAATTACACTGTGCAGAGTGCAATTTCATGAGCCAGGCCAGGATAGAGCCATGGATGCCTAGAGAAAGCCAGAGAAATTAAATGGGAGAGGAATCGAGGTCTCATATTAGATTGGTTTCTGTCTTTTGTTTGATTTTTGTTTTGTTTTTGTTGTAGTTATATATATGTTATGTGTGTGTGTGTGTGTGTGTTTGAGCTGAATTGCAATAGTTGTGATCCGCTCACGAAGCATAAGTTGTGGTTTTGCGCCTGAGCACAGCTGATTATATCTATGCAGGTGTTCCTCTCTACTTTTTCCATACTGTGCCATTTAAAGCTACTGTGCAGTTTTTGACAGTTTTGGTGAGAGTATACCTGAATTCTAATAAGAGTCATTTTCTATTTAGTATAGTCTGTTTAGAACTTTGGTTGCTCTAAAACACTTTGTCCCTCATTTTAACTTCTGAACTTTCATAATGTTTTTTTTTTTTGGTCTTTGTATTTATGAAACTGTGTTTCTTTTATTACTACTGTATTTAATTAAAAAGTTGCATATTAAGATTTTCATTACAGAAGATCATAAGATTAATTATGAATCGTGATTATTTATTTTAACCTTTTGACAAGCAAATAAAAGTAAAAGAGCGTGCTTGCACACCCAGAAAAATCCTACGAAATCATAAATCCTTTTTAGAGAACAGGTTTGGATTTATATTAAAGATTGATTTCTTAAAATAAATTACAATAAGAATAAGCTGCATATCTTACAGCTAAAATGTAATTTTATGATGACTATAAGTTCGTAAAGCTTTTGCTGGAAAATGTGAAGATTTGCACTGAATATTTTTAGACTATTACTAATTCACTCTCGCTATTTTGGAAAAAAGAGATTACTGTACCTTTGTAAGATATTTACGTCAGCATTTACCCTGGTTTAAAGTGTCAGTTTTCAGTGCCAACCTCCTAACTGTTATCTGTCTTTTCCATCTTTTCCATCCTGTCTGTCATCCCTCATATCCCCACCCCCTGCATTTTCCCTGTTGTGTCCCATCTGTTTGTTCTGGGCAGGAGGAACGATGAGGTCACCCATATTAAAATCCAGAACTCGGGGGACTATTATGACCTGTACGGAGGGGAGAAATTCGCCACTCTGGCTGAATTGGTCCAGTACTACACCGAGCAGCACGACCTCCTGCGGGAACGCAACGGAGATGTCATCGAGCTGAAATACCCCCTCAACTGCAAGGATCCCACATCTGAGAGGTACGGCAGCTCCAGATCTACCCGGAGCTCTTAGAGCTCGACGGTGGCATTAGTGTGGACAGAAGAAATCCTGCCCCCTAGTGTTCAAACCCTTTGAGGTCCAGTCTCATTTTAGAGTCTAGTGTACTTTTTAACTTCCTTCACCTGGGTTTGGTGTTTATACGCCGTCTGTATGGTGCAATGTCCTCTAGGTTGTGAAATCAAAGTGAAATATGTATATACATTAAACATTGTAGGTGAAAACATATTTGCATTCAAAGATTATATTTGGCTCGTTTTTTGTGGTTTTTCCAGCTTGTGAGCGAACGCCTCCCACACATATCCTCATATCATAACATCCCTCACAGTCTTTACATTCGCAAGCACATTTTCCGACCACAAAATATAGTCTGCACTATAGTTTCTATAGTGAAAGTTGGAAATGTGCACGGTTTTGCGGGTGACAATTAAAAAGTAGGCGTTTTTATGTGTGGAGGCAAACATTAATAATCCATTATATTACAATGAGAAGGTTTGTATATGAAATTGCAGAAAACATGTGTTTACTGTTTACATTATTATTTTTTTTTTTTTAAATGTATTTTTCAGAAACACATAATCCATTTTGGAGGTACATTATGTGTATTTCTGTGCTTCATTGTTGTGTTTTGCATGTCTCAGGTGGTATCATGGGCATCTTTCGGGGAGAGATGCTGAAAAGCTCCTCACGGAGAAGGGTAAATCCGGCAGCTTCCTGGTGAGAGAGAGTCAGAGTAAACCGGGAGACTTTGTGCTTTCCGTCCTCACTAATGAAGAAAAGCATGAAAACGTAGACCGCAAGACTAAAGTCACCCATGTCATGATCCGTTATCAGGTAAAAATGCAGTAAAAACTTCACAATTTTCTCAAGAAAATAAAAATCTGTATTTCTTTTAAAGAGAGGCTGGTTTGTCTGTTCTCTTTACCAGGATGGGAAATATGATGTAGGAGGAGGGGAGAGGTTTGACACTTTAGCAGATTTAGTGGAGCATTATAAGAAAAACCCCATGGTGGAGAAGAGTGGAATTGTTGTGCACCTTAAACAGGTGAGTAAATTAAACCAAGCCTGAAAGGAAAAAGAAAAAGAACAATTATATTACAAATGCAAACCAAGGACATAAAATAAAATACAATACCGTTCAAAAGATTTTTATTCAGCAAGGATGCATTAAATTGTTTAAAAGTGACAGTGAAGACATGTATAATGTTATATAAATTATAACGTTACAAAAGATTTCTATTTTAAATACATGTTTTAACTTTCTATTTATCAAAGAATCCTGAATTATTATTTTTTTTTATCATGGTTTCCACAAAAGTATTAAGCAGCATGACATTGATTTTTAACATTGTTAATAATAAGAAAAGTTTCTTGAGCTGCAAATCAGCATATTAGAATGATTTCTGAAGGATCACGTGACACTGAAGACTGGAGTAATGATGCTGGACATTCAGCTTTACCATCACAGGAATACATTACATTTAAAAAAAGAAAAAAATATATATACAATTTTAATATTTCACAAATTTACTGTATTTTTTATCAAATAAATGCATTAGATACTTTTTTCAAAAGCATTAAAACCCTACCTACCCCAAACTTTTAAACGGTAGTGTAAATTCATACTGGATTGTTTGTATACTGTATCATTTGACACATAACAAACCAAATTTCTTTATTAACATTTTGTTTTAAAATATTTAGCTGTTTGTGCTGTATTTCTTTTAATTAAATGCCACTGTTTTATCCATCATAATTACATTTAAGGTACATTTCGTCTTTTATATATATTTATATATATTTTGTTCTTTCTTTATATGTTCAAGCCATTTAATGCCACAAGGATAAATGCAGCAAACATTGAAAACCGGGTACGGGAATTAAATAAAGTAGCTGACAACTCAGAGAAACCCAAGCAAGGCTTCTGGGAAGAATTTGAGGTATTTCTGTCCATATTCATTTGTCTACTCATATTTTCTGTTCATCATAGGATGTGGTGATTCAGTCCAGGTTTTGTTTGAGAGAACAGACAGCGTACTTTCCGCTGTAATACACTCATTAAACCTCAGAGGACTGTTTGATATGAGAGCTGTTTATAGAAAGACTCTCTGCTTGCTGACCTCTTAAACTGCAGTTCCTGTTTGGCGGTAACTGTCCAGATAAATGGGACATTCCTGCAGGGGGTGCTGACTTAACATAACATCTCATTACACTGCAAAGTTGGAATGAATGCTTTTCAAGGGTCCATTGCTCGAAGCCACATTTCATCCCAGCTTTCTTTATCTTGTCCCCTGTTGTTCTGTAGGTTTTACAGCAGCAAGAATGTAAACTCCTTTACCCCCGGAAAGAGGGGCAGAGACCAGAAAATAAAAACAAGAACAGATATAAGAACATACTACCATGTGAGTAAAGGTGTTTTTCAGGTTTCATAATGGACAGACACATTTCATAATTCAATGATAGAGCAAGCGTTAGACTCTTTGATGGTCATTTTCTCTGTTGCAGTTGACACCACTCGAGTGCAGATCAAGGAAGTGGATTCTGATGCGCTAGGCTCCGATTACATCAATGCTAACTATATCCGAGTAAGCCGGTTCACTCATAATGCTTGCATGTCAATATTAATGTCAAGCTTTTTCTGGGTTCCTGGAACTGTGATCAATATTTTGCATGTCCTTTATCATTCTGAGTGTTGTCCTCATTGATTTTTTTAGAGCATGAATGAAGAAGGTTGTCATATGGATGAAGGTAAAGTGTTCATCGCCACTCAGGGTTGCCTTCAGAACACCGTCCTAGACTTCTGGAAAATGGTGTATCAGGAAAACACTCATGTTATTGTCATGACAACCAAGGAGATGGAGAGAGGGCGGGTGAGATTCAGCCCTGGATGATGCAATGTTTTGTAGGAGTTGAGATCACACAATTTCCTCTGAAATGATATAAAATGTACACAGTTAATCATGACTACTACATGTTTAAAAAATGCTTAATTTGAGAACTTTAGTAATCCATTTTAAAATATTTTCATTTAAAAACATCACTAATGCAACGAAATGTGCAACATGGATTATATTTTGAAACTGAAAACTTAAATTCTATCTATAGAATAAGTGTGTGCGGTACTGGCCGGACTTAAATTCAACAAAGGAGTTTGGGAAGGTGTGTGTGAAGAACATTGAGGAACACACAGCTCAGGACTACATACGGCGAGAGCTTGAAGTCACACGTCTAGACAGGGTAAGAGCACCGTGATGACAGTTGAGATGACGGTACCAGAGGGCAGGCATGACTTTTGACCTTTTTGTTTACAGTAGCAACCTAGAGAGAACCTTCTAACTTACTTTGGTGACTTTAAACATGTATTATGTTACATTTTTGTTGTCTTTTTTTCTTCATTTTCTTTGATAATAATTTCATGTAATTTTTGTTCATCTATGGTTTATAGAGAGAGCCCCCCAGGTGTGTCTGGCACTATCAGTACCTGAGCTGGCCTGATCACGGTGTTCCTAATGAACCAGGAGGAGTCTTGAGCTTCCTGGAGCAAGTGAACAGAACCCAGAGCGCCATTCCAGAGAGTGGACCGATAGTGGTTCACTGCAGGTACTGCACCCTAACTCAGCTCCACAAGATCAACTCATTATCTTGAGTAATGTAGTCTTAAGAGTGTTATAATGATAAAGAATTACTGTACTGAATTGCTTGTATTATTTATTTGAAAATACAAGGTTTTCCCTCATTGTGTACTTCCATTTGTCACTGTCATTCTAGTGCAGGGATTGGAAGAACAGGCACAATTATTGTGATTGACATCCTTATCGACATCATAAACAGACAAGGTAACGGTTTCATACAAAATGATCTCTGTTATGAATTGTATGCCTCGTAATGATAAAATATAACACAACTGAACGAACTGTTCAGGTTTGGACTGTGACATTGACATCCCAAAGACCATTCAGAGAGTGCGCCAGCAACGATCCGGTATGGTTCAGACCGAGGCCCAGTACAAGTTCATCTACATGGCTGTTCAGCAATACATTGACACCGCTCAGAAGAGACTGGAAGAGGAGCAGGTACTTGAACACTTCTTTGCAACTGATGCTACTGTGACATATTCACTGATGGAATGATTTCTTCTTTTGGGCCCTGATTACACCTGGTATTAAGATGCGTTTTGGTCGATCGGATCACAAGTGGACAACGCTAAATACAGGTGTAAACAGGGTCTAAAACGTTTTGATCTTGTCCACTTTCGACCACTTCAAGAGGTAGTCGAAAACGCATTTGACCGGATTGCTTTCCTAGTGTAAACGCTCATGTGGTCGAATGTGCTCACACAGCCGCAAAAGACCGCCTACTCTCACATTAAGGGAAGCGCGCTAGCCAGACAGGATTTAAACCTTGTCGGAGACCCAAGTTTGATTTGAAGACAAAAAAAAAACGTTCCAAGCACAATGTTCTCTCACCATTCCTGATTTCTAACACGCGCTCACAGTGTTCAGCGTGGTCTTGCGGCTGTCAGAGCAGAAACGAAAGCTGCTGCTCTCCGTATGTTGTTCTGTTGTCTGCGGGCGTGTTCATATGTAAATTGTGTGAGCCTATTTTGTCCAATGGATCGAAAGATCTGAAAACAGTCTTTTTTTAACTGTTAATGTATTATCAAAAGTAAATTTATATGAGGAGTTTGACTAAATATTGAATCTTTTTTGTGCTACTGAGACGAGTAAAGAGCGCTGTTGCAAAAATGTACTATAAACTACTGTTCAGTTAGAATTTTTGTTAATGTTTTTTTGGGGGGAACTCACCAAGGCTGTATATTGTATGTTTATTTGACCATTTCCTGTGATGATAAAGCTGAATGATCAGTATCATTACTCCAGTCTTCAGTGTCACATGATCCTTCAGAAATCATTCTAATATAATGATTTAGTGTTCAATTTCTGACTATTATCAATGTTGAAACTGTTTACTTAATATTTTATTAATGTGCTGCTTAATATTTTTGTGGAAACCATGATAAAAGTCCAACTTTGAAAGTTCAAAAGAACAACAGTGTATATCGTTATGAGTGTTATCCACACAATTGCCAAATCCAATAATAGCACATTATTTTGTGTTTTTATTTTTTTAAAGAAACTGAATGCATTAACATGTTAACTACAAAGAATTTAAATATTTGGCATCCCTTATTTTATCAAATTAAATGTGTGAGTTTGATATTCCTTGTTTTATTTACCTTTTTAGAGGAATAAAACGAAGGAGAGAGAATACTCTAACATCAAGTACCCACAGATGTCAAATGCCAGAGCCAAGCCAAACATGAGCTCGTCTCGCTCTTCATCTGTGTAAGTGCTGATTTCCTGTTTTGCACACAAACACACTATTTGAAATGAAGAAAAAAAATGGCCCACACAGTGTTGTTACTGGAAACCAGTTAAGTTTCTTTAGGTGAACTGTACTATCTCCCACACTTCCTCAATTCTAAAAGTATTTGTTCCTAAGTGAATAATTTTCCGTCAAAAGGGTTCTGACGCTGCTGTGAGTAAGTTGTTCTAGAACAATAAAAACAATATGCAACTTCAGCACATCAAATCATAAAATGTGTTTTTAACTGTCGTTCCTCTTTATTTTAGTAACACACGTCTTTTCAACTCTTCCACAGAATGAATGATGACTCCGGAGTGTATGAGAATTTGAACATCAAAAATCCAAAGGGCTCCACCAGCAGTAACACCAGGAGATAAGCCATGTGGGCTGCTGTCTCAGGGACTCTGGGAGTATGTTTTTCCACCCTCGCTCTCACAGTGTTACACATTGCTGCAGCCATGCTTATGTGTGAACACACACACACACACACACAGATATGAATGCACACACCTGCATCAAGGCTGTTGAAGTAGAGAGACGAGTAGGAGAAAGACAGTAAGGAACCAGTGGGGGTGGGAATTGTGTCTTTGTTGCAGCCCACCAGAATAAAAAGTATAATCTTACAGAATGGCAATGTTTGCCAAATGGCTTTGAAAATAACACCATACTTCAAAGAATATGCACAGCAACTGATATTTTCAAAGGTTAGCAACTGTACTTAGTATGCTTTCTAAATACCTACTGTATAAATGAATAAATATATAACATGAAATCTAAATAATAATAATAATATAATAAAATAACAGTAAAACAACACATTTTATTAAAAATAACAATAATCATTTCTTGTGTTTTTTTAAGATTTCTATTTAATATAAATGCTGTTCTTTCAAACTTTGATTGATTAAAATATATCATGGGTTCCGCAAAAATATATATAATTTAAAAAAAATTCTTAAGCACCAAATCGACATATTAGAATGATTTCTAAATGATCATGTGACATGCTGAAAATTCAGCTTTGCCATCACAGGATTACATTACATTTTAAAATATGTTCAAATAGAAAACAGTTATTTTAAATTGTAATAATTTTTCACATTATTCATGTTTTTACTGTATTTTTGTTTTGTTTTTGGTGAGCATAAGAGACTTTAAAAAAAAATCTTACCGACTTCTGAACGGTAGTGTATGTTGATTTACTTTTTATGACCGATGACTGTTGGTATTTCAATAAGTATTTATTTAATAGATTTTCACATTGGTCTTCTAAATCACATAATTCATAGGATTAGGAATGATGTATTATATTAAAGTTATCTATGACTTTGTTCACACTGACAGCCAAAATCCAAATGTAGACATATCTGACTGAAATCGGTTTATTTGTAGAGTTAACAATACAAACCGACCCAAGTCACATCCATATGTGGTTTGTTTCAGTTAAAAAAAAAAAAAATTCTCTAAATATGAATAGTGTTATGTTACATTACACAAATATTTTTTTTGTCTTTCAGAATGTGGCACATTTTACTCTAGATAAAGGGGGACCAAAATATTTAAAGTAGGGATGTGTCAATAAAATGTCTATTTTTCCTTTTTCACTTTCTACACTGACAGCTTGGCTCTCTCTCAGCCTTTGTAGAAGAAAGTCATTCGACATCCTGCTGACGCCTACATCATTACTATAGCAACCAATGTACTGTAGATACACCAGTGTGAAAGTAACACAACTGCTAAAACAATGCATCACTAAACGTTCTGGTCTTTTGCATTGCAGTTCCAGCAGAGGTGCTGTGTAGAAGCACCTGATCATGGAACGGTACTGGGGGGGGGACAAGCGGCGCCTACGCTGAGGTGACACCGTCAGCCGCTTGGCTGGAGATTCCACGACATCTCCAACAGCTCCTCTCTTCATTTCCTGACTGACTACGTCTGAGAAACTCACACTCCAAAACCAAGTGCCTGATTAGCAGCCGA
Organism: Rhinichthys klamathensis goyatoka; assembly: GCF_029890125.1. Lineage (NCBI taxonomy): Eukaryota > Metazoa > Chordata > Actinopteri > Cypriniformes > Leuciscidae > Rhinichthys > Rhinichthys klamathensis. Next base: position 1,634,709 of record NW_026606789.1, on the reverse strand, counting down.
AATTGTTCCGGCAAAGGACGTGTGACTTGGTGCTTTCGCTCCCCCCTTCTAGTCTAACAAGCCTACACTGCACTAAGCTACATGATGGTTTGATTATGTGTGAAATAAATTTGAAAATGAATATTTACACTCAGTGACATAACTTTGGATGAAGCTACGCTCTTTCCATGCTGTCTACGGCTGTTTCCAGACCTTGCTTTGTCTACTGGATGTCGTCTACTGTAACCAAAGAACTCTGATATATATCTCTCAGTTTCTCACAAGCAGTGGTCATTTGCGCTCTGCTGAGTGATACTCGCGGCACGGTGATGTAAGAAGAAGAGAACTACACCGTCTGGCCTAAAGAATCCCTCTTTTCTTTTCAGAGGATATGAGAGGTGATTGGTCAAAGTTCGACCAATGAATTGGATACGCTATGTAAGTAGGTGTTTTAAATGGACTGATTTGGTACAGTGTGGTTGAATCTATACAGTATGTGCCAATTAGCAGCCTGTACATCATATTTGTGAAAGCTTCTGCTTTAAAGCTGTTTTTATTGAGCATTACCTCCAGGCTAATGAACAGTCAGAGGGAGACACGTGCTACTGTCAATCAAAGGCTTATCAACCAATCAGGCTGCCTCTTCATCAGCGGGCTCCTCCTTCTATGCGTTGACTTTCTTGTTCTGAATGCATCAGGTGAGCCTTTATTAGATTAGTTTTGTTTTGTTTGTTTGTTTGTTAAAAATTGTTTTATTTGCAACTATGATTCCTTTAGAGCAGTTTTATCTTTTGTTGTGATATTTGTGAATGTGATCATGAAATCTAGGCCTGGCATTTTTGAATATAATGCATTTCTCTTATTATTTTTTTTCCACATTTTCCTCAGAGAAGACACATTAAGCTCTTTTATCACATATAAACAGGGTATGTGTGTATTTCGGTGTTATAAATAGCCCGATAAAGCTCTTTACTTCACAGTGGGTTGTGATTGCACTGAGGAGGCCTTTGAATGAAATAACGTAAAATGAAAAGCGTGATATTACTAAAGATCACATCAGGCCGAGCCGTTGACGTAAACTGGATTTCGGTGGAGACTTCAGCTAAAAATGAGGCAGGCCAGATGGCCCTCAGCTAAGATTAAAGAATAGATTTGTGTAGGACGAAAAAAGTAATTTAAAAGATGGCTGTAATCCAGACGTGGCTATTATTGGGTGAGGTCAGCAGTGATGTCATAAGATGTTATATATACACAGTACCGTTCAAAATTTTAAGGTCAGTAAGATTTTTTTTATTAGGTTACGAGCACCAATGGTGCAAGGACCCTATTGGAATTGCTCCGTTTAATTATTTTTTTATTTTAAAGAAATGAATACTCTTATTCAGCAAGGATGAGTTTCCACAACAGCACAAACGTTTTCAACATGGATGATATTAATAATAATAATGTTTCTTGAGCAGTTATTTCTGAAGGATCATGTGACACTGAAGACTGGAGTAGTGATGCTGAAAACTCAGCTTTGACATCACAAGAAATAAATTACATTTTAAAATATGTTCAAATAGAAAAGAGTTATTTAAATTGTAAGAATATCTCACATTTGATTATATAAATGCAGCATTGGTGAGCATAAGAGACTTCTTCTAAAAACATAAAAATGCCAGTGTGCATGTTGGCTTAGATAAAGCAGGACATGATGTATGTGATTAATCACAGCGTCTGACTGTGAAAGGTTACATGAGGGGATCTGTGATGTCATGAGCTGTAGAGATGCCATACGTGTTTGAGGGAGGCCAGGGTCTGCTTTTTTTTTGCACTTGGAAGGATAAAATGTTTGGGTTTTTTACTAGAGAACCAGTTTGTTAGACCTTCTGGGGAGTAAAAGCAATGTCACTGCATATGATAATCATTGTCCTTGGAATGACTGACTGATTGAATGAATTGTATGTGATTTATGCACCTGATCATGTGAGAGCAATGTGCTACTGGCATCTGAACGCTTGGAAGCTGTTCATTTGCTGTTAAGAGTTGTTTTATTTTTTAACATATTAAGACTTGAACTGCTGAAAGGTATAGTGTCCATGGCTGCCAGAATGTCCTTTTGTTCGGAGGTATATATAATGAATATCTGTTGATTTGACATCAGTGTAGTGTTTTGCGTTATATTTTTTTGGTCAATTATTTGTTGTAAATGATACATTTCACTTGTTTGGTAATACAGTGATGGAAATATTCAAAGCTGTTTAGCATATTGTTTTAGAATGATTTGTTAACATTTATTATTATTATTATTATTATACATAACATCAACAGTTATAAAACTCTCTGCTCGCTTTATAACAATTTTGAAGTTAAATTTACTTGAATACTATGTTGGTGGGTTGTTGTTGTTGTTGTTGTTTTTTTAATCTCAGTTGGTGATCAGTAGGTTTGATCTGAATCGTGTTGTGCTGACTGTCCTTGTGTGGTAAAGACTGTGTTCCCTCTTGCACTGGTTCAGCCTAAAATGCCTTTTGCCCTGGAAAATACAGCTGATGTATTGTCTTGCATCTCAAATGAGAATACAGGATTAGTTATTGAATAATAAAGCATACACTGGGAACTTTCAACTAGTTGTCTCGGACTCATTTCACCTTACAAACAGCTACTGGCCCATATATTATTTCCTTTCCTCTTTATAATTTCCTTCTCTCTTTAGGGTTTATTAATGAATAATAACATTTCGTTTCTCATAAAAGCACCTGGAAGAAGGAAGCTAATAATTCATCCCTACAAAACACAAACACGGTGGAGCAGTTTACACGGGTGTGGGTGTGACTGTGTTCACAGGACACGTCGCTGTAGGGCTTAGGTTTCAAACGGTTATTCTTTGAGGCGTGTTCGTTTAACCGTCCCAGAGCAGGAAGTGATAAATTAGGGCCACGTGAATCTGTTTGCTTTTTCTTTCTTTTGTCAGTGTTATCAGTGATATCATGTATATTGCACCTATTAACTTTGAAAAACATTCCATGACACCATTTCTTGAACTTCCTTGTGCCGTTTGCAGCTACAGTTATTTTTTCATTTTTTAAACAAAATACATTCCATGGATGGAATACAATGAAATAAAATATACAAATGTACAAGTAGAAAATATTCAGTTTCCTTTTCTTTGGATTAAGTTCACATTTTCCGTCGCTTGTTGAAGATTTGTGGGCAAAATCCAGTCTTTCAATAGAAATCCGTGCGAATGGGAGTTTTTCTGTGAGGGCGAAAGATTTCCTCATGCAGATTTCACTCGTGTTCATGTTGGTCACGTAATAGAATAGAAATAGAAAGCTGCTTGCTTGGTTTGAAAGTGACTTCTGTGTGAGCAGTGCTTCATGTATCGCTACAGGCTACACCACTGACAACAGACCTTTTTTCTTTACTCTCTTTTTCCTGTTGTTTTTAAAAAAAAATATCAATGTAGGCAGACATTTAGCCATCAGTCAGTTTTGTCATGCACTGGCTAAGCTTTGCCACTCGTTCACATGTTCTATAAGATATAATAATGATACTGATGCAGTTCCTCAGTCTTTACTGCAGCATTGCTGTTTGTTGTAACTCCTTTAGCACCCAACAGGCTTGGCAAGGACGTATGGAGGTAAACGGACACCAATCAACCTGGTTTTGCAAGTCCGACATCAATCTAGACATGTCTGTCTCACTTATGTTACTAATGTGAGTGTGGCAGTAGAAGCTGTAGTAGTAGGCATCTGCAGGTTATGGGACGAACACCGCACGGAGCCCGTCGTGACGATGCACTGCAAGGGCCACAAAACGATCCCCAGCAGCAACAACATGAGGAATATAAAGAGCAGCAAACGCTTCCAGTCCATCAACCGTTCCAGAAGCCCAAGTCGTGGTCGAGTTTGGGATGAAGAAGATATGCCACTTTGCCCACTGGCCCCAATATCGACGCAGATGCAGAACGCTGGCAGGCCTGGCATGTCTTTTGGCCGCTGGTAGCACAACATCTCCCCGTCCAGCCATACGGGCTCTTCCTGCTGCTGGTTGGCGGGCAGGCGACACAGCACCTCCTGGCTGGTGGTCAAAGCTGGAGGCCCCCTTTTTGGGATAGTAGTGGGGTGGCGGCAGAAGGGACAGGAGATTTTAGAGTTTTGAGGGTCCAAGGAGGTAGCCATGATGCGGGAAAGGCACTCAAGGCAGAAGGTGTGAGTGCAGTCCAGCTGTTTTGGCGTTTTGAAGACATTGTCATAGGTGTTGAAGCAGATGGAGCACTCGGGATGAGAGCTCACCTTCTCCAGGTCAGTTTCCAGCAGGACCCCCTGGGTGTGCCACACCACTGGGCTCGGCTCCATCTCACCGGAGTATGGTCTTCCACCTTCTTCCTTGTGCAGATTCACTAGAACAGGCGAGACAAACATTTAAAAGTCACCTCTAGGTTCATTGTATAGGCTTTAGAGCAAAACTAGGTCACAGCTTATGAAATAAACATTTACCAGCAGGTGATTTATGATGGTTTGTGTATGGACAACACTGAGAATATATTTGTATGGACATGACTGTGCAAACAGAAAGGGTACACAGAACAGGCCTGAGCAAGAAGACGGTTCAAAGTAAACATCATGCCTTTGTCTGACTCTTTGCCCTTTAACCGAATTAACTGTGACTTTGAGTTGGTCACCAGTTCTACAAAGTAAAGTTCTACTCGAGGGCTAGTTACTGTGCATACACTGTTATAAATAGTAGCGCATTGTTTTGCTGCCCACCTGCATTACCTTGTTTTATACCATATACGCTCACAAAAATAAAGGTTCTTCAGTGGTTCTTCCTTTTAATTGGGTTTTTTGAACTGTTATACAAATTTTAGGAGATTACCTGTCCTGATTTCCTTTGCTTTTTTTCCCAGATTTTTATAATGGTTTCTTGGTTGATAAACCAGTACATGGTGTTTTCTGAAGATATATACAATAAAAGGTTATTAAAACATTCTTCAAATTTGTTTTTTAGTCACTGTATACTTCTTTGGAGGTTAAAACGTTCTTAATGTTACATTTTATAGGTTCTTCAGATCAACATATTGTTTTGTGGGTTCTTTTAAAGCACCAGGCGATTTTCTGAAGAACAGAGAATATTTTTTTAGTTCAAGAATCAAGAATATTTTGTCACTAAATTAGGTTTTTTACATTTTATTACAAAAGTGCTTGGCTTTCTGAAGAATGAAATGTTTATAAAGTTCTGTGGCATTAAGCTGTAAAAAAGTGTTCTAATTATGATCTATTTTTAAGGGTGTACATACGTTAAGTAAAGGTCAAGACCACTTGAAATACCCATGCTTACAATGTTGGTAAGACACAGACTGCTTTGTTGTCCTTGTTTCTGCCAACGTCAGCAGCACTGTCCTTCAGAAACCCTTTCAGCGCACTAAGGCTCTCTAAAAGTCATCGCTCCACTGGGCCTGGCATTAGAAGATGAGAAGAATTTTATCAACAAGGTGACTACAGCTCACTACATTGTATAATACACAGAAGTATTTCTCAGAGCCCATCCTGAGCTAAATAACATGTGCATCTAATCTAGCCTCTCTTTTAAGTGGTTTTGTTCCTGCACAGGTTCAGGCAGGGGTTTGGTTGAGAGCAGATGGCCTGTTCACAAGCCCTTCAGCGCAGTCCCGTGCATGTGTGTGTGTGTGTTTCTTTCTCCATCCCTGCACTGCACAAAGCTCCTGTTTGTTCTCCATTATATTGGTGTGGCTTTGGCATTCCTGGAGAACAGGCCGGTGCCCAGGCAGCCAGTCTCTCAGCACTGTGAAAAACCCCCTCGGCTCTGAGCACCTGCGCTCCCAGTCCTTTCTATCTTCTTTCACGATCTACACCTCAACCTATAACTGTTTGACCGTCATTAGTGCACGAGTTCATCGTTACTCATTAACTCAACCGCCTCCATTATTCCCCGGGCAAAACACAGAAAGGGTTGACAATGTTCTTGACCTGATTCTCCGTCTGTGTGTGATGTTTGAACTTTCAGATGACACCCTCACATCGACAGACCCTCTGTTTGATAACACCAGCCATTAGGAAAGATAAGGAGGGGTTTGAAAGTAGCTCCACTAATTTGATTTTATGTCTAGGCTGCAGCCCAAGGACAAAGCTGCAGTTAGTTAACATTGCAAGCTAATGTCCAGATTATGTCCTTTTATCAGGGAAAGGTCATAAACAGTTTAAGTGAACCCCTATTTATACGCCTAGATTTTGGTCTTCCAGATTTTATTTACATAAATGGCTTCATTAGCATTCTGTCAGTTTATTCAATGTCCACGTCTTGTGTGCATGTCTTTGTTTATACAGCAAAGCTAAAAAAGCTAAAGCAAAACTAAATCTCAAATGCATTTTTTTATCTTGTCATCATTGTACCTTAAACAGACACAAACCGTAAACTAAATAGTATATATATATATATATATATATAAAATATTCAAACTATATTGATACCATATCAGTTTTTTTTTTTAACATGTATCTTTATTTGGCAATATCGGATATTTAATTGTTCATGTACATTTCCCCTATTTTTATATTTAGATTACCTTTGCCATTTCGCAATAATTTTTAATTAATCTTTAAAAATGCTAATAAATTAATAATTGTGACAGCTAAATTCACTTGTAGTATTTAAAACAATTTGATTATTTTAATGTACATTTTTTAGATTTAATTTCTAATCTGATTTTCAAATCGCACGCATATACTGTGTTTATATATATATATATATATATATATATATATATATATATATATATATATATATATATATATATAGTCTGGTTTTATAATTATCAGATTTTTTGTGTATTGTTATGCATGCACTGTACACTGTACAAGTTTTATTAGACCTCTGATAACAGTTCTCCACTTTGACTTGCAGTAACTAAACTACAGTTTAACTATCAGTTAATGAACTTTAGTCATGCACCCTATATTATTTTCAATCCAACTTCCTCTAAAACTCTTCAAATTTGAAATACCAGCCATACTTTATTCTCAATCCGATCTGGAGTTTGCTTTCAGATATTGCTAGATTATTAGTACTCCAGAGATTAGAATCACACAATAGGCAGTTAAAGTTAAGGTCTCTTTGGGTATTGGCTTTATGCTTCCATTTCCAAACGGCTGCCCCTCTCTGTATCAGCTGAAGCACCGCCACATGTGGCTGACAAACTTTGCACATGTTCTTACCTGTTCTGATGACTTGAGCTTTAGTGTTATCCCTGTTCCAGTGATTCCTCTTTTATCTTCTCATCACTTCGCCTCCCTAAGGACACAAATGCATTATCAGCTCTGGAGCTGTCAGCAATCCTCTTGATAATGCAATGTCCTCTTTTTAGGAGTCTGTTAAAAGTGGAGCTGAACGCAGGTGGGCTGTGCCGATGCCTGTCGAGCTCCTTCTCTGTGTCTCGTGTCCACTCTCACCTGCCTCAATTTATCCACTCTCTTTCAGCACTCGCTATGGAAATGACATTGATAGGGAGGAACAATAACACGGCCTTGAGGGAGTGCCAGAGACGGGGGAGGAGGAGTGCTGGGAAGAAGGAAAGCATATTCATAGTTTAAAATTTCTATTCTCTTTTTTTCTTTCTCTCTTGATCAGTCTTCCCCATTTCCCGTCATGTCACATTCTTTCACACATATATATTAATAGGTTTGTATTATTACTTCCTAGGATTTGGGGTAACCCAAAACTTACTAAACATTGAACATTTCAAGTAGACACTCTTAAATTAGCATTTTAGCTTCACACATGAGACCATAATCAGCAAACATGCTTCAGAAAGTGTGTCAATAACTTGGGCTGCTCACTAGAATGTATGAAGATACAGTTAGTTTTTCATGTCGGTCCAGTCAATGTGCGCACAAAAAAGCTACAATATCAGTGCCAAAGCGAACATTGTAGCCTTAGAAAAGGCTAACACACGAAGCCTAATAGTGTCTCATTTTTGTTTATGTTTAGTATCATTAATTCATTGCTAAGATAATCACATTCATGAATTAAGCTTGTATGAGCTTCTTTATTTGAGTCGTATTGTCTTTAAAATTCTCTCTCATGAATTCTTAACCGGATAGCATTAAACAGTGTCATTTACAGTAATTTGCCAAGACTGTTATAAGGAAGAGATGGAAACATTGCTAATGCATCATTAAATGGAGCTGTTTGCTGGTTTTATGACATTATAAGATGTTGAGAATACAGAGGTGTTTATAAGTTCTAGTTTCATGACTGTTGTAGTGTTGTAATGTTTAACTCTTTTTTCTAGTTTAGAGCCTAATAACATCTGGCAAAGGGACTACCAATGAAAACTAGCCTTCGGGCTAATTTGGGTACATTTACATTTAAGAATGTTAATTAATGTACACTTTCCCTTTTCTTTAAAAAAAAAAAATAAATAAAATACCTGCACATGCTGACCCTCTGGTTATAGAGTAGGCCTAGCACAAGCACAAATATCTCTCTATGGCAAAAAGGACTGGTTCAGTTCATGTTTAGTCTGAGATTCCACAGAATTTTGCTTAGAAAAGAAAAACTGGATGAGATAAAACAATACATTCAGTTTGCCCCATAGGAAACCAGGCAGTTAATGTGAGATGACAATGATAAAAACAATCACGTCACAAACATCTCTAAAAGAATAATCAATACAGTAATGTGCTCTTTAATGCGATTCAACCTGTACATGTAAACAGACAATGAAAACAAAGTACCTATAGTGAGCCAAACTGATGGTAATCTGTTGATCTAATATAACCTAATCCTCAATAGTCAATATCAAGTCCTCCACTTTCAGACGCTTGTCATTCCTCTGCATCTCATTCCGCAGGAATGTGGAGAATGCATGGCCGATACTTCTCTGAAGGTCTCACATGATCACACAACAATGCTTGCCCAATTACCTGTGAAACACTGATGGGGCTAAATAAAGGCTTTAACTGACTTCATATCAGTGATAAATGCAATGCTATCTCACGACCAATAGGCTTTATGCACAGCTTCACTACTTCCTGAACTTCAGCCAGCCCTTTGTTTCCTGTCTGTCATTATTGGACAAACTGATTAGTCCAGGTGTGCCTGATTATTGTTACTGAGGCCAGGCACACCTGAATTAATCAGTTTGTCCAATAATGACAGACAGGAAACAAAGGGCTGGCTGAAGTTCAGGAAGTAGTGAAGCTGTGCATAAAGCCAATTCGTACGAATTCGTACGAGTGATTAAAAGGTGGCTAATTCGTACTAATTCATACGACCTCACTCGTACGAATTTGTACGATTTGTCTAAACCCACGTGATGGGTAGGTTTAGGGGCGGGGTCAGGGGTAGGTCATTCGTACGAATTCATACGAATTTGGTAACTCGTAAAATATGTACGAATTAGCTAAAATCGTACGAATTTGTACGAGTAAGGTCGTATGAATTAGTGCGAATTAGCCACCTCGTAAAATTCGTACAACAACAAAATAAAATCACACTATTTGTAGTGGAATGTTCTTATTTCAATATTCACTCAACTGAACCCGGGTTGTTGTGGATTAATATGGTTTATTTGTCCAATTCTTAATTCTATTTCTTAAAAAAATTATTTCAGGCAGTACTTGCCCTCTCTTTACTATCACTGAATAATGTGATAAGATGTAGTAGAAAGTCTAAAAATAGCAATTGTATGTGTGTATATATATATACATATACAGGTATATATTTAAATTTGTAAATTCTGCAATTAGAAGGCTCCTCTCCTCAAGCTGTTACATGATTTCTTTTTTTAAATAAATAAATAAAAATAATGTTACTTCAATGGCTGTTAACATTTAGTGCACTTTTTCTTTTAGAAGTAGAAACATTTAGGAAATCCTCCCCTTATAGTAATTAATTTCACAATTAATGACCAAAATTTGTTATACTAGTTAAATATTTTCCCAGAGGTTTATGGTTAAGCTCACTGTTCTCAAAATCTTTGTGCTCTAGCGTGTCTCATGATCCACATAATAATACAGAGTAGGCCAATCTGATAATATGGAGAGAACATTATATGGAGCACAAGTTCACCAGTGTCAACCACCTAAAAGATTACAGTACTGTTGGAAAAGGTGGAGGTACTGCTCTGTCATGCATGTGAATATGAGTCTAACCAACAAGAGCATGTGGCTCGACAGCTTCAAAGTCAAAGGGGGAGTGTGTGTGTGTGTGTGTGTGTGTGTGTGTGTGTGTGTGTGTGTGTGTGTGTGTGTGTGTGTGTGTGTGTGTGTGTGTGTGTGTGTGTGTGTGTGTGTGTGTGTGTGTGTGTGTGTGTGTGTGTGTGTGTGTGTGTGTGTGTGTGTGTGTGTGTGTGTGTGTGTGTGTGTGCGTGTGCGTGTGCGTGTGTGTGTGTGTGTTTGCATGATATTTACTGAAACACATCTTACCTGTATCTTTACTGGTACAATACAACTAACGGCTGTCACCCTACCCCACACTAACACGGAAACAACACATAATTATGGACGCCAATCAAGATTTCTGTTAAGATTCCCTTGATATCCTGACAGCAGAGGACAGGTATGACTGCTTTTATCATCAGACAACCAACAGCAAGCCCCACTGGGACGTCTCCTAGCCAGAAATGTGTGAGGGTGAGGACTGCTGTGTCCTTTCCAGGGCTAGTTTGATGATTTGGAATACATTGCACCTCAATGGAAAAACTAAAAATGCACAGACAAAAATAAAATGTTTAATTGGATGCCATCAAAACACTCATAAAAAAATAGTTCAGGGTTGAAGTTATATATTTATGGCATGCTATAGATGGAAAAAGTCACGTTTTGCCATATGCACTTTGGCCTATATGTCTAGTGTGTCTCATGGCCAATTAAGCCATAAACTTATGTTTAAACTTTTAGTCTATATGTTGTTAGAATTGTATATACTCCAAAATCAATTTTTATTATTTTGGTCCACAAAAATCAATGTAACTATCAATTTTTGTGGTCGTTTTTGGTTGTGTTTAATGTATTATTATCCACATGTGAACCTGGAACGATTTCAGCATTTACATTAACCAGCTTTTCACCCAAAACAACATCCTGTTCAAAGGAGGAATTAGTATCCATTTATGGCACATATCTACTGTAAAACAGCAAAGAGATGATTATAATGTTCATTATAGATGGATATTTAATAGTTCTACAATGGAATAGTAGTTCTTACTGCAGCAATTCAGCTTTTATCTTTATTTGGATTAATAATTATTATCTTTAGCAACCTGCATTTTCAGTTCCATAAACTCCAGAGTTTTGAAAAAATCCTTGCAAACTGGTTTCGTAACCTTCACAGGGATAGACACCACAGTCAAAGATATGGCTTTTAAAGGGGTGGTAGAACCTGAAATATCTCAGTTGTGGGTTTAAACCATGCAAGGGACGCTTTACTATACTTCCTGTAATCACACTTCCGTCCCTGAGAAAAACTTGAGTGGGCCTTTAAGAAGTGCATATAAGCAGAATCAATTAAAATAAAAATAAAATCTCTGTCTGAGATTGAATAGGCTATCAAAATGTCTGTGCAATATGAGGACAGAATAGAGCTGAATGGCCCTGTTAGATTAAATACAGCTCTCTTTATACTGCATATACCTTCACAGTACATTTGAATTTAATCAATGTTTAAAGTTTGACAGTTGCACATTTGAAATATCGGATGCATTTATAATATAGGAAGTCACTTGGTTCACTTCTGACCCTGATTTAGGAAGTCCCTTTGCATAAAAGATTTTGGTTAATGAATCAAGACCTTGGAGTTGGGCTGTGCATCACATCTTTCACAACCTTTAAAGCTGCAGTCCGTAACTTTTTTGGGTTAAAAATTATCCCAAATACATTTTTGAGCAAGTACATAACCAGCCAGTGTTCAAAACTATCTGCTTGCCTTAGCTCGATTCAAAACGGTAAGCTTGTAATAATGTTTTTAATTCCAGTGGTACTGGTGGATTTCCGTGGGAAATTCGAGCATGTCTTTGCGTCATTACGTCACATCTGTACACATTAAGAAGGAGTCTCGGCTAGTAGGCTATATTGCGAGTGAGGATGCTGGAGGTGGAGATTTATAGCCTTTCCTTAGCACTTGATATAATTAAACTTATTAATTTGATGGCGGATCCAGAAAGGTTCAGACGGCAATCACCAGTGACAACTGGAGATTCACCCGTTGTAAAACACAAAACACTTTGGAATGAGAGTTTGGAAAAAGAGACTGCAGCCAACCGGCCCATACGAAAACCAGGATAAATATCGGAAGGGCATTAAATGCCACGCAATGCTGATGTTGTTAACATTAACAATTTGACAACAAAGTATAATTTGCACAGTTTGAGGTGATATGATGAGCGATCGTTAGATTTAATCAGCGCGATTTACTGCAATCCTTAGTTGGTCAGAACAAAAGTGGATGTTTCTTACTTGTTCAGATTACAATTTAGGGTGAAAATTCTTATGTTGGTCATACTTCCAAAAATAATAATCTGTGATTGCGAAAGACAGTATCCACACCGGCGCGGTGACTGACAGCCACACATTCTCCTCAAAACATTGTGTTCATCCACGCTGTGCCGTGCCGAGGTACAACTCACGTAAAGTTGATAATTCCGCGAATAAGTGCAATTGCAGATTTCGAACAGAGATGGCGACAAAGAGGAAAAACTGCGGACTGTAAACACCGACTGAACGCGACTTGGCACGTTTGTGAAGTCGTAAGTATCAAATTACATTCATAATTGGCCTCAGTTGTTAAGTGTGTCCCGGCTTTAAAGGCAGGAGAGGTGATTTGTTACAGAAACATTTTTGTTATGCTGTTTGAAAGTCTCTTCACATCCTGATAGCAATCACTAAGTTAAGTGGTCTAAAAAAATACATTATAATATATATATATATATATACATCTCAATATATACATACATTAAGATCACTTAACTTAGTGAAACAGCAGCCCCCTTTTACAGTTCCCCCTGAACCAAAACAATGAGTTTATGCTCCGTTCATGCCATAGCTACCATAATTATGTTGAGTTGGAACCCTGTGACATTATACTCGGAGCGGTTTGTGACTTGAATTAATGCGTTTCAACGGCAACACACTAGGCTACCAACGCCGAAATGAATCTGCAGTCAGGTGCTACAGGTCAGTTCTCTTTAAGTTGTTTACGTTCATTATTATTGTAATGTTATCTTTCAGACATGAAGTAGTTTAACACAGTCTCTCGTGTGCTTTTGTTTGCTCCCTCCTGTACGAGTTCATGGGTTTTGAAGGAGGTGTGGCTTTGGAGATGCTCTGAAGGGAGGGTGGGATCTCATGCTTTCAAAGCTATAGCTTGCTATTGCTAGCCTCTCTGAAAATTGCCTACCCTATGCTTTCCGTAGTATTTGCTGTACTACGGAGGCCCTAAAGGGACCTTTGCAAAAATATTGATACGATACGTTTCTCGTGAGCATGTGAAAGTCTGTATATTTGTATTTTTGCAAAGGTCCCTTTAGGGGCTCCGTACATAACAACAAAAAAAAAAAAATGGTTTCAGAACATCTGTCCCAAATTGACATTTTAACATTCAAAGAGCATTCAGAAATAATATTTTTATAACATAATTTTTGTTAGCAAAAGCTTTCCCTAATAAATATTTTATGCCTAGAGCTATAACTGATGTGTCTGCTGTTTTGTGAACAGTGAGGTCTTCTTTTGGCTCTTTACTGCAGAACAGGAAGGTTTTGATTGCCAGGAAGGATTAAGATTTAGGAAAGGTACTTGAGACCAATGAGTTATTATTCATGGACCAAATTAATTTGGCTCAAAAGGTTTTATAACTCATCATGGTGAGATGGAAATATCTATCGTTTGAGCACTGGCTTTTCCACCAGTTGGCCCTATCATTATTTGCATGTTTTTGTTTGTTCTTTCATGTTCAGTTTTCAAAAGACCTCTGAATGGCTAGTGCTATATTCAAGCTAGATTCAGGAAAACGGGATGAACCGGTTTGAGTGCAGGTGTCGTTCAGTCATGTCTGGGGGGAAAAGCAATAGTGCTCTGTGAATTAGTTTAGCATCGATAACACTCACCTGCTGACAAATAAATATTTTATATTTAATCAATTGAGTATGTGGCAAGGGGCCAAACATGTGATGTGAAGAAGGATAAACAAATAGTAGGCCTACAGAGATTGATTTAGTATGTCTATGATCCACACACACGTCAGCAGACAGATGGCTTTCTCAGTTGAACACTCACAGTCAGGGCGCCCTCTGTTGGTCATAGAGCATTGTTGCAATCAAGGACTAATGCAGAACATTGAAGTGGATTGATAACTTTGTTTTGGGGGTAGTAGCATTCGGGTTATTGTCATAAAGTAGTAATTTCGCTTCTACAGAACGCAATAGAACACATAAGTGGTGATTATGTAACGTTAAGGATTTACACCTTTATTAGGGAGACATCAGCAGGTGAAGTTCGTTTCACGATTGATTGCCTTTAATTCTCAGATTAAATATATTAAAAGTAGCCTACATTATTTATTTATTTTAAATAAGAATAGGTTTCAACCATAGACTGTAAGGTTTCAACACCGTTTTCAAACAATATTTCTGTAACTACAGACCTTTCAGTAGCTTTTGGTCTGAGCGGCCGGTAACCATAGCAACTATAGGCTATCGCGCGCTCAATGGGTGATAATCAACAATTATTCATCACTTTATTAAAAGTTTACTTATCACAAAATCTTGTCTTGTTTTAAATGTCTTAAAGATGTGACCTGATAGAACTTGATCAAGGCCGGTAGACCACCTTGCACAGTACCTAACGTTTCCAAAAAACACACACAAAAAAACAGCTTGACCACCATAAACTGACCTTTTTATTTATTTGTTTATGTATTCTTATTTATTTCTATTAATCGATTTCCAGAGAAGACAGATGCTTGTATCAGTTTACATGCAAGAACACCTCTCAAATTGTTAGCATTTCAACTGCAGCGAAAAACCGACAAAAAAAAAAAAAAAACTTTTGCATTAAAAATCTCTGAATTTTGTCTGAACTCTCTCAATAATAAGATTTATTTATTTTTTAATCAAAGATTTAACTAAAACGGTTCTGCATAGGCTACTTCACCCAAATGGACCCTATACGTGTGATTATAGTTTAATTATTTTATTTGAAATGTAGCCTACTTTTGTTTATTTTACATATACATATAAATATAAACATAAACACAAAATGTTTTAATGTCTTCAAGCACGAATTGAATTTGTATTTATAAGTATAAATACCCACATAATATAAAAAATATAATGTAGTAGTTTTTTTTTTTTTTTTTACATGTTTTCATCATCGTTTGAGTAGAACCCTCTCTCTCTCTCTTTATATATATATAATTTTATTATGACATTCATGGCCTTTGTAAACGGCTGCAGATTTTAAGTCAACTGCTCAAATGGCTGTTATGTCAATATGATCCGGAAGGAGGCGCTGTTGTTGAGTAAGGACAATGGCACGAGGAGCTCGAACAGAACAGACTCACGGCGTTGTCATGTCGTCCTCTCTGATTCACACCCATCTGAAAAAGCCATCGAGTCTCTGGTACAGTAAACCGAGATGTCATCTGATACCTGTACCAGCCCTCAGCAATGTGAGTCACAGCATTCAAAGTGTTGATATGCATACACAAATCTTATTTAGCATGAGAGTAAAATAAATAAACAAATGCAAACCTTTCAGCAGCACGATGAATGAGAGCAGAGATAAATGTCACCGAAGTGGCTCGACGTACTGCTCATAAAGTTGCAGGATTGTTTTCAGATGTCATTTGCTTGTGAGTTAGAATGATATAAAACACTTTATTGTGACAGATATATACTGTATTAAAGTTTATGTAACCTAGGCCAGTAGGCCTGGTTTCACATAGGCCTACACAGGGCTTTGATTAAACCAGGAGTATATATGCCTTAGTTCAATTAGGACATTTAAGTACCTTTTAAAACTGTGCCTTAGAAAAGAAACATTACTGGTGTGAATATTGAGACAAAACAATGCCACTGCATATTTTACGATATCTCAGTGCAAGTTTCTTTCCGTTAAAACAGTTCAGTTCAGGCTTAAGCCTTGTCTGTGAAAGCGGGAGTTAGTGTACCATTCACATTGTTTTGATCTAAAACAGAGTTAATATAATTCAGCATGCTACTTTGATTCTGTCAGGTGCATAACATTTTTTTTTTTAATTAACCAAGCAAACTTGCAATAAAAGTAATTCATGTAGTTTCTCAAAATGAGATCATTAAAAACTAAACGCATAGTAATTATAAAAGTTTGAAAATATAAAAGTTTGAAATAATTTTAAAGCTTAACATCTCTCACTGCTGGTTACACTGCTTTAGATGTCAGCTAGCCTCTTATAATTCCAGCTTAACATGGTTTAATGGTGTTGTATAGTAGTCTGAGGTTCCGTGCGAACACTTGTGTTTGTGTGTGTGCTTTGCTCGATGGAGCGAGCCAGAGAGGCCTGGTTTCCATAGTGCAGAAACACTGATGCAATGACACTGTCTAAAAGCCCTTATGGGATTGACTCTTAGGTACTTATTTTATCTTATGCTGGTCTCCCCTGATATGTCACTCTATTGTTTCCACGTACTGTTCAACACTTATGTTGGTGTTGAATTTAAAAGAAATATGAATTTGTGGGGGATGCGTTTTATCTCTGAAGCAACGTGGGACTGAAGCTTAATACCGTTCACATAAGGCAGAAAGTTCCCTTGACTGCACAAACACCTGTTAAACATCATATGGAATATGTGGTAAATCTGGGGTAGGTGTGTTATTTACCTTAGTGTACACTATAATTGAGATGTCCTCCTATGGACCATCTGTGCTGTTGTAGTGATGCAGATGGGCCTCATTAACTCGGTCCGCTAATAATCACGTTCTAAATGAGTCTGTAGATTAGGAGTCATTCGGGGAATCAGGCAGAAGCTCAGCAATCTGTGGTTGGCTTTGCCTTTCATTTCTATTGTTGTCTGCCTCACAGACCTTGAACATATTGTCAGTGCCAGTAGATAGAGCCTATACCGTATTTATTTTAAGTTCGAGTACCGTATATAACTTTATACCTGTGGTTCTCAACTGGAGGGTTGTAAGTCTGTTTAGCAGGGGAAATTATGTGACAAGATGATTTTTGTCCTATGCATTAATGAATTGTACATAGATAATCAAGGCATTCAGTCTTGAATAAACCTCTTCCTTGACGAACATTTTTTTTATTAAAACAGTAATATTTTGAAATATTATTACCATTTAAAATAACTGTTTTCTATATGAAAATATTTCAAATGTAATTTATTCCTGTGATGTCAAAGCTGAATTTTCAGCATCATTACAGTCTTCAGTGTCACACGATCCTTCAGAAATCATTCTAATATGCTGATTTGCTGCTCAAGAAACATTTTCTATTATTATAATAAATGTTGAAAACAGTTGTTGCTTAATAATTTTGTGGAAACCGTGATGCATATTTTTTTTCAGGATTCTTAGATGAATAAAAAGTTCGAAAGGACAGCATTTATTTGAAATGACAATATTTTGTAATATTATAAAGATCTTTATATCTTTACTGTCATTGTTGATCAATTTAATGCATCTGTATATATATATATATTTTTTATAAGAATTTTGCCTGTTCTTTGTCATGGGCAGTCTAGGACAGTAACATTATTTATATATATATATTTTATACTAATATTATATACAGTATTTACTATTAATATTTTTTTTTTTTAACTTTTAATTTCTTTTGTATGATAAATCATTATGTTGCTGTGTGTGTTTGGAACCACTGCACTCAGGGTTGTATTAGTGGCAGGGAAGCCAAACGGTCATGAGCAGGTGGTACAAATATATGACCTTGGTTATCAGTGTAAGCATTCTCCTTTACAAGGAGCTAGTGCTCTGTTCTGTTGGAGCGAGCTTTGCATGTTGGTTTGGTTACACACAGGAAGTCAGAAAAGCATCAGCCAGGCACAGAGCGCTCAGACCAACACCATGTGCTCAGACAACCCATGCAAATGTTTTTGAATAGGAAAATAAAAGCGCAAGTTCGTCGCAAGCTCTACTACACATAAAGTTTGCCTAACCTTTCACTTTCTGACCTCGTTTCCTGTCTAACTTTGTGTATGGTGTGCATTTTTAGGAAGTATTAAAATTCTGACACTTGTCTGACCTGTCCAATGATAGAAAAAAAGTATTAACTAGACATTTATCTCATTGACTAATATTTATCCTACAGTATGTGTTTTACTTTGACTACTCTGTTTTTTTTTGCAGGTAATTGGTGAAATAAGGCAATTTTTCTTCATACTAAATGATCACACAATAGCGATTTGCTTGTGATGCAAATGTTAACTGAAGCTTCGTAGAGGAAGACACACACACACATACATCCGAGGGCGTATTTGAATTTTAACAAGCGACAGGGAAAATGCACCTGATTTACGTGCCGTTGGGGGATGGGCGGCCGCCTCTGGGCGTGAGTTTTGGATGTCACCTGTTGACATATGACCCCAGTGTTTACCTTGTCATTGATTTCCCAACATTTTTTTATATATAAGATGGGCATCGATTACTGATTGGCATCGATAACTGTTGACAGAGATAAAACGTTATTGATTTATATTGTATTATTAATCAAAATAAGTTATTTCTGATAAATGCTGATTTGATGCAGACTTTGGGTGAGTTCAGGGCTTCTCTGAGCCTTGTGTGTGACGCTAATGACAGAGTTATGGAGCAGAGTCTACCACACTGCAGCAGTCTGTGTCTATATAGACTTTGAAGTGTGTATTTGTGTGTGTGTTTTTGTGCCTCAGGATACTGCGTCTGTCTCGCCCTACAGATGAATAGGACCTAAGTCCTGTGCAGTCAGCAGCTGCTTCCTTTGAACACACGGAAACAAAAAGGCTCTAAATCTGCTCTGCCTCTTTCATCTGAGCATTTGATACCCGTCTTCCTCACCTCGCCACCATTGATTGTAACCCCCCCCCCCAACAAAACCCACGGAGGGGTTCAGTGTCGCTGCGTGTATTTCATTCTAGAATTCTGCTTTATTTTGCTGTTTGCTTTTGTCTAAATGTCAAGTTTCTACCAAAAGTTTCAGTTGTAGGGGTAACAGATTTTTACTTAGTTTTTTCTGCAGATTTGACCTGAAAGATTTCAAATATTTTTCATATTTATCCCAGGAAAGAAAATAGTTATTTATAAATGCCTTTCATGCTTCTCTTTAAAACTAATATAATGCCATTATTATTATTTTTTAAAGACACTGCATCCTTTTTCTGTCCTTTAATACCTCCTCTTTCAGCCGATGACCTCAGACTCAGGGAGGGCATAGGTTCAAAACTAAAATTAGTAAGTAAAAAAAAAAAGAGCGTGTATGATAACCTAAGTGTTACATCCTGGGTGAGCCTGACAGATTCCTGCTCAGCGAGGGCAATTAGGAATTTTTAGGGCAGGATTCCTTGGCTGCGTGAAGCAGGGGCCCAGCACTGTACCAGGCAAAGGTTTCCACCAAACTATTCTTGCATAACCTCCGGTGATAACACTAGTGCATTCTTCAAACCAACCATCCTAGACGCCCTACATCACTTCCTCACGCATGAGTCCACGCACATGCAGTACACGGTCTCATACAGATTTGGGAAACCGTTGTAAAAAGGTTTCAGGAAGTTCAGAGCGGTCACCATATTGCTTTCTGGATTTTTATGGATGTTTTTGTGCAGTGCGTTGTGATGATCCGGTCTTGAAAGGCCTTGTGTTGGAGGACTGCTCTTGAGGTAGGTCACCTGGGGTTAAGATTGAGGAAGTTCTCAAGGTGCTTAATTTGTCAATCCTTCCTCTCTTTTGCTGTCAGTGCTGCTGTCCATGGTCATCTTTCTTATTGTGCTGCTTTTTGTTATCTATATACATATAGCCTACTGTAAGCAACTATATATAAGAAAGTGTGAATCTTAAACAATGAAATGCATAAAATTAGTATCCATCTGGTTAGTATTATAAGGCACATTTAAATAATTTTTGATATGTTGATCCTGAAATACTATGATGGAAAATGGAATGGGCGGAAATGGTTTTAAATTTAATGTAAGGTTTTATATTGTAAAATGTATTACTATTAATAAAATTCTACTGCTTATAGAAATTCAGAAGTTCTTCATAGCCATAAACTGAAAAACTGTTACGATATGCTTCCACCTTGAGAACTTGCACCAGCTTGTGCTTTGCATCTGAACAGGTCATGTTGTCAGCCTTTCAGTCTCGTGTCTATATCGTATCTCTCTGCATTTAGGATTGTCTCTAATTGTTTGTGATTTTTTTTTTTTTTTTTCATTGCACAGACATCTGGCCATCTCTCTCTTTATTTGCTGATGCCACTGTATGATTCTTTATTGTAATGCACAGTCTGTGAAATTGCAGCATACCAGTGCCATGCCATCAGTTATATACAAGAAAATGAAACTTGATCAAATGTGATAGCAGCACCTCTTTCATCTTAGCTTTGTCCTGATGGCTGATGATATTATCGGGGGAATGAGATCTGTGATGTCATGAGCGCTTGGGTTTGCCTCTCGCATTACCTGCATACTTTTTGGCACATGGTAGTGTGAATAGATAGATAGATAGATAGATAGATAGATCTCATTAGTGCAGGTGCTATTTCTCCTCGTCTAAACGGCTCAATGTCCTTTTCTGCATACAGCTTCTTGTTCATATGGAGCTCTTAAAAGCTATGTCAACAGTATATTAGGCACACCTTGAAAAGTTGGTCATGGCAGGGTTGTTCATCAGGAATTTGCCATGTTGTTAGTGAAGATTACACATGATAGCGTACCAGCTCTATATTGCATGTCATTAATAACATGGTTTCAATCCTTGTGGTTAGGTTCACGGCAGCCATAGAGCTGCACACAAAACATTCAGGGGCCGTATTCACAAAATATCTTAAGGCTAAAAGTAGCTCCTAACTTGCCTATTTAGGAGAACTCTTAGTTGTAAGATAAAATGTTTTGTGAATACGGCCCCTGATGAAATCTGAATTAACCATGTATTGTGGCTTGGTATATAACCATATACTGCATGACTTAGGGATTAAATTGTTCTTCAGATATTTATCTATAAATGTATAAAAGGTTTTAGTTTTCTAAGCTATTAAGGGTTTTGAAGAAGCTTGAATTTCTCTCTCTTTTGCCTTTTTGTTGCAGAAGTAGACACTTTATTGACAGACTGGCCTTCTGGGCTATATTTGTGCAGCAATAAAACTACCCAAGCCCTCTGATAGTGCTGTGTCATTAACATCAGCAAATGCGCTGCAGTGTAGCTCTCCCGTAGAGACAGTATTTGGAGAATGGTGTCAGATGGTGCTTAGATCATTGGACTTTGATTCCTCACCATTCAAAAAGAAATATTTGCATGATGTGAAGTATAGGCTAAAAGATCAAGTCTACCATTTCGAAAATATACATGAACAGCATGAGAAGCACTCCAAATCTTGTTTTCTGTGTTTATGATACACTATTGCTAAATTGTGTGTCCGTGGGTGTGTGTGTTCTGCGTTCTGCACAAATAATTCATAACTCATTACACTAATTTCACCTCATGACCAGTTACTTGGTAAAACGTGCACTGCACTGATGTCCATCTTTCATTTGAATGCTATTTCTTTGTGGACTGCTCACAAGTTCAGTAACATTCAAACTAATTGGTTGCTCAGCCATTTCATCGGTTTTCAAAGTTTCTTTCTTAGATCACATCTGTAAATCAATTTTAATTGGGCCCGTCGGTTCCCTGGTCTTTTGAACTCTCTTAATCACAGGCGATAAAGGGCTGGTTGAGCTTTCCTATCTTATGAAAATGACTCATTATCCAGTATTCTTTTTAAAAACCAGAGGCATGCTTGGCAGTTTGTTTAATCCACATGTAAATCAAGTTTGCCTTGGAGTAATTTTGTACGTTTCATTCATCACATACACATACAGTAAGAGTAACACAAACATGTTACCCTGCAATGTTGGTTTATTTGATTCATCAATGATTCATTGATGGATTAATGCTGAGATTTATAATAACAGGCGACAGATTTGAAAGCTGGTCTGAATGACATCAGAAAATTGTGGGAAATTTTGATTCACCATCTGTCTATGATGAGAATCCATGTGTTCCTCACTTGTTTCTCGCTGCGGTGAATATTGATATCACCCAGAGGAAAGCAGCGTCACCTCTTGGGATTTGAGAACTGGCTCTAATTTATGAGGTCATACAGTTTCTGTTCAAAAGGTGCCAGTCAGAAAAAATGATAAAAGCAATTCGCATACACCTGTACTATCATTCTTTTTTTTCTGAAAATATCAAGAATAGAGACGTGTTGAAGATTGTTCATCACTTTCATTTGGAAATTGTTTCCGACACCTGACTTCTGGATTAATAATGTTCTCTTATGTTTCCCCAATTAAGTTCTTGTACTCTATATCCTCCTTAGTCACATTTTCATTGGAATTGCCATTGTGTTCAGCAACTTTCATATCTCTGTGAGCCTCTTTTGATCTGGCTAGGATTGATAACATATAACCGTGTCTTGTACATCCAGCATCCTCCATAGTAACGGGTCCAGAGGGGCCTGTGGATGAGTCTGTCTCCCCATGATCAGAACTCCCTGTGGGCAGACCGTCTCACAAACAGATCTTGCATCATTATCAGCCCTTCTGGTGCTCTTCCATCTGTGCCCACACACATTTCACAAGCGCTTTTCAAGCTGAAACAAAGCACAAAGGAACATGGACTTTTGTGACATTGACATTAACTTGTGCATGAAATTTCAATTGATCCCTCATCATTATAAACCGAGACTCTCATGCAGGATCATAGAGCAGAATGGGCTCTGATGTTGTCCGCAAAGTTCTCCATAATGTAATAAGCAAACACTCTTAAAACGATTGCGCCGGCAGGTGTATAATAGAAGTAGTTGTTGTAATGGCTGTTTGTGGCATCGTCTCCTGAAAAGCATACATAGACTGACAATTGAGTGGGTGCCTAAAAGCTGAGCGAGCAGACGAGGCATTTCGACGAAACAATGGAAGAAGAGACCTGCGGGACAACAGCCTGCCTCGTTTTCCAAACAAACTCCTTCGCTCTTGTTTTTCCCTCATTATGTTAGTTGACATAAAACAGGCCAGCACAGGTGTGTTTGATGGTCTGTTGAGGGTCATATCAGGAAAGAGAGGCTTTTTGTTGGCTGTGTGCGCAGAGTCAATATAATATGGAATGGGTTGCTTTGAATCAAAATGGAATTGTTTTTTATCAGGTCACGGCTGTAATCTAATAGCACATATTATGTTAAAGCACATATGATTTGGTATTTACCAGTGTTTGTTTTCAATTGCAGTTCACTGGAAGAGAAATACATGATTGAGATAGATCTTGTTATAATCCAAACTGTTTGTTTTAGTCTTGTATGTTTAAAGACAAATTCTGCATTATTCTGTTTTTTTTTATTAAATACACTGCCGTTTAAAGATTTCTTTATTGTTTTTGAAAGAAGTCTTGTATGCTTAAAAATACAACAAAAACAGCAATATAGTGAAATAAATTACAATTTAAAATAACAGGTTTCCAGTTTTAAAATGTGATTTATTCCTGATGGCAAAACTGGATTTTCAGCATCATTACTCCAGACTTCAGTGTCACATGATTTTTCAGAAATCATTCTAATATGCTGGTCATCAAACTTACTTTTCTTACTTCAAGTTCAAAAGAACAGCATTTATTTGAAACAGAATAGAAATGGATCTCCTTAAATCTGTTATTTGCTGCAAATTACATTGTATTGGAAGTCTTATAAGAGAATCTACTGTAACTGTTCCAATAATCTGTCTACAAAGTGACATATTTTGACTTCTATCCATTTGGATGGAGTAAAGTTTTCAGTTTCAGCAGCCGTCCAATTTGACAACATTTCTTTCCTAACGTCGTTCACAGGCATCGATCACACAACAAAATGGTTCGGAATCATTGCTTCAGCTCTTTCAGAACTTTGTGCTTGACTCGAACTCTTTGACAGCAGACTTTCAGTGTCATAACCCATTCCTGCTCAATCTGAACTAATAAGAAGGCTGTATATGTGTGATAGAGTTGTACTGGTTGAATAAACCAATGATGACTTTATTGATAAAATCTCTTACTTTTTTCCTGAAATATATTTTTTGAATGAGTGGTCAAACACAGGCCAGTGTGATGTGTTAACAAGTGTGTTGTGGGGAAAAGGTAGATCATTAATTGGTAGGTCTGACTCTTTTCCCTTCACCTATGGCAACTTCTCCTTGGGGACACACAGACAAACTCAGTGACACACAAGCACTACACCCACGATCCCTGGAGGCCAATTACCCAATGAAGGTAATGCGTGGCAAGTCAGAGCAAGGCTGTGGTTGTGTATTCGTTTATGTCTCCCCCTCAAACCTCAATCCCCTGGTGAATTTCCACAGGTAAAGAAGCTTCTCAAGATGCAGGAAGGGAATTTTTCACTTAAATTGTAGATATCTGACAATGCTGCTGGAGACGATTATGACATTGAGACATTATGGTGCGTTGTCGTAGCAGGTTTGCATGAAGTACAGTGCATCAAATGAAAGAACATATTTAAGTGAACAAGAGCCTTTGCATTGACCCATCTGGACAAAGCTTTCCTGCTAAGACAACACACAACTCTGTAATTTCACAGGAGTCTGCCTGACCAAAATACAAAAGCAAAGCAAATAGAGTGAGAGACTCCAAGAGATAAAAACATACAACAGGTGTTGATGGACATGGTTCTGGACAAAGAACACAATCACTGTACAGCGCTTTTTATATATATATATCTATATCAGTATTATTATAGGCTACCTTGTTTTATTTTTGCCTTTTATTATTAATAAAGAGGGGACAGAAAGTAAAATGAGAAGAATAAGCAGTATAGACAAATGACGTGAGCCAGAATCAGTCACATCACAGCATGGGCACCATGGCTTAATGTATCCCAACACATACGTTCCTTTGCATAAAGGAATTTATATGTTGCTAATGAAAATTCAAAAAGTCATGTAATGACTGATATTTTGCTGATCATTTTTTTATTTTTCAAAAATCTCGGTTACATTTTGAGGTGCTTTAGGTCCAATCTGTAAACATTAAAATACTCAAGGCTTCAAAAGTATAGTCATATAGTCAGGAAAACATTAACATTATGCATTTCAACATGATTTAAGTGTGAAAAAATAGGCCTAATTTACTTTTCCTGTATGGTTATATTAAATTTGGCCAACTTGCCATGACGTTTGCACATAAATCCCTAAAACAACTGTAAAAATGGACACACAAAAACTCAGCTCAAATTAATGTTTTCATAAATGATTAACATTACATTTCTGCTTTTAAATCCTCCAAGAACTGGCCCCAATCAAATCCATTGTAAGTGCCCCACCATAACCTAAATGTTTTGCAAGTCAAAATAATTTTTTGTGTTAATCAACATTTATGCCACAAATGTTATCGAGTTTAACTTGTACTAGTGTTAGTAAGGTGTAATTTATGTTCTATTATAGTATTAATTAATATTTTGATTGGGCTTTTATTGTTATATTTCTCATTTTTAGTTTTGGTTATATTTTGTTCTTTTTTTTTTAATTATTGGGTTTTGCTTTTTTTTAATTTCAGGTTTAGTAATTGTAGTACTTTAACTTAATGTAGTTACCATGTTTTTTTTTCATGTAATATTTATATTTTATATTATTTTAGCTTTATTTAAAATAACGGAAAGGTTTTTTGTTTTGTTTTTACAACTTTTTGTTGAAGTCATGAATCTATGTGTTGAAGCTATGTAGCCTACTATTAGTATGACAGAAAAAAATTGATTGACATCTAGACAAGAGTGCTGCCCAATAAGTGTGTGCTGCCACTGTTATACTTTGTTGTGAGACATTCAGGATATATAAAGCGAACGAGAGAAACTAGAACATGGGCTTTGTGGAGTCATTCGTTTGTCTTCAGCGAGGAGTGACTCATCCCTTGTGTTCGTTCTGGGTCCTAAATGCAAACCAGTATGAAAAACAGCATTTCACTAATACATTTACATTGCTTATGTTCATCTGCTGTCTATCCGGCACAGAACATGTGTAAGTCAATAAGTGTGTGCGCTTCTGCTAATACATACATTTTGCTATTTGTCATTCCCATGTTTAAGAAAAATGATTGACGTGCAGTAGATCTGAGGACGAAGTTGAACACAGATGAGCACATTGCCGTGATTGCTCTCTTCTTGTGGAAGGGCCGTGGCCGCTGTCTATGGCATGGTTCTTCTGGAAAGGGAGCTGATGTCTGGCCCCTCCGCTAGCCTTGCGTGACAGCCATGGCTGATATCTATCTACCCAAATGAGTTTTGGTTGTGCCTGGCCGGTTCATTCTCAAAGCTCATTTGGAATGCAAATGAAAGAATGCTAAACAAAGCAAACCTTTTAGACAGGCCAATTTCCTTCCAGTCAAACCGGAGGGCCTCTTTCGCTGGACAGCCGGGGGAGAGAAGCACGAAGCAGTCGGCCGCTTAATGGATATGGCCCTTTGTCCCCATTTACCTTAGTACAGCACTTCTCTGCTCCGCTGATCAAGAAATACTGTATCAGAGGGAACAACGTATGGGAGTCAATGACTTACTAGAAGTTACTTTTTCTCTTTGAAATGAATTCCAGATAACAGTACCTTGCATTTGTAGTTGCTTCTTAAGGAATTCATATGTTGCATGTAGCATGGCATGTTTAGTTTTGTTTATTCTCTTTTTAATTTCCAGTAAGGTCTAAAAGTCTGAGACCACTATTGAAAATGCCTCCGTTTTTCCATTTTTTCAAAAACTGAATACAATTTTTCATTACAAATCATTATTATCAGCACAGCAATTTGAGTGAAAAGTTTTAATTTAAAAATGTATTTGTATTTTGCTTTAATAACAGCAGCACTCAGGCTGCATGAACTCTTGAGAGTGATCTGTATAAAGAGTCACTTGATCAGAAACGAATAGTGCAGAATCTTAAATATGTCATCAAATTAACCACGTTGTGTTATTAAAAGTAAAAGTTTTATGTTTTTAGTTCAGATTGGTCTGAAAAGATTAATGTGCCCTTGATGTCAAAGGTGAGTCAGGTCAACATAGCCCACACCTTGAAGTATCGGGTTATCATGGGAAAAACCTCAGTCTTTTGTTCTGACATGATGCTCACACACAATCAGTGATGGCTGAGGAGTCACCTGTCCATTAAACCCCCTTAACAACATCATTAAAATGTGCTCCTTTGTGCCCCTGACAGTTCCTATGGCGGTAATGCTCTCATTATCCTTTATATGATTACCTGAAATACTTCTCCAAGTAATGTAACGATTATATTATATTAAATGATATATAATAATCATTAAAGGATTCAATATCACAGAATTTGTGTGTATTATATAATAAAACTTCAGTGTGTGTATTTACTAATAATTGATTGTACAACTGATCAACTCTTTCTAGGGAACAGTTTGACTTCCCACCCCAAAAAACAAATTCCTGAGAAAATGCTAAATAACTATGAATTCTCACAACAATAGGGTCAATATTTGCCCATTTTGTCATCATCTTCTGACTTTCGTTGACATTTGTCAGACGTAGGATTAGTATCAAGTCAGTCTGCATTGTTTAAATGAATCCAGCTATTACGTTGAGCCCCAGTGTGTTGTCGGGCCCACCAGCCTGCACGAAACGAGGATTAGACGGCTGCCTCAAGGCCTGATGACACAGTGTCACAAGCCTGAGTTTACCTGTGTCCCCTCGGCTCATAATATCTAACTCCCTTTTAGTCTGTTTTATAGGACTGAGGTTAGAGTTCGATGGGTGTGGGAATATGAACAGGGCAAAGGCCAGTTGCTACTTGGTTTTACCCTTTCTGGTTCTAGAGGCTGTGTCTCCTTGCATGTCTGTATCAGAGGATGAGGAAGAAATTGTTAGTCTGTTTTAGAATAAACATGAATGGACTTTCTGTTGAAATAGGAAAAGAAGGTGCAATCACTCAAAGAGAGATGACATCATAAACATACACAAAGCAGTTTGGGCGGGGGCAGGTGGTTGGAGAGGGCCCTCCGGGGCGGGACTGACCTATCATGGAGTTTGGGACACACCTGCAAGCGCTACAGGCTTAGGAGATTGGCTGCGGCATGAAAATTACACCTGTGGGGGTGGAGGGGGCCTGTTACATGTAAAGCAAGCTCTCTTTACAAATTCTGTCTCTCTTCTCAAAGAGGTTAAACAGGTAGCATCACCTCGAGCTCCCGGCGACGAGTGTCTTCGTTGAGACAAAGACTTACCTGCTTTGCTTCTCTGTTAGTTTCAACACCCAGCGTCATGTTGGGAATCTGGTTTCCCGCCTCGAGATGGTCTCCTTCCTGGCTTTCGGGGTTGCAAAAATCTTAAAGGGCGTCGTTCGGCCGAAGAGAGAAGAGAAGGACATGCTGGTGAAGCGGCGTAACTGGCGCAGTGTGGGGTCTCTCGTTTTTAGTGGATCGTGTCCCGAGGACGCAAGGGTAACTTTTTAAAAACTCTACCTATTTATATCTGTCTTTTTGTATTGCGATGATTGCTTGAGTTTGTTTGCGCTCGTTGTCCCCACCCTTAGTTTTGTTCCTGTTTGCCAACAAACCATGTCATTGGTAGTTATATTTACAATTTGTACAGTACAAAGTAAAGAACTCATAAGTGATACAGAACAGGAAGTGGGGGATGTTTTTTTTAGTTGGTTGAGGGGCGCTCATAATCTGTATCAAATTCCAATCCATTTAAACAGAAAGAAAAAGGGAGCACAATAGACACAAACCGTCATTCCTTGACTGGATAAACCAGTTTGGGCAGGTAGAGGCAAACCGCCAGACTTGTCAAAGGGGATAAAGAGGGGGCTTAGGAGCCCTCTCTGCTTTTGCTAAAAAATACAGCTTTAGAAGGACGCTCTGTAATATATAATCACTGACAAAAAAGGCCTACAGTAAAGCATTGTTGATAAAGAAAGAGGTTGTATTATTTCTCATTATTAAAAATACTTTTATATACTTTTGATCGAGATAAACTAACAAAAATAGCAGTGTTTAGTTTGTATTTTTCATCAATTTAAGTGTTGTAAAGATTAATTGTATTTGCTCTTCCAATTGCTTGTAGTAAGGCTTGTCTTTGCATGTCTTTTTGGCATGATTTCAGAGGAAGCAAGATGATGATTGCTGTTTTGTCAGCTTCTGATGCGAAAAGCAAACAAGTGCCTATTAGCTTATACGCACTAAGCTGTCGTCTACTCTTTTATCCTTCTTTCTTGATAGTCACGATCGCTGCTTTAGATTAATAATAAGTCCTGTATTGACTTGACACAATCTTGATTTTGTTTCTAAAGGCAGGCTTATGTTGTCCAGTCATTTCATTAATGCTGATAAATGCATTTTAAAAGAGCTTGTCTGCGGTGGAAAGAAAATGTCGGCGAGGCAGCACAATGGATGCACAGTGAGGTGGAGGGTTTTGATTGGTGGGTGGAAGAAAATGAGTCTGTTTCATTCCCTCATCTGAATGAGTCATTTGTCACAGTTCTATGACCCAGCCAGAGCATTATGAGAGTTAAGCTCTACCTGGGACAATGTGCAAAGGTAACAGATCTCCACGTTTGGAGGCCGATGAAGCCTTTATCACAGAGCCGTTAGTGCTGGAAGCGGGCAGCGGTTCTTGTCGTAGTGTTTGTTCCTCCGTGTGAGGGAAGAAAATGGCGTATTAATTACCGCGCGCGGGTGAGAGGTCACGGAAGTGCGGCACATTGAACTTGTGTACTTAAGAGCAGCAATCTGCCACAGTGCACATTCAGTATTTTCATGGGAGGGCATCTATTAGCAGGTGAGCATCTTTTTTTAGACAGTTTTGAAGATGAAGAACTTTTTTTAGGAAGTTTTTAACATGTTTAACATAATTATGCTGAAAAATTAAAGAGGGTTCTCTGGAAATTCTGGATGACGGGGGAAATTACCATCTATTCCACGTATGCAAATGACCCTCATCCACTTCCTATTCCCATTCAAACTTAAGTAAAACATTTTGAGCAAGGAAACATGCCTTATAAAACAGAAAAGGAATAAATCTACTACATATTTCTCTCGTTACATGCACATAGTAGGAAACAACACGTCCATTTAAACCTGAAGAGCAATTAGAGTCGTCAGAGCGAGGCCCGCCTTTAAGTAAGGTTTAGGGTTTCCTCGTCTTTGTTCTTCACAAACTATTGATTAAGGCCAAGCCTAGTTTACCCCTCAGGTTGTCCATTTCAGTATGGAGTCACATTCCAACCAGGAGGGCAGGGTTACCTGATCACACCTCACTCTCAACCCAGAGACCAGTGCAGACAGCCAGGAAAAGTTAAACCTCCACCTGACGGGAGCTGATATGTGAGGGAAAGATAGAGAAAAACAGAACAGGGGACACTTATTCTACCAGAAGGACAGTGATGACGATAGACGAGAACCCTCAAGTATGTGCTTAAAACGTTTTCTGCTTCTGACTTATTCCTGTTCCCTCTCTCTCTTCTTCTTCCTCTTTCTTTCTTTCTCAGAAGGCCTGCTGCACTGGTTTATAATGCTGATGATTAACCAAATAGAGGCTACGGTCTGGGAGAGCAGGTCTGCTTGGGCTTTTCATTGCATGGGTCCTGACTGAGCAAGAGGAAGCTGAAACCTTTTCAGGCACCTGCTGGAAATTTGAGATTTTTTTGTCTTTCTTTCCCCCCCCTTACTTGCTTTTTTTTGTTACTTTACCAGGGTCCCTTTCACGACGGTAAGGTTACAGCCACTCTCTCTACCCTTAAGTTTGCACTCGCTCTCTTTCTATCTTTCCCTCCCATTCTCTTTTTTCTGCTCCCCCTCATTGCTCTGCTCATTTCTCATTTTCTCACGATATCTAAAAATGTTGTTCTTTGTCACAATTTTTCAACACTTTTTTGCTTTGTGGTAATTGCTTTGAATAATTAGCACGATTTTGTGTTTGTTCTTCTCCTTTAACGGTTATAATTAGGTATTTGAAAAGAATAACCCCTACAGATATTACTTCGCAGTCATAAAAAAGTACTTTTTAGATCTAGTCTACTTGTATCTTATTATTCAAATCATATCAGTAATTCATTTCACCACCTTTGTCCAATATTTAGCCATTTGTGACCGAAAACATGTGACTATCAGTATGCTAAAGATGGTGTTTCTCACTTTGTGCGCTACAAACGTTATTCAGTAAACAGGAAGTGTCTAGATCGACCTTCTCAATGGCGAATTTGGTCGCAGGTCAGTCCGGAACAACATTCCAGCTTGCTGTTATCACTACACATTAGCAATAGTCAACCCTTCCCACACTCGCTGTAAATCTCTTTCTCTTAATAAGACAACTGGGTTTTTCAGATTTGTATCATGCACTGTGAGGATGAGCGAATCTTTCAACGCCACCCAGTCAGGCCTTTGTTGCTTTCAGCGCCGTTTAGCAGAAATGCATATTTTTCCCCCCTCTACATTATATTGTTAAAGCGAACAGCCCTCCCAGCCTGGCCATGATGTCAAATCAGACCAGTCAGAACAGGTTTGGGCAATTATTAACTGTCTTAGTGGCCCACTCTGCACTTCAGCTGCAGTTTTTTAGATGAACAAAGCCATGCGCCATACTAGCTCTACCTGTTTTTAAGCAGGTTATTTTGCTGGCATACCCCTTTGTCTGGGACAGTTGACTGAGTCAGAGCTGTTATCAAGCCCTGTTGATACTACATGTAGTTTCTGTGGTTGACTCCCCAACTTATGCCGTTACAGTCTGATTTTAAACAACACAAAGAATTGGTTGCTTATAATACTGTTAACATTATGTTTTGGAGTGTTTCTGATGATAGCATTTGATATATTTCACCGGACTGAGATGTTTTTCACTTGTTAAGATTGATTTGGGTAGTCTTCTCCATCTTACGAGGCAGCATTGGATTTCATTACTTTTTCTAATACTGCCTGGTAATGATGATGATGGCTGTCCACGAACTTCAGATACAGAACTTTTTCTATCAGCACTCTGGAAATATTAGCACTCATCGCTGGCGCTTAGCAGCCATCTTACCGGACAGTGCTGGACTGTGTATCTGTTTTCTAACACTGTCTGGTAACGATGTTTGTTGGGTGACCTCATTACTTCAAGGGGAAGTGCTCGTGTTAGTTCACATCCAGTCATTCAATGGAGAATAATGATATTAGTCTACATGCAACTTACTATACATGTGCTTGTATGTGACATGATGAAGCTACAGAGGGAAAGGCTGTATTATCTTTATGGTAGCAATTCTTATCACAATGTTTGACAGCACTTGTTTTGTCCTTTATTTCCACTGTTGGGATGAGAGAGCCACATGAGGGCATGTGTTTGTTTGACAGTTTGCTTAATGCGTATAGGCCATGTTTCCACAGAAACCATAACGAACTCTCTGCACTTCCTGGTGTGGTCTTAACTGTCCTAGAAAATGCCTTTTAGACTGTATGTTTTTAATAGTGTGAAAACAATATCGTTTAGTACCCAAAACTATATATTTAATTCTATTACAATTACAAATTTAGAAGCAATGCTCAAAGTTAAAGTATAGGCAGTTAGAAAGTTCAAAATGTTGCATAAAGAGATGACCCTTTGCATGAAAAGTCTTTAGAAATTATCTTAATAAATGACTTGAGGGGCTTTGTTTCATTTTTTTTTTTTTTGACGTTGTCCCATTTTGTGTTTCAGACGTCTGAACCGCACCCAGCCTTAGTTAAAGAATACCAGTCGGTTTACTGTTAAACCAGACCTGCTGAAAGTTTCGTAGTCCCCTCCCCCCCTCTTATGTTGAGGGTGGCTTTTGTGATAGCAGGCGAGACGTGATTGGTCCAGCTCGTTTAACCTGCGTGGCACATCCTGCAACTGACACATGAGCTCAGCGTATAACCCTCCCGATAAAAATAGACATAATGACATCCTCAACTCCTCCTCTTCCCATTCCCCCACTCCTTTTATCCCTGACTATATATTTTCCCACAGAAAATCATCTTGGCAAATGTCCATGTTAAACATGTCATTCAGGGGGAGAGTATCTTTATGAGTATCTTTTATGAGGAGCTTTACTTTGAGTAATTTAATTTACATTACAGGGAAATTTTCTGTACACGTAAATCCTGAACTATAATGACCTTTGCCACTTTTTTAGGGTACAGAAAGTCCTGTTTCCTTCATTATGCCATTAAACATGGTGGTTGGGAAGAAGAAATGGTTGTATAGTTGCTTAAGTACTGAATGTTTGTTTAAGGTGGGTGAATTGACTCTCAAATACTGAACCACACCTATATTTGCTTGTATGGGGTACTTTTTTATTCTTCACTTATGTATGTATGTCTAAAATGAACTCGTTTGTCAATCACCACCCCCCCCCCGTATTTACATGACTACGTCATCTACAGTCCCTTAGGCCTTTTGAAATACACGCAGGTTGGCTGTATGTTTGTTCCGAACAAAATTGTTTTATGGGATAAGCCAAACTAAGTACTTTTCTGTATGTTTCATATTCTATTTTTATTTTGTAAGTTAACATCATTTCCTCTTTATTAGGTGTCACAGAGCCAGGCCTGTTGATAGGCGTCTTACCAGACATGGTTAGATCTAATAATTTGTGTCTAATACTGTCTGGTAATGCCGTCCATCACACGCTAATGTCATCTTTTCCCTCTTGAAAGAATAACTTCAGTGTGCTTGAAAGAAGGATGTGGAAAATCAATAATTTTCCTATGCAAATTAAGATCCTGTCATGGTAACTTTTATCAAGATGCATGAAGTTTCATCGTTATGATGCAAACCAGAGCTATAACTCCCAACAGTCTTCACATATGTTATTAATGGGCCATATTTTTTATATGTATGCTATATATGTAATTTTATAAGAAACTGTGAATCCTACACTGGAAGACTGGTATTTTGC
Source organism: Rhinichthys klamathensis goyatoka (assembly GCF_029890125.1). Taxonomy (NCBI): domain Eukaryota; kingdom Metazoa; phylum Chordata; class Actinopteri; order Cypriniformes; family Leuciscidae; genus Rhinichthys; species Rhinichthys klamathensis. The sequence continues at coordinate 1,600,619 of NW_026606789.1, read as the reverse complement.
AATTCTCTTCCATGTGTTATGAGTCAAAGTTTCTGCAATAAACCCTGCAAGTAAAGTGGCCATGGCAGGAAAGATATCTGGGACATGCACTTTTATGTATATTTTATGTTTTTGCTCAGTGTATGTAGATATTTCATGTGATTACATCATAATTTTTCTGATACAAACTGTAAACTGAGACTGTAGATGTAGGCTAGTACCCACGTTAAATTAGAGTGTATACGAGGCTAAGAAAAAAAACTAGATCAGAAATGGGCATTATAAAAGGATTTTTGTCACTTGCTTGCTGATTACCCAACACAACGATCCTCCAGTGTCACCATGGTAACTAAATTCCACATGGAAAAAAGCTCACAGTGTTCACTACTGGTATGTTGACTAGTTTCTTTCCAACTAACCGTGCTGATTTGCAAATATGTGGATTGGAGCAGCAAAAATGAAAACTGCATCAATTGTAGTGTGTTGAAAGGTACAGAAATAATGAAAACAGTTCAGACTTCAATTGAGTGTGTCTGAGACATTTCTTTCGATTCTATCAGGTCAGTCAGGCATGTATTCAGCGGTCAGGTAAGGCGTATGTAAATCTGCTGCTGGCTTGGTCATTGTGTTCATGTGACTCCTCAGTGGGTCGACCGGAATGCCTGGCCTCAGAGCAAAGCAAGATCCAGTTACATGTGAACAGAGCTCCTTTTTAACTACCTCAATTTGCCCTGTTCTGCCAGGACCTCGTTGTGTTGCTGTGGAAAGCACACTGCCAGTGAGGCCCCTGTCGTACTGAGGTGCAAGGACACCAGGACAATGATATGTAAAAGAGCTTTTACCTTCATGCACCTATGTACTCAAACGCAAACTATACCGTGAATGAACATATGAATGATTCCTTGAAGTTCAAATGTAAAATGACACAATGGCTCAATAAAGTTCAGATACAAAACCAATACAATGGCCCTTTATTTGCTATTTCTGTTATCTCTGAAATATTAGTCTGTCACGGACGGTTTTGTCTGCTGCTATAATGCAGCATTTGGCACCCAACTCTTTTACGACATAAATGAATCTCTTATGTCAACTGTTAGTCTAAAGGCCCATTCACACTAAGCACAAAAAAAAATAGCAGAGTCCACACCACAATTATAATGTTAATGTTACAGAGAAACGATACTTTCAGAAAAAATTTTTCCAGCTGGTGATTAATAAAAACATTGACAGCCAATCAGAATCCATCCTGCTTTAAAAAACTTAGACATTTAAAGCATCAGACGACAAAACTGCAGCATTGGTGTGGACACTAATGTTGTCATCGTTATCTTTACAGTTATCGTTTTTAGTGTGAACGGGCCTTAAATATCTTTTGTAGTAATACAGCAACTAAAAATAACCCTGTTCAGGATTATGATGTTTTTCAAAGACTGCAATTATTTGATCAAAAATATATTACAATTGTGAAATCTTGTGAAATAGTACAATGAAAAAAAATATATATATGTTAATATACTTTTAAATGTAATTTATTCCTGTGATGGCAAAGCTGATTTTTCAGCAGCCATTACACTAGTGTCACATGACCCTTCAGAAATTATTATAATAAGCTGATCTGGTGTTTAAGAAACATTTCTTATTATGATCAATTTTGAAAGTTGTTAATTCAAATTTCCAGAGTAATTGCATTTTTGTGAAGTCACGTGGGTTTAGGGAGAGATCCTTTTGAGTGCAATCCAGAATTATAATTTATAGGGAATGGACGATATACATCCAGACAGGATCTGAAATGTTGTCAAGTGCTTTCAATTAGATACATTTTTTTTAAAGTAGCAAAGGTGTTTCCCCGTGTTTCCCTATCAAGTAAGTTACATCTACAACTTATATAGTATAGTATATCAGCATTTTAACTATTTAACCAGTAATTGGATAATCAAGGAAAGAAATGTGACAAATTCATGTTTGTTTGAACATTATTATAAAAGTGGATACAATGTAAAGCAACAAAGTGTCTGTGAACATTAAAGTGAGTTAAATGCGTCAAGTGAAAAAAAAAAAAAAAAAAAGAGAGCCTGTCATCGCGTGACATCACAAGAGAATTCCACATTGCCGGAAACACAGTGGAGAATTCCAGCACTGGTCTGTGCATGCTCAGATGTAGCCAAACTAGATTCCAACCAACAGAGGGTGAGGTTAACCTATTGGCAATGAAGTGGAACGGGCTGTCAAGATGTACACGTGTTTAAACGGCTGTGACATACAGTACCTTTAGGAAAAGTAGTAGTCACACTGATAGGGAACTCCCCGATTAGTTTGCAAAGGGGTTTTACCACAACTCCAACCTCCCATTCTCAGTTATTTAGATAATTCTGAGAAACTTGAGAGTTTGTTATACGTCTAGCTGCTGGAGAGAGACTGTTCTGTGCTTTGTAAGATTAAACTTTGGGTGTCTTGCGTTCCTTATTTCATTAATGCTCCTCCTTGTACAAAAGAACAACGTCACCCCTCATTTGCTTCGCTAATACAGCAGTTCGTCAGGTTCTGGTGACTGAGAAACAAGGAATGATGGCACAGCATGATGACAATAAGATGACATCAGTCTTTCACCAACTGTGAACAGCATGAAAATGCATAGTTTTTCCTGTCCACTCCTCCACACTCCATTGTGTCTCAAAGTTATGGTGAGTTTTTTTCTTCAAAAACTACATGCATATAAACTCTTCAGTAGGCTACTTCCTGGTTTGTGGCAAAGATGAGGAATAGGACAGTCCACAAAAACAGATAAACAGTCTCTCTCTCTCTCTCTCTCTTTCTCTCTCGCTCTCGCACACAAATAGTCATAAGCAGATGGTGAACCAGGGGAGTTACATGGCTGTAAAACAAACCTGTTTTCTTTGTCCACCTACACAGCGCTCTGTACACAGCGTCTATCAGGTTGCAGCCTACTGGCAAGGTGTGGCTGAAACCAGCAATGTACTTACATACTGTACATGACTACAAGCCACATCTGACGACATGAGGCCACTGCATTAAGAGTTTGTAGCTTCAAGTAAAGGCCACAATCCAACACAAATTCATGCAATGTAAAATAATGTTTTGCTCTTTACACAATCTTTTTGTTTGTATAATATTAAAAATGTGAAGATTATTTGAAATAAAAAAAATGGAAAATTATTATTTTTATTCATTGACCCTCATAATCTAGGCTACCCTATTTTTTGCACAGATAGAAATGGGTCGCATTTTCTTCGGAAAGTTTAAACATTGATTTCTATCCTTTTTATGCCCGGGATGAGTACTTATTCTGCTAAAAAATCGAATAAAATTGTCATTATGTACATTACACACACAAACATATGTGTGGTTTAGGATCAGTTCCTTCTCTCCATGAATTCTTAACCACACTGGATTAGCTCTACTCAATAAGCAAGACCAATGGAAGCTGGTTTAAGCTAAATGAGTGTCAGGAGTGGGATTACAGTTAACTGCCACTGGTGTCTGGGTGTGTCTTACAGAGTCGGTTGTTATGAAGAGCAGTAATTTTCACACTTTCTAGGAGACACCCTGAAATGTAGGATATGTGGGAACTACCTCCGCATCTAAAACATGAAAAAATATGTATCTGCATTCACATGATTAAAATAAACGGAGGTTCAAATCTCTCAGTCCACACTGAAAATGAGGGATTCAAAATCTAATTTAAACCTGGAAATAAACTGACAGTTTTAGAATGTTTAAACATTTTAAACAAAGTAACTTTACAATGTAAAATTACAAAGAAAAATGTCCATGTTATTGAAGTAAATTAAGATTATCACATATTATGGCGATATGTAACAATGTAGCCTGACAAAAACTACAAAAAAGTTAGAGAAGCATTACAGTACTTGACTGTGCAAATACAGATCAAATATGTGTTGTCTAATGCAACACAATATGGTTACACACAATTAGAATATGAATAAGAAGGTCTTATTAAGGTAATTGCATAGAGACAGGTGTGTTTGGGCTTGATATTTATTGAGGTTTTGTTCTTTGTTTGACATTTTACCTTTGTGTTATGTTCATGACAACACAATCCTGAAAAAAACAACATACAGAGACAGATAGGCCTCTATAAGCCGAGCAATTAAAACCATTGTCTAAGATCTTTTTATGGGACATTGATCCATTTTGAAATCAACATTAGCTCCAATTTCCATGTTTTACACCTAATTGAACACAATACCTTAAAAGATATCAAATAAACAGCATCAGTGCACACCATTCATTGTGGTTGAAAATGCACTCTCAATGCCAAAACAGTAATCTGTAAGACGATTAATAATGAATGGTGTTAGGTTGGAAACACTGAGAATCATTTCCTGGAGTGATTCTTTTGTTCTGAGATTCTAGCCTCCAGTAGTAGCTGTTGCTAAGACACCCATTTCCTAGGTAACAAGCAGTTGTTTACATTGGCCTGGCTAGTTTGAGTTAGCATGCTCCAAAAGTCTCTTAAGTACACGGACTGAATAAACAATGTTTGACTGCCATATCATACAATCACGACCAGTTTAGATGTTCCAAATGGAGACAGCAACTTCTTAAAAGAGGAATGGAACAATAAAGATTTTGTAATCTCCAAAATCACAGTAAGTTTAATAAAAATTATATTTACTAAATTCAAAGTAGCTGCTAAGCTAATCCACCATTGCTAAAATGCAGTAATAAAAGTTTTTTCCTTGGTTATATGTAATGTGTTTTCTGCATTTTTTAATTGTATGCGTTACAAAATTTTGTTTTGCTAAAATAAGTGTTACCGCTCAAATCATTCTTTGGTACTGCAGTTTCAAGGTTATTTTCTCAAGCAATTCCAGTGACCAATAAATACCAAGTTGAAATGTTGCCAAGCATATCTGATGTTGCTGTTTTCTGGATCACTGGCTCTACAGAGGTCAGTCGGGCACTGCTAGGCAAATCTCTTTTCTTCTCCATGGATCTGGGCTGGTAGGGGGGAGTGACCGTGATGTCATCTGAGAGCCGGGTTGAGCCCCGTCAGCACAGAGAAGAGCCAGCTGCTGGACAGAGACAGGACACACAGCATGTCCGTGGATACACACAGCAGACGATGAGCGGCCTGGGCCAATCAGACGAGGAGGAGAAGGGCAGCCCGCTGAATGCTGGGGTTGAGGTGGTGGTGCCACAACATGTGAATGGAGCTGGAATGCAGAAGGAGAAGAGCAAGGAGATAAGGAGACGGGCCGCTCAGATGCACAGAGTAAAACATCTGGATGCAGCCCCGCCAGGTGTGTGAGATTATTTGTGTGTTTTTTATGTAGATGGAGAGACACTCATAGATTCTGTACTGCAGTTTGTTTATTACTTTACTTTCATTACTTATTTTAGATGTCACTGCACTATTAAATTCATTCATTCAATGAGCAAATGTTGTCTGGTATTAAGGGGATACAGTGAGTAGTATCTGGCTGATCATAACATGGCTGCTCCCATGAGACGACAAGCTCCACATAAAAGAAAAATGCTTTTAGGTTACTGATACTGGAATCTTAAATAAATACATTATAAGTATTATTCAATTATTTTTATCTATTACTTGTTTAATAAGGAAAAGATATCGTGCTCCTATAAAACACTTTTTAACTGTAACTTGGAATGCAGTCTTATAATTAATATTTGCCGTAATTATAATATGAATAAGTATAACAAATATGTATTATTATTAATAATAATAATATATCTTAAAATAAATATTATTATAAAAATTAATTTCAATGCTTTTGAAATATCTAATGCTTGAGATCAATGGAAAAGTATTAATACTTCTGTTTAATAATTTACATAAAAACAAATGTAACTAATTTGAATATACTGTAGTATTGTTGATATTGATACGTTTTGAAACATATCCAGTTAAAAATGCCATATACTGAAATGACTGAAGTCAAAACATTTCTTTATACCTACAACTTATTAATAAGTAAAAGATTATACCTAACGCAGTATTTATGGTCTTATATTTAATATTTACCATTATTTTAATTATGATATAATAATTATAATTGTTGTTATTAGCATTGTCATTAGCATTATTATTATACAAATAAATCATTAAATTGAAAAAAGTAATAATGGTTCAGAATAAAAACCTTTTAACCAAGGTGTTTTGGATGGGATCTTTTTGATAGATCCGTTTCATGAATAAACAGTATTTTGTTCTTTAACAGTGATTTTTTTCCCTTTAACAGTATTTAATATACTGTGGTATTGGTAGTATTGATAGGTTCTAAAACAAAAATATAAAAAGGCCACAGTAGAATGACTCAGTTAATCAGCATTCTGTAAAATGGCTCAGTGCCAGCAAACAAACTAGACAACATGGTACAGGGTTAAGTCTAGTCAGACGTGCACTCGCGGGCCAGGAAAAGGAGGTGAGATTAATTTAACACCTTGTTGGATCAGGTGTCTCCCACAAGTCCAACTCTGATCCGCCCCCAGCTGACGCATGTTATGACACTCACGATTCTTACAAGGGTCATTGCCAATTTTCCAACCACCTTTTCATTGTATGTCTCGATAAATAATGTAAAATATAGTCCATGTATTATTTTTAATTGTTTAGAAAGTGAAGTTCACTTAGTTTGTATTTCTTTGTGTATGTAAAGGTTCGGTGAGCAACTCAATTGTTGAGAGGGACAGAGACAAGCGGCCTGAAGATCCACGGGGCCCTGGACCCTTCTTCTTCTTTGGGGGGAGCAATGGGGCCTCCATGTGAGTATATAAAAACCCTTTGACCAGGGAATATTTTTGAAAGATCCATTCATCAATAAAACAATTTTAAGTGATGTTTTATAGTTTGTGATTTGTCATGTGTTATACATAATTTGTAGCCTGGTTAAAACCAGACCATTCTCAGTTGTAACTGAGTTATGGTCTGGCAAAGCGTCATAGACAAATCATTTCCAGAGGGGCGTCACCAACGGACGTCGCGGATAGACCTAAAACCAATCAGAGCGATGAAGGAGATGACGTATGCAGAGCGGCGGAAAAACATCTCCGTGTGTTGTTCTTTGCTCGGTTTTTAACAAAAAGGAAACGTTCAAATCGCTTAAAACAGACGCGATAGCTGATTCGAACGAGTGATGTTGGACGGCGGCATCCATCTTTGTAATGTAGGCTACAAAATCTGCTTCAAAATCCCAGCGCTGTCGTCATCGTGTAAAGCCCGCCCCAACGTTTCTGATTGGTGCCTCGATTTCGACGGATTGGAAATGGGCTTGAATGAGCTCTTTGCCAGACTAACTTTCAGAGCAAATCTAAATTTGCCGGAAGTTGTCTGGGTTTTCCCAGGCTACATGATTTGCAGAAATCAGTTCAATTTGACTAACGCACCGCAGTTTTAGTGTTTTTCTTGGTCTTTCTTTGGCCTTTAGTCTGGAGTGGGTCCTTGAGAGGCCTACAACCATAGTGCGAATTACAGGGGGTACTGGGGGGTACTATACCCCCCAATGAAGACCCAGTACCCCCCAAAGGGACAGAAATATCAGTTTTGGGGGGGTCAGATAATTTTCCTGATATTGTGAAAAAATATAATTACAGTTACAATACAAGTCAACTCCTATTTTCACTGTAGGAACATTTTAATGTAAAGCGATTTCAGCGAACACCCCTATTGTGGACCGTACCATTTTTAACCACCGTGGAGATAGAGAAGGGCAGCTAGCCGAGTGAGTTGTTGTTGTTGTGCTCCTGCTAATGTACGGACAAAGTTGCGCTGTTGCGGCTCGCGCAGTTATTTATAACATTAATTTATAGTTAAGAAACAATATATAGGCTACACACGACCAGAGTGCTGTTTTCCTGAATGCCATCACGATTGAAACCGAGATATTGATTTCATAACAGTTCGATAAACAAGTAAAATAGTTCAAATTAAGTTACTTACATTTTTAGACGCAATGACTGTTTTTGTTCTGTTTCAGCAGCGAAAATAGTTCCAAACAACAGAACCACAGCGCATCTCAGAGCAACACTCATCCATGATTCATTACTGAATAATTCAGCGTTTTGAACTAATCGCTCGAGTCAAAGATTCAATTACCCATTATTAAACCGCCTCATTCTGAATAAATCAGCCGTTTGAACGAATCGTTTAAATGAATGACTCAATGAATCGCTCACTAAGCCGCCTGCGCCTCCTACTGGCGGTTTAGTTTCAAAGTATCATTCTTTTCAACATTCCTTATATTATTCAAAAAATATTTAAAACAATCTCATAATCTCATTTAATACAGTTATAATTTTTCAATGTAAATTATTTAATTTGATTGGCCGCTAGGCTGTCTTATTATTTTAATTGAATGTAGCCTATTAATAAAATGTAAGAATTTGAAATGAAATTTAGAGCATACATTAAATAAAATTAAGGAAAACTGCCCTTTTATAAAGGTACATAAAATTATTCAGATAAGAGTGTTTTCAAAAATGAGGGAAGGAGCAGTACCCCCCAATTATGGTGAGGTAATTCGCACTCTGCCTACAACCATATAATCAATATATAGACATACCAGTGGCTTATGATGAATAAAGAAATAGACAGATTTTCCTCTTCTTGAGAATCTCTCAACCCATTTTTTAAATCCTTTCAAACATGATATCTTGGTTCGATCTTATATTTAGAGTTGTTTCATATTGTGAGGGTCGAGGCTGGCAGCGCATATTTGACAAGACCAGGACGGACTACAAGCTCAAATGGTGTGAAACTAAATCACCTGCTACCTACAACGGCTTCAAAGCAGGTGATCTACGTTTCATTATGTCAAGATCACAGGAATCATAAACAAAACATTCCACACTTTGTCTGTTTTTTTTTTCTTACAGGTGGCCAATTGCTTTACCAGATACCCAATAATAAGGTCTTGACCACTAAGATTGGCCTTCTGAACAGCCTACGGGAATATGACAGAGTCAGCAGCAAGGTTAATTATGGATGTGGAAACAGGTTAAAAATGAATATACTTTTTGATAGTACCAGTTACACAAATCTTTGATAGCATTTTCAGAATATCAGTCATGTTTACTTTACTATATGTCACCACTGAAATATTCTTCTTTTATCTAACTGCCACATCTACATACACAATTGTTTTGAATGTTGCAGGAGGATGAAGCTTGAGGACTTCTTTCCTGTCACTTTCCGTATGGATATGAAGGATGAGAGAGAAGCTTACTTTAAAGGCATGGCTACATGTTATAGAGATACAGAAAGAAACAGTAGATAAAGATATACTGTTGAAACCATATCGTCAGTACTTCATCATCAGTGAGAGTCTAATAAATGTAAAATTGATGTGGTCTTTAGGAATATGCAATGATAAATCCAGCATGTGGATCTGCAAGCCGACAGGCCTTAATCAGGGTCGTGGTATTTTTCTACTGCGGATGCCAGAAGACATCACAGCATTCAGAGAACGACTGCAGAACACAATGGAGAAGAACAGGAAGTCGCCTTTCAATACGCCACAAGCTCTGATTGTTCAACGGTAAGTATAGCTGACAATTTCAAAAGACCACATGTTTCAATTATATGTAATCATGCTGTGAATCACGGCCTCAGTGTCCTCCTATAATCCTGCTAAAATTCATGGTCAACGCCACAGGCATCAATCAAAAACAGCTTGATGTTTACATGCTAATTTTTTCAGTCAGAAATCAGGCAACATTACAAAATGCAGTTGTGCCACAGGGGAAGCTAACATGCATCTTCTACTCTGCAGGGAGGCTGTGATCAGGGCTAGTTTCTGTTATTCTAGCTGTAGCCGAAACGCGTTGGAGTTTTTTAGATGGTTAATTTGACCAAGCCATAAGAATAGAGACCACTATTCTTTTATTATTGAGGTTGCTAGAACCGTAGCTATATATATGCTTCATTAGCGACTGTTTCTATGGGCCACTAGCCTGACGTCGTCATACGTCAGGCTCTAGTCAGAATGTGAGTCTGATACTGCTCCATTGGGCTGTGATTATGGGGCGTTTCAACCGAACCAGGAAAAAATGCCACTCCACTCAATTTTATAGACCGAATCCTGTAGGAAGGACGGCAAAAACATCTTTCCGTTCGACAAATGCCTTGATCGCGGTTCTGTTCCTCTTTTAAAATGAATGGGCTGTCTAGATCTTCTATAACAGATGCGATGGCTGAATCTACACATCTAAATTCTCCAGCGGCAGCCATTCTTTGTCGTAAACGAATTCAACCCAAGCGCTCTTTGGTGACGTGGGTGATTACGTTACTGTTGATCATCTGTCCATCATCGTATAAAGCCCACCCTGACAATTTGATTGATCCGAACAGCTTTGGTTCGGTAATACTTGCTTCACAACGGATCAAGTCCAGACCGAACTTCCCATCCTCAAATGTTGTGGGCGGGGCTAAGTTCGGCTGGCATCCAGGCTAATGGGCCACTATACTTAAGCCGTCTGCCATATTGGAACGCTCACCGTGTCTTTCTACCCAGATCTGTTCACGTCCTCAGACTCTGATTTTTGCGTTTCTATCAACACTATCAATGCCGAAATGAAACTGCAGCAATCAGATGGTACAAGTAAGAGCTCTGTAAGTCTCATTATTATTGTAATGCCATGTGCTTGGAGACATGAGGTTATTTAACGCAGTCTCTCGTGATGTTTTGCAGACTCTGCTGTGCGCGTTCATGTGTTTTGAAGGAGGCGTGGCTTTGGAGACACTCTGAAGGGAGGGTGGGATCTCATGCTTTTAAAGCTAGCTTGCTATTGCTAGCCTCTCCAAAATTGCCTACCCTACCTTTAAATCTCGGCTGAGGCTTCGTAATGCTGTGGCATCTTGGAAAACTCATTGATTTTTACTGTGAGTAACGACACGTTAACCGTTCCAAGATGGCGGACACATCGACGTTTGTGGAGCAGTCGAATGTGGCATATGCGTATACATACCTGTACTATGGTTAGAACAGCATGGCAAGAAATTTGCCACTGTAGTAAAGGATGCACAAAGTTAACACAATAATTAGTAAATAAATAAATATTAAATCTTTGAATAGATACTAATTAAATGTATATCTATTAAATATTATTTATTAAATTATTATGTTAAGATGAGTATACTGGAATGCATTTTTTAAAAACGTAACCTTAATAAGTAAAAATGAATTTTTCTATGTTCTTCTGATTATTTTAAGGTACATCGAGAACCCTTTGCTACTAAAAGGCCGGAAATTTGATGTGCGGTCATACTTTCTAATTGCTTGCACCTCGCCATACATGGTGTTTTTTCGCCATGGTTATGTCCGATTGACATGTAACCTTTATGACCCCAACTCTGACAATATCACAGCCCACTTGACCAATCAAGTAAGACAATGTGTATATTTAAAGGACTAATTAATGTTAATATCTATATGCTTGTTTTTAGGCTATAAGATACTACAATTTGTCCTTTGTTGCAGTACATGCAGAAGAAACACCCTCTCTACAGCCTGCTAAAAGAGGAGACCGTTTGGTCCATGGAGCGCTTCAATACATACATTAATGAGACATACATGCTGTCAAAGGGTCTGCCTAAAGATTGGGTTCTGGGTCCTTTCGCAGTGAGTTTGATATTTTTTCACACATCAAAGAGGCAATATCCTCAAAATATTTCTATAGATTTATATAATAAGTGATAATCAAAAAGATCAAGTGAAAATATCTGTTAACCTGATTTAGTAGGAAGGTCTACATGTAGGCTATCTTTCAAAGTAATGACTGCATGTAGATTTATTCAAACTACTTGAAAGGATGCAGATGTCCTGTTGTCATGGTAACAATGGTTTTGGGAGTTGATGAAATATTAAAAGGGAAGCTCATCAAATTTATCGAGAAAGATGAAACTGAATAGGAAAATAAATGTGGTAAATTAAAGGCCATATTTTATCTTGGAGCTCAAAACAAAATTATATTTTTGACAGGCGAATATGAACTCTAAAACCGAGGAACATCATTTCATTTGAGATTTCAGTAACTAAACTAAACGTTTTGTCATTCTGCAGAAAAGGATGCAAACTGTCATCATGCAGTGCTTTCAAGCCGTCAAAGCCAAGCTGGACTGCAAACTTGGTTACTTTGACCTAATTGGCTGTGACTTCATGATTGATGAGGATTTCAAGGTGAGACACAAAAGAGTGTTTATAGAGACTTCAAGAATGGAAATGTGTGTGTGTTGGAAGCCTGACAGGCTTAACAGAGTCAGACACAGGAGATTAGTTTTAGAATTATCCACCGAATGTGCTAAGACGCATTACAAACATAAAGTCTTTATTTATCTCTTCTGTAATCTAATCCTCTTTAGTTTCTTCAAGACAATTATGATACAGTTTTTAATGCTGGCATGATTCTCTGGAAACATGATGTTCAGAGGCCAGTATTGTCCCCCTATGGAGCATCCTAAATTCAATCCCTGCCAAGCAGTTGCCAGGCAACCCGTGTACTGTCAGCGTAAACATGCGTTCCCAGGCCAGGCACATTCTGGTCTCCAGGTTACCAGATCATGGATTCACACATAACAACCAACAACATTTATATTGGAAGATATTATACAGTATACTTATGAAATAAGACTATAACAGTACCTTAAAAGCCTTGCATTGAAATATTCAAACGGAACACTCTTCCTCAGTGAGATGTGTGTACGTGTTTCACACTCAGTGTCAGTGTGTAATCTTGTCATACTGTTTCCTCTGCACTGATCACAAGAAAAAAAAATGTGTTTGTTGTACATAACACATACTGTATTTGTGGTTTAGCCGAAATATGCATTTACATATTTTACTGTAAAATGAATATAGCAATTTGAGTAGGGTAAGACTGCCATCTACTGTTAAAAGTGTGTCTCAGAAAGTAAACTGTAATGTGTTGCAGGGTTTTTGTTGGTACTCATAAGGAAAAAGGGTGACATGTTAACGAAGGTTACATTTTCTTTCCGTTTCTTTTTTTACTAGATGTAATTTCTCCTTATTTTATTGCATTAGATACATGCATAGTTATTTAGATCAATTACCTATTTTCGTGGCATTATTTATTATTTATTGTGGCAAACAGTACTAGTTAAAAATTTGGAAACAGTACTATTTTTGATGTTTTTGAAAGTAGTCTCTTATGCTTATCAAGCCTGCATTTATTTGATAAAAAATAGAGAAAAAACTGTAATATTGTGAAAGATCATTACAATTTAAAATAATGGTTTTCCTTTTTAATACACTTTAAAATATAATTTATTTCTGTGATGCAAAGCTGAATTTTACCAGTCTACACTGTCGCATGGTCCTTCAGAAATCATTCTAATATGCAGATTATATGCTACAAAAAGATATATTTAAAATAAATGCTGTTTTTCTTTTTTACTTTTTATTCATCAGCATATATATATATATAGATGTATGTGTATTACATAATTATATATTATCATAATTATAACATTTTGTGTGTGTGTGTGTGTGTGTATACAGTATATATAAACACACACACACACACACACACACACAAAATGTTTTCTTTACAGAATTATGGTCACCTTAAGAAAAGAGCTTGTTTGTAACTTTGTAACCTGAGAAGTCTTGATTGTGATGTGGTGGTTGTTTTGGGCAGGTCTGGTTGCTCGAGATGAACTGTAACCCTGCCCTGCATACTAACTGTGAAGTACTGAAAGATGTGATACCACGGACAGTCAATGAGGCACTTGGTGAGCTATTTGTTTCACTAAATAATAACTCGGAATGCACTAAATATATTTAACCCAAACATATATTCAGACAATTATGTCCAAACAAATGTGTTTTAAAATGCAAAGTATCAACAGTGTGACATTTCATGCCATTCTAAATGAGATAAAAAAAAAAATGTTCTAGTTTGTTAGAATAATGTGTGAAAGCTGTGAAAATATATTGCTTGTGATGATACATGATTAAAAAAAGGTGTGACAACACGTGTTGTAGATATGATATCCTTTCATTTCAGACCTTTCTTTGGAAATCTTTAATAAGTCTTGCTGTGGACTGAAACTGCTTCCACTAAACAGTCGAAGAGAGTTTCTATTTCTGTATGGTGGTGAGACAGCGGCCATAACCAAACAGAGGCAAAACAAAACCACCGGGCCCTTCTTGACCCTCCATTCGAAGAGTTGCTCCACCCACGACAACACAGATAAAACTGTTGCCTTAGAAACACAAACAGGGAAATCAACTAATAGGTACAACAAGTGTTCTGAAACTCAAGGCAAATTTCCTTTCTCTTCCACCGCCATCCACTCTTCCACTGTTTTGTCCAATACCAGCCCACCTTCACAGCAGCCAATGAAACAACATGCAGCAGTAGCAGCTATAACACAGAAGCCTCTGACATCCAAAGCTCAAGAAACAAACCAGTCTCGACCATACCAGTCCAGACCTGTCCGTGCACGTGTGGAGTTGCACCTCAGCAAGTGCACCTGGCATCAACCTGCAGTGATATCCAACCTCAACGTGCCTCCACAACCGGTGAGAAGGGCTATCACGTCATTGTCTACACCAGCCCTGAGCAAAGGCTCAAACCCCACACAAAGACTTGGAACTCAAGGCTGGCAGACAGACAAAATTATGCATATGAGTTACAACCTAAAGATGTCCCAGATTCAATTGGCTGAGCCATACTCCCTCCACACTGTGGGGACAGAAAAGAAAGAGCCCAAAGAAAAGAAAAAGGAAGATGACACTGCACTTTTACATCAAAAGAGTTATTATAAGGGCTTCTTCTCAAAATAATTAGAATTTGCTTCTCCTTATGACTAATGTTGTTCCTCATCACCAGAAGCATCATGCTCATTTAAACTGATGCTCCTGCTGATAAAAAAAAAAAAAAAAGATTTACGTCACCCAAGTTTAAACATCATACATCATCTATCCTCCCTCAAAACGCTTGACTTTGCTCTGTGGAAAGCAAAATGAGTTAAACGTATTAAAATGCCAAAGCTGCTTTTACAATAAAAATGCATGGTAAACACTAAGTCTGACTAAAGTCTGTGTAACTACTTTATTTATTATATATACCCTACCTTTCAAAAGTTTGGGGTTGGTAAAAATGTTTAAATACTTTTAATAGAAGTCACTATGCTCACCAAGGCTGCATTTATTTGGTAAAATAAATAAATAAATACAGTAACAACAGTAATATTATAAAATATTATTACATTTTAATTAAAATAATTTTTCTATTTAAAAATTGTAATTTATTCCTAAGAGGACAAAGCTGAGTTTTCCATTACTCCAGTCTTCAGTCTAATTTGCTCAAGAAACATTTCTTATTATTATCAATGTTGAAAACAGTTATATTTTTGTGGAAACTGTGATACATTTTTTTAGGATTCTTTGATGAATAAAAGTATACCTGTACAAAAGTGTACAAAAGAACATTGACATATTTAAACAAATAAATTGCAAATAAAATAAAGCATTTTCACTTTTGATCAATTTACTTCATCCTTGCTTCACAAAAGTATTAATTTCTTTAAAAACAAATCTTACTGACCATATTACAGAAACAATACCCCCTTTTTGAGCATAGACGTAAAAATGCACTAAAGGGTTGGTTCACCCAAAAAGGAACATTCTGTCATTAATAACTACATATCATTCAAAACCCACAAGACCTTTGTTCATCTTTGGAACACAAATTAACATATTTTTGATGAAATCACAAAAATAACGACTTCTCTTCCGTGTCAGTCTCTGATGCTGTTCTCGTTGTCTTCCGGGTTCTACGTCAGAACGTGCCGGCTCAGTATTGGCTAGCTCCTGAGTCAGCATCACACGCATGCGTTGAGGTGCTCACGTTAACAGCGTCAGAGTCAGTGTTTTTTTGCGCGCAAAAAGTATTCTCATCGCTTCATAACATTAAGATTGGACCACTGTAGTCACATGGACTGCTTTGACAATGTCTGACTATGGGCCTTGAAAGTGGTGATTGCATTGCAGTCTATGGGGTCAGAAAGTTCTGGGATTTCATCAAAAATATCTTCGTTTGTGTTCCGAAGATGACAAAGGGTTTGGAATGACACGAGGGTGATAATTAATGACAGAAATTTCATTTTTTGGTGAACTAACCCTTTAAATCTATACAAAAGGTTGTAATTCATGAATACAGACCAAAGGCCGGTCTCTTTATAATGAAGACACTCAGCAGATTATTGCTGAAGTGAAAGCACTTCATAAAGTTTCAATTTACTGCAAAGCAAATGTACTTAACATTTTTTGTTATACAAAATATATGTATTTTTTATATTTCTTACTCTAAAAATGCTATAAAATCAAAGCCATATGTCTAACCAAGATGTGTTCCGAATTTAAAGTTGATATCACAAAAATTGAAGTTCCCATGAGATGTTGTTTAGGCGCTATAAAAATGTTTAAATCATTCTCCTGCACAAATTAATACATTTCTGTCACTATATCGCAAAATATGGAACCTTGAGTCTCAAACCTTTCCAATGATATGCGTTTAGTCAAAATTAGAAAAGTTTTGATTACAAGATGGTGCAGTGAATTTTGTAATATGAAACATGGCACGGCTAGCAGGACAGTTAAGAGGTTACGATTTGAACCATTGCTCACTATAAATTCAAAACAACACCACTAGACTAAGACATCTTTAAGCTTTGAAGAAAAATGCTAAGCTGCTAAAAAGTGTTTTGTTTTTTTGTGGGGAGGTTATGTCTTATCTGGGTCACATAGTAAGACAGTATCACTTCATCTTTCACATATTGACACAGCATGAAAAATGAAGCATAGTGCATCATTTCAACAAACCAGTTAAGTTTCGAAGGGATTTTGAATGTTCTCTTTGACTAAAGTTCAGACAACCACCCATTTTTTTTTTTTTTTTTGGTTGGTGGCAGCCACAAGACCCTCCTTCTTCCTCCATCTGTAGCATATGCGACAAAACAAACAACATTAGACCTTTACACTCTAACCCACTCCTTACCACCAATTGAGACAGTTTGAGATTCAGCTGCAGTTTTCTTGTTGTGGTTACTCTTTGCCTACATTTGTGTGTTGACTTCATGAGGTGTAATCATAATCTTAAGTGGGATTTGTTTATTGATGCTGCTTGCATTCCACGTGCGTAAAATCAAAGTCGAAACAAACCGTTCAATGCTTTCAAGCTCACTCACAGATGAAACAGTGAAGAGAGGAAGTTGTGTTGCCCGCTGCCGCGTCACTGCTGATAGCAACAGGAAGAAATAGTGCAGCATTTGTGTGTAACTGCTGTGCTGGATAGTTTCATACAACTCTCTTGCTCCTCTTCATTGGCTCCCAACGTTGGCTTCGGTTCAATGTCAAGACACCTCATTCAGGCTTCTTTGCATCTCATTCTTGAACCCTGCTTATAGTCTGTTGGGGTGTGGGGCGTGTGGGGGTGACCAGATGGCCCTCAGTGTGTAGTTTAGAGGAGAAGCCATTGGGGACGTGTGTGTGGAAAGGAGTGGTAAGGTGCAGACAAGCTATGGGATGCTGCAGTGTGACCCAGAGGAATACGGGAACTGATGAAGTGGGCCCAGATGAGATCGAACTCCTGGAAATCAACAATGCAGGGTAAGAGATTGACTGCCGCATGGTTGTTCTTTTGCTCATGCATTTCAGTTGGAAGCCAGGCTCTTGCGTGCACAGAATATACTTAGTAGCAGAACTTCCTCCTTTCAGAGTGTTAGGTAATGTTTGATAACATTTTGAAAACCGCAAAGGGTATGTTGTTCATAATCAAGATGTTAAAATGGAAGTAGCTGTCCACTGGAGTTGTGAATGTTTGAATTAGCTTTACATATATGTATTCTAAGAGTGGTGGTTTTTATGGTAAGAAACCACGTGACAGTTTCAGTTTTAGCCAGTAAGTAATTTATAGAGACCCCTTTTTCAGCGTCAAACCATTCTGCTGATTCTGTCTGTCTGAAATTGATCTGATGAAACTGTGTGAAACATCTTGAGCTTCTTGTGTAAGTTGTAGTTGTCTTATTCCCCTCACAATGATGGTGTTTACCGTGGATGGGCAGCAGACTTGCAGCTAGATCTCATAAGATCCTCTCATACACCAAATGAGGCAGAACTAATGCAACTAGTATAGCTAATTAAAGGAGCCAAGTGTGTTTGAGCAGTCTGGTGTCTTACTCCAGGCTGGAAGCCTCAATCCTCTCATTAGGAGACTGTAGGGATTAGAGTGGGAGTTAATCAGAGCTCATAAGCTTTATGTGGCCAAACTAGCAGAAAAACGGGGATCAGACAACGGCCAATCTGCAGAAATAAACACAGGTTGTTAATATGCAGATATCCAACTACGTCAGGGGTGAAAACATGGTTTGTTTGGGGTAATTACAATGTTAAATCACTAATTTTGTGGGTAATGGTCTTGCAATATTCCTGTTGAAGTGTCTATAGGTTCTTAGTGTTGCTCAAAGAGTCAGGCCTATTGAGGGTCAGATGGCGGATGTCTGCTTGTCATTCACCACCCACAGTAAGCTGCTTATGTCTGAGCACTTCCCCAGCAAGCAGCATGCGTAAAAGCAGCGGGAACAGAGGGTCTGGGGATGAAATAAGTAACATTCAGGGAACAAACCTCATACAAAGCGTGTAAAAATTCTAAAGATGGCTGCGCACTTGTTTCTCTGGCACATAAGGTCAATAGTATGAATCAGAAGTGCCCACTCAGTCACAGAAAATAGGTTACTTCCACATTACTACAGCAGGTGAAATTCTCTCCCACTAAATCAATCATACAGCGCACAACAATTTGCATTGTGTTTCTTAAATCCTCATCTGTTATGCTGCAAGATAAAGTGATTTGACACTGTTTAGCCATCTGCGGTTTCAGGCTCTGGAGTCTCTCTGAAAGCAGACTCCAAATTTCCACAAGGAATGGCACAGATGAAGGTCCTCATCGTTGTCCTTCTGTGAGGCACCTGAAGCAGGAGGTAAGCCAGTAAACAGGAAGTTGCAATGGGTGTAGCTATGTTTCCCAAAAAAAAAAAAAAAGATAACATGCAGAGAAAACAAAAGAGAAACAATTGGCTAAAATTTTTGGCTAAAAATTTGTTGGACTTTTAAAAATCTATAAATCTATGAATCTATCTATAAATTACATGAACGTCTGTCGGTCTGTGTGTCTGTCTGTCTGTCTGTCTGTTAATCGAATATCTCTCGAACCGTTAGTCCGATGGATTTCAAACTTGACAGGTGTCTTGCTACGTGCAGTGCCGAGTTTGACGTTGTTTGGATTAGAAATGCAAAAGATATTGTTAAATATATCGGTAAACGAAGCACACATTGAAGTTGTGGTTTAAAAATAAACATTCTGACATCAGAGAGGGTTGTGGTTTAAAAATTGTGGTTTAAAAATAAACATTCTGTCAGCTAAACAGTCAGCTACACTGTTTACTTCTGAAGTAAAAAGGTAGCGATTCTTTTCGTGAAATGTATAGCAATTTTTTTCAATGTTGTTGTTATACATTTATTACAATGTAATTATACGTTTATTACAATGTAATTATACATTGTTTACAGTGTTATTATACATTTATTACAATGTAATTATACATTTATTACAGTGTAATTATACATTTATTACAGTGTTATTATACATTTATTACAGTGTTATTATACATTTATTGCAGTGTTATTATACATTTATTACAATGTAATTATACATTAGTGTTATTCTACATGTATTACAATGTAATTATACATTTATTACAGTGTTATTATACATTACAGTGTTAAACATTTATTACAATATAATTATACATTTGTTGATTCTTTTTGGAAAAAGTAGCGATTCTTTTCTGAAAAAGTAGCGATTCTTTTTGAAAAAAGTAGCAATTCTTTTTGAAAAAAGTAGCGAGTTTTTTGGGAAAAAGTAGCGATTCTTTTGTTTAAAGTAGCGATTCTTTTCTGAAAAAGAAGCGAATCTTTTTGAAAAAAGTAGCGATTCTTTTCCGAAAAAGTAGCGAATCTTTTTGGAAAAAGTAGCTATTCTTTTTGGAAAAAGTAGCAATTCTTTTTGAAAAAAGTAGCGAGTTTTTTGGGAAAAAGTAGCGATTCTTTTGTTTAAAGTAGCGATTCTTTTCTGAAAAAGAAGCGAATCTTTTTGAAAAAAGTAGCGATTCTTTTCCGAAAAAGTAGCGAATCTTTTTGGAAAAAGTAGCGCTACTTTCTGAAAAAAGTAGCGATTCTTTTTAAAAAAGTAGCGATTCTTAAAAAAGTAGCGATTCTTAAAAAAGTAGCAATTCTTTTTGAAAAAAGTAGCAATTCTTTTTGAAAAAGTAGCGATTCTTTTTTTAAAAAGTAGCGATTCTTTTTGAAAAAGTAGCGATTTTGTTGAAAAAAGTAGCAATTCTTTTTGAAAAAAGTAGCGAGTTTTTTTTGGAAAAAGTAGCGATTCTTTTTTTTTAAAGTAGCGATTCTTTTCTGAAAAAGTAGCGAATCTTTTTGGAAAAAGTAGCGCTACTTTCTGAAAAAGTAGCGAATCTTTTTGGAAAAAGTAGCGCTACTTTCTGAAAAAAGTAGCGATTCTTTTTGAAAAAAGTAGCAATTCTTTTTGAAAAAGTAGCGAGTCTTTTTGAAAAAAGTAGCGATTCTTTTTGAAAAAGTAGCGATTTTGTTCAAAAAAGTAGCGATTCTTTTTGAAAAAAGTAGCGATTCTTTTTGAAAAAAGTAGTGCAAAAATGTAATTATACATTTACAGTCACAGTTACAGTCTTATTATACGTTTATTACAATATAATTATACGTTTATTACAATGTAATTATTCATTTTTACAGTGTTTTTATACATTTACTACAAAGTAATTATACATTTATTACAGTATTATACATTTGTTACAATGTAGTTATACATTTATTACAGTGTTATACATTTGTTACAGTCTTATTATATGTTTATTACAATGTTATTATACATTTATTACAGTGTTATACATTTGTTATATTATTATTATTATACATTTGTTGATTCTTTTTGAGAAAAGTAGCAATTCTTTTCTAAAAAGTAGCGATTCTTTTCTGAAAAAGTAGCGATTCGTTTTGAAAAAAGTAGCAAATCTTTTTGAAAAAAGTAGCAAATCTTTTTGAAAAAAGTAGCGATTCTTTTTTGAAAAATTAGCGATTCACTTTTGAAAAAGTAGCGATTCTAGCGAATCTTTTTTGAAAAAGTAGCGATTCATTTTTGAAAAAGTAGCGATTCGTTTTGAAAAAAGTAGCAAATCTTTTTGAAAAAAGTAGCAAATCTTTTTTTGAAAAAGTAGCGATTCACTTTTGAAAAAGTAGTGATTCTACCAATTCTTTTTTGAAAAAGTAGCGATTCATTTTTGAAAAAGTAGCGATTCATTTTTGAAAAAGTAGCGTTTTAATTGAATCTGTAAGTCAGCTACACTGTTTAATATTATATTTTATTCTGGTGCGCTTAACGTTATCGTTTTCTTAGAGTTTAGGCTCCTGTGTAATAGTAGCCTAGGCTATTCAGCAACTCAAACATACCAAACCAACAACTACTAAAAACACACAAAAACTGATTTTGCACGGGCATTGCACTAGTATTTCTAAATTACACAAAAAAGCAACGCAACTGGCATTTATTTTGAACAAAATGTGCATCATTGATGTGTAAATGCCACTTTTTTATATTTTATACATAATTCTATAACAATTGAACATTTTATGTTTTGCTTAGGTGCATTATCTAAATACTTTTTGGAGCCACTGTATTCACAGATAGATGAATGTATAATGTCTGCACTGAATAAGAGTTTTATCAATTTCATCTCCATTTCTGCATCTGTGTCTTGTGCAAGGAACCGGATCCTGTATCTGTGAGGAACAAAACTAAACACAACCATTCACAAGTATGTCTTCATCAGCTTCTAAATAAATAAATAAAATAATCCTTTGTGCATTTGTCAACATTACATGCTCTTTATATAGCATTAGGGTGATTTATTTGTATTTCTGTTTCTCAGCTTGTGCTTTGGGGCGGGACAAAAAAAGAGCTCCATCACAGGCTGTACACTCATCCAATCAGAGAATGGGAAGGACAGGCACCACACACCTATGGAGACATTATCCACTCATCTTCTGTGTATTTACACAGTGGGTACACAAAGGTAACAATTCAACAAAATTGCTTTAGTTCATGTGCCAAACTGCCCTTAACTACACTAAACTATAATGAAGATGGCTTTTGATTTGCTTAGTGGCAATTCAGAAAAAAAATGTTTGGGGGGGTGGGGGGGGGGGGGGGATTTAAGAGGAGCTGAATTCATATTTTTGCATATGTCTAACTTTATGAGTAAATGTAATTTGTATGCATTATGATGTCTGTCCGCAGGCTATGAGCGAAAGATATCTGGTTTTATTTTCCTTCCATTTGTTAATCCTCGCTTTGGACAGTGCTAATCATGAATTTATTTATGAGGTAAGACTCTTTCTATAAGGTGTGAGGAAAATATGTAACGACGTGAGCTTCACTTTAGATTTCGCTGACAATCTGTGTTTCGTCACAGGGCATTCTTCCTCTCTCTGCCATTGAGGTGCATCTGATCTCACAGCAGGACCCCAATTCTCCACATATGTTTGAGATTAGCGGTGAGATCCCCTCTAAAAAAAAATCTAAAAAACACAACAACTTAAATCTCTAAATGAACCCTGAATATGAGATTTTTGAAGTCACAAAAATATTTGAACATGGTACGCCTATATTTATGATATACTCTAGGACCTATGGTGGACTCAAAGATCTTCATTTGTAATAGTGCTACGGAAAAAGATGCCTGGGTGGAGAACATTGAGGAAAGGAGATACAAATCCCTAAGGCAACAGCTGAGCCCGTCCCATAGTACTCTCTCATACCTGGTACATCTTATTCAGCCTTGTACTGCATACCTGGAATATACAGGACTCATAAAACATGGTCAAATATATTTGTTCCTGAATGAACATTGGTTATGTTTGTCCAACGAACCAGATAAGTAAAACAGTATTAGGATCTTTCACATCATTGCTCAGACAGTTTTATTTCCACTATTCCAGGTGCCATGTGATGAAAACTGGAAGAAGGAGGAGCTTAAAAGGTACTTACTGCGGTCTCCGATCTTGCAATGGGAGGGGACGCCCATTCAGCACATGGGCTATCCGAAATACCTTTCATTGGTGCACATCAGCAACATACACAGACAGGTCAGGCTATAGACTAAAAATAGAGAGTGGTGTCCATGTAATTCAGGATGGTACTAAACAGGCCTCTTTCAAACATCTGGACTGGCTTTTGCAGGGACCTCAGGAGCGTTTGCTTGTGCTCTTCCCGTTTGACCTCCTCATTTTATCTCTCGACTGTCATCATGTTCGTGTGAAATATGAGGTAAGCTAATTTTGCTGACAAGCCATACAGAACACTGCATATCAGCAATATGTCTGCAACTATGAGCCATGGACATGTATTTGGCAGCCTCAATTAGTAAATTCTTCTAGAATTCTAAAATTCTTTAAAATAAAGGTTGTTTTTTTCACAGTCAAGCCATAGAAGAACAATTTTTACTTCCCCAAAGAACCTTTCAGTGAACAGTTCTAAAAAGAACCATTTTCTATGAAGAACCTTTTAAAAAATCTAAACAAACTTTTTCCATTATTAAGAACCTTTTGTGGAATGGAAAGTTTCCATGCTGTTAAAGGTTCTTCATGGAAGTAAGTGGTGAACCCTATTTAACTGAAAAGTTAACAGTTGATAAGTGGTGCCAAAGTGCTGTTTATATATAGGCTTCTGTTTCTTTAAAAAAAAAAAAAAAGAAGTAAACGAAGGACCTTCTGGCCACCATTATTGTCATTTGACCTCAGTTTAAGTGATTCTACTTTTTAATACAATAAACAAACATTTAATTTAGATTCAAATATAGGACTATTGTATACATCACAGCACTGAGTTGTATTGTTTTATACTGAAGGGTCGTCTGCCACTAAAGAGCATCAAAGCCATGGAAAGATCGGCACTACCTGGCAGACTGGAGTTTGAACTCACAGGTATACCTTTCTGGACAAATACATTACTCTCATATTCCAACACAACACTTGGACATAACCTCTAAATTGTAAGTAATATAAATCATTTAAGTTTAATATATTTAATATACCGATGGGTTACGGGAGAGCAGTTTAAATGTGCAGCTTTGGCTCTGTTTTGGACAGCACATATTGTCACAGAGTGGTATGTATATCTTCTTACATCACACCCTGCGTTTGTGTCTGTGGTAATGATCTGTACTCTTTTTAAGCACACATCAGTGCTGTTTATCTGTCATGCCAGTCATTTTACTATGACTTGTCATGAGAACCCAGGAAATACTCTTGCATGATATCAAACCATTGGGGTTACTTCTTAGTTGTGCTGTTGGATGTGGGTATAGTAGGATATACTATTTATTATCATATATTGGTCTTTCATAAACATTAAGAAAGCCAAAGTTGGATACATTGCATGATTTGTTGTTCTAAGAAGTCAGAAATCAAGTGATGTGGTAGTCAGATGCTTGTGACTCACCTTCAGAAAATAGCCATGTGATGATAAACACACTCAGACTGGCTTCTCAATGTTCCTCTTATCGCCTGAATTATTTAAAAAATGTCATTACACCAAGTTATAGAACTGACCAGATCAGAAGCCTTTAAAAAAAAAATAGGAGCTGTGATTAATGTTGGCCACTTCAGTTCTTATGCACTTTTCTAACAGACTTCAAGCCACATACTGTACCAACTTTACACAAGTGTGTTTTCTAAACTGTTGTCGGCCTATAATCTTTATGCTGATCTGGAGTGATGTATTTTCCAGGTGAACTGATGGAGCCTCTGCTTGTCTCCTGTATTTACCCTGAGGACTATCAAAGCTGGATCTTCCAGTTACAACAGGCAAGACTGCAGTCTTTGGATTTTAAACCTCTGCATTAAAGACAAGATAATGATCATTAAACTAATTACTTTAGAGTTTACCACACTTTATGAGATGTAAATGCAGCCTAAACAGTATTGATACAATAAATTTGAATACTTTTTTTCCATCTCCCACAGCCTGATAAAGTGGCAGATTCATTGCCACATCACAACCCTCCACCTCTGATACCGAAGAAGCGCAGAAGCTGAGGATGATGACGGATGGGGATTAAAATGTTGTAAACATCAAAATACTTTTGTATTGTGCCCAATGAAAGCTGCTGATGACAAATGAAAATTTTACTGTTGCAATTTACTTAATAAGTAACAAATCTCTTCACTGCTTGTGAGGAAAATCTTCAATAGCTAGGAAACTCAACAGGTTTAGACATTCTGCTCCATTTCAGTAGCCTAATGTTTCTGAGGTAGTGAAAAGAAAACAGGCCTTACACATGCACAAATACAGTAAGTATGAAAATGTATAAAATTAATATAAATGGTTATGTGAGATGTAATAAACTGTTTTAATTATAAATTAATTCCAGGGTCTTGTATTTGTGAGCTAAAGAATCTTTACATAAACTGTCAGAATACACATCAACTAGGCTACAAAATAGCAATTTAAACAAACATTCAACAGCAATATCTTTAAAACTATCCACAATGTGGAAACGTTTCTCCTTTTTTCCCCCTAACAATAAACAGCATTCAAGTGATTCACATTATATAATTTGTAATTAACTTCCTACTTTTCAGACAATGGGACAGAACAGACAAGCTCAGGAGTCAGAGAGTAACTAATATTTTCCTTCACTAGTTTATCCTGCTCTCTGTCACCCCTTATTATCTTTCTTCATGTCATCTCTTGCTGTGGTAAGGTAGAAGGCAGTAGTTGAACTTGTAAATTAACAGGCAGAATGCCAAGTTTTACCTTCCCGCGTCTCGCCAGAAGATGGCGTCCACAGCAAAATCATAGAGGTGTAGCCTACTTTCCTTTGCTCTTAAAATAATAAATTGTTTGATTGCGGTTAGGGTAGTTGACCGATTTCAAGATAGATCGTTTCATTACTACTTTAACTTACCAGGTAAGCAATGTGAACTATATTAGTTGACTAAAGTAGGGAATGAATTAGGGATTTGACACCAAGACAAAACGAGACTCTTGACAGCCTTTTGGTATCTATTTAAAATTTCACAAAACGTGCAGTTTACGTAAACAATCTCTTGAAAACAAAAGACTATAGGAATGGTGTCGGAAGACCCAGGGCTACATTTTGTGGATTAATTAAACCAGTTAGTGAAATAAAAAGGATCAGGGAAATATGTAACGTTAGGCCTATCAGACACTGAGATACCAAATTATTTGTTTACCATATGCATATTAAACCACTAGGATGTCTCCATCATCTTCATCAAAGTAAATGTTTATATACTATGACCATAATATTATGATGAAAGAGTTGAAAAAGTGAAACTAACGTGGGTTCTCAATCCAGTCATTGTATTATTGGTCAAGCCTAGTGAGTGTTGTTGCAGATTACTGTCAGCAGAGGACAGTATGTTAAATGTCTACAAACAATCAAGACGGCAGAGGAAAATATCATAGACAGTAAAAGAGGAAAATATACAACATATCAATCAATTATAAACAATAAAATTACATCATATCACATGACACATCCCAGGCTACAACCGGGATGTTAATCAGTGTCTGTGCTGCTTTAGGATTCTATATTTTTCAGGCAACTTTTATTTCTTTTTGAATATACAATATTGAATATGCCTGCATGTAGCAATTATACATTGCCACAATAAATCGTTAAGTCTACAAGCCTGCACAGCACCTAGCGAGACACTAAGTCAAGAACAGCAGAGGTAGGCTACGACTTCAGGATCGCCCCAGGCCAGACTTTAACTTTCATCCTTTTGATTTCCAGCCACAATTTGTACCCACTCCACACATAGCTTTGGTGTGTTGCCAATACCTAGGCATACTGACATACTGCTGTCATACTTCACAAAGACATATTCAAATTAAAAACAGTGCACATGCAATATGCCAGACTTTGGAAATATGTTCATCATGCAAGGGATCTAAAGACTGCAGAGATGGTCAGCTCTAAATCATGTATCCCCAAGGCATGGTATAGAAAATTATGAAATTTAATTTCGATACACTGATACTTTGGGTTAGATTTAGCCATATTTCCCGTTTGCCACTGACTTTCTTGTGGTTTTATTTTAAAAAAAAATGCCGCTTAATACTCAAAAATCCATTCAATAACCTCTGTGTGGTTTGGTCTGAAGATTATCTAGAAACGTATAGGGATTTGAGACTTTAGAGACTTTGTTGAAGATTGGATATTGAATTGATAAGAGTAGCAGTGAAAAAAAAAAATATTCTAGATGGCACGAAATCTAAAGGGAAGAGATTCAAACCAGTGAGCATGAGGCGGGAAATCATAATGGACAACTTTATGTATATACTGTATATAATACGAAGTGGACATCTGTTCTTCTGGCTGGTAGTCTGAGCGAAAAATATCCCCCTTGTGCTTGGTCCCTTAAATTTTCTAAATGCATCTTCTTGATCTCATTGTCATCAATTCACCTGTGCTTTTTTGAGCTCAGATCTTCCTGCAAACAATCAACAACCTACTAAAAGAACCAAGTCTTTCCCTACATTTCTTTTTCGATAATCCGTTTCACTCGGATTTACTTCGCAATATGGAAGAAAAGATCGATCTCTACCATTTCATAAAAATACAATAGATGCCTACACTGTATGTGAACATTAGTAATACATTTATAACAAATAACATTAACGTTATCATAATACTTGTGAAATTAAACAAAGAATGTATAACCTATAAGCAGTCTTGACTCCATCATTGTGTGCTCAAACTTAAGCCAATTGCTAAAGAAATTGCTAAAGAGGCTATGATACTGTAGCTAATTATTGTTGCAAACCCATAGCAGAAGTAACTTTAATCTGCATGAATGCATTTTGTACAGCACATTATATAAAATGGATAGGAAATGTTTCACTGAGATAAATGGCTTTAATTAGAAATGCATTCCTGGGCCTCTGCAGTCCGTCTCTTATCTGTCTCTAACTACAGCTTCTTTTCTGCAGCTTTTCACGTCTGATTTACAGCAGTTGGAAACCATTCAAGGTTCTCGGGAACAGCTGTGACAAAGAAACTATTCTGTTTACCTGCTACCCGGCTGCTTTATTGCCCCATGGGATATGAGGTGAGCCTGGAATGAAACTGAAGTTTATGAGACGTGCTTTGTTGTAGTTGTGAGCATACGTGGCTGGGAATAAAGGTCAACTTTACACACAACCTAAAACCTTTTTTTTTTTTTTTGGTCTTAGACAGACACTTTCAGTTAGAATATATGCATTTATTTTTTATTTACAAAGTTACCTTAAAGGATTATTTTTCCAATGTGATTTAACATTCTTAGGAAATCAGTACTCCACAAAGAAATTGCCCCAAAAAAATCTGCGTTACCAAAACAACAAATTCACAAGCAAACAGCAGAATCACTGACATAAATAATGGTCATAATTTGACAGTACACTTCCTGTTATTACACCAATACTATTAAGTAAATGATCATCTACAGAAGACTAGCGGCATAAAGTAATATTTACAAACGTTGCAACAGCAACATCATTCAAAAAGTCCACAATTTGGTTTCAATGTTTCACTAGTAAAAGCAAGCATTTAGCTTTACTGTGTGTCTGTTCGGTGAATCAGCTAACATCAAGACATCTCAGTTTATTAAACTATCTAGTCACTAGGTAGAAGAGAAGTCCTTAAAACACTTGAGAGTGAAATGGTTGCTATACCACCTAAAACTAACCCATTTAAATTGGAACTTGTTATTTTGCTAAACATTTTAACAGCTTATATATCCAGATTTTGTGCACCCACATGGTGAGCCTGGGACAGCTATGTTTTAAGCAGAGTCCGTGTGTGGGCTGTCAGAAAGTGCAGCACCATATGCTCCGGGCCGTCGCAAGCGGGACGAATTGTGGTGACGATTCTAGGGGCCCCTGGCTTTAGGGGGGCTCCCGCGATTTCAACCGAGGGGGGGTAAAAATCTTGAAATACAAGCTTTAAGTAAAACAATGTCCCATACTTCAAGGTCTCAGAGAGTCTCTCCCTCTAATTTTTGTGAGACACACTTAATGCGAATGTTTTCACGGAGGTTTCGCAAACGAGCACTGCGGCTTGTGATCTCCTCCACGTAAGATCTGGGGAACCAGCCCCTCTCTCCATCCGACAACCGAATCCCCTCTACCCACCCTGTGAAGTGAAAACATTAAAATTTCATTTATCTCTTCTGCAGTCCTCCCACTTCTCTTCTTCAAAGGGAAAAATGGAGTATAGCCAGGACGAGGGAAAAAAATGTTCATACCATCACTTGTAATTGTTACAGCTTGAAGGATGTCTGCCTTCTCCAGCATTAACTCATCATGCTCCTGTGACTGGTAGCTCTTGATGCACTGGACTTGAGATAGATCTGTACAGACACATGCATAGAAACATTAAAGGGATACTCCATCCAAAAACAAAAAATATCTAATAATTTACTCACCTTCATGCTGTCTCGCATGTATATAACTTTCTTTCTTCTGTGGAACGCAAACAAAGATTTTTAGAAAAATATTTTTCTATTATTTTTCTAAAAATCTTCATTTGTGTTAATCTGAGAAAACTAATTGTTGGGAGGAGTATCCCAAATGATTTGTATGCAAAAGTCTTAGGACCACAAGGCAAGTTTTTTTTTAAGTCTTTTTCATTGTATGTTGTTCCATCTAAAGAAGCTTCAAAGTACCTCATTTTTTGTTTAACAGTAGAAATACGGTCATGCAGGTTTTAAAAGACATGAGGGTGAGTAAATGATGAGAGAATTTCCATTTTTGGGTGAACTATGCCTTTTAAGAGTTTTATTTGAGGCACTTAGTTCACAAGTAAACAGGATATTCTTGAGCAGAACTGTATATTCCACTGTGTTTTCAATGTTGTGTCAGTGAAATAGCTGATGACTTTATATGTCAGGCAAAACAGCCCCTTTTATTATCATCATAAAGTATCTGGACTATCTGGTACACACTGCGGCTTAACCTGGCCATGAACCACCAAATGCAACCAGCCACAATTCATCTTTAACATGCCATTTAGAGAAGTGTTCAATTTTAAATGTAGTTAAATCTGAATTGCATGACAACAGTGAGACAAAGAAATTACACACCATCATTCTCATTGGTCTGGTCAATGGCTGCCTTTGGGTCCGAGGTAAACATGGCTGTGATCCACCTCTGTTTGCTGCTCCTACATATAAAACAAAACGTTCTTGACTCCGTTTTATGCATCCTGTGGGAATACATTTCCTGGTGTGGCTCATTTTCTAGGAACACTCAGATCTATTTGTCAGTGACAGGATTTTGTCACTGACAAATATGTTAATATTTGCGAATTATGTGAATGTCCTCACTCTGTGGGTGACTTGAGCAGAATCTGGTGTTTTAGCTGTTGCCCCTCACATAACTGCAGGTAGAATATGAATCCTGAGATTCCCTGAAGTTTCTGGCTTAGATCTTTTACCTTGAGGTCTTCAATCTTTGCATGTACAAACACCATGAACTTCCATGAGCTGTGACAGGAAAGAGAAGGGAAAAATTTTGTAGCAGACTTGTGTCATTTACACAGGGTTTTCAAATGGTTTTGCTTGATTCAAATATTACATTGGACATTGGTCTCTCCCATCCCATTATACTTACTCTTTCCTCCGGGACAGCAGAAGACAGTCATTAAACAGGTGAAGGTACACAGGACGAGTGGTGAGTTTAAACTTAGACCCAGATATACTCAAGTTCTGTGTGTCCACTTCAAGAAGTTCACCATGTTTGACCAGCCAACGAGACTGAGAGATGAGAGGGAAAATCTAAAATAAAATAAATAGAATTTTACAAAAGAATCATTATTGTAGGTTAAAAATGTAGACCCTCAAATTGAGATTCACCTTTCAATTACACACTTCACTTACAAATGGTCCCCTATGGTCATGTCTTATTTGGCCCCTCAATAAATAAATAAATAAAAACGGCTGTATAACACTCCTGCATGATATAAGTATAGGTGAAAGTGACATGTGTAGGCCAAGTATGGTAACCCATACTCGGAATTTGTCCTCTGCATTTAACTCATCCAAGTTAGTGCATACACATTAGGATTAGTGAACACACACACACACACACACACACACACAGCAAACCTTGGACACACATTTGGGCAGCCATTTTTGCTGTGGCGCCCAGGGAGCAATTGGGGGTTAGGTGCCTTGCTCAATGGCACCCAAGTCATCTCCTGCCGATATTGAGAATCGAACCAGCAACTTTCGGGTTAACAGTCTGACTCTCTATTAGGCCACGACTGCCCTAACACCCCTGCATGATATATTATACATATCTACTTAAACATTACAATAAATGCTTGATGTAATACCTTGCCCTCAAAGTGAATTTTCTTGTTTAGATGAATTAGTTCTTCCATCCTCTTCATGGACTGCACACTGGAGTTACATTCCTTTATTATCTAGTGCAGCAGAGCACAGGTAGTTTTCATTTCATGATTTTTAAAACATTGTTTGTGACAATTATAAATTCTTCTCCTGCTTTACTCACCTTTTTGAGCTCATTAAGTGCTTTGGTGGCAGTGTCCTCATCTCGTGATCCAGGAGTTGTTCTCTTTAGGATGTTCTATACATGGACAAGGTTGATAACCATGTTTAACTGATGAAATTGGTAAGCCTGGTTCTAAAGCTTGATGACAGCTTTCAACTTATAAGATAACATTTGAAAAGATAGAGATTGTGCACTGTCCATGATGGAATACCTCCACTAGCATTTTGAGTCGTGTGATCCTTTGAAAAGGAAGGATAAGGAATGATGTAAGAGGCAGCCTCTGGCATATTGGGTCCTCTTCCAGGCGAGCAAGGATTCCAGGGAAACGAGGATTCTCCTGCCTAAGAAAACACCACAACGCAAATGTATGAACCTCTTAAACAGGGCAATAATTGCAACATCCACATTATTATGCTTGTTAGAGAACTTTTTTACAGTAAGAGACTGTTTACAGTAGCCGTTGATAGGTCTTTTCCTGATAAGCTTGATTGGTGACATAAGGCAGATAAACCCTCCGCAGTGCAGGACAGTGGTCAAAGACAATGTCACACACGTCAAAACGCAAAATGTCCCCTTCTAACCTATGCTCTAGATCTTGAAGAAACCTATGGGCATAGGGAGAATTGAAAGGGAGAGAGAGACAAAAACAGGGATTTCAACTGTGCACATCTCAGCAGAAGGCCCACTCTTTCAAAAATTGTAGAACTCTTCATCTTTATTCACCTCTCACTGACTTCCTTCACATCAGGCAGTTTGGAAAAGAGCCACTGCCTCTCCTGCATCCCAAGACTCTCACACAACTCAGGAGACATCATAAAATGGTCAACTGCAATAGACAAGCTGCGTATGTATGAGGCCTCTGATGTCACTAACTCAAACTTGGCCTGAAAAGTCAAGAAAAAAATTAATTATTTCTTTTTCAGCAAAACTTGCTGGTTGATTAAAAAACCCACAGACTTTCTGAAAGTGGAGTCACCTCCTGCAGTTTACGCTCTTCATTGCTGAAGTTGTCAAGTTGTCCACTGGACCGAACATCAGGAATATCCTGCCAAAGGGAAAAGGCGGAGCCTCGTGATGAGCGGAATGAGCTGGATGGCGAGAGGTTGCCTGGGGACACAGAGTCCCCTCTTTCTTCATCCGTTCCTGGCTCTGCCCCCTGCTGCCTCTGAATCTCTCTGTTGATAGCAACATCACTGTATTCCTGATACAAAATCACTGAGAGAGAGGAAGAGAAAAATGGTAAATGATACTAAAATATAATAAATAATATAAATGTACATACATACATTATATATATATATAAAATTCCAGATTATTTATTTATTGGTCTTACAGTTCGGCAAGAATCGTGATAGACGTTTAGAGCTGCTGGGAGGACTGCCTCCATCCTCATCAATGGAAACCTTTCTCATCCTGTGAAAAAAACAGTAGAAAATATGTTAAAACAGAATTTGTAATATTCTACTCACTACATTGTTCTTTGTGGGTACTAGCTGAGTTTTAGAGCCACCTTTGCTTTGAACTCCTCCTGTGCAGTGGCAGATTACAGTCAGCAGAGGGCAGTGGCGGTGCAGACCCCACCGGACTATGTGGTGCAGTGTCACTTGATCCCCCTGAGAAGCAACGTCTGGAGTTGGGTTTGTCTACAAACAGACAAGGGAGGGAGAAGGTTTACAAAAAGGGATAGAGCTGAAAATATAGCACTGAAGTGTCATAATGACATCACAGCACAAGACTTTCACAATAAAGTCTTTCATTAAGCTAATCAGTACTGATGAGTCACTTACAGTCTGAGCTGAGGTTTCCAGACAGGTGGCGGTCCCGGGAGGCCACACGAGCAGAAAGAGACTTGCCCAGCTTAAGGGTAAAAGAGTTTTTCCTCTGGGAGAGTTGCAGGCGGGAGATGAGCTCAGAAGCAGAGAAGCGCCGGCGCTCATTGTCTGCTGAACGAGAATGGGACAGGGGTAGTGAAGTCCCACTGTTGAGGGCAGGGCCTTCCAGGGCTCTGCAGTCTTCTAGGCCCAACCTCTGCCTCCCCCCATCATTTACACCCCCCTCTGATATGGCAACCTCTTGAGGGAAATCTAAGAATGGCTTTGGAGAGGTCGGTGTGGCAAGAAGAGAGAGGTCCTCATCTACCCCTGGGAGCGGGCTGGAATTTTGGGATGTGGGGATAGTAGAGCCCACCATGCCAAGCCCTCCTTCTACGAACGATTCAAAGGATGTTGGGAGCAGGTAATCACACTCCACACCTGGGCTGCTGAGAGACTCATCACTCAGAGTGTCTGGAGAGTACACCCTCATCCTACGCCCTATTATCAACAAGGAACATGATAAAAGGTACTATCCACTTTTTACATTCACATGTAGTTTTAACAGACACAATCACTTTAACACAGTAGTACATAACCTTGTTCTTATTGGCCTGTCAATAGAACAGATTTTGGACAGCTCCTTAAACAAACACACTTTATTCAACTCATCAACTCATTAGTAGAGACTCCAACATCCAAAATGTGTATTGTTTTGAGAAGCCTCCAGGGACAGGCTTGGGAACCACTGTTGTAGTGTATTAAAACATCTGACAGGACATTAGTATGCTTTTAAGGATTGCACTAAGAATAATCATCTATCCGAAAACTCCCATACAGTTTTAAGAGTGATGAAAAACTGTGCACTGTGACAAACTATTTATTGTTTAAAACAGGAATGTAGGGCCAATGTGTCAAGACTTAGTTAAGTGAGAGTTTGCACTTACTTATGGACTTCTCTTTTATGGATCCCAAAGAGGTACGTCTTTGAGGGCGAAATGGGTCCAGACTTTGGAACTCTAAGGGGGAAGAGGGGGAGCTCAGCTGCTGAGACTCAAAAGAGTTTCTGTCCCCAGGTGCATATGGGGACAGAGGCAGAAACAAGTCTCGAGAGCAGAGACCCTTAACTTCTGGTTCAGGGTTTTCATAAACGGTCTCAGGTAAGCCAGTAATGGGTTTCCACATCTGATCCTGAGCCACTTCCACATTATTGCTATCCTGGGTCAAATAATTGTCCAGTGTTGTGTCTGTACTCCCATTCTTGGCAAAGTCAGATGGACTGCTTCCATTGCATCTGACAGGATTGGAGCAAAGAGAGGAACTACAGTTTTCCGGGGTGTGTGATTGGAAACCATTAACGCTTGGCTGTTGAAGGTCAATGAAGGCCAATGTCTCTTGCTGACACACCGCAATGTGCTGATGCTGTCGCAGGAGAGGCCTACCTTCCAGAGAGTCACTCAGAGCCTGGGCCTCAGCTGAGCCTGGGAACCACATGTCAGAGCTCTCGCCTCTGCAATGGAACGCTTGGAGGTGAGGCTGGAAATCAAGAAGAGAAGAGAATCCATAGCCAGGGAGCATGGCTCAGGAGGGACATGGGTACTGCAAAGCAATTGGGAAACAAAAACAGACAGAAATAATGTTAGGTATTATAACTCATGTACCCACATAACCATTGTTTCTTAGAGATGCTGCATTTCCAAATTTCAGCACAAAGGAATAGATCCCTCTGGCCAATGTTTTTGTTGTGCCAGCACAGATTTATGCACAGTAAAGCTTGGCTCATCTCTGCAGTTCTTAATGGATTTGGTGATCCACTGGGTAAAGTTAAGTCTCGCTGAACAGTCTCTGCTCTTCCCCCCCGTGGCAGACTTGGCTCAGTCGCTGCTGATGCGTCTTCCTGTTCTAATTAAAGAGCGCAGCATGCAGCCCTACACCCCTATACTTATCTACATCATTTACAGCTGGATCCCTTACTCGAAACAACATCTTCATGCAGAAGCTGCACTAGAGAAGCAAAGTCAGTCACATGAGGACACTCCGAATTCTCAAACTATGATAATGGGCAAGTGTCTAGTCTTGCTATAGCAGCTTATACCTGAGATGGAATGCTTCACAAAAAATAACCTTACTGAGAATGTCACCTTGGAAGAGTTTTTTTTTTTTCGTGCATATTTCCCATGTTTCCAAACAGCTTTCTATTTACCTAAACAAATCTGGGTCATGGGAGAAGCAATGCTTATTAGTATTCAGTGTCTTGCCCTGAGGGACAGCCAAGCCTAAGATAGCTTGAGCTATGACATTTCCTGGGCTATTAAAGCAATGAAGCCTCAGCAAACTGTCAGTGCTGATGACCCACATCTGCCTTAATCACTGACCCGTGAAATAAAAAGTGATGTTTTCTAAACTTGGAGATGAAATCCACCTAAAGATGCTAGTTGGGTTGCCCCTAGGTGTCTTAAACTCTACCTTGCATGCAATTTAGGCGTCTGTATGTTATGAACCAGAAAATAAAAGGTAAAACTTAAACTGAATAAATCATTGTTTATTGTAATAGTTTCAAAACTACCTATTGCAAATCGGCACATTTTCTGAGAGGAAACAAAGATTTATAGTCTCCCCCATCTCAGTTTTTCTTTTAAAGCTGAATGTACACATGGCTAAATCCAACTGCACGAATTTAACATGATCCACAAGCAAACATACTCACACACACACACATATATATAAAGCCCAGGTACCATGTACTATGACCCTCTGTCCTGAAAATATATATATATGCACATCTGTACCAACTAAACCCAAAAAACACACTGCACAAATGGTTACCTGTTCCCTATACTCTAAACAAAGGTTCCTTTATTTCCCCAGATGCAGAATGTTGTTAGTTGCACAGGAGATGTGAGATTTATGGAATGAATCTGGATTCATCACATGCACACAGAGAAATAAAAGTCAGTTGGTATTCTCAGTTTGTCTTATAATCAACATATGATAACCTTCTCATCCTCTGAAATGACATTTCCTTTCTGCTCATGTCACGGCTGTGTGTGCTATTAGATCATGAAAGCAATTGCCAATTTGCGATTCAGGCAATGTTTTAGCAAACTCACATTTACGTCTGCACTACAGTTTTTCTTGTTGAATATCCTGTCATTTGGAAATAGGTCAAATTGTGGAAGCAAAACTTGGGAGCTGTTGTAAAATATAATTGTATTACAATTTACTGTGCTACACAAATGTACTGTACAAGCTACAGTCATGTGAACGCTGTGCATAGCTATTACTATAAAGCAAATTCAATAATACACTACATTACAGTTCATTACCATATATCTATTCCATACATTCAACTTGATGTCTTGCCCATTTTACAATTCTCAGTAATATCCACCATGTAATTTTCCATGTTCTCAACATGTTATTTCCTTATGTTTTGGTCTTTGTTGTATACATTCTCCCTGTAATTTTGGAGGCTTCCTGTAAGTCAGGGCGTCAACAAAGTAAATGAATTGAAAACTGCCATCTTCTTCATTGTTGCTATGATTAAAGAAACCAATGCTGCAAAAGCCCATGCAGACTGTTAAGAACCACATGAATCCACAAATATATTCAGCAATGTCAACAATAAAAATTGATATTAGGACTAATAGTTTGCATTTGAAATAAAGCGGAATATATATTTTTTCATAGCATATAGCTATCACTAAATCGAGTTAAATCCTACAGTTAAATAAATATAAATTTTTACAAATGACTGTACATAAATTTTACAAAAGTTTTAAAAGCCTGAATGAAAACACCAAACAAGACAAAAAAAACCCCCAACATTTTCCCCCCCCTATTAATTTCTAGAATTATTTGCTTGTTTGAGCACAGGGTCTAACAGTGTGGTGTGATAGGCTTCTGTTTGTATGTTATATTGCTCTGAAGCAGGCTGACACTGCTGCTCTAATTGGCCAGTGACAGAGAGCCCAGATCCAGGGTGCATCATGGCATCTGCCTTTCACACTCAAACGCCTCTGCTCATTTTCAGCTGCTGCAACTTGATGGCAAGATGCAGGTGGTAACACATAAAAGATAGACATTATTTGTCAAAGATTAAGATTAAAGGGATAGATCAATGAAAACAAATATTCTGTCATTATTTACTCATCCTTGTTGTTCATTGTCGTTCCTGAATATTTTGATGACGAACTTCAGATGAATAGAAAAGTTTTATATTTTTTGATTATTCAGAAAGTCTCCTTTTATGGTAAATAACAGCATACAGCTATGATACAACATGAGTGTGAGTAAATAATGACAGAATTTTCATTTTTAAGAGAACTATTTCTTTAATAGTTTCCTGTCATGAAGTGGCCTTAAACTCAAAAGGTATGATACCTTACTCTTGAAACTAGACAGGGCAGCAGAGTAGCTTAAAAAATAAATCATTAAAAAATAATGTTTAATGTGTTCAATTTTTCCTTTATATAATGGATGACATTATAATGGACACCTCATGTGTAAAAGTATTATTCTAGAACAAAAGATGCAAATTCATTGTTGAGATTTTTATATAGTAGGCCTAGCATTTCAATTCTGGTGGGGTAAGTTAGGACATCTGGAGGGGAAAAACACTTCTTTGTTTGTGTTTGGTGTGGGGCCTGATCCCCCAAAGTGCCTGAGGCCTTCCTCCACCTACTCCATCAAGACAGACAGCGAAATCCCCTTTCACATTCACAAAGCATTGACATTGCCCTCAACCATCTCAACAACAACACAACAGAGAGAGAGCAAGAGAGAAGCCCATAAGTGTAACAATACCTGGTTTAAGGTATTACTCTAGCAAGCCGAGCTTGTTCAGACCACCTTGAACCCCATGGTCTCATCTTAAAGAAACCACACCTTTAGGACATCTGTGCACTCACCTTCTTTCAACTTTAACACCTCCCATATCGGACACACCCTGTCAAATACAGGAGCGAAATGCACACAAGTAGTAGTGCTGAGTGTGGAAACAAAGCACTATTATCACATGCTGCAGTTCAGTAGAGAGTGCAGATGATTTTAAGTTTTATACACACAATAAACTATATATAGTGCTTTGAATGCTGCATTTTTAAGCAGGAACCACCTCACTTCACACTAACCGAAGTCCACTTATGTTTGGATAGCCACTTGGAAGTTTAATTGCAGAGAGTTGCACAGTTTATTGTGTTAATGAGCATAATGATCATTTAATAGAAAATAATATAAGTAGCAACAGGCTCTTTACAGGAATTTATTAAGCATCAACAAAAATCTTTTAGACAATCTCCTAAGTAAAAGTGCTTAATGTCAAGTAAAATCAAAATTGACCCTAATTACTTTATTAATCAGTTCCTCAGTGCATGTTATTCCAAAGACAAAAATAGTTTGTCTTCACGATCTTTAATCAAAACATAATAACTCTTCTTACGAAATGATTTTGATTGTCCGTCGACGTCACTTACTGGATAATGTTAAACAATAGCCAAATAGCTATTGTTGTAGCTAACTTGCCTTCGTTCTGTCTCAATTCTGGTGTCAAGCTCCGGTGTGTCCAATCGATTCCCAATGGGTTAAAATCAAGCCCCACCCTACATTTTACACTTAGAAATACATCAGATTATGAAAGTTAAATGGGTTGTGAAAACAACTGTTTGTCAGTCACAGTATCATAATGATTTACTACTAGATTTGCATCACTGCACTCAGTAGTCCTGCTGATATTTGCCAGATTTATACAGCTCAATCAGTTCTTTACTGTGCCGCTAAATTTGTGTCCCATTGCAACAATGACCTACTTTCACCGTTCCATTCACGTCACACTCATTCACACTCAACTTCCTGTTTTCTTTCAGTCGCTGCTCGGGAGGTGAACTGAGCCAGGCGAATGCTCCCCCCTCCCCCTCCCTCTGCTTTATTATATGGACAGGTAAAGACTAGTCACTCGAAGCAGCTTGTTTTGAAATGTGATCTGTACACTGCTTACACCTTTAGACTGACCATGCATGCAGGAGACGACAATAAAGGTTTGTGACATTGTAACATGCAGACATAATCATTTTAATCTATAAATGGTCTTAAGTTTTTTTTAAAACTTCATTGCTGGTATTCCTCAAGATTTTCTCTGAGAGACTGCATTCAGTTCAATACATGTAATCAAATAAAAACACAAATGATTTTATTCACAGTAGGTCCAAGCCAACAGGGCTCGTGAAAAAGCCTGCAGGCTGCGTAGCTAAACAGGTGTGCATAGAGCGAAGCCAGAGAAAGGCCTTTTACACATACCTGTAGGGCTTGGCTTTTTCAGGATCACTTTTCATAGACAAACACAAACATGTGCACCACACACAAAAACAAAACTCCTAAAACACTGACATACATTTGTGCAAGCATATTTAATGTACAAAAAAATATGTCAAAATATCCACGCATCTTAATTTAATAGGCTTTTTTTTTTTTTTTTTTTTGGCAATTTAATAGCCTGTTATAGACGTAGCCTAGGTTCTTGCGTTTTTAAACCATAAACTTCTAAAAGTTCCTTCAAATGGTGCTAGTGCCTTCCAACACACTACAACAATCACACTAACCACACTTAAACTTTCTTCTATAGTTTAAGTCTTGAAATCCAAGGACTGTTTGTGAAGGCAAAATGAGGACACAATAAAAATGGTTAACCATTAAGCCTTTTGTGAGCCGAAGAAAAGCAAGTTCATTATCATGGCCGACCCCCACTCCCAATAAAGATCTGACACTTTCCACATTCCCCAAATAACTGCGCTTCTGTCATTCCACTTAAATTGCCCAGTAAGCTGTACCCGAGAACAAACAAAGAGTCTCGTCTGTCTGAGCTCACGCAACAAGAACAGGCCTTATTTGTGTGGCTGCATCCTATCTGTGCTGACCATTGGGGGAGGCACTAATAGCGTGCAGTCACACAAACAAGGTCTGTTCTTATTGCTCCCCAAACCTCTTCCTTCACCATCTGTTCATTCTGCAGGTGAGCTCTGCTGTTTTTTTTAGCCCCTACAAGCCCTTTAAGGCCAGTAAGACTAACAGTTGAGTGAAGGGGCTTTAGATACCCATTCCACCCCGAGTGGCCCTGTTGACCTGACTTCGACAAGCTAAATGAGGGTAAGTGAGGAGAGAACGTTTTTGCATGCAAAGAGTGGGGACGGAATATTACTGGGTGTGGCATGGCGTCCTTTTTCCCCAGACTGCAGCTCTAGTACATGTAGGTGCAGATACAGAATCAGCCTGTTGCCTCCAACTGACAGGTGATGGGGCAGGTGCTCCTTACGCAGGACAAATGATGGCAGGGAGGGAGGGAGAGAGGAGTTACAGTTTGCTTTATAGGGTAAATAAGTGTCACGCAAAAATGTCGAATATGCGATATAACCATCCTCAAAAAAGTAATATTACCATATAAACATTTTCCATACACCTTGATAACGTGAGAGTACAAATCATATTTTTTTTTGTTTAAAAATTTTTTGTTTCTGCATGCTGATTCACAACACATCACTTTAACTTGGACATTTTTTTCAAATAATAATAATATATTTTAAGTTAAAATAATAATACTAATAATATTTTAACAAACATTATTTATAAAGAAAATAAGTTTTGTAAAACATTTCTTAAAATATATATTTTTAAAAATCTAAGAAATACTTATAAAAGATTATACTACATTTTATTTTCAGGAATTTCTTTCTTTTAATGAGGCATTTTTTTCTTCAATATGATCCTCGGAAAGTATCACCCTGATGTTTTTTGTTTTTTCATTTATATAATAAAAAACATCAAAATTAATTTTTCATTCAGAAATTACAAACATGCTTATAATATAAGAGGTATATTCAAGTCATGTATAAATGGCTATTTTAATTGTTTTTGTTAATTTTTTTAAATGTATTTTTGAATCAATTAATGACAAAAAAAATGTCATGTCTTGTCATTTACACTAAAGCGTGAGAAAAACAGCATATTTTCCTGGTGCACATAGCAGTTTAGTTGTATTGTTACAAAACATCCTGTGCCATCTATTGCCCCCCTCCAATCTGTTCTCATCTCTACCAGCATATGAGCAATCCAAACCGGCTGAGAACTTTGAGAATGCATTGAGTCATACAAACACACACAGACTGGCACGGCCGAGCTGGAGGAGCGGCAAGCCGCAGGTTACGATAGACATTCCAAGGGTCTGGCCGCCCCCACTGTCTCTCTGATGTTCATATCTAGCAACATGTTGACTAAAGCAAAGCACCATCAAACCACACCCTGTGGGATCCATCCATGCTCAATTATACATCCTAAAAGCTTACAAAATTCAATGTCTTCAGAGGTCTCAATAGATGTCAGTGGAGAATAGGGAAGAGTTTCAGACAATTCATCTAGTACACAAGGTCCATCCAGTCTGAGTGCATGAAAAAAAAAAAAAAAAAATCACTCGATCTCACTCCATTCAAAAAAGACCCATATTTGTATGGGATAATCACTCTCAATACCAAAAGGATATCTCTTACACATCCAATGGTATGATGCAGCACATGCAGACAATGGTTTCTGAAGCTATACAGGATGAGGAAGAATAAGGCAGGGAGATTTTATTGTGACATGATACTTTTTTGTTAACCCCACATCCTCATGTTGGCATTCACTCATGACCCATCTTAAAAGAGTCTCCGTTTCCAGGCAAATTACCTAAAATCGGATGTTATAAAGCCAGTTTAAAGCTGTAAGATTTCAGCCGTTCAATAATTTCGTCTGGGCAGTCAGGATAATTTCTGTTCCCGCACAGCAGTGTAGAGTAGAACATAAAGCCTTCCATCAGACAGGTGCTAGGTCATAAAGAGGACGTCGCACCCTCCCTCTCAGAAAGAAAAGAAAACACTCTACAAAACACATGCTGCACACATGGCATAAACCAATCAGTGTATAAGAAAACGTAGACAAAATATTAGAAATGATGCCTTGGCAAAAGTTTAAGAACTAAAATTACAAAAAATAAAGCTAAATAGAAATATTTTTCAAAACCTATACTATAATAGTATATAAATAATACCAGAATAACACTAATTATTTTTGATATTCAAAAGATATTCAAATAAACTAGTACAATAACTAAAATAAAATAATAGTTTTTTCTTCAAATACAACATCCTATTAAACTCCTGTCTCATCTAATGTTTCAGAAAAGATCTCATCAAGGCACATATTTGACAAGAAAGCATGCAATGAAAAGTCAGATTTCATGAACTCAAACTGTTCTTATCAAACTCATCCAAGAGCAAATTATCTGGACTTTGCTATCCATAAATATTTTATAGCTTATTAGTTTCATACTCTTTTACTGTACATCAATAATGATCTCATTTGTGCCAGATCTTTTTATTCTCCTAAGGAATCGATCTAGAACAAAGTTAATACTTAAATGAAACATAACCAAGAACATTAAGTTTTATAATCTCTGAAAGAGCAACACGCATGTCCTCTTTCCTATGTCAATCAGTAATAGAATTCACTGTTTATTTGAGCGAAACCAATTTATATCAACAAAAATCCACTGCCAAAAAAAGAAAGATGCATGAGAAAAAACTGACCAACACAAAGCCCAACAAAAAAAAGTCAAAATTCAGGCTCCCCAACTAACATTTCTATATTGCTTCACACAGTAAAACACCCTGTCCCTGACTCATTGAGTTCATGACTGCACTCCTGCCATCTATCCATGTGCAGTTCTTTTACAGTGTGTTCCAGACATGCACTCACCTGCCCCTCACATCAACAGAAGCTCACGCATGCACACACTTACCATCTCTGCTCCCTGCAGCAGTAGAATATTAAGGGTCATATCCTGCTCAATCTATCGAACTATTATGCATGCAACATTAAGTAGCTTGCAAGCGATCGTGCAGCACGGGCATATTTGCATCTGACTGTGTCTGTTAGCAGGGCTGGAGGGCAGTGTTGCTGCCTGCGCCTGCTCTATCAGGATTTTATAAACTGGACCATATCCCAGGCGTATCATGAGATTTGTCTATACAGGTGATGAGTGTCAGATGTGCAAATCAAAACATCATAAACATGAGCATCTGTTCAAAATGGTCTGGCAGTACAACGCAAAACCCAGCGGGACAGGTATAAATGACCTAAGTTTATGTGACCTTAAACATTCACCATGTCACACAGTTAACAGGAAGCAGTGATCATTTTGTTGTTGGCAGCACAATGTGTACAAATGACAGTAGGCTCAGGCACTTCTTTGAACAGTTAATAACCAAGGCAAACCAAAAGTCTGAGATCACTAGACAATGTTTTTATTATATATACATCATATTAAATATAATTAATATTCATTAAGATTCACAATAAATTATATATGAACAGCAATTGGGAGCTGAAGTAAAGTTATAATTGAACTTCTACTGAAAATTTAAGTAAAACCTAATGATCATGTTTCTCCAGCATGATTTGAGATTATCCAAAAAGCATATTGAGCTTTGATGGAAGCAAGAGCATCTGACCATCTGTACAAAGCTCACATTATCAAATTTACCTGATTAAATGACGCAAAAATGATGCAGATTCTGAAATATTTCTTCCTAATTTCACTTCACATTGTTTCATTTTTTTCAATTTTTCGAAATCCTATTACTTTTCATTTATTCCCTGGATTAAATAATTGGATAGAATTTCTATGTGGTCTCAGACTGTTGGTCAACTGCATATATAAATATTCCTCATAAACACAAAGTACACAGTCTTTCCCCAGAACAATGTGGTGATATCATCTAAAAATTCCACAGATTTTGATTTACAGAAAGCCAGTACCTCATTTGTATCAGTGGACTGTGGGCTGGATGGGGTCCAACTCCAGTGTGCAAATCCAAGTCATCCAGGACTGTGGCTGAGGTGTTATAGTGTCCATGACTGCCTTGTGTTCCTCTCGGCTACTTTGTTTCCCCTCAGCTGCTCTATAACTCAGTCAGCATGCTGTGGCTTGAGCCCAGATGATCCAAGTGTTCACTTCAATCCCCTTCAGACACAAAAATACAGTTGACAGTAAGCAAATAAAACCCTACTAACTGTTCTAGCTACTTAAAAAATACAGATTTCTCCTCCATATCGTTCCCCTTTCCTCATATTTCCCCTTCTCTACAGCAACAAATGCAGAAAGACATTTGTCCTCCTCTCTCGCGCTGTCTCTGGCTCCCTCTTGCACTTATTTA
Organism: Rhinichthys klamathensis goyatoka; assembly: GCF_029890125.1. Lineage (NCBI taxonomy): Eukaryota > Metazoa > Chordata > Actinopteri > Cypriniformes > Leuciscidae > Rhinichthys > Rhinichthys klamathensis. The sequence continues at coordinate 1,555,891 of NW_026606789.1, read as the reverse complement.
TGGTTTTATTTCTAACACCTGCCAGCAGAGGAAAAGGAGAGAGGCGCAAGCAGTCGTCTGGTTCAGAGGAGAGTCCTTCCTGCCAAGGAGGGAGAAAGAGCATGTGTGTGTGCGTGTCTGGATTCCTGTGTGTCAACAGCAGTACTTTGCAAGTGGATAGCAGGCGGTCGGTTAGGAGGGTTAGTTTGGTGGGGGCGAGAGATAGAGGGTGGGAAGAAGACTGTATGCGAATTTCCTTTCGTGCATGCGAGTGTGTGCATGTGTGTGTGTATAATTAGGTAAGTATCAGTTTGAAGATAGCAAGTAGCTGAGAGGGCATGCCGAAACTCACTCAGATATGCTCTTTAAATCCTTTTTAACTCCTCTCCCTTTTGCACACCTCATTTATTCACTTATGAAGAACTGAAAGAGCCGTTCATCAAGCAAGCACGTGTGAAAGTCTAGAAGATCAGCAAAAAAAATCATTGAACTCGTTGGTAAACAAAACCTATTCATGTTAATCTCCAGCCAATTATTGATGTGTTTGCTCTGAGAAATTAGTCTATTCAGTGGGAAAAGCACATTAAAGCGTGACGGTGTGCAACAGGGTCTCTCTTGCAGGTGATGAAGCACACAATTATTACAGTTATTAATAAGCAAAAGGGCTGCTGTCCACGTTGCATACTTCAGCACCTTGACATGTACCAACCAACCCCGCCTGCAGGCTGAACAGCGTAGGAACGCACAGCAATCATAACAATCAAAAAATGAAGGAGAGGGAGAAAAAAGTCTTAAGAGCCAGAGGCGATGGAGATTCTTTTTCGATTTTTGAGTGGGTGGGGTTAGAGACAAATCATTATCAGAACACCTGTCTGCTTCTCACTTTAATATATCAGAGTTGCTTGATCCATCCAATCCACTCACACACACACACACACACACACACACAAAAGGGGGGGTTGGGGGTAGTGTAGATGCATTTTTGGTTGGTAAAGGCTTTCAAGGGGGCAGGTTGTACGTACAAATCTGGCCTTGATGGTGTGATCAAATTAAATGGAATGTGAGAACCAGAGATCTGCAGAAAGTAGAGCTGAAAAGTGGGGCAGAAGCTGCCTACATGGACGTGTTAACCAAAGATTAAGGATCTGATGAGTTTGCCAGCTGGCATCAGCGCTCAAGCTCTGGAACACAGAACTTCAGTGGCTTAGCATTAGTGTTGTCTTATTCACCTTTCTAACTTGTTCAAGCATATCATTTTCGTTCTTGTTCAAGCTAACCATTTTTGTACAATTAGGCATTGTTCGACAGGACAGGCGTAACTAGGAATTAAAGGGGTAGTTTGGCCAAAAAATGACATTTTGTGATCATTTACTCGACCTAATGTTGTTCCACTCCTGTATGACTTTGTTCTTCTTCTGTGGAACACAAAATGAGATATTTAGAAGAATGTTCAAGTTGCTGTTTTCCATACGTTGAAAATGAAGAGACCACAGCTGTCAAACAAGATTTTCCGTGACTAATGATTTAAATTTCATTCTGGTCATCACACAACCCATCATATGGCTTCAGAAGTAGGGCTTCACAATTAATCGAAACCAAATCAAAACTTAGTGTTATTATTAAATCACAAAGGCTGTGAATTAATTTAATAAATGCATGCACAGTGTGTTTCAGATTAAAGCGCAGCACTGTGTATATTTACACGCAAGCAGCTCATGATCCAGTGGTTTCAGCAGCTTAGTTCGCAGGAAATGTTGGTCTACACAAACTGTTTAGAGCGCTAAGCGCTTATAACATGCATTTGGAACACAACACGCATCAACAATCTCTCTAAATGTGTAAGGCGGCGGCTGTTGCCAACAAAAGAGAAGCTTTAAATTCCCCTGGTGGTTTACCACCGAAATAAAAGCTCCATGGTTTGTTTGAAAGCAAAAGTATTAAGACAACCATAAATGAATTATAATTTTACTGTAAAACTATTATTATATGGCTCACTTATAATACTTTTGCTGTGCTTTTTAAAAAACTTTTTCTGATATTTCAACATACAGGAGAGAACAGTGTGAACATTCATCAGTATGTCTCCTTTTGTGTTCCACACAAGAAACAAAGTCATAGTGGTTTGGAATGGGTTTTTCATTTTTGGCTGAACTATCCTTTTAAATCTTGTCCTCCAGCATGTAAACACTTCAATGTTTATTTAAACAGTTATTGAAACTAGCTTTATTTGAAAACATGATTCCTTAAACAGCCCAGAGATAGACATGACAAATGCAAACATATTAAGGTATTATTCAGAGAAGCATTTCACACTGACACATAATGTAGAACATGCTTCTAATGCATTTGCCATCTTTCACAATTTTCAGTAGTACAAATATATACTTTAGTATTAATGTAGAAAAGCAAACCTCCCTGTCCTCCCACTAAATCTAAATAGGAATATATCATTTATCGGGAGGGCAGAGAGAGTGAATAGGTGATCACATGTCTTAGTATAGTTGGATCCAGAGGAAGTCGTATGTAAACAGCCGTTTGTTAAAGTAGAGGTGATAGTGAACAACTTTGGCATAGACCTCTACATTTTGAAATGCATGCTCACATACACACACACACATCCACACAATCAACCACCACAAAGCTCAAGCCAAGTTTCAGTCCAAGTGTTTTAAAATACTAAGTCCCTCTTGAATCAGTTATGAGTGTGTAAAGTGTGTTCTACGCCCTCTTCTGGTGAAGCCTCTGCACTGCAGGTCAGTCTCATGTAGCTAGGCGCTTCGCTTGCTTCAAGGACCAGCACACAAGGAGGAAGAAAGAGAAATGAGGAAGAAAAAGAAGGAAATACATTGTTTAGACACCTCCTCAATCAGTTAAAGGTGAAGTATATCTTTTTTATATACATTGCAATACTCCAATTTTTGTTTAATATACAGAGACAACTATAACTAGTCTTCATTTTATTTTGAAAAGACAACATATACAAGGGCCAGGGTCAGATCACAGAGGCGTTCACACCACAACCACCACATCGAGAAAGAGAGCCAGGTCTATTTCTAAACTATTTAAGTGAAATACATAAAATACAATTTACTGTAATTAAAAACAATAGAGACCATAACCACCACAGGCATAAAGGGGGAATCTGCCAATATTCAGAATAGTAGTATTTCAATGGAACAGTTAGTATTGTTTTCAACTATTACATTTGGTCCCCCATAATCTTGAATATTTGATTGCGTCATTGCTCAGAAGCCAGTGTGCACATAGCCAAATACACACTCTGACCTCAACCAGAAGCAGAGTATCATCCTAACACATATTTTCCAAGAAAGTGAGTTGAAAAATGTTTTGATCTTCTTCCCTCCTCAACTTTTCAGAACATGTGGAGTACATAAACCAGGGCAGCAATAAAGTAATACAGAAGTCTTTGCTCTACTTCTGCTAGAGTGCTGGAACTGTCATACATTCATTTACTTTTTAAAAAGTATGTTTTTGTGATGTTGGAGAACAAAATAGCTCCAGGAATTGGATAAAGAATATCTTTTAAAGAGGAAATAGATGTCAAATCAGTGTTGTTATTGTTCAAGCAACAATATATCATTTTTTTCGCCGCTAACCTCTTACAATAACAAAGGCGTAGGTTGATGCGCATAAGTGGAATTATGGAACTTGTCGTCATGCTGATGGATCTAATAATGTTTTTGGATGAGTGCATACATTGATGTTTTTAACATGACTGTGGTATGAAGCAGGTCACGATTGCTAATAGGGAATGTGGAGATGACGTCACGCCGTGTTGCATTATGGGTCCGCCGCCATATTTACAGGATTGCGCCCAATACCGCTATATTTAAATGCATGTGTTGGAGGCTGTGTTTGGATTTTCTGTCGAGATTTTAATAAACGTCGATATGGTTGTTCAGTTCAACTGCCATAGCAGGTCACACGATCGTTCAGGGAGGAAACTGAACAACGGAATACGTTTTTTCACCTTTCTTTCTTGGAAAAAACAACAAGGGAAGCAGGTCGAGGAGCTGACGAGAAGACGCCGGATCGCGTGGGGTGCCGCAATCATGAGGAAAAACTTGACTTACTGTCCTCCACTGCATACTACGTTTGTTAAAAGTTGTACAAAGCAAGAGGTTGTGTATTGTATATTCCTCGATGACTAACAGTTAGGAGGATAGTTGATGAATGATGTTGAATTTGTGGTTCATGTTAGCAGATGATAAAGCCAGGACACATTGCATGAATCAAATTATATTTATTTTGTTTTCAATTAACAATTTGCTTTGATATTCTGTAGATCTTTTTACATGGCTTTTTTAAAATGTTTGTGAATCATGTTTTTATATAACTGCTTAATAAATACATTAAGTGACATCTCTGTTTCTGTACTGATTGCATCCAACAAAGACCCTTTAAGTACACATAAATGAGCAAAGATACATCAAACTATTTTAAAATAAATGACCAAATACCCTCATTTTTACACGTGTCAACATTGAATGATGACAATAAGGCACAGTTGTATTTAACAAGTTACCACATCTTGTGGCATTATAAACTAATGTAAATTTCTTGCAAAACCTATGAAAACTTAACATATGCTGAAAATAGCAAGCTAACAAACTATGAGAGCTGCTTTTCAGGTAAAATAGCTTGAACTTTATGTACAATAGTAATCAACTTAGCATAGGCTTTGAACACCAAAACTAAATCAGATATCAACGTTGTTTATCGCGGATAGTTTGTCTAAATAACGTTTTTTGGCAGTGGCATTTAGTTTATCCCGGTAGGGTCCCTTGTCTTTTTCTTTAAACATCTCCATTTCTTCCGTTCTTCTTCAATTTTACCTCGTTTTAGCCAAACACCTAACCTGACTCCGCCAGATGGATTTGCTCCGCATATCCATCTGGAAACCTTCCGTTGAAGTAGTTTTGGTAAGGGGCGAAAATACTGGTTAGCTGATTGGCCTAAGTTGGTGATAGACGGGCCAAATCAACCAATCAGATCAACGAAGCATATGACGTACTAACAGAGCGTATCTTTTCCTCTGAGAAAAGCCTCCAGAGCAGTGTTTTGCTCTTCTTTCAGTGAAGAAATACTCTGTAATTCCGATAAAACTTGCTCGATAGCCACGCTGATGCTAGTTTCATCCGCTGAAGCCGACATGTTCTTTAGACTGAACTGACGCGCTTCTCGTTGCGTCACACCTCAACCCGCCTCAAAGCCAACGCTGATTGGACGTTCGTTTGGTGAACTGCTCCCAAATTTTCTTTAACGGAAAGTATCCAGGCTGATCTGCGAGTGAAACCTTGAAAGCTCGCGAGATCAGGATGGTCTCACGAGGCTACCAAACACCCACTATTATACCCATAGACAGTAAAAGAAATGGACAGAGCGATCTCATTGGAACTCAGTTGAGACAGTTGAAGCCCACTTTTAGCGATTTTTGAGAACTTCCGTTCCTGACGCGCAGACTCAGACCGACTCAAACTAAGCTTGATGACGTGAGCAACCTGTCTGACAGACGTTAATCTTCTAGTAGCTGTGCGTGAAAACTGCCAACGTTAATCTTGCAGAGACGGGGAACTTGAGCAAAGAGTTCTTTGGCGTGAGTGAGCAGGAGTAAGAATTCCGTTGCTTTTATGGACTCATTATCTATGGGCTTCTCCCTTGACGGGACGTCCCCCCGATTGCCTGCGAGCTTCTCCTCCTGTCTGTACGATAACTTCTGTACAGCGCGACAGAGAGTCGAGTGGTTATGACGCAATCGTTAGCCTATTTTTACTAAATCTGTTTCTACGGGGCCATAGTGTAACATAGAAGGTAATGGAGCCCTTTATACATTGTCGTGTTTCTTTAGAAATAAATAATGGACAAATGGAGTCTTTAAACGCCTCAGATGTAAAGTTATTCGCTGTCAAAGTGACGCAAAAATGAATGGGAGTCAATGGAAATGCTAACGCAAGTGAAGTTCTGCTACAACATGGCGGCACCCGGCCGGCTTCAACTTCCGGTCGATGGATTACCCCCTTGATTATACCGAAGGTAAACTGAGATCGTGCCTGTAAAGATGGCGCCCACGTCCCATAATGCAACACGGCGTGACGTACCTCCGCATTCCCTATAAGAGACGGATATCAGCGCCACACACGAGTCCCGCGGATATAAAGGAATAAGGACATTTCATTCTACCGAACTAACTTACACGCAAGTGCGGAATTACTACTCACACAGGTTAGTTTATTAGACGAATGAAACTTGTGAGGTAACGCAGCACCACTGTTTCACTTGGTCTACTCTATCACACTAAACTGCATTTGAGTGTGTTGAAAGTTATAATGTTGTTCTATGTGTTAGTGTGTTGGCTGTATGAGACTAGCAGTAAACTAGATCAACATTATAATAACATACTGATCATATTCTAACATTTGATCATTTGGAGCTAACTTATATAGCATTGATTAGTTTTATGTACATTTGCTCACCTGTCTAAAGTAGGCTACATTGCAAGAGTGGTGTCCCTGTCAAGTCGAAGTTAGTCGCGGACGTGGAGCTCGCGGCATCTCGAAAACGCCACGCTGATCCTCGTTTTATTTCTCATTTTGCCCCAAAGTCTGCTTTCCATGGTCCATAATGTTTGAAAGAAACAACAACAGCGCGAGCGTATCACTAGACGTAACGCAGTTGTCCACGTCTGTCGCCATGGTTACTATGGCAGTACGAGCGGAAACCGGGGATAACGCGGATATTAAATCATTGACCGGCGACAATGACTAAGGACGAGCCATTATTTAAAATTAGAATTTCTCTGAAATTAAAAATCTTTGGGAACTTTTGGGATATTGTAAGTACACAACTGCAGGAAATATATCACACTGTGCAAGTGATTTTTGGATATGTTATTACAAAAACTTAAACTATCAAGAAGATGTTTAATAGCTAACACAATATTTTTGGCTTTCTCCCTCAGCCTAGAGGGTAAATTTAAACTGCTGCATATTGTGATTAAGAAAAGCTTTTTATATTCTTAATCTCTGAGCTCTCTGGTGTGAGTGTTAACGAGAAGAAGCGTGGCTCACTGGAGGGTGTGTGGACTTCACCATGTGCACTGACCTCACCTAAGAAGCATCCCGCCACTCACCAGCAAGGCCTCCTGGTTATCAGCTAGAGCCTGTTTAGCCAGGTAGCGCTCCCGCTTGATCTTCAGCTCCAAGGACTCAGGGATGTCTGGAACCATCCAGTCGATGGCACGCAGGACGAAGAACACCACATGCTGAAGATGTGTACACACACTTATTAAGATGACCACAAAAATTGAAATAATTTGTAGACAATGCTAAAGAAAACTGTAATCAATCAGGTTATTGTATAGACAATGTAAACTGCATCTGCAACCCATTTCACTTTCATAATGTGAGATATTTCGTCAAATTCGCTTCCTAGATCTTACTCTCTTATATTTTTTTCACTGAAACACTCACTTTTTTAAAATTTCTTTATTTAACTAATAATTTTTTTTTTTAGATTCCTGAAACCATAAGAAATTTTTTGGTGATACTATTAATAACTTTTAATCTACTTTTCTTTACTTGTCAATGTTTTCCATTTTATTTGATTTATTTAAGTGCTGTCAAATCGAATAATCGCAACTAACATAAGTTTTTGTTTATGTGTGTGTGTGTGTATATATATATATATATATTATTTATAAATATGTGTGTTTATATATATATATATATTAATATATTATATAAACAAAAACTTTCATGTTAGAAGCGATTAATCACGATTAATCAATTTGACACGACTAATTTTAATATATTTTATTAAATCATGTGGATTTTTTACTTTTATTCATGCATTTGTTTATTTTGCTTATGTATGCGTTTATTTTCCTTGTGTGTGTGGTGCTCTTTAATGTTCTCCTAAAGGTGTTTGTACAACATAATTTCTGTTTCTTTCATTTAAAAAAAAAACTCCAGGATATTCAAAAAACACTAATGTTGACTAGGATCCCATTTTATCTAGGAACTGACTGGATGATGAAAAGTTGGTGTCACCTACTTAATTTTGATATAATGTTGACTTTAAATGGGTTACAGTGTATTCTGGGAAGCTTAAATTCAAGAAAGAATCTGACTGTGATGTGGTTTGCAGGAGGAAGATCAATGATCACCTCAAAGGCGATGATAAAGCCCAGTCTTACAGCCAGAAGCTCCCAGTACACCAGCTTGTATTTTCCATTTTCATCCCGAAACGCTTTATATCTAACACAAGAAAAGTCGTGACAAAAAAAAAAAAAGACCACAAGAGAAGAAAATCGAACAGTGCTGACAGCTACAATTTTACAGTTCGCTGCCTTGATTAGCAATTTTCCCCTCTACTGTGCAACATGGTACGACAGCCAAGACACTGCTGAGAAACATCAGAACATTGCTAATATGTAAAAAAAAAAAAAAAATACAACAAATTACCCATCCTGATAATAGGAAAAATATATTTATGCTTATTTACAATGCTGTGATATAACAGTCTGATTTCAGATTTCTTATACTGTAGAACAGCATCAGCAATGTTACCTGCACGTGGTATGACTGGAGTGGTTGTAACTGGGTGGAGAGTAAGCCAACGTGAAATTGACATAACCATGCAGGTCATTGTTAAACTTGTACTGGTACAGCAGGCGTGGCAAAAAATCTGATGTAAATGCAATGAGGAAAGCCTGTAGAAAAGAAAAGATATTGTGGAAACTTATAAAGACAACCTTGGATAATGTAAAGTAACAAGATGTGTCGTTTATGTTTCACAAAAAAAAAATATATTAACAGAATGTACCACACTAAAGGTTGTCAAATCTTCAGTCACATTTGCTGTGAAATTTCGTGGGCGAAATCCAGACACTTCAATAGGAATCTGGATAATCTGGAGTTTCGCATATGGGTGAAAAAGATCCCCGTGCAGAATTCACTTGTGTTCAAGTTGGTCACACGAATTTCCCACGCAGACCAACAGAAAGCTGCTTGGTTTGAACGTGACTTCTGTGTGAGTAGTGTTTTCATACACAGGTCAATGGTATTGTCTATTGTCAACATTGTAGCTTTTTTGCCCACAAAATTTCACTTCGAAATTCGCTAATGTGACCGCACCTTAAGTATCAAAATTATTAGTTAAGTAATAGAGGTTTTGTGTAGGTGCTCACATTGACTATGACGGACACGTGGGACAGTGCCTCCAGTATGATGAACCACACACCGATGTTCTGGGCTCGCTCTGCCACGGGTCTCCGGTATTCACACACAAACTTATGAGCGTCGAGCCTCACTTCCACCCAGTTATTTAGCAGGGCGAAGAGAGGAGCCAGAGGAAAGGCCGCCACAAAAATGGTGATGAAGCCAAACTGCAGGACTGGTCGGCAGCAGTCAAGATTAAAAACTGGTCATTCATTAATTGTAGCAAGAATATCTGTACAGAAGTGTCATTTTAATTTAATGTTTAATTAAGTTGCATGATTATTGTACTGTAGGTAAAAATGTGCTTGTCTACACTGGTGTGACAGAAATTCACTCTTACATACACTAAACCTCAAAAGTTTGGGGTCGACAAGACTTTAAAATATTTTTTAAAGAAGTCTCTAATTTTAACAGAGACTGCATTTATTTGATCAAAATACAGTAAAAATAGTAATATTGTCCAATATAATTACAATTTAAAATATTTGTTTCTATTTTAATATATTTTAAAATGTGATGAGGTCAAAGCTACATTCTCAGCATCATTACTCCAGTCTTCAGTGTCACGTGATCCTTCAGAAATCATTCTAATATGCTGATTTTCTGCTCAAGCAACATTTATCATTAATATCAATGTTGAAAACGGTTGTACTGCTTAAATAGATAGTTCACAAAAAATGAAAATTCTGTCATCATTTACTCACCCTCAAGTTGTTCCAAACCTGTATGAAGATATTTTGGAGAATATGGGCAACCAAACAGTTGATTGGTTGCACATATTCTCCAAAATATCTTCTTTTGTGTTCAGTAGAAGAAAGAAATTCATACAGGTTTGGAACAACTTGAGGGTGAGTAAATGATGAAAGAATTTTCACTTTTGGGTGAACTATCCCTTTCTCTTTTTTCAGGATTCTCTGATGAATACGAAGTTCAAAAGAACAGCATTTATTTGAAATAGAAATCTTCAGAAATGTTTTTTTTTCTTTGTCATGTCTTATCTTGCCTAGTGCACCAAGTGTTCCAGGACTGACAGCTTAAGAAATATCAGTGCATGCTGTTCTGGCATCAGTAGCAACACATTCATTAAAGTTCATATAACAAAAAGTTCATTAAAAGGTAAAAGATTATAATCTTACCAATCTCCAGATACTCGTCAAAAAGACCCTCACATGGAATCAACTCATAGTCCAGCTCCCAACGCTTAGGCTCCTCTGCCTTCTGGGCCTTCTTCACAGATGATAAGGCACGTTTCTGTCTCCAAGCCTTTATTTTACTGAGAAGCAGAGAGAGAGAGGCAAAGAGAGAATGACACAACTAAACCGAAATACACAGTGTTCTAATGATGATGATGATGATGGCTCTTCTGAGTGTATTTTTATGTCTAAAATAGAGCTGTGCTCATTTGGAAAGATCCAGTTTTGCCCAAGCCTGACTGTAGTGGTGCATTATTGATAGGGGAGTGCTAAAAGCTTCTCCTGTGTGGCATTTATCCTGCTAAACCGCTGGAACTGCTGCCTTTGAGGAGAGACATGCTGCAGAACTGGCAGGGACACAGTCATCAATCTGCACACTGCACCCTACAATGTTATCTGCGGATTAATCAATATGCACATCAATCAATACTCTTAAAGACAGCTATTATTGCTCACATTTACACACTTTCACTCTCGTACACCAGCATGAACGTACAAACACTCTTTCTATGATAGTAGGGACTTCCAATTGACTTCTGCATTTTAAGATGGTCATTAGGACATTATTTAGAATGTTTATTAATTATTCAGTATGTTTTCCACAATGTAGGCAAAGCCTGACCACACACACACACCTCCACAGAAGATTGCTGTGCCAACTCTGCAGCACTGACCCACAGTGCTGACTTGCTTTTCTCAGAGGACCAAATAATACGATTTAGATTCTGCAGGACTGAGACTTCAGCAGTCTTTTAGTTCAAATACTATGTGGTTTGTCTACGATGTAAAAATCTTTTATGGTGCAGCTTGTTTGATGAAAAGTCAGGCTCTGAGGGAGACACGTACGGGATGACAAACTCCTGAGCGTTGTTGATAAGTTGTTTTCCCACCATGATGATGCAGAGCTGCTCAGCCAGTTCAATCAGACAGCCCCCTGGTCCACACTGCAACCACAGGTACATTTTTGATTTATGTTTTTTTAAAAAGAAGTCTCTTATGCTAACAGAGGCTGCATTTATTTGATCATGAATACAGTAAAAACAGTAATAATGTGAAATATTATTACAATTCAAAATTTTGTACAATTTTGTATTTTAATATATTACAAAAAGTTATTTATTTCTGTGATGCCAAGCTTAATTTTCAGCATCATTACTCCAGTCATCATTGTCACATGATTGTTCGGAAATCATTCTAATATTCTGATTTGGTACTCAAGAAACATTTCTTGTAAAATCCTCAATAAATTTTTTCAGGATTTTTTTGATGAGTCGAAAGTTAAAAAAGAACAGCATTTATTTGAAATTACTGTCACTTTTGATCAATTTAAATAATAACCTTGCTGAATAAAGTTTTTTTTTTTTTTTTTTTTTTTTATTACTGACTTAACTTCTGAACATTAATCTACATAGACATTATAGAGGAAAACTTTGCTTCTTTAGTTTTAAAAAACTACAAAATAAGTGCAACCTATTGTGGATGTTTTGCAACAGCAGACATATCCTTTATTACAAGGCTGTCTGGAATTTCTGGAAACTCTGATTTACCAGCTTTATACAAAATATTCTTGTAAAATGACTGCTAAACTGCATGTTTGAGCATTGTTAACGGAATAGGGTAATCGTATTTTGGCATATAACCATAAAACTAAAAGGCAAAGCACTCACATCCTCATTCCGCATCCCAAAGAGTTTGCCATAATGACCAGGATAGCCCACAAATCTGCAATAAAAGAGCAATGAAAGTGCCCTGAATATCTTGCCTTAAAAAATACAGCACAAAAGGTTGCTTTGTTCTGTTAGGCTAGTTTACAGGCTACCTGCCCTTGAAGAAGGCCACATAGAAGGGCGACGAGTAAAAGTTGACGAACTGGAAGATGAAGACTTTGAATGTAAAGGCATCTTCATATTGTGTCTGTGTCCTGTGCATTTCTGCAGGGAAAATGGTTTCAGGGCATATTTGAGTACACGAGATAAATGAGACTTATTTATAAGGCATCTGTGAAGTCCCAAAGCTTTATTGTAATTGCCTCAGAGAGAAAGACTAAGGACTAGAGTCCTAATGGCTTATTGATTCTCAAAGTCAGTGTGGATGGGCAGGTTCATTACCCTGAACCACAGAAAGGGCAACACTAGCCTGTGCGATTTGATTTAAAGCCCTGGGCATGCGTTCCTTTATGGGGTCTGATGTGTGCAGAAATCCTACCCCATTTAGTGAGCTGTTCTGCCAGGGCTGTGTAGACCTGCCCCATCAGCAAGATCAAAGCCAGATTCACCAAAGTGCTGGAGATATTGGCGATATTCCCAGCCTGGAAGACAAAATGTGTGTGTGGAGTGGATAGAGTTCAAGAGCTGCTGCAGGTGCGGAGATTAATGAAATGCTGCATTGCATTATGGTAAGTCATCTCATATTTTAATTTAATTCAGATCGATGGGGTGCCCACCTGAGTACGCAGAACAGAACTCCCAGTTTCAAACATCATTACACTTACAATACTGCGGTATATGATCACTGTGACCAAGAAGATCATCACTACAAACAGCTGGGAAAACAAATTAAGAGGAAGAGGAATAGATTTGGGTGAACAATGATGACACATTGTCTTTCTTCTAACAGACCAATTCAAATTCTGTATTTCCATTAAATCTCCAGTGGGTCTCACCATTATAACGATGACCATAGAGCCAGTCAGCATGCGTGAAATTCGCGCTTTCTGAGGGAAGTAGGGCTCCTTCACTCCTGTCACTGGGTTCTCCTCCATTGCAGGGGCCATTGCAGAAAACTCAGGACGTGGTGGTTCCTGTCCATTTCCAAAAGAATAACTTGCTATTATTTCTGATCTATACTACCAATTAAATACAAACCCACAAATGTTAGGAATTATTACATAGGAATAACATTTTTCTTAATCTGTATTTTTTGTCCTGTTTTCCAGTAAAATATCCAAACATTCTTAAAACAAGCAAAATGTTTTGGTGAGGCAAAATACCTAACTTTTATAAGGACAAGTGTCTTTATAAGTCTTTCCTACCAAAAAAAAAATTCTGCCATGTGTAACTAGAAAAAGCTCCAAACACATTTTCTGCATTTTTTCGCTTCGGATATTTCCCATATACAAAACTAAACATTAAATAAAATAAAGTATTTTCAGATATTTTTCCACACAATCAAAACAAAACATTTTTCACTTCTGATTTTTCCCACATACAATTTTTTTCCCCTCAGTTCTGATTTTTCCCCCAAATACAAACAAAACAAAAACATTTTTCACTTCTGATTTTTCCCACATACAAAAACAAAACCTTTTTTTTTTCACATTGCCTTTCAGGAATTCCATAATGTTTAGATACTTTTAAAGGAAAAAGGACCAAAAATGCTGTGTCCATCAAACCTCATCTTCATGGAAATTCATGCAGTCCCAGTGGTGAGCGAGAGTGGCATTCTTGCGTTTCCAGTACTCCAGGAAAGTGACAGCCCATAAAGACATGAACACACTGAAGAAGACGGTGCCAGGATGATCAAACAGATAACCCACCTAAAGAAGAGTTGTGAATAAACCCAAAACAAGCAGAAAGCCCTAATGTTTAGTGTTCATTATTGGCAACCAGACTACATTCCAAAAGTGAAGTGACTTAAAACATTCCCACATATTTTACACAATCCATACACATAATATAAACTATACAAACATACGAAATGCTACAATATTGTGTCTTTCACATAGTACCCAATTCAAGCAATTTGAGCCAGTGATGATTACCTTGGCCATGGGACAGATGTCTGACATATTCCAGGGTTTACAGGTTTCACACAGAGGACACATTAGATAGAGTCCTCCACTCTCACAGATTTCCTTCCTGTAGATGGTACATGGAAACAGGCAACAATGGTAGAGCTAAGATGAAAGCAAACATACAGCCTATGTTTTTGAAGGATTTGTTTTCATGGTGAAACTGTGTTGATTAAAGAGAAGAAAACGTTAGAAATCTAGTAACCGCACTCTTACTCCATTCCTAACAAAAGCAATAGTTTAGTTTTATGTAAAGATCAATAGACCAGAGTGGCAAAGTGTACAAAAGGAACGCTTATAGCATATAGATACAGATTTAGTGCTTCTAATTGTGCCTCTCTTTATGGTTTCTTGCTCTCTCAATCTCATTATTTTGCTTGTTCATTCTGTGGCATAAACCGCAGCAAATATTTCCAACCCAACGCTATTAGTCCTTCAAGTAGATTTGGTCAACAGTTGCTATAGAAACAAATAAAGGTCATAAAACACATTGATTTGAAATTATTTCTCATAGCAGCAAAATAGCTTCGAGGAGCACTAAATGTGTGAGTCATGTAGAGCTGCAAGAAGAGCAGCAGCAGAAACACTGTTTATCGATAGGCTAATACAGAAGAAACTTACGCTGGGGTATTGGATCCCATTGTCAAAATACCCGAAACAAAGACACATGTCCCAACCAATGCAGCAGGCAAGAGCCAGGCTGTATAAAATCCTGCGAACAAAACAGAATTTGGTTATTTATGGTAAATACAATTGGTAAATAATAAATATATTCACAGTACATGGGTTAGTCAAGTCAAGTCACATTTATTTATATAGCGCTTTTTACAATACAGATTGTTTCAAAGCAAGTTTACAGAGATAACAGGAAAATAATGCAACAAAGTTTGTTTCCAGAAGAAAATAGCGTCACAGTGCAGCTTAAGTAAGTTAAGTGATGTTTCATTTTTGTTGTAAAAAAAGTTGTTAATTTTTATATATATAGCCGCTCTGGAGAAAACCGTGATGTCATCATTCAGCACAGTTCAGTTCTCATATAATGGTGTTAGATTCCCAGGGAATAGACATGCTGCGAATGCATATCCTATATCTATAACACATAATTTAAATATATAAATAAATAATATAACATTTTTAGTATTTTAAATTATATTAATTTAATATAATTTAATGTCATCAAGTGCCACTTATTAATGATTGCTGGATTATGCATTACACTGTCACTCTTGCAGTGTCAAGACAATGGAAACCAAATATGGAAATGTGAAGAAGATCTAGTATGGTGCCTACTCACCCAACCAAGCAAAATAAAGCGCAATCTTCTCCCCAAAGTATTCACGGATGTGATCCAGAGGCTGGTACTTATACCATTTTAACCAATTGGACCAATAGTGGTACAGCACCTGCCTCTTGTTCAGCTGATCAGGCTTGATGTCACAACCTGGGAGCTCAAAGGGGCCCTTTGAAGCAGAGAAAAAGCTGACAGTGTATCAAGCTATACTTTTAGTAAAACGCACAAGTTTGAAGCGCATTGCTCATGTGCCTAACCTCATGCAGAGGGAATGCACCCGTAAAAGCCCCCTCGTTCAGCAGACGAGCGACTCCGACTTCTGCACGCTTCCTCCTGCCATATGCAGTCCTTGCTAGGATTTCATACACCTGCGATAAGCACAGGTGTAAGCAGTTATCACACACTTGTAAGTACTCAATACACCATCTTTACATTTCCAATTCTTTTTTTGAAAGAAATCAATACTTTTATTAATCAAGGATGCATTCAATTGATTTAAATTGACAGTAAAGATTTGCACATTGTTACAAAAAAAAAATGCTGTTCTGTTGTAACAATAAGAAATGTTTCTTGAGCAGCAAATCAGCATTTTACAATGATTTCTGAAGCATTATTTGACACTGAAGACTGGATTTATATCTGCTGAAAATTCAGCGTTGCCATCAAGGGAAGAAATGAAATTTTAAAAATGTATTTAAAAAAAAAAAGTTATTTTAATAATAATAGTTACTGCAATAATATTTTAACATGTTTCACAATTTTGTTTAATCAAAGAGATAAGGTTGCTCACCATCGCAACCTTGATGAGTAAAACAGACTTCTTTCAAAAACATTGTAAAAATCTTACAGACCCCAAACTTTTGAATAGTAGTGTACTTCACACTTTAATATACCATCTGATACACAGTTCCTGTTTTTTTCACACTCACAATGCGGTGTCTTTGTGTATTGGTGAAGTAGTTTTCACGATCATCAGAACCCAGAAACCTAACAAAACAGGAAGCCTAGGTAAATGTCTAAATTTACAAATCTCTTTCTACAAGTACATAATCGTTTTGTTCTATGGAAGCTTGTTTCCGCCACAGAATGAAAATTAAAAAAGGTAATTGCGACTTTTTATCTCACAATTCTGACTTTATTTCTCAGAATTGCGAGATATAAAGTCAGAATTGCGTGATATAAAATCGCAATTGCGTGTTATAAAGTCAGAATTGCGAGATATAAAGTCAGAATTTATTGATATAAAGTCGCAATTGCAGGTTATAAAGTCAGAATTGCGTGATATAAAGTTGCAATTGTGTGCTATAAAGTGAGAATTGCGTGAAATAAAGTCGCAATTGCGTGTTATAAAGTCCGAATTGCGAGATATAAAGTCAGAATTGATTGATATAAAGTCGCAATTGCGTGTTATAAAGTCAGAATTGCGTGATATAAAGTCGAAATTGCGTGATACAAACTATTCTGAGGGAAAAAAAGTTAGTCTTTTTTCCCCCTTAGAATTGGACTGATAACTCGCAATTACGAGTTTATATCTCACAATTCTGAGAAAGGATGTCAGAATTTCGAGACATAAACTCGCAATTATGTGTTATAAAGTCAGAATTGCGAGATGTAAACTCGCAATTGTGAGAAAAAAAGTCAGAATTGTGAGATAAAAAGTCGCAATTCGCAATTGCGACTTTATTTCTCAGAATTGCGACTTTATTTCTCACAATTCTGACTTCATATCTCGCAATTGTGAGATAAAAAGTCGCAATTATTATTATTTTTTATTTTTTTATTCAGTGGCGGAAACAAGCTTCCATATGTTCACATATAGAAGCAGAGCATAACTTTTCCATTTTGGACTTGCGGAAGGCACACGTATAGTAGTCCACAGGACGGTTGGGGACCGATTCTTTCATGATGTTCGGCACCCAGAGTTTCTGAAGAACTTGAGCAGAAGTGTTGAAGTCTGGGTTAGGCTGTGCCTGTCAATGAACAAGTACAACTTATTTCAGAGCTCAGAATTCATTTATTCTAGTGCTATTTTGAGCCCTCTGTATTTGCATTGAGAGCTCACTAGGGAGGTGAACATGAAAACGGATCTGACCTGCAGAGGCGCTCTAAGACATAACTCCTCAGCATAGTACACCAACACATCCCATGGAGCATGGAGCTTCAGATAGTGTATAGTCTTCTTTACACTGGATGATTCCTCCTAATAATAAAGAGAAAACCATTAGAAAGATCGTAGTTAGTTGCATGAATGGCAATGTACTAAGAAAATGGACCTAACAGCTGAACCTTTTCCATCAACAGTCCAGCACTCTGAAGGTTCTGAATGAATTTGTCCCTCCATCGGGCCAGCTGAGCTTTTCTTCTCTCTGACCTGCTGTCCTCCTGTGCTGCTTCTACTGCCTCCTCCGCCACCTCTCCTTGAGACCGTCCACGACTTCGGCGCTTGCGGCGCACCTTCACCTCCCACACCAGCACAAAGTCTGAGGCAAGAGCGACCAGGGTTAATATGACTACATATTAAGCGAAGTGGTCGGTAAATTTATAGCGCTTTCACCAAACCATTACCTATTTTTGCTTGGCCATCTCTGAAGTAGTTGCCTGGGGGCTGAACAGGTGGGCTTGCTGTCCGCTCACAATGAACGTATATGGGGTCATCATCTTCATTAACTACAGTATTCAACTATGTTGACATGAAAATAGCTATTTAAGCAACATCATAAGAGCAAAAGAGCTATTGTTCCATCCTTTTTCTGTATTATTGATTTTTTTATTATCATCATATTTCAGCATTATGTTGCTTTTGCACTACACAATTTTAGCCCTAATTTTCCACTGGCCGACAGTTAATGGAGATCACCAATAAAAGCCCAAATGATGCTTGCTCACTTGAGGGACAAATCACTGTGTGTGAATTAAATGTCACCATGAAATCAAAATCACTTCCCCTCCCTCTTGCAGCGACATCTCTTCTCTTCTCTGATGACGTGTTTACTGGCATGAGGGCGGGACCACGTGTCACTCACATGAGATCACAGCAATAATAGCAAACGATAACGATACAATAAATTCCCACTGGAATAAATCAAGTCACGTCCTACATATTTCTTGTTCGTGAAGCCATTTAACTATATACGCGGGGGATGGGATTTTGGGCTTTTTACTGTCGATGAGTGGAAAATCAAGGCTGAAGTCGTGTAGCTTGTGGGCGGCATAACCTGCTAAATATCTCTTTGGCAGTCATGACATTTCTCAGATTGTGTCATTGAAAATTTACATCACTCACAAGCACTAATTTGCCTCCGATTTAATCATTTTGTCAACAAACTCTATTAACTGTCAGCGAGTATAGAAGTCAGGGTGAAAATAGTGTGGCATGTGGGTGGCATTAAATATCATGTGGGTGGCATTAAATATCTAGACCTGTCTGTGAATCGTCCTGTAGTATGAAATGTGTTTTGCCTGGAAATGACATCAGTGATAAGTTGTGTAGTGAGAGAAGAACAGCAATCAAATGAGTTTGAAAGTCCTATAATATGTGGGCAGTTTAAGTTAAGTTCTATTTTTGTTCTGCAAAGAAAATAGTTTTGCGAATAGTTTTCGCATCTATGAGCAAGACATGGGTTGAATTCAAAATAATATAGGCTGCTGCTTTTATCACTTTGGCCTTATAAAGATAGATTATCTACCTTATTTTGCAACACCGAAGTAAGCTATTTTCTGTGAATGTGCGACAGACTTCAGATTCATTAGCTGCTATATGTAAATAACTAGAAGAGTATGTTAAGAATAAGGTGGATAGCCACAGTAGTGGCGTTTCATAAGCTTAAAGGGTTAGTTCACCCCAAAATGAAAATTCTGTCAGTAATTACTCACCCTCATGTTGTTCCAATCTCGTAAGACTTTCGTTCATCTTCGGAACACATATTAAGATATTTTTGATTAAATCTGAGAGCTGGATCACTCCTCCATAGGTTTCTAAGGGATTGAAACTTGCCGGCCCAGAAAAGTTATTAAAGACATCGTTAAAATAGTCCAAGTGACTACAGTGGCTCAATCTTAAGTTTATCAAGCGACGAGAATACTTTTTGTGCGCAAAAAAAACAAACAAACAAACATAATGACTTTATTCAACTACTCATTTCCTTCAATGTGGGCCTCTGAGTGAGTTCACGTAGTGTAACAGCGCAGCGCTTCGGGGTTGTACATCACACGCATCACACACATGACCAGCGTTGGCCAATAGTGAGCCTACGTGTGACGTACAACACAGAAGCGCTGCACAGTTACACTACGTGAACTAACAGAATTTTCATTTTGGGGTGAACTATCCCTTTAATGAATCAGTGTTTTTGAACAAATCGGTTGAGTGAATAGTACTTTAAATGACTCACTCACAGAGTCTGTCACTTTTCACCACCTACTGGTGTAAAGTTGTAAACAACAGAAAGAGTCGCTGGAACTGACAATCTGTCTGGAATGCTCAAACACAGACAAGCGTAGTGATACAAAGTGAAAAGTCCCGATGTGGTTGGACTGCTGCTTTGCCAGTCAAATTCAAGGACAGGAACTAAGTGTTGTATAAATGACAATATGACAATTATACAACTAAACTATACTGTATGTTTTATCAGACAGGTAAATAAGACAGGCAAAAGAGTTAAGGAAGATTTAACCCATTATCAAGATGATTTATGGTAATATATCCTCTTTTTAGGTCTAGATATCTTGCAGTAACTAAAAACTCCAGCAAAACCACCAGGTTTTTAGCAACGCCATATGCTAATTAGACAGCAATTTTAACACACAACAAACAGCTCTCCAATGAGTTTGGTGATATTGTTACACACAGAAACTAGGACTCTTGTTTTGATGAATAAATGTATCGTATACAGCATGCATCAGAATATCATGTTACAAAACACAGATCTGTACACTCACATATCTGGGAGGGATGAAGCCCCCATTTTGCAGGCTTCCATAACTGTCTGGACCATGGGTCTCGCCGCTGTAGTCCAGATCCAGCAGCACCTCCTGGTCCACCAGCACCTCAGGGTTCCTCTTCTTCAGCATGAGAATCCCACACAGTCACAACCAGATGCTGAGGTGAAGCTAGCAGAGACTATGTCGTTTAACTCCCATTCAGAGCTTCAGTAGAACTGATGTATGTACAGTCCCACGCTCCAGACACTCCTGCAGAACATCAGTGTCCAATAAATTATGCACACAAATTAAATTTGAGATAAAAGTGTAAGTGCATTCCCTGTAGGAGAGCTGCAGGAGAGGAGACAGAGGAAATGCATTAAGTGCCTCTATAAGCGGATGAGACCAAACCAGGGCAGAAGTGGGTCTGCAGCATCTCTTTTCTCTCTCTCTCTCTCTCATTCACTGCATCCCTGTCTCCTCACCACTCCAGAGGGACACTTACCGTAACTCCTGGAATACGAGCCACTTGTTTTCTTTCATCTTCAGCAAGGAAAGACATGTAAACACACTTTGACTGCATAAATCCTGCTTCCTATTAAGGATAGATTCTACTGTACTATGCAAAACATTGTTACTAAACGCTTTGAGACTCAGGTGATGAGCAAGGCTTTTAATGCATCAGAACTGCACGTAAATCCAGTTTCAGACAGGCTATAGATGCGCTAAATTTAGTTTCAGAGGGTACATAAATCTTGTTGCCAAAAGGGGTAAATTATCTATTGGACGGACAAAGCATGACAGTCTAAAACCCTTCAGTGCAAAGAACTCAAGAGGTAAAATTTCACATTGGATATTGAAACATTGCCACCTGAAATTTAGTCAAAGAGGAATATGGCTCCCAGCTTTAGTTGCATATTCACTATATGCATTGTGTATATTTATGACTTGCACTAATCATTAGCGCTTAACAGCAATTAAACTCTGCCATTAGCTGTTTAGATGATATTTGCAGACTTGGGTCAGTCTTAAGTGCTGCATGCTTGGCTGAGAGCCACAAATAGCTTAGATTTCTCATTATTCAAGTGCAAGAGGGTTTTTGTGAGAAAATAAACAAACTACACAAATGTACAAATGACTGAAAAGAAAATCTCCATTTGTGGCATGTGATCCTTTTTGCTTCATATGCCCCCATCCCCCCCCCAATCTCTGTGGTGCATTCATATTTTGATGTTACTGCGGCAGTGCAGACAGAGGGAGGAGAGAAATAAAGAGAAGGGGTTGGGCAGATAAAGGGAGAGGGGGGAAGGTTTGAGCACCTTCTGTACATTGATGTGAACTGCAGAGAGGCAAGGGTAACTGGAAAAAAGCAATGCCACCTAACAAGAGGAAAGTCTTATATCAAAAATATCTTTTTTTTTCCAGATGCTTTCTAACCATCACTGGATCTACATACAAGGAAAGTAGCACTAGAGATTCTAGGGGTTCCTTGGAAAGAAGAATGACTGAAGTTAAGCTAGAATTTGGTTACTTTATTGTGAACTACCCTATTTAGGTTGTTTAATTGCCCTTTGTCTGTAGGATATTGTAGATTGGATAAAGTGTTTTTGCATGTAGGAAACAAATGCAAGAAGCTACAAGAGGACTTTAGTTCTATACTCCTGACGCCATTTGTTCAAATTTTGGTGGGAATTAAATGCATGCAAATAATGTGTGATAATGTCACTGTAAATAGGAGTAGTTCATAATGTTTGGCCATTAGATGGTGCCATGACACCCGTTTTACTTTATTTAAATACCACTGTTGTAATTGTTCGTCTTATTTTAGGAATTATTCTAACTTCTCAGAGCGTTTCACCCCTTTCAAAACGTCAATGGTCACTACAAATGCAGATATTTTGTTATTCATACTTTTTTCCATTAAAAAAAGTCATTTTTATTTATATTTGTTATCATATTAATGACATCTTCCAAAATGTACATGCAGCATTTAGTGTATTTGAGACAGAGTGTTAGAACAACATAATTGACTACTGTTGGTCACTCCCATAAAAAAATAAAAAAATAACTGAAAGTTAAAAAAATAAAAAAACAAAAAACATAAACCACATTTCAATTGTTAATGATTCCATCATTGTCCAGCAATGTATTAGTTAAAATCACTGTTGACTGGAACAAACTTCAACATACCTGAGATTCTGCTTCTGTTTCCATTCATCACAGTCAGGCAAAGATCCACATACTCAAGTTTACTCAAGTTTGCTTTCTTTAAAACCACTCTACATTCTTAAAACAACTACAGTGTGTTACTGAAAATGGTATATTATATTTAATGTACGGAACTGGGAATGGCTTTGATATTTAAGCTAAAACACAGCAATAGATGATCGGTGTTAAATCAGTAAAAAAAAACAAAAGAAAAAAAAAACCCTGACAACACCTTTCGAAGAGTGTGACTTTACCAAATGCCTGATTGACTGTATTCAATTGCGAGCGAAAATAAAAAATACAAAAAATGTTCTCAAACCCGATAAAGTTGTGCTGTGAATGCTGTATGATCGTAAATCCTTTTAATGACATGATAAAAAAAAAGAGGAAGAAAAAACCTTTCAAACCTATCTTTCAACAAAAGTACAAACAGAACACCAACAAACATGTAATTCTGAACCTTGTGCAACTCTGCTGTAATTGACTCCTTCACTTCTAAACATTGTCACTTTAGTTGCAAGAGCCTTAATAACTTAAAATGACATTAGAATTGTATGATCCCATATACAGTATCTCAATACCACCAGATTCTAACAAATTACTTCAGTCCATTTTAACAGCGTTGACATGCTGGTACCTCAACAGTGTTAGCAGTTCTGATTGATATTAGATAACTAAATGAAATCCAGACCAATTTCCCCTATTTCTTTCTCTCTGTTTTGAGTGTCTGTGCCAAGCTGCCATGCAAACCGTTATACTTTCAAATGGTTATTTTAAAGCAGCCAAATAATATCAATGGTGTAAACATTACTAAAATTCTCTTTCGCAAGTGCTCACAAAGCAGTTTGTACCTCTTTATACAGTACAGGCATGAACAGTATCTGTCCATAGACTTCATACAAGGAAGAAAGGTGTATTTAGAAAAAAAAACCTTTGACTATGCATTTACACTCTTTATAGTCCAAAAGCATGTAATGGTATCAGAGATCTCAGAGTGTCTTTTTGATTTCCTGTAGCAGACTTCCACTTGTAAAAGCCAAAGCCTTTATCTTAACTCCTTAAATATCTGTGCAAGGCAAGTGTAAACGAGGTCAGGCTTTATTATCGGTAGTTTGATATTATCTGAGCCCACTTTGTTCAATGTTGTCTTTGGTCTGGAGAGCTCACCGAGTCTGCTTGTACCTACGTAAACAGTAGGTTTGCTGGTGAGCTGACTTCCCAATGTTGTCCCATCCAATCCTGGGGCTCACTGTAGTGATGTAGAGGTCGTCAGCACCACGGTTCTCTCTCTGCTCGACCTCTGTGAAGGCTGTCACTCCTCTGCCAGGCACTCTTCATCAGCTCCAGCGCCTCCCTGCACCTCTTCTGCACCGACGGGTCTAACACCGGCTTACGAGGCAGAGTCACCTGGACAAACATATGTAGAAATGCAGGCTGTTAATTAATGAAATAAATAATTAAAGAAAAATAAAATGTGTATATTTAAAATGTAATTTATTCAAAGAGGAATTTTCAGCATCATTACTCCAGTCTTCAGTGTCACATGATCCTTCAGAAATCATTCTAAGCAGATTTGATGTTCGAAATGTAACCTTTCTTATTTTCATCAATGTTGAAAACCGTTGTGCTGCTTCAAATTTCAGGATTTATTTGAAATAGAACTCTTTTGTAACAAAAACCTTTGTAAATATGTTTGTGGTTCCTTCACCTGGTAAACAGCAGTCCAAGCTTGGCTCAATTCTGCTAGTAGCCGATCTCGCTCCTCACATCCGCTAAAATACAAAACCCATGGAGGGAGAAAGTGAGCACGGTCTTCTGCAAATTCCTGCAGAGAGACACAAAGGGTGAGGAGTGCACAAGTTAAAAAAAGACAGTGAATTACAAGCTTTCGCATTCATAAACTAATGTGATTCATAATGACAAGCACACATTTCCTCAAACAGTACAACAACAACAAAAAAAGATCTAAGGAACACCCTATTTGTAGATGTAAAACTACAAAGAGCAAACATCTGTTCACAGAGACATCTTACGCACTACAATCTACACAAAGACTTACGATGACACAGTATTCTTTATCGTCCTCCAGGCAAACAGCTGTGACATCGTTCAGATCAGCTCCTCCGAGAGAACGGAAAAAACTGGTCTGGCAATCCTGGTGACACGTGAGCAACTTCCTGTCTGTGAGCACAAGGCAACATGGAATACAGGGTGCAGGAGCTACTCCTTGTGGAATAATCTGAGAAACAAAAATATACAAAATGTATTGGTCTTGGTCAACATCTGGGGAATTCTGGTTAATTCTGTCAGGCTGGACTAAGAAAACATCTACAACATTAACTAAAATGCAAATGTTGGCATGCCTGGAACTGTTGAGGAACAATAACACATTGTCATGTGGCGAATCTGAAAGCATTCGAATGCAAATGCATGAATGGAAAGAACTGTTGCAATGAGTCACACTTCCCAAAAAATGCCAAGAGATCTTGTCTCCAGAATGCTTTGAAAAACATAAGTCAAGAACTTCAGGGAAAATGCATCCAGAAAAAAAAAAAAAGGTTAATGTGTGTGTGATGGTGGCTCACCCCTTTAGAGACAGACTGGCAGAGAAGCTGCATCCAGTCGGCCATTTCCAGTTCGTTTCCTGCACTGAGCTCTAATGGAGGATGATCCGTCAGAATCACCTGAAATGCATGAGGCTTCTCTGTGCTGTTTGAACGCCTGCAGCCTCCACAGTGCCCTCCCCTACAGCAGAAACAGTGGGCATGTTTCATATTGATACATTTCTTTCTTTCATATTGATATTTATATTAAGCTGCCAAGAGTGAAATTATGAACTGGAACACAGCAGTATTTAGATTTGAAAATACTTGTAATCAGACTACAGTTACTTTTTTATTGATTACATTGGCAGTATTTATTTTTAATTCATTGATTCTCCCTACTACTTTTGAATTTTTTACATTTTCCTTCCTAAAAAAAGCCTACTGCTTATATACTGTGGTGGCCAAAATGATTAGAACGGTAATATTTTTTAATGTTTTAAAAGAATCTCTTCTGCTCACCAAGGCTTCATTTATTTGATCCAAAATACAGCAAAAACAGTAATATGCCGATTTGCTGCTCAAGAAACATTTATTATTATTATCAATGTTGAAAGCAGTTGTGTACAATTTCTTTTCAGGATTCTATGATGAATAGCAAGTTCAAAAGAACAACATTTATCTGAAATAGAAAGCTTTTGCAACATGATACATTTCTATACTGTTACTTTTGATTAATTTAATGCATCCTTGCTGAATTTTTTTTATTAATTTCTTCCCCCCAAAAAAAACCTCTTACTGACCCCAAACTTTTGAACAGTAGTGATGTTACAAAAGCTTTCTATTTCAGATAAATGCTGTTCTTTTGAACTTTCTATTCATTAAATAATCCTGAAACAAATGTACACAACTGTTTTTAACATTGATAATAATAATAATAAATGTTTCTTGAGCATCAATTCATCATATTAAAATGATTTCTGAAGGATCATGTGACACTAAAGACTGGAGTAATGATGCTGAAAATTCAGCTTTACCAACACAGAAATAAATTGCATTTTAAATTATATTCAAATACAAAACAGTTATTTTAAATTGTTTTTGCTGTATTTTGGATTAAATAAATGAAGACTTGGTGAGCAGAAGAGACTTATTTTAAAACATAAAAAAAATCTTACCGTTCTAATAATTTTGGCCACCACTGTACGTTCAGAAGGAGTTCCAGGTTTGTGGAAACGCTCACACAGACCAGCCACTAGTCATGAGCATATCACTGAAAACCGAGACCCACACAGCTTTTGATCACTGGATTTACAGAAATCAATTCACTTTTAAGAAGTGTTTTCTCAACATTGCATATCTTATCAGCTCATGACAAACACATTAATGATTATTTTAATTATCACTCAGTGAGTAATTTACCAATTTATGACTGTCATTGGAAGGCTTTTTGTCTTTCAAAAACATTAAAATGTACAAATTCCCATCATTTCATATTTGCATGCAATGCAGGGATTTCCCAACTTTTTTGTCTGTTTACTTGTTACTTACTTGATATTTACTTGAGGCACCCCCTGAGATTTTAAGGTAATAAGTTAGGTCACTATAAAATTAAGTCAATAATAATAATAAATAAAATTAAGTATATTTAATTTTAAAATTAATAAAAAAGCTAAATCATAAAACAAATGGAAGAATGGAATAAGAATTGGAATCAGTAACCGACTACGATTTGTCAGTAATCTACCCAGCACTGCTGGAACTACAGCGGAAGCTTACCCCATGGTAACAGACATCAAAGGTGTAACATCTGTTCTCTCTGCATACTGATACAGGATGCCTTTGCTGCCAGGTGAACAGTAGATTAAGATTCAGTACACATGAACAGCTTGCTGAAACACTGTCAAATAGTTTAAAGCACCAAATCCTTTTGTACCTGAGAACCAAGTAACAGCTTTTCCACACTTCCTTTCCCAAGTAAGAGTTCCCAGCCCGGTACAACAGTGGCCCCTCTTTAGTGCTGCTGGATTCTCTTGATCTGGACGGAGATGTAGGTGAAGCCACTGTCACATCCATTGGATCCTCCCAGTGAACCAGAGAATACAGCCGGATGCTCATCTCCGACAACTACACAAACACAGTTAGCACAACATCAGCAAGTCCTAGCATGTGCATTTATTTAACTATTTGTTGTACTTTTGAAATATCTTTCAAAAACAGGTCATTTGAACAGAAATGATGTTTTACAACATTATTTTTAACTTGACAAAAAAAGTGTGAGATGCTAAATTAATAATTTTCTCTTTGAAATGTAATTCATGCTTTAAAGTGTAAATATATTGTGTAATAATAAATAATTATAATTCAAGCTCAAATGGCCTCCCTTAAAAATCATATCAGTCCAAAAATGCTAATAATTATGACAAAGCTGCTTATTGTGATTTTTTATTTATAAACAGAAATTGGGAAACAAACAGAAACTACAATAAATTAATTAATTTAATTCATTCATTCATGGTTGAATTTTTATTAGCATTATAATCACATTAGATTATTTAAATGCAAATAAAACTAATAATATCAATTCTATTCATAGATATACAATAATATAATATATTCATTTTAAGTCATCCTGCATCCCCCTGTTTGCAGAGGCCACCTAGTTGAGAACCACTGGTCTAAACTGTATAATCATTATAAATGCTTTAATTGTTATAGGAAGAGTCAGCATGAAGAACTAGTCTGCCAGACTCTCATGCATTATTCAGGATGATAGATCTTCTCGATTTACCTCACAGTGTGTCTCTTGGCATACAAACTTAGAAAGAGCAAGTTTCTCCATGGTGGCATCAGTGAGAACAGAGGGGTAGGGAGGATCCCTACAGCCGTTTTCCATGGCTGCCTTTAGCACAGTCAGAAACCAGCTGAGGACAGAACAAGAAGAGATACTCTTCAAAGACATGCATACTAATTCATCTCACATGTATGCTTCAATTAAAATAACTCACACAGTCAAAGATGAGTCGGCTGTGTCCAGCAGGAACTGCCGTCTTCTGTTAGTGCACACCAGAGTGATAGTCTGCTGGTGAAATCCCACCTAAGGCACAAGCAAGGGCTCTTATCTCTCTGCAGCATGTCAAACTGATCATTTAGGCTTCAGATTGTTTACTCACAGAGATGTAGTCAAGCTCATTATAAGACACTGCCTCCTCAACACTATAAGGCTTCTCTGCTGCCCCTGAAAATCAATGGGACACAACAACAAATGCAAACAAGTGCTTTTGCAGACGTCCCTAACAATGTCCTGCTCTTCCAATGAAAGTTTGCTGACCTTTACGCAAGAGGTAAATGTAGCAGTCTGTCAACAGCAGATACAGAGGCTGCAAATCTCCTTCCATGTGGCCTGTGCTCATTCTCACCATCTGAAAAAAATGTACAAATGCAAAAAAAAAATCAATAGGATAGCACCGTTTTACATTTCATTAGAATGTCAGTGTTCTTCATATTACACACTGATTTAATAGAAGCATAAAACAACATGTTTAATTACAGGTAGGTCCATTTTATTTGAAGTAGGGCCTTGTTTACTTGTATTATTTCCCAGATTTCATTCATTCATTCATTTCAGGAGTCTCTTATTTCAGGACTAGCCTATATACATTTCTTACTACACAAACACCATTCACCACAAACTGTTTCAAAATATGCACACATTTTAATATCACTACAGATGTGATGTTTCAAGCAGCATACTTACTCATGCTTAGTTAAGCACGTGTATTACTTTGGATATGCATGATTCATGATTGTATGTTTATGTCATACCCAAATGTTTCCATTAACTATTGTGCATGTACACTTTCATTCAAAAGTTGTTGTTTTTTAAAATAAATTACTTTTATCCATAGAGGGCACATTAAATGATGAAATGTGACAGTAAAGATATTTATAACGTTACAAGGAAAAATGCTTGTTTTAATCTTACTATTCATCAAAAAATCCTGAAAAAATGTATCATGTTTCCACAAAAATATTAAGCAGCACAACCATTTCAACATTGATAATAATAAGAAATGCTTCTTGAGCAATATTTTATACATCCACAAATTATTATAATTATTATAATTACAAATTATTAAAGAGTAATGACGCTGAAAATTCAGCTTTATCATCACAGGATTAAATGACATTTTAAAATACATTAAAACAGATAACGGTTCTCTTAAAATGTAATTATATTTCAGATTACTGTTTTTTGCTCAAATAAATGCAGCCTTGGTGAACATAGGAGACTTTCAAAAACTCTTACTGACACAAATTAAACTGAACGGCAGTTTATATATATATGTGTATATATACCTTTTTTGATTTTTCCATCTGACTCTGGGGGTCACAAATGTTATAAGATGTTTTAGTAAATTGGAAAAATGAGGAAATGTGGCCAAGAATTCTTGCACTAGTAAGCTGCAGCTTGGAAACAATGTAAAATTGTAAATACATAAGTATCCATTTAGTGATATTAATTAAATGAATATAGTTTTACCTTAAAGAGCTGTTCTTCATTCTCCCTGAAAACATGAATCATGAGCAGCAGTAGGTGATTATTATCCACCCTGTATAAAAAAAATAAAAAAAAATAACTTAACCTCATAATAAATCGCATATCGTGTCATTATTAGAGCTATTTCTAAGCCTAAAATCTCATTGGATAAAAGACAACCACAGTTTACAATCTCACTTAAACTCTGCAGCATGGGAGCTCTGTATTGAACAGTCTTTATCCTCCTCCTGCTCTTCTTCTGCTTTACTCTGTTTCTCCTGAGCTGACGTCTCTATGGGGATGGAGGGATCCTGCCCTGCACCTGTTGTCTCTGCTTCTCCCTCATCTTCATCGCCAACAGGAACATCCTGCGGCACGCCATTCCCTGCAGAGTCATTGTGCCCACCACACGAGGCAGCAGGGTCTGGACTCTGGGAGGTAAAGCAGTAGAAGTCTGCAGGTGGCAGGGGGGCCTGCAGGAAGCTACGGCTTGGGTCCGGAGGTTCACCGCCCGAGTCCTCTCGAAAGGGCTGCTGATGGGGGGGTTCATCGTGACTAGTGCATATTCCCTCCTCACCTTCACGTGGTTGCCAGCTCTCTCCATCCAGAGAACCGTTCAGCCTGTCCATGACATCCCGGAGGGGTTGGCCCACACTGTCCATAGAAGTGTCCGTCATTTGAGGGAGCCTCAGTCCTGCCTCCAGGTCTTCATCGTCTCCTCGTCTCCCATTCGTCATGCACTCGGCCCCAGGACCGTCTGGCCCTTCCTGAGGACCCCGACTGTCCACGTTAAGCTTGTCTACTATAATGTCTCTCTCAACCACTTTCTGAAGGCTTTCCTCAGTGTCAGGAGAGATGACATTCTGCTCACTGCTCACGGAGTCTGTAGACCCTCTTCCCCGTCGTTTCTTACCAGGCCTTCTGCGCCTTGCCATTCTGTCGCACAAAGATATATTTATGAAAACAAAACAGGGAAATCATCCATTCCTCTACCTAATGATAAACCTATTTAGCATAGTGTCATCGTAAAATAAGAAACAACACCACTATATTTAAGTGGAGTTAAAAGGTGAAGTGTGTCACTTCTGTGGCATTAGTGGTACCAAATATTGCAAAAATCATTTTCAATTGACCGTTCGCAAAAGCCACGCCCCCTAGTTATTGTTACTACGCCCGTCAAACAAATGGTCAAACACGACCAGCGCGACAGATTGCCATGACGGGAAGAGGTATAGCTACCCGTGCGTGTCAGTGACCTTTTTTGGAGCAATACCTCAGTGATATCCTCCAGATCGAAGCACAAGGGGTTACAGTATGCAGTGGAGGGATATATTCAAAATATAAAAATACACAATGAAGGAGACACGACTACTATCGAGGCTAATGCTTATACCGGTCTCAAGCGAAATCTGAGAAACCCCATGACCTGTACCTCAAATGCAACCAGCACAGCCTTGAAGAAGATTTTATGAGCTGGTTCAGTGGCTAATTGTTTGGAGTTAGAAATATATAACTCGCGCTGTATATTTAGTCATTTTGCCTCAGATACAGGATTATACATTCGCTTTAACAAGCAGGTTGTTCATTACCACGGCAACCGCTTGTGAATCATGCAGAATGCGATTTCTGTGTTTAAAAAGTAACTATACATAGGAGACGGAAAGATGCAGATAACCATACATTATTTAAGGCTATTTCTATTCGTTATGATATTGATATATGAACTGATGTTGTCAAGTAAGCTTCATGCTTTCCCCGTTGCGAACGTGCACTCCTCTAAACTGTAGTCTAAGGTGCTGCACTGCTAGTTGACTGCTGCTCATTTTCCCCCGAGAATATGATGTTAACAACAACCCTTTAGAAAACGTAATTCCTTTGTGGATCCTCTTGATCTGCTTTCTCCATGTTTCTTTGACTAATCTCAGTGTCTCAGTCTCACACACGCTGCACGCGAGTTAACCATGTTCGACACATTTAACTGGGAGTGGGGCCGTCCACACTGTTTTATCCATTGTAGGCACCGCTCACGTTGTGTTTTCGGCTTTGGAAACGGAAAGAACACAACTCCTCCAGACAATCTCTCGGGGTACCTATAGTGTCCGATTTACAAACGCCGTGGGCGCACCGCTTCACCATCTTGCTTGGAGTCAATGTTTGACGGACCTGCTCACATAGTAACAGTTGCTATGATGTGTGATTGGACAATGGCCGTTTTGGGGGAGGGGCCGGCGAAAGGTCAATTGACATCCATTCAAAAGTATCCATTTATTCAGATTAAATCATTTTTTTGCAAGCAACATATAAAATTGTAAATATCTCATTAAATTAAAGATGTTTTGCCAGCTGTTTTGGAAGGTCCTTAAACCATAAATAGTGCTAGCCGAGCAACTGTGATCAATATCAATTGTAATGCTAACAGTAAGGGTGGGCGGTATACCGGTAGATACGATTAACCGGTTGAAATCTCTCAACCGATAGAGATTTTGGACTATCGTCTCTATCTCGGTTATTCTCACGTGACGTTGTCGTTCTGTGCCGTCTCGAAAGCTTATCGTTTGCATGCGTATTTAAGCCTTGCGGTTTAAAAACAAGTGATTTTAAACTGTTCAAGCGCAATAAGCAGCGAAAGACTGTTTTTGAGTGCACACACCTGAAACGCGCGCACATAAAGCCAGTGCTCATACAGAGCGCGAGTAGTGAACAGAGCAAAGAGTTCTTTTTAACGCCTTACTGGGCTTGAACAATCAAATGCACACACTTATGTCAAAATGCACGCCTTTGCAAGAATCCTCAAAAACACAGTTTGTTTTAAACTTTATTTTACTTTAAGAAAGAAAGCGCATGTGTATCAGTATATTAGATCAGTGCATTCACTCTTAAAGTGACAGCAGCCTGATAAACCTGCTTTGATCTATTGTAGTTCTTTATTTCTAGTGCTTAAAGTTTTTTTAGGTAGGTCTATTTCATTGGTGTCTTTGTTCTATTGTAGTTTTTTGTCCTATTGTTTTTAATTATTTTCTTTGTTGCTATTTTATCACTGACAGTTTACTTGTCTTCAGTGAGCTTGAGTTTTTTTGCTTATGTTAGTTAGGCTAGTATTAGTTTATGTGATCGTTAAATTGGTGATATTTATAAAATTTAAAGGGGACATATCATGAAAATCGGACTTTTTCCGCGTTTAAGTGCTATATTTGGGTCCCCTGTGCATCTACCAACCCTGAAAACGTGAAAAGTGACAACCCAGTAACTTTGTTTTGGTAAGCCTTTCTCTGCAAGCATGTCAAAACTTAAGCCGATCTGATTTCGTTACCCTTCTGACGTAGGAAGGGGATATTATTATAATATTACCGCCCCTTAATCTGCACGTTTCCACCCACGGCACATTTGGTTTACAACAGTGTAACCAGTTCTAACGCAATGGCAAAAGTTGGAACAAAGCATGCAAACTGTTCTGTCGTTGCTGCACAGACAAGCACTGACCAAAACATGTCACAGCTGTCTTAAAAAAACTCAGGGAACTGTCAACTTTAAAAGTTAAACATGACAGTACATGAAAGTCGATTATATTTATCAATGTAACGCCACAACAACTACATGTATCCACTAACCATTCAGAAATGTCCAGGTGCAGTCTAAAAGTTGAACCTCTCTCTGTAAGTCTGCATTCCGCTACGGGCTATTTCTGAGATTTGACTTAAATTCACATTTGTTATTGCTAGAGTATCCGAAGCTTGTGTGAAGGATCGGCTGTCTTCTGAACGGAAGCGGGTAGCAGCAGCTCATTTGCATTTAAAGGGACACACACAAAAACGGTGCGATTCTGGTCACAACCAAAAAGGGGCAACTTTGACAAGCTATAATAAATGATCTGGGGGATATTTTGAGCTGAAATTTCACAGACACATTCTGGGGACACCATAGATGTATAATACATCTTGTGAAAAAGGGCATTATATGTCACTTTTAAATACATTTTTTTTAAATGTGTTTACAGTCTTTGGGAAGTTAGCCTATAAATGGTTTACTGTTTTACTAACACACTTCACCCTTTCAACGAATAATGTGTAAGTGCCACTACTGTAATCCTACACCATTATCTCTAATGCTCAAGACACACCTAATGACTTCCAGCTCAGTGCTGGTGATCTCAGCATCTTCTCCTGTTGTGGAAGGATGACGGCTAGCCATGTGCACCGGGGTGACATCAGCAGAAGTGTTAGTGTCTGAGTCCTCTTTGAAGGGATTATGCCGAAACGTAGGGCTTCGCGACAGAGAAGTGGTCCTGATGGTGCGTGCAGAGGCTCTGATCACCACACAGTCACTGACAACAGTCTGAGGGTCCGATCCTGAGGAACGGGGCCCACTGACTGGATCGGTCAAATCTCCCTCTGTCAGAAAACAACATGAAGCGAAACCATCTTAGACATGCAGGTATTAGTAACTCATATTAGGCAGGATAAACAGCTACTGAATCATGACGAAAGCACAGAGACATACAACAAACATAAGTTGTTTAGAAAAACTTAGCTTTCCAGCTACTTCCATCTCATCCTTTTATTTATCTAAAAATTATGGGAAAATAATCACAAATAGTGCAAATTATTAAATCACTTTTTTTGCTGTTAATTTGCTGATATTTGCCTTATACAAAAAATATATTGCAGTACTGAAGACAGACATGTGTGCTGGAGCTCTTGCAATGGATCTGACTATTCTAACTGTTTATTTGAGATATAATATATAATTTTGATGTTAAAATTGCTTAGTGTTGTATCTGCATTAAATACAATGAATTAAACTAAAAATTATAAGTATATTAAAATTTGACATACTAAAATAATTTTATATCATGCAAGCAAAGACTTGGTCTACATTTAAAAGACTGCTATTTGGCTATTACAGTCAGCATTTCATAATCATTAAGTTATGACTGATATTTGACAGAATTTAAAGCCTAGGATTGGAAGCAGTTGGTTAAAATCCAAGCAGCAAACATGCAAACCAGCTGCCACACTGCTGCAGGTGCAATGGCAGAAAACCCAATCCGTCACCAGACAGCGAGTTTCAGATGCATCAGGCACTGTGTATGTTTTAGTACCATCCAAAAAACCCTGCATCAGCGAAGGGTTGGATTCTGTTAGACCATAGGCAACAGCAACCCATCTATGAACTCTTCACAAGCAATGCATATAACAGATTCTGCGCATGAAACAAACGTGCACTGAGTGAAAAAGACATGCGCAATTCTGGTTAGTAGCTTTGGAAGGATGGATTGTGTGGGATTGCAAACGTTAGATTGGGGAAGGGGGAAATAACCATGTCCCACCTTCCCAGTCTGCACTTGGCAATGACTGCAACACAGGGAAGATGTCACCAAAATCATAATCTAAAAAAGGAAAAAATAAAACTCATCAATAGGCAGGAAAGAATTATGAAGTGAGTGAAAGAAGAACAGAAACTTTAGGAGATCAAAAGTGTGTGTGAAACTTATGACATATGACAGGAACTAATAAAAACTGAATGAGACATTGTGACATAATGAGCTGTGAAATGTGTCACTGAATTAAATGAAAGCATTAATGTGTGATGAACATGTAAGGTCACAGATTATTGAGCACTCACTGACAGTGTCCTCATCTTTTATATAAACAATCTTAAAGATAACTGTCATCTTGGTGCAGAATAATGAATTATATCAATGGAAATATGCCACTTTGTAAAAGAAAGAAGAAAAGAGAAAGACAATATAAAAAAGTGTGAAAATAAGACACAGAGGTTGGAATTGTAAAAAAACACAGTGGGAGAAAAAGATGGAGAATGGAATCCAAGCAGCTTACCTTCACTGGATGGGGCAATGGCGCTGTCGTCCCACTCAAGGTTAGTGGAGGTGAGGGAAGTGAAAGAGTGCAGAGACAGGCTATCAGAGCTTGGCAACCTCTCCTCAAAATCCAACAGATTCTGAGGTTTGTAGTACTCCGGCATGTAAGGAGCAACATCCAGGTATGGCACATCCTGTCACAAATTAAAAGATTAAGCATTATTAGGACATGAAGATATCAATGATATATAATACAATGATATATATATATATTGATATATATTTTTAAATAGACCTGCAGTATAACTCATAGATCGATAACCTGTCAGAGCACCTAAATGATACACTTTCTCATACTATTTTGAAACAGCTTGTAAAGAGCAGTCAGTTGTTGCACTATTAGACAGACACTTCAGGTCTAGGACATACAGTGGAACAGCCAATCTAATTCTAAACTGGAAAATGAATGAAGAGTAATACCAGTTCGAGGTCAAAGCGGATGAACTCCAGCCCAGAGACAAGTGTAAGAAACAGAGTGAGATGATCATGACTGCAAACCAATGCATTTCTGTAAAGGAGGAAACATACCACAACAATCAGATGACTGCTTAAAGGAAGCACTTTTATGATCTGAAACCACAGAAGAACAATAATACATTTCTCTAAGTCACTCACTTGTAATAGTATTTATGGAGCAGTCCTTGATTCTCTTGAAAAAGTCGGAGGTAGCTTTCTAAAGAACTTTCACTGAGTGCCAAGTAGAGCCAGGCACGACCTGTGGAACAACAACACAGCAGTCATAGTTAACTACATGAAACAAGGCATCCTAATATATCTCCAAAAAAAAATCTATAAACCACATCACAGAATCGGGCGGTAAAGGTTTTGGTCTTACTTCTGCCTAGATTGGTAGCTATGTGCTGGAGTTCGTCAATCTGTCTGACGGCCTCTCGCCGTGTGAAGTGTAATACGAGGACCCAGTAACCTGATGAGATGTCCTGCAACCTTCAAGACACAGAGAAAAGAGAAGACCTGTGTGCTTTCAAATGTCTACATAAAAGGATTAGAATTTTCAAAGGCTGTGGTGCAGTCTGTCTAACCCATAAAGCAGAGCGTGATCCAGGTGTTCACACAACCGCTGAAGAACCCGGTCGTGATTTCTGATGGCTGGCGTCTCATCCTCACAGGCGGCAAAGTAACTCTGCAACTGCGGATCAAATGTTACAAAGTGTTAAAGAAGAATGATCACGTGAACGTGAATGAAAAATGCTTGTCCTGTCTGGTAAATTTCTGAAGTGCACACAGCCATGACATTCCAAGCAATCCTTTTCATTCTGGATGAACAACCTAAGATGAGAAATGTATAAAATATAATATAAACTTTTCTTTAGAATTCGCCATATTATGTGATTCACTGATGAAATTGGTTTGTAAGTCCATCATAAATCTTTGAGAACATACTAATGCCAAGCATCTGATGAAAATGACTGAATGACTAAGTCAAAAGGCGGCAGGGTGTGTAAGTCACCAATTCTGAATCACAGGTGCAAAAGACAGACCAAGGAAGAAAGAAAGAACAAACATTCTAACGTTGCAAACATTCAGTAAGTTTATACAGAACAAAAAGACAGGATGACCTGGGATGGACCCATAAAATACGTAGCAAGCTCGGTTTGTCCTATTAATAGGACATCATTTGATCACAGGACTTCTTAACAGGGGCATCGTGTCACAGTTTTGATGTATCTATGATGCACATGCAGTAAAAGAAGAGTTTACTTGACTGTAAATGACTTAAATGACTGTCTCCCTTTCATGTCATTTTACTGATAAGCAGATATTAACTTCGCTATAAGTATACACACTATAACTAGAATAGTCAATATAGTGCAGCGACAGCTTGACTGGCTAACCTGGTATTCCTTAAACCTTGATCTTTATTCTTAGGATGTCAAGGCGTTTGTCTTCACCAAAACACAGCAGGAGGGGGAGGGAGGCCCAACTATTTTGATACCGTAAACATCAAAAACCCCACACTAACCTTCAAATTATAATCTAGAAAAGGTCGATATATATCCTCGTTGCATGTATAGAGTTTCTTACCTTCTTGACGGAAAAAGAGATGTTTTCGAGGATCCTGTCTTTGACTTTGAGTTGATCCATGTCTGGCTCTGCTCTCTCTGCGGGTGTCAGCTGACGCGCGCTCCCGACTCGTGTTGTGTTCACAGGCCACGAGCTTAGTTATGACGTTGATTTGTAGTTCTTGCGGTTTTCGTTTCGTAAGGTCTGTTGTTATCATTACTTGAAGAGACTTTCGAGTTTTGTTCTACAACATAAATTACACGCGGTCATATTTCAAACTTGAATTTTGTAACAACTGTTTGTTTTAAAAACGTACGTTTGTATCAAGAAGCTACGTAAGGACTACAATCTATGTCGGTTTAATTATACGTCATTCATCAAGCACGTAATGTCACATTTTTGTCTGGCTAAAAGTGAAAATGATATAACCATAAACCCATTGCAATTAAAGTAATAGAAGAGCTAAAGCATCTGGTGTTTATCTGAATGTAAGGAAATGTGAACTTATTGCGGTCAAAGAATTTTCAGGGGCTGCCATCTTATTGTAACATTCCAGTCAAAACAGAAGTCAAATAGGCCTAACGTTACCTAGGAATTAAAATAAATAAGAATCAAAAGAATAGAAGGTCATTAAACTCTAATCCTGTAATCCAAAAAAAACTCAGAGGACGTTTAATCAATGGCTTCTAAGAGACTTAATTGTCATTAAGAGGGAGAGTTCTGATTTCCAAAGCAGAAGGTAGGCTATATCCCGGTTAATTTATACAGCTATGGCTCTTCAGGTTGATTATAAAATATCGAGGGAGATTGATTAGATGCTCTTTGATTTTGTTTGGGAAAATAGGATACATAATACGTTATATAAGAAAATCAATCTTAATGAACTGAACTCATATTGTATTACGCCTGTCAGAGAGTTTGAAGTCTGCCTAGATAAAGAATAGGAAAGACAGTGCAAACGAACACTGTAGTTCCACGAGTCTTTTATAGATGTTTCCTTTCAGTTAAGAACACTCTTCACACACGTCAAAGAGCGAATGTTAACAGGGAAAAGAAAACGCTCTGAAACACGCTACAAATCAAAGTGGAAGTAATATACATTAATTCCTTGTTACCAATTTTGATAACAAAATAGGCCTACTTGTGAAACTTTCTGCATTTCATCGTCAAGCTTTTCTAGCATGGAGTTTAATTTACAAACACAACTTTTCACTACACCAATAGCCTACTTTATCTGGAATAATAAGGACATTCTTTTCAAACAAAAATTGGTTTCGAAATAATATTGTTTTGGTAGACCATTTATTTAACTCATATTGCCTTCTTTTTACTTTAGGAATTAATGTCCAAATGTAATATTCCTATACCACCAAGGGAATTTGCAACTGTTTTAGGAGAAATTTCTTCTAAAATATGTTATTTAAACAGCAAAAAAGATTAGACCAGCAATTACCACCCCTCTCACCAAATCACTCCCTTGTAGGTAAAATATGTTTCTCCTGTCATTATAATTATAACAGATCAATTAAAGCCCTTTTCCAGAAGGATGTTGTTTCGAGACCAAATGTTATTGCATATTGGAGTCAGTTTGTGAGTGACATTGACTGGAAAAAAGTCTGGCTTCTGCCCAATCGCTATCTCTTAACAAACAAGGTTATAAAGTAGACTATCTTATAAACTCCTTCATAGAATATATCCTGCTAAACATTATTTAACCAAGTTTTAAAAAAGATGAAATTGATTGAAATGATTTTGATGAAAATTTTACATTACTGTGGAAAGATGTTCTACTAGATATTATTGTAAACTCCAAAGATAAACAACCCTGCACTTATTTTATTATTATTATTTATTTTGATGGCTAAATTTCACATTCATAAATGCAAATTTTCAGGGGAAAAAAACATGTTTTATTGCATTTAAAAATTAAGTGAAGCATTATATTGAGTCAATATTGCCCTCGAAGAAACAAAAAGCTATTATAATATTACAATACTCTTTAAAGTATTCCTATAATGCTGTTTATACCTCCCCCTAGCATTTGAACTGTATTGTATTTCTATTGTTTGTTTTGATATTTCTTCAATAAAAAAGTTAAAATTACCTAGGCTATTTATATTAAAATTACATATAACAGTTTGTTGCCAAGAAATCTGACTATCCTAGGAAGACTGCTTACATTTAGATCTATTTATTTAGCAGACGCTTTTGTCCAACGCGACTTACAAATGAGGAATATTTTATCCAAGAGAGGATTATGTAGATTTATATATCAATCCTCGTCTTTACATAAACGTCCAAATAATTTTTTTATTATTATACGGATAACACAAAATTGAACTGTTCTTGCAAACAACTGATGTGAAGGCGAGTTTGGGGAACAAAATGTTGATGATATCACTATAGAGCATACAAACAAGGGTGTTAATGATGTACACTACTATTCAAACGTTTGGTTTCAATAAGATTAAAAAATAAAATAATCTAATATATAAATGCGGTTCTTTTAAACTTTCAACCCATTATTAAACCCTTAAATGTATTACAATAAAAACATTGATAAGATATTTCTGAAGGATTATGTGCCACTGAAACTGGAACAGCTGCTAAAAATTCAGATCTGCAATCTCAGGATAAAATGACATTTTAAAATAGAAATATTGTTTCTAGAAATAGAAAAGTTATTTTAAATTGTAATAATATTTTACAATATTTCAGTTTTTATTGTATTTTTGATCAAATGCAGCCTTTCTGAGCACAATAGAAACAAAGAAATACAATTATCAACCCCAAAAAGTTGAACAGTAGTGTATCAATTAAAGTATTTAAAAAAATGATTATGCATACTATCTGTGTATATACAGTGTTGGTATACTCTATTGTCACACATTCATACTATCCCATGTATTTAAGAATGGTCACAAATAAAATAAACTTGCCTGTGTAGTCAACAATTTAGAGATGAGAGTCAGTAAAAACTATTTAGAACTCCTAAAACCATCATGAATAGAATCAGGCACTATCAAAAGTGATGCAACTGAACAGAGAGCAGAAAATGTGTAGTGGTGGAATGTTAAAACTTTACTGCCTTCAGGTGTTTCAACCACATTTTGAGCATCCATTCCTCTTTTTACAAATGGTAGATTTCAAAACAATCTTTTCATAACAAGAGCTGAAACATCAGTGCACATTGTATAATAAAAACCAATTCAATTTGCCTTTTATACAAATAAAAGAAGACTGCCTCAAAATCATTTTAAATAACCAAATTGCAAACCAGAAAACAAAAACATTTGTCAGATTACCCAACCCCCCTTTCAAAGAACAAATTACAATTGTTTTTTCGTAATGGCACACCATCCAACTTACCAAAATAAGCCCATACCAACATAATTCAGATCTCATGACTGCTAGAGGTCTGGAGCACATCATCTTTTTTTCATCTTTTTTTGTATTCCTCATTACTGGTACTCATTTTAATCCGACTTCTCTTTTTCTCTCATATGCAGAAAGACGACACTGAAGACAAAGAGTCCTGCCATCATAGAGAAGGCACTGGCATAATATGGAAAGGCAGAGGGGATAAAGCGTTCATATTGGGTGTGCTGCAGTGGACGGACAGAAACCTATGGAATAACACACACACAAAAAAAATCTGTAAATATCAAGAGTCTGAGTAAATCGCTGCGGAAATGTTGAGAACCTGAAATATATAGAAAGTTTTGAAATGAATTTTGAATCTCACCTGGGTTGAGGAGTAGAGGTGTGTGTAGCCAAGTCTGTTGTAGTCAACTTTGAACTGAAAAACTCCATATACATCTGGAAGCTTGAACTGTACACTGTATTTTCCACCTAAACAAGCAGTCATAATATTTTTTTATGCCATTCATTATTAACAAACTATCATTTAAAAGTTTGGGGTCAGTAAGATTTTTTTTAAATGTTTTTGAAAGATGTCTCTTACACTCTTACATTTATTTGATCAAACATACAAAGCAGTAATATTGTGAAATATTCAGCATAATTACTCCAGTCTTCAGTGTCACACATTCCTTCAGAAATCATACTAATACGCTGATTTCGTGCTCAAGAAACATTATCATTGTTGAAAACATTTTTGTGGATTTTTTTTCAGGACAGAAAGTTTATATATACATATTTTATTTAAAATGGAAATCTTTTGTAACATTAAAAATGTCTTTACTGTGACTTTTGCTCAATTTAATGCATCCTTGCTGAACAAAGGTATTTAAAAAAAATCTTACTGACCCTAAACTTTTGAATGGTGGTGTACATGCACTTATATAACATACCATTTTTCTTGAGGTAGGTCCTAACAAATGGATCAATTCTGACAAATTCCAGCTGAATGTCATCTCCATCAAAGGGCACCCACTTTCCACCAGACAGCATCTCAATCACAATGCTGTATTCCTTTAGAGACAATGCAGACCATAGTAGTAAGTCAAATTGCTCTGTTTCTTGAGCATACCATGTTTCTTTAAAAGAAAAGAGAACGTTAGTCCTTTTCTAAGCAAAACATTCTTCAGAATTAACAAGCAAAGTATTTGCTTGCTTCATAGTCCCAAATCAGAAAACACTTCCAGTGCCAAATCTGTCAAATGGACTATAATGCCTACAAAAACAATTTATGCTATGCCTCACCACAAGGTCAGTGATGGTATAGGCAGCAGGGGGTGTGCTCTCTCCAACTGGATGATGGGTAACTGCCCCAACCCTCAGAACACCAGCCTCCTTAAACACCCAGCGGGACAGGGACTCAGCCAGCTCCTGGTTACCAGTCTGTTCATATCTAAGAATATAAAAACACAAAACAAATGGAGAACCTTCAGCATGGCACAGTTAGTTAAGTTGAAGGCCTTAACTTCACAACTGATCAAACATAAAATAATAGATATTAGTGGTTGACCAATATATCAGCCAATATTTGGCAATTTTTAATGATCAGCATTGGCCATTAAGTTTTTCTGTTTGGCGGCAATAAGTGTCGAAAGTGGCAGATTGTCCGTCTTCATTAGTTTAGTCTTTTTTTAACAGGTCTTAATTAGGAAACCGAATGGCATATGAAAAATGTATTACAGCATTTGCTTTTCTGTTATTAGAAATAACCATGCAAACAATGTAATACTTTCTCATACAGTGTTCGCAGCATTCAGCAAATACGCATCTATACCATTTAAACAAGTCTTTGAATATAACAGACATACTCAGATATTTCCTTCAAACAATGCTCTGCTATATTCAGTTGGCCACTATATCATTAATGTCATATTTACTGTATGTAAATAAGCCCTACCCGTTTGTTACACAGATTTATCAGATTACTGAGTGCACTGCTGATTACAGTGTTTACTTCCTTTTTATTCATAATTTTATCGATCTCTTTTGTGAAAAATACTATAATAGCATTAGAGAATCAAGAAGTTTCTATATAAAGTTTCAATCTGTTTATTTTAGAGATGTAGGTTCAAAGTAAGTGATATATTTTACAATTACTTCTAATTTAAAGTATATATTTGTTGTTATGCATGTGTTATTTACTATCTTTAAAATAAATGGCGTGATATCACATTTGGCCTATCAACTTTATTTCAGCATCTGCCATATTGGCCGATCACTAATACATATGATTGCAACCTAATGTCACAATGTGTTTTAATGTCTGAATATATAGCAATGCAGCATAGCAGACCTCTTTGACCCAGGGGCAGCCTTCTGCACGGGGGAGTTGAAGAAAGCATCACTGAAGAAGTGCAAAGACCCGCTGAAAACCACACGCGCATTGTTTCTTGCCTGCAGACCGGCAATCAGGAGGGTGTTCTTTCCAACTGCATGAGGATACTAGAAAGCAAAAAGGGAACTGAGGTGAGTGCAAATTAATTTATCAAAAATGAAACATTAAAAGATTTTGGCTGTCCGACTTCTCAAGCACTACATTTTGAAATATTGACCTGTGAGATGGGACGATCGGGGAAATAGGAGTAAGAGGTAGAGGATCCTGTCAGAATGTCCAGCACCAGAGAGTTATCTGGGTCAGCCACCATGCTGAGGAAAAGAGGTAAATTGTAATTGGATTAATTACATTTGTACAATAAGCAAGTAACAGGGTATCACGAGACCACTTACCCAACACCTTTGAACAGGACTGGTTTATCAGTGGGCTTGCCAACTATAGTTGGAGCTTTAAGAAGATTCTCTGGATCTGCAACAATCAGTGTGTGCTGTACAAAAATAAAGAATTCAACTTTAAAACACATAAGGCTTAAAACAAAGATTTGAAACTGTGGTGTAAATGTCAGGAGAGTAAAAGAATTGCTATATTAATTTAACACGAAATAGCAACCCATTTTAATTCCAAGGTCAAGTTCACCCTCAAGTATTTTACATATTTAATATATCTATTATATAATATATAATAAATTATTATTTTCTATTGTCACCATAATCTTTTTTTATACATAATTTACATAAAACAAAAATCAAGAGTAAAAAAAAAAAGATTAATATTTGTATTTTGTTTACCTGCATGTCATGTGACCATTAACCAATTTCAGAGAACAGTGAACATGTTAAATGTTGTTAAATTATTAAAATATTACAAGGAATTATTTTAAATCAAAGTGATTCGGCTGAAAAACTTTTTTTGGGCATCCCTGGCCTAAACCAGTGACTTAATGGCCATCTTGCTATTGGTTAAAGCCAAACAGCCTACAGTAGGTGACATCAGATAAAGCAAAAAATCATTCCAGAGACTATGCAAATAATTACATTATGAAATTTCAAAAAACTTTTTCTCACTTGAATTTAGTGTACTGAAAAATCATGGTCAATAATACTAGAAGAGAGCATTAAGAAAATAAATAGTCAACTTTTATTTCATGTTCATGTTGAACATTTCCTTTTATATAAATTGTTTGAAGCTCTATTTTTCCTCCTTCCATTACTTACCTCGCCAGGATCAGAAACATCATAGTTATGGTGGTCAATGACAGCGGTTTTCTCCTCATCAAATTCAATCCCACATTCACTGCCTAGCTCTCTCAGAGGGTCACCTGCCAGTCATAGTGGTAAAAAATTACATTGACATGATCAACAGGCCAATATGTGTACACATTTGCATAACCAATACAGCACTCACCAATATCAGAACTGGCAGCAACAAGAACATTTCCTCCACCATCAATGAAGGCTGTAATGGTCTCTACATTGATGTTGCCCCCAAAATCTGTTCCATTGGGAATTTGTAAACATAAGATGGTTATTCAAGCATAAAAATGGCAGCCCGACATAAAATTCATGTTAACTGTAACACAGGCTTCACCTTCTACTGATGGAGAGA
The DNA here is from genome assembly GCF_029890125.1 of Rhinichthys klamathensis goyatoka. Classification (NCBI taxonomy): domain Eukaryota; kingdom Metazoa; phylum Chordata; class Actinopteri; order Cypriniformes; family Leuciscidae; genus Rhinichthys; species Rhinichthys klamathensis. Next base: position 1,510,928 of record NW_026606789.1, on the reverse strand, counting down.
AAATGATGAGATGGTCGTAGAGGAACTGGCCATACTTTATCAGAGAGAGACCAGGATCATCAGCAGTCTTGAAGGAAAGGTCAAACCCACGATCTGAGAACAACAATGTAATGGTTCAAACAATTAAGAAACGTACAATACCTTTCTGTGTCAGTAAAAGCATGCGGGTTCAATTACTCAATCAGAGTCACATATTCTTAACACGCATCTTCCACTCATAACGCATATAAATGAGCATATTATACTTATTTTCTGATGTTAATGTGATAATTTGAAGTTTTTTAATAAATAAATAAAAATCATATAATGTGTAGCTCACCTGCTAAACTGCGGAAGAAGATTGAATGAGTGTCTCTGATGTTGGGATTGTCCACCAGAACGAGAGTCTTTCCATTTCCTAAAACTACCTGCAACATTAACGCCACGGATAAAACAAACAAAGTGCTTTTGCTGAACCCGCCAGACAATGTGGGAATCATTGTAGCACGCCGTCTTTTGCAGGTTAATGTTGCAAGAGTCGCGGTGTCCCTCATTGACAAGCAACCTATCGCCATTTTCCTCCTTTGGACAACGTCAGCGCTAACGCGGATACGAACTCTGACCCAGAGCTGCAGCCAATCGCGTGCTGCCTCATGGACTCATTAATATTATAATGAGCCTAAATATCTTTAATCGTCCGCACATAATGTTTTTTTTTTTTTTGCAGGAAATTTGTTAAAATGTACATGCAGTTGAAACAACTATTTGTACACGTTTATTTCCAAACAAATAATATTTGTTAATTTAATTCTATTTAACTTATGCGAGAAGAAAGTATAGCATTTTTGTGTTATGTACAAAGTATCTTTCTTTAAAATTTTACGACCAACAGAGGTCAGTACAACACAATGTTTTTCGATGGGCTGGCCTCGGTGTGTGGTAGATTAATGCTGACTTCACATGCTATCGGAAATTGACTACTTCCCACTTCTGAAGATGTGAATACGAGCTCATCGCATTTAAATTTTGCCTTGAGTTGAATTGTTCATGTCCAATTTTTTAACTAGGAAACTAGTACTTACGATAATTCCAATAACACGTGAAGGCAGCATGAGTCCAATTAATAAAACTGAATGTGGAGATATTATATATAGTAATTATATATTTGTTTGTTATATATATATATATATATATATATATATATATATATATATATATATATATATATATATATATATATATATATATATATTTTTTTTTTTGCCAAAACAATCCTTTTTATATATTAGCCTTTAATAGGCTTTGGCTTTTATTTGATATGTTTCTGAATGTTACCTTCTACATTTGTGTGGCGTTTCATTAATTAAATTACTTTTCATAATTTTCACATAAAAGTAAATCCAAAATTGCTTGCAATTTCTATTGTAACAGCTTACCACATATATAGTGCCACCGGTTTCACACACAGACGAGGCTGAAGCGAGTCCCGGACTAAAATGCATGTTTGAGCTGTTTTTACTGAAAGCAACTTGCTCTTGTTTTGTCTCAAGATGCACACCAGTAATGTTTTTTAAGGCACGTTTATAAAAGCTACTTAATGCCCTAATTGAACTATAAGGCCTAATCCTGGCCTTGTCTAACCAGGCCATAGTGTCAATAAATTTAATCTTTGGAAAATAATGGCAGAAATTATCAAGGTAGGCCTACGTGTCACATTTAGTTAGTATTCATTTTTTTTTATGGACTTTAAAAAAAAATTCTCTTCAGTTACTTGTTTCCTTTTTTCTAGTTTGCAGCCACTATGAGTTGTCATGGATATTCATTTAAGTTTCACTAGCACAATGGTTTGTAATTAAGGTCATCACCTTGTGTTTTTAAGTTCCTCCGTTTCGCTTGTGTTTGTTGTTAGTGCATTGCCTGAGTTTTCTTTATGTTATTAAATCAAGTTATATTTGAATCTACTTCGCCCACCTTCTTCGTCCCTGGGATAATATGTTCTTATACAGAAAATAAAAACCTGAGAAATATTCACTGGAGTAAAAAGTGGGACAAATAGCTCCAAAACAAATAAATTTATATTTTTAAATATAAAATCGACACATGAAACAACTGCAATCACTGCCACTGGAAGCCTTTTACTGAAAATAACCACACTTTAAAACCGCAAAGCACCCATACCTCTGATACCTGCTGTCCACGTTCATGCATTGTAATGTGGTCCAAGTAATGTTGTTTAGAAACTGATTAGATTTTTAAAGCTCTAATCAAAGTCTCTCAATGCATTTGATAAACCAATTTCATGAAAAATAATTTAGGGTAAACAACCAGTAGCCTTTCCTTTCCTGGCAATAGTATAAACATTTACTCAATACCAACCAAAAGATTTATTTAAAAGGTTTATTTACAAACCATTAAATTGTTTTTCCATGTTTTGCACTATAAATGTGGCTTAATTTATATTGTATCTAAAAGTGATACAATATCCAATAAAGTTCGATAAACTCCAACATAATTGGACCAAAATTACCTTGATCACTCGTAATACTAGTTCATATAATCTGACAATCAAAGCTGTGATATTCAAAAATAGTAGCTTAATTGCAACACACTTCACTGATCAAAAGAAGCAACAAGAGGTTTTTTTACAGTCCACTATCTAGTAAAAAAAGATAATGTTCAAGCAGTACTATGCTCAAGTGGAAAATGAGTAAACTCTACAAACCACAAATAAATGAATAAAATAAAAGTTCGGTAGCTGATTTGTTGAAAAATCAAACTTGTAGGACAGTCAATTGTTTAATTGGCCTCAGTAAAACAGTCTACAATAGTGTGAATACATGAGCTGGCAGAGGACATATACAGGGAGACAACAGTATTAAAAGGTTTGACAGCATTACAAATTAAGTTTTCATATTAAATTAATTTTTTTTCTTGTCATCTTTTTTATTTAAACTTAACTCTATACATTGTAGTTTTAATAAGCGCTGCACACATAGTGCTGTGGTTTGAGATATGACATCTACCTAGAATTTTTAAAATTTGAGCGCGTTTAATTATAGTGTGTTAATCAGTAATAACCATACCTCTGGTGAGAAATATTACACTTTGTGACAGTCTAAAACTCCATGTGAATCTCTCTGTCCTTTTAACTCTCCTTGGGTTGAATCGGGTCAGAAACTCCTCACTCTCCTTGGTTTTCAGACCCCTCCTCTGTCTCTGCCTGTGAACCGGTCTCCTCCTCTGCCCCCTCAGTTTGAGATTCAGGCTGGACTAGAGCTACTTCTCCTTCCTCACTCTCCTCTTCCCGTGTCCGGAACAAGAGCTCCCCTCCCTGGATGACCTGCTCAGTTGTTTGCCATGTGCTGTCTCCAGCATACTGCTGATAAAAGTCAGAGTCCGCCTGAAACATGACCAGGGCCTGGGCAGTGTGAATGCGCACGTGCTGGGCGAGAGAGCTGGCATCCAGGAACTTCTCACCACATGAGTCACATGCATACAAGATCTGGGTGTTGGGATCTGCAGGAATAGATCAGCACACTGTTTCAGCTTTGCATTGAGTGTACAATGTACAAAAATTCACACATCTGTGTAACTCCAGGATGGATGAGTTACACAGTGAAAATTTTACTCATTTTCACCCCAGAAATTGAGAGGGAAAATCCATTTAATCGAGACTTCAGAAGCAGTATTGGTGTCAGTGATTCTGGCCTTCATTCATTGCACTTTCTAAAAAGATGTCATTCCACAAATATTTGAAAAATACCATCTGTATGTTGTTTCTACATTAATTAGGAGTTTCAATGTGAAATTATGTATTACAATATAAAAATATCTTACAAATTTTAATGTTAGGTGCAATTAATAAAAATGTGCAATTAATTAGTTGACAGCACTAATATATACAGTATATAAATTATGTATTACTCACCTGCTTCTTGGACTTTCTCCACTGCTTTTGTGATCTCTGCTTTCAGTGCTTCAGTTTCATCTGCGGACACAGAGGTTGCCACTGGCAACACTACAGGGGTCAAGAACAACAAATAATATTAGGAGGCCGTCCAAGTACCATTATGGTGACACTCAGATTTAGTATATGCCCTTAGAACCACCTTTCTACAAGGCACAGTGTAATAATCAGTTTTATCACACTCCTCTGTCATATTCTCTCACCAGTGAGCTGTGCTACGGCACTGCCAGCCAGAGCCTCTGTGGCCAAAGTCACAATGTCATCTGTAGTAACCGTGACGATGTTGACTTCATTACTGTCGAGCTCTGAGCCCGGGCCAGAGTCAGACAGCAGCTTCTCCTCCTCCTCCTCCTCGTCGTCATCCTCCTCAGCCACCACCAGTCTCTTCATGCCCGCCTTCCCCTGGTGCACAGTCTTCACATGGGAACGCAGATTGTCCACACGGTTGAATCCTCGGCCACACTTATCGCACAGGAAAGGTTTCTCCCCTGTAACCAAGAATTAGAAGCACATAAGAGAGAACTACATAAGAAAAGGCTCAATTATAACAAAAAATTGCATCTTACCTGTGTGAATGATGATATGCTTTGAGAGATCTCCCACATTGACAAATGCTTTGTTACAGGTGTGGCACTTGTGTGGTCGAATATTATCATGATGACGGATGTGATTGGCCAGCTGGCTGGACTGGACAAACCTTTGAAGTATGATAGTCAAGTTTAACTTTTAATGTGTGGTGCCATTGTGAATCTATGCAAAATCATTTATGCAGTGTCTCAAATACCTTTTTCCACAACGGTCACACACGTATGGTTTCTCCCCAGTGTGTTGGCGAACATGGGCAATGAGTGAACTGGCCTGTGTGAAGCCTTTTCCACAAATCAGACACAGACAGGGCTTTTCCCCTAAAACAGTAAGACAGAGACATTCAAATTAACTTTTAAAGACTTTCAACTTTTGCTGTTTGAGCATGAAAAAGTCATGCAAATTTACAAAGCAAAAAGTCTGCTCTATATCAGTAGAGTTTACGAACTCCCAGAAACACCTCGATTGTAGTCTCGAGTGTTCTTCTGGGAACGTGCATGTCACAATATTCCTCATTTGGTTGAGTTGCGTTAGTAGGGTGTTGTCGCTATCTCCAAGAGATGCTGTTTTTTCCACCCAGATCTAATGCGTTAAGGGGTGTGACATTTCTGAAACACGCTTGAAGGGGTTGACCAATCACAACACACTAATCCAGCCAACCAATCAGAGCACACCGCACTTTTTGGAAGACAGGGCTTCATAGAGACCAGAACTAAACAGAGTGTTACAGACTGACATACAAGCATGAACATTCAAAACAAAATCAAGACTTTGTAAAAGGGTCCTCTCTTTATAGATAACTGTGACTGAGGACATGAGAAACGGCTCATACCTGTGTGGATGCGCACATGTCTCTGCAAGGCCCCAGGGTCGGCAAAGGCTCTCTGGCAGTGCATGCAGACGAAAGGCTTTTCACCACTGTGCACACGCAGGTGTCTCTTCAGGTTGCCTGTGAACAGAGGGACATTAAAATTCCTTTGCGCATGCATATATTGCTGTGAAAATGCCATAACTTGTCCCAATGTGTAAATCTCACCTGAGGTGGTGAACTGTTTCCCACACTCCTTACACTTAAGTGGCCCATCTGCAATGTGGATCTTCAGATGTGCTTTCAGGTTCCCCAACTAGAAAAAGAAAAAAATATATAAAATTAAATCTATTTGTTCAGTTATCAGTTTACTGTGCATTCTGCCTCAATAACAAAAAATTATGTGTCCTCAGCTTTTCGTTATGCCTGATTAAAATGCCTTTGTAATATAGCCTACTGTTGTAGAAATGGCTACAATATAATTTCAATAATATGTTATAATCTATACATTTTGTCTGCATATTATATTATATTTTTATTATATTACATTTATATTCACAGAATTATTTCTAATATTACTACAGAATTATTTCTACATATAATATATAAAAAGCAAAAGAGTATAACATTCTGTTGTGATGCTAACAATATTAATATATATGTACATTATTATTATTTCATTTTATCTAGTTTGTAGTTAACATTAGTTAACTACAAACATGAACTAACAATGAGCAATACTTCTACAGCACTTAATGTAGAACTATTTCTCATTATTGTAGAACTATTGCTCAACATTTACTAATACGTTTTTAAAATCAAAAGTTGTATCTGTTAACATTAGTTAATGCATAACATGAATATGAATTTACTAACATTAAAAAAGGTTAATAAATGCTGTAAATATATTGCTCACTGTTAATTCATGTTAACTAATGCATTAACTTATGTTAACAAAAGAGACCTTGTTGTTAAGTTTTACCATAAAAACAGTAATATTCTGAAATATTATAATTTAAAATAGCTGTTTTTAAAATGTAATTTATTCTTGTGATGGAAAAGCTGAATTTTCCGCATCATTACTCCAGTCTTCCGTGTCACATGATCCTTCAGTAATCATTCTTATATGCTGATTTGCCACTCAAGAAACATTTCTTAATATTATCATCAATGTTGTAAACAGTTGTGCTGCTTAAGATTTTTGTGAAAACCGTGCTGAATGTAATGAATAAATTTGAGTCCCTCAAAAATTACTGACCCCGGACATTTGAACGGTACAGTATATATTTCATACACATCATTATAAGACTGTAAGGTTTTTCTAATTACATTTATAAAGACAATGGTGGTTAAATGTAACACCAGTTTAAGTGGATCTCTCACCTGGTTGAATTTCTTGTCACAGTGCTGACATTTGTGACCTTTATTAGTGTCGTGGGTCTCTAGATGTCTCATCTTGGCAGTGGGGTCAGAAAAGGCCCGTTCGCAGTAGTCACAGTGGTAGGGTTTTTCTCCACTGTGCACCAACTGATGCCGCTTCAGGTTTCCAGAAGTGGTGAAGAGCTTCCCACAGTCCTCACAGCTGTACCGCGCCTCATCCGTGTGACGCTTCCTGTGTAGGTTCAGCAGACTGATTTGCCGATAACTCTTTCCGCACGTGGAACAGCAGTATGGCTTTAGAGGACTGGAGAAACAGAGACGTGTATGAACGTGTGTGAGGAAAACTGGAGATGGTGAAGTTTTTCTGTAAATATGGTTTACTTTATTTCGTCTTATGGTTGACAAGTCAGATGAGACTGTAGAGGAAGAGCATTAGACTGTATGGATATAGTGCTCACCTGTGTGTTTTCTCATGTGCTTTGCAGGCAGCTGGGTCTGAGAAAGCTTTGTCACAGTCTCTGCAACTAAATGGCTTCTCACCAGTGTGAATGCGCATGTGACGTTTAAAGTTGCCTGTGTGTGTAAACTTCTTCCCACAGTCCTGCAAGAATCAGAAAAACTACAATGAAAATAGACCTATTAAACCTGACAGTGGAAAATCTATCATTTTCACTGGTACTGTATAAAAAACAGACCTAAAGGACAAAGACAATAAGGATTACAAAATTGAAGAATCTCTCACCTCACATCTGTGTGTGACAGAGCCATATGCTCTGGACTCACTGCGCTCAGCTGCGGAAGCAGACTGCTTCCCCTCCGAACCCGTCGTTTCTCCATCCTCTGTGTCCATCTCCTCTTCTTCGTCGTCTTCCTGCTCCTCATCCTCCTCCTCCTCCTCCTCCTCCTCCTCTCCTTCATCCTCTCCATCTTCTTCTTGTACCACGTTCTCCATGCTCTCAGCTTTAGACACACTTTCCTCTGCATCATCAACTTTTAGCAAAATTTTGAACAGTTATGAAACCTAAACATAAAGATATAAGGTGAATGTACACCATAGTTATAGACAGCAGAATTTACCTTGAGTAGACGTGTGAACGGTTGCATATTTCGACTTGCTTCTCCTTCTACTAACAAATGACCGTTTAGCCGCCATCCTCTGTGAGAGTTCTGTAGGAGCAGTATAGTGTCACACAAGTATTGAAACATGGTAACACTAACAAAATCGTTACGAGTAGAGAATGGACACTAACTAGGAGTGTAGTCTGTGTCAGAAGGGTCATCTTGGTATGGTGGAATCTCTTTTGTGGCTTTCTCTTCTTCTGTTTCTGTCTTGCTATCCAAGACAGTGTCTTTTTTTAGCCTCGTTTTAGACGGCCTACTAATTTTGCTGACAGCTCTCAGAGACTTTGTGCTTTGTTTCTCAGTCATGTTACTCGCAGCCTCCTGGGTTTCTGCTGTTTCTGGCTGCGAGGGAGCTTCCTTCACTTCAGGAACCACATTCTGAGACACTGAATGACTCTCCTGCTCCTCCTTGGAACTTGCATCCTCCGGATTCCTCACAGATCTCGGCTGTTCCTCAGTTACTACTACTTTACATAAACAGAAATGAGAAAGGGTTTTATAGATTTATAACTTCATTACCTTCTTAAACTAACAGCATATGGTAATCTGAACTCGGCACTAACCAGGCTTGGTTGATGAAGGAACAGTCAAGGACTGAAAAGCTGAACAAGCATTGACAATTTCCTGCATTTGAAGGAAAGTAGCTACAACAAGAACGTCCTCTATGTTCTGAGGGTTCAAAGTCAGCTTTGCGGTGTACATAAACTCAAGGACCTGCTCAAGACCTGAATACAATATTGAGCACATTAGACAAAGGCAGAAAACAACAAACAACCAAAGAGCAGAGAAATGTAAAAATTTAATTACATATGATTAACCACAAAAGATCAGATTAATGGGATAGTTCACCCAAAAATAATTACTCCCCCTCATGTTGTTCCAAAAGTGTATGGCTTTCTTTCTCTTGTGGAACAAAAAAAGTTCTTTGTCCATACAATGGAGATCAATTGTTTGTTTCCCAACGTTCTTCAAAATATTTTATTTTGTGTTCCACAGAAAGAAAGAAATGCATTTGAAACAACATGAGGGTGAGTAATTGATGACCAAATGTAAATTTTTGGGTGGACAGTCCCTTTAATAAAAGTTATCCGTAAGAATGCAAGCCTACCTGATGCATTGCTGATATCAAGATGAACAACTTCTTTCTGGTCCAAAAAGAGAGTGCGGAAGTAAGCACTACATGCCGCCAGCACAGCCTTATGGGCCTTGAAGTCAACTCCATCCACCACAAAAGTGCAGTCACAAAGAAGACCCAACTGACGTTGTTCATTAAGTTGCCCTAGGACTTTCCCACTATGCCAAGGAAAGTCCATAATGGATGGAGCAGACTATTGCACTTTAGGCCACAGTATCCTATTCATAAAAAAAGGAGAAAAAAACAAATGATTGCACTATTGCTGCTTTTGCATTTGAGGCTCACAAACTAAATGCCCCAGTTTGCAAGGATGTAAACAAATTGAAGTGAACCAGGGCCTTAGTCTGGTCAACTTAGTCCCAAGACATTCATATCAATTCTGTCCCAGTCCCTGTAAATTTTACCATTATGTAAAAGTTTACGAATCAACAACTATCTGAATGATGCAGAGAATAGTGATTATGGCCATAATTCAATTTTTTTAAGTACTTTCACAAAAAGTACTAAAACTGAATATTTATTTTTGTGCTATGATATACACCTCATCCAACTGTAACGTTACTGCTATATAGGAACATCTCATATCTAATGGAATATCTGTTACACACAGTACAAAATTATCGCTCTATGGTGCTTTATTTTCATTATGATTCCGTGCGTGTATATTGCCAAACATTAATCATACAACAGACTACAGACGTTATTTACTTCAATAAACAAACATCATTAACAGTCCGTGTGTTTCTGTGCGACACTGAAACGTTTATCTCGAGCTCGCTCGGGACATTTTGTCCTGCAGTCTAATTCAAACTGTCATTACCAGCCGAATCGAGCACAATGATGTCTGAATGTCTGGCTTTAGCGAGTAAATGTGTCTAGTGATTTGGAGAGTAACTGCGCAATACCCCAACAAGAATGTGACGATGTTGCGGATTGATTATGAGTCCTCTCTGTCTCTCTTAGCTCCGGGATTAATTCAGCGTGCCTGGCCCTGCTGGATCAAGATGGCGCTGACAGAGGCGGCCTATAATCCTGCCTCTTCTTTGCTTATTTTAGCTGCGCGTTCGTTAGAGACTTGCCTGAAAAGTATCCCTAAAACAATTCGATGATCGGGTCATGTTTGACGTTCTTTACCTTGTATAATGGACGAGTTTCTAGCTTTCCCTGACTTCAGCTGATCCCGTCCAATCGAGTGTTTCGGTGATCGATCTCACTGCTCAGCCTCGTCGCGCCGCCATCTTCCGCTCTCTGATCGATTGATAGTGGCCGAGCGAATGGCTGGAAGTTAAACATCATAGCGCATGCGCGGACTTTTCTTGTTGTAACTGTTTTGACCACATGACGGCGAACTTTAGCTATCATAGAGCAGTGATCTAATAATAAAACCAGAGTAAGGAAATATCCATAAAAAACGCAGCTAGTTTATGTTGTAGATTTTTTCCCTAAACCTAACCATACCACCATAACTTATACTCTAGCGCGTCTCTTGACGTTAGCTAAATTCACACTTCAGCGAATCTCCAGTGGACTCACTACAGCATCCGTCTAATCCTATATTCCAGCTAGTCTACAGTCGACTACAGCCGAGTCGATAATTCTAATTTAGTTGTTTTCTTGCTGCGCAGCTTAAATGACAGACAAACTTGAGTAAAGGTGATGATACACAGGGCAACTTTTTGAGCAATGTTGCTGGGCAATCTTGCCGAGCGATTGTTGTTTGGGACAACAACATTGAAAATGGGGAATACATTTCTATCTGGATTATTTAGATAGGTCGTGGGCCCTGTGTCTCATCTGGTTGCCCGTTAACGGCAGCATTGCCCAGCAACATTGCTCAAAAAGTTGCCCTGTGTATTATCACCTTAATTGTCCTTTAAAAATGCTCTTTATACGGCCGGGAGTTCTCGAACAGTTCTCAGAGAATCTCCCAAAAAGAACCAATAAGCATGGCCGGTGGATCTCAGACAAATCCCATTGAGAATCCCAACTGTAAACACAAATACAACAGTTTTTATAGAAAATGAGAATGGGCGAAAATTGCATGATGCATTATAATTTCCCTACAATTTGATTGGTTCTTCATTATTTCATAATCACACGTTTCCAAACCATACTGTCTAGTTTCATTTCCCCAACTATGTTATTTATGCACACACTCAAAGTCACAAGTTTTCCATTGGTTTCGTACAGTACACTCTGTTCAATTGATACATGTTAAATAAGGTTAGATGTTAGAAGCATGGTTAGTTTTATATACAGTCTAAAATTTCCACAACATTTATTAATCGGGCCATTTTGCGTTTTAACACCACCACTGGATACATATCAAAATATGTTTTGAATTGATGCAAATCTGAGGGGGCAGTTATAGTGCACATTTTAGTCATTAACCAAACCATCAGTGAACCATTACCATGTAGCTTTAGGCAAAAATTGGCAGACCTATTTCTGCTCTTTAGGTGCTTTACTTATAATTTAAGCTTATTACTCTTTATGTTCCCAATTCACATTTAAGAACTTTAGTAGCTACATCTGTATGTTGCTACATTTTTAATCTCATGTAAATGTTCATATTTCCTCAAGAATTTAGAATATTAATATACACTTTGAATGCTGGAAAACACTCCCTTAACCAGCTGATTTCCTGGTTTTAGCTGCTCTCCCAATCTGATTTTAAAGGGGTTTGGGCATTTTTCAGAGACCAGCTGACCTTTCAGCTAAACCAGCAAAGACTAGAATAAGACGACTGGGAGACCAGCCAAATCCAGTCCAGCAGATCATTTCAGGATAATTTCTTTTTTAGTTTTAATTTCCAATTTTGAACGAAATTATAATCTGTCTTAATATGTACAACTGATTTCCATACATTTGTATCTGGTTCAGCACAGTGACAGGTTGATGGATGACAAAGCATAAAAATAGTTGATGATAAGACTGAATAATAACAGCAGGCTCTATTTATAGAATAAGTACTCAGAGACACAGTACCTGTCATTTGCTCATGATGTCCACTTTAATGGAAGTGGACAAGAACCAAATCACTGACTCACAAGCTCAAAATATTCAGCAAAGGTGTTCTGGTTTTATTCTGTTCTAAAGTGGTTTTAATCACACAACACAACAATTTAACATTTAGAAAATGTACCTTTTGATAACAATAACAATCAGTTCAATAAATAGATTTCTCACCTTTTGGGAATGAGTTGCATTATTTGCTCTGATTGTTTGTCATACAGTGGGTTCCAAAAAATGTGAGAGACATAATTTTTCAAGAATATCTTAGTATGGTTTGTCCTTAGCAGTGTTCAAGCTGCATGGACTCGACAAGTTTTCGTCAAACCTGATGATCATGATTCTCCAGCATAATTTGAGAATGACTGAAAAAAACATCTTGATCTTTTATGAAAGCAAGAAAATCTAACCGCCTGTACAAAGAGTCACATGATTAGTGTAACAAATTTGTTTACTTGATTAGTGACACAGAAATAGTGCAGAATCTGGAACACTTCCTATTAATTTAAACATAATTTTTCTTTCTTACTCTCAAAATCCTAAAATGTTCTCTTTCGAATCACAGATTTTAAATGTGGTCTCTGACTTTTGGACCCCACTGTACGTATATTGTAAGGTGATATACAGTTGGCAGGGAATTGAAGTTAGCAGTGCATTTGTCTTGAATGTTTTGAATACATATGACAGGATTAGATTCCATCCAAGTCTAATGAGAAGAAATGAGAGAAGGTCATGGAGGAATGACAAAGCAGGACTAAGTAACTATATTTTCAAGGTCATTTATCACAGGGAAACAGATACAGCAGGTGGGGAAAGATCTAAATTTTGATCTCTGTGCGGAACGTCTGTGCGTGCTCTAGTTTTGCAGTGTTTCTCTGTGCTTTTATAGTGAGAGTCCCATCAGCCCCTAAACATGACTTGACCGAGGTGGGGTCCACATCCTCTGGTAGTTGGCATTTATGGGTAAAAGTGTTCAACACTGTCCCATCAGTAGCAAGCTGTTGAACAAAATGCATACATATGGGAATTAATGATATTCTGAACAATTCAGTTGTATTATACAGAGGCCTGTATCTGTTTACCTTTTCAGCATGAACTTCAATCTGATTGTTTGAGGTGGTGACTATCACATCTTCAGGCGAGAAGTCTCGGACATCCACTGTGAATTGATATGTGTCTCCCAGAGTCTTGATGTTCCCAACTGTCCCTGTTCTGTCTAAAGGAAAACATAAAATCGAATGTGATATCTGAAATATATTACACAAGCGTTCTGGAATACTTGATTCTGATTGGTCAGTCGCACCATCAAGGGCTCTGATATTATTCCCTGTTGCCCATGCCTTGAGCTCTTCCGGCACTACTTTCGTGTTTTTGTAAACATGTTTTTATATTTACATACAAGCGTAACTGGCGTCAGCTTGCGTCTTAATTATAGACTGTGGTTAAAATTGACATCATATATTAATAGGTCAATTACTGTAGAATTGTTGCAGCTTGTAGCTAGGTAGATTGTTTTGTAGCCTACATCGTAATGGACTTTTTTTTCTTAGTGGGAGCTTAAAACAGCCAAGATTATAAAATAAAATAAAATAAATGTTTTATTTATTTTCTTTGTTATTTTCAGTGACAAACTCATGCTGTACTTAAATGCATTCTGAATGTGACTGAAACTATCAACTAAAGTATTAACCCTGTTATTCCTCACTTCTGGGTCAAGAAAAGAAGCATAACTTTTTTTAATGATAGGGATTTTTCAATATGTATTCTTTAATATTTTGGGGGTTACTTTTTAGAGGATTTCATGATTCTGGACAATATTCACCTGTATGTATATATTTTCACTAACTTATTGAAGTATTTTCAGACATAATTACTTTTATTAGTTTTTCCATTTGGATATATATTTTGACATTATCCATTGTCATTATTGTCCATTTTGTGTGTGTTTATATAGCAGATGCCACATGAGCCATCAAGTTTCGTACCATTCCGATGAAGTAAAAATGAAACAACGTAAAAAGAAGATTTCACAACATAAAATTAATTAAATCAGCAATGAGTATTGAATATACTCGGTTATGTTACACAAACACCACTATGGTCCACCAAATGGGCATTCCTGTTCATTAATATCCTTCTAATGACGTGTGAAAATTTGCCTTGATGAATCTCAGACTATCACTTCATATTCATATATCAGGCTCAGCAACAGATCACCCTCGAGTCATTCCCCAACAGTGAAGTCACAGCTCTGGCTCTGGCCCAAAACATTCCTTAATTTACCCTTTCTCTGCCCGCCATGTACCCTTGTATAGCATGTGAACAATCTGCTGTTTTTACATACTTCTACAGTTACCAAGATGCAACTGTGAATATTAAATACATCTGCCTTCACATACATATCACAGTCAAATCTCAAGTCAAGTCAGTCTCATGCAGTCTTGAAATTCATATACTACCATAAATACGTTTCCAGGCCTCATGCAGTTGACACATTTGTACAGTCAGTGCCCACTTTTTACGTACAATCATTAAAAGTATAATTAGAATGTGACTATATCCAGTAAATGCTGATTCTCATCTAAAACAAAAATGTTTAAGGAGTTAAACCTGATAAAGATACATTAGGCTATATAGATCCATAAAGAACTAAAACCAGCCTTAATAACTCACTTGGAAATCCCAAAGCATCTTTTGGACACATGAAAGATCCAAAGTCCTCAGCAAAGAGTCCCCGGCTCTTTTCCATGTATGGGTTTGTTGAGGTTGAGGATGAAGACGAGGAGGATGATTTCTGGTGGTAACTGCGCTCCGACCGGTAGGCAGAGGAGTTGCTCGCACTCATTAGTGTTTAGATGGTTTGGTTGCCTCAAATTGATATCCAGTCAGGGCTTTGTATTGATACAAAGAGCACAGAGTTTATAAATGAGGTAGTTTTGTGTCCTGTCCTTTTTTAAAACATGGTATGAGTCCACTCTCAAGCCTGTTTGTATTAGATGTGTCTCCCTGGTTTGGCTATTGTCTGTCTAGCTGTCTTTTATATGGTGGGTCTAGCTTCTTACTTCTATGTGTGTGTGTGTGTGTGTGTTAATTGTAGGATGACAGTGTGCTATAATTATCATGCGAGAGAGAGGGGCTCTGTGGTCGGAAAAGTTTTGTGTGATGAGGACTTGAGGTTGAGAAAGGGGCTCTGACAAAGACTCAAAGATAGGAAAGGGAGAGAGATGGGGGGGGTTGAGTCAACAGCTGGCATTCCAGACACTCGCTCCCTGAAATAGCCATTCTCTTCCTCTCTCCCGTTCTGTGTGCTCTCCATCCATTTTTCTCCAGCCTGCCATCCACAGCAATTTGCCGTGATTTACAAATGCAGGCGTCAGAGGCTTGCGATGCCTGTCAATCTGAAAATTACAGTAAACACAGGTCCTAAGGGTGTTCATCTCTGCATAAACAACAATGCTGAGGAATGACAGTTCAAACTGAGGATTAACAGAAAGATGGAAGGAATGTCGATGAGAGAGTGACGTTGAGGGACAGATGACGTTAGGAAAACGGATTAGGAGGCATTTGTTTTTGGAGGAGAGCTGCTAATAATAGACATTTTAGTGTTGGTTTACTCCTCATTATTGCATGTATTTTCTGTTTCCTTTTCATGAGTCGTTTAAGATAGGGATGCACTGATATTACATTTCAGACTGATGCTGATAAGCCAATAATTACTTTTATGCTATGGTCAAATAAATGGCCAGTATTCAAATTCTATACAATTTTGTATAAATAGATACATTTTAAAAAAAGCTAAAATTGAATGTAGGCCTGATGCACATGAAAATGAATATTTATTTTGCTAAAGATTACATTTAACAGCATTATTTTTTATTATTAGAGATTTTAAAGATTTAAGTGAGTGTTAGATGACAGCAAAGGTAATCTGAATGTAAAAAAGAGGAAATTATTAAATATCCAATACTGACCAATACTGATAAATTAAAACATCTCTAATATTAGCGGATAACTTATTTGGTACCCATATAGTGATAGTGTTAAAGGGATAATTCACTCAAAAAAGAAAAGAAAATGATGTCATTATTTAATATTTACTCACCCTCATTCCAAACCTTCAGTGAAGCATAAAAGAAGATTTTTTTAAGAAATGTATCAGGTTTTTTTTCTTATTCTTGTTTTTGTCCATACAATGAAAACCAAAACGGTTTGGTTACCAACAGTTTTGAATAACAGGAGGGTGAGTAGATGCTGACAGAAGTTTCCTTTTTTGGGTAAACTATCCCTTTAAGATGTTAAGAGCATTTAAAGTATTGGATGTTTTAAAATAATAGGCATTTCTTTGGAGTCTGTGTTGTTCACAACCTCAAATCTAGTGGCCTCTCAAGTAAGTTACATGTAGTGTGCCCTATCACTTTAAAGACTTTCAAACATTGTCTAAATCTAGCTGAGAAACTCAACATTACTTCTAACAGCATGTGTCATGACACCAATGCAGCTCTTCTAATTTGATTCTGTGCTGAGAGAGAGAGAGAGAGAGAGAGAGAGAGAGAGAGAGAGAGAGAGAGAGAGAGAGAGAGAGAGAGAGAGAGAGAGAGAGAGAGAGAGAGAGAGAGAGAGAGAGAGAGAGAGAGAGAGAGAGAGAGAGAGAGAGAGAGAGAGAGAGAGAGAGAGAGAGAGAGCGAGAGAGCATTTAATCAGTCAACAGTATAATCACGACTAGCACAGTTTGTCCTCAGGCTTAGTGTGAGTTCACTTCAGAAAGTTCACTTGATATCCTCACAAGTATTCCGCTAGTTTATGGATGTCATTGGACAGCCCTCAGGGGACGGTTTTGTAACAGTATGAATAAACATAAGGGTGTGTAGATTAATGGGCCGAAATTTAATTTTATATTTACTTCAACCAAAGCTAAAGTTAAGAAGCTAAGGCTTCCATTGTTCATTTTCAATAAGTATCATACGTGAATACATTGCTGTTGGTAGTCCTGTACGCATGTTGCAAGACTCTTTACACTATACAGAGGGTCCTTGGACTGAAAAGGTTCAAGGACCACTGCAATATATGTAAACATACATGGAAGCTCAGAGAGAGTTTGTATTGTGTTATATTGTCTGTGATTTTCTCAGCTGCTGATCAATACATAATATAGGATTATCATTGTCACTCAATGTGAATGGCTTGTTTTGCTGGGACTAAGAAAAAGTACAAGAGCAACAAACAATGTAGCAGGAAATACACAAAATAGACTCAAATTATGGTACCAAAACAAATCATACAATAGTAAAGGCCGAGATGAGAAAGAAAATGCATTTAAATAGCCTGGTGCCGTCTATACCCCTCAGTCAATATATTCTCTTTTTGCATTTGCGGCTGTCATGATTCTATAAAAACCACCAGCGTCTGGACCCATCCGAGAAAAACAAATGGAAATTTACAGGGAAAATGAACAGAATGCGGAATGACAGAGGGTAGCCACTCATCAGTCATGGCAGGAAGGGTTATTATTGTGACATTTCAGTTCACACATATTCACCGTGTGATCCAGTCACTGCTTTGCGAGTAGCAGATTGGTTCTGTCAGTGGGGATAAAACAATTCCAAAATGATTAGGGAGTTTTAAATTTCAAATAAACTAAAACCTTCTGTCATTCAGTTTGCAGTGAGGGCTGTGTAACAAATTATGGGAGGAAGTAGAAAAGAATCCAAAATCAAAGGACAAGAAATAGTTTCAAGTTATCTATTACTTTGTGTTTTCAGAGAAAGTGGTGCCATCATAGGCTACTTAAAGCATTAGGCCATGCAAGCCCTCAGCAAAATTAGACAATAGGGAAATTATATGAGCATGTGCAACAATAATAGCTTTATTGTTTGCCATTGTGTGTGAACTACAAGAAAATGAATAATGCATCTTGATCTTGATTTGTCGTCTGAGATAGTGCTGGTCATCGTGACAATAATATAAATTCCACAGGGCAGGAAACAACAGTACTTTAAAATACAACAGAATGATGCAGTCATGTTTTTATTGTCTGAAATAGCTTAATGGAATCCACTGATGCATAATGAAATTATATTATTAGGCCTAAGTATTTTCACCGCAGCTATGGGATTTTGGAAATTCTGTGTGAATCAATTATTGTGCGTGACATTGATTTGGCGTGTGTGTGTGATTGCTTTCACCTTGAACGAAGGTTAATGCAATATGAAACATAGCTGGAGACCATGTAAAGGGGCAATCACTATCTAAATTATGCAATACATGAGAAAAGCTGGGTACACTTTTTAATTAATGCTGCTCTTTTCAACTGTTAAGAAATGTAGTCAGGGCTCATTAAAGCGAATGAGTGACGATGACAATTTTAAAGGTCAGTTGGGTTCTACTCTCTGCCCTCTCGGCCTTAACAACAAAGGTTCATAACGCATCACAGGTCATTTCATTAACCGCCGCCTAATTGAAAGTTCCAAAAGGCCACAATGAGTTATGTCCGAATGACATTTATGAGATCAAAATTAATTTCAGAGAAAACAAAAAAGGAAACTTCAATCTCGCATATTGTTCCAATTCAGTGCCTGCCCAGAGGCAAAGCAGCAGAGGACGTGCGCCATAAATAAGTTAAAGCTTAATTTTCCTTTCAGGCTACATCTGGTGACGCCAGGGTAAAGAGTCGATACTGACCTCAACGGTCTTTCATTTGGAATGAGTCAACAGGCTGAAAGGTGAGCTCTCTAACTTTATATTTCAGTCTTCAAATGACTTTAGTTTCGACATTAAATCATTTCCGATATTTCGGGAAGTATGTTAGGCCTAGGAGACGTTATTTGATTAAAGATTATGAGGGCACATACATTTAAAAAAATAAAATAAGGATGTGCATTTATAATAAGTACTGCAATATTCCATGAAAAAATAAGAAGTGTCCATTTTAATTTCATGGAGACACAAAGACCATGCATGTTGCATTTCAGACAATGGATGCAATTAGTGTAAATGTAAAGCATCTTGAAGAAACTGAAGAACAGTGCACACATGAAGATAAGACAGACCCAGATACGGTGGAGGAAAAGCTAATCAGCTCTAATGAGCATTCACGGAGACCCTGGCAACAATCACGGTCACGCATCAGAGGTGAGGCGGATCATTTGCAATTTCCTCCCCGTCATCAATGATCTCACTCTATCAATCCTCAATGCTGAAATTCAAACTATCATTAGTAACCACTGTGATTTGTGCTTTGCATTTGGGCAGAGTGCGTGCTATATGTGAAGAAGGTTCTGGTGTCTTTTGCTAGCATGGAGTGGTACTGTTATGCCCTCTTAGGGATCATCACCGCTCTAATGAGCTTCTTCATGGACATGACAGTGGCCAAGCTGCTGAATGGTGAGCAGTTCCACCTTGTCA
Source organism: Rhinichthys klamathensis goyatoka (assembly GCF_029890125.1). Classification (NCBI taxonomy): domain Eukaryota; kingdom Metazoa; phylum Chordata; class Actinopteri; order Cypriniformes; family Leuciscidae; genus Rhinichthys; species Rhinichthys klamathensis. Next base: position 1,491,539 of record NW_026606789.1, on the reverse strand, counting down.
CTTAAAAAATGGTTAGTAGAAAATGTACATACAGATGCAGGTGGGTCAGTTGGGCTAACTGTTGGAGCACTGAAGCATTCTAGCAGCTGAGTGGGCCAAGGTCTTTCAAAAACAGACGACCTTAGATTCTCTTTTATTTCTCTTACACTGTTAAACCTCAATCCATGTCCTTCTCTCTTATTAGCTCACCAATGGCTGTACGGTTGTCTGAAGGGTCACCACCTGCTGCAGTTCCTCTGCTGGACGCTTTACCCAGCCTGCCTCTGTGCTCTGTCCACCAGCTTCGCCCACAGCATCTGCCCATTCTCTGCAGGTCAGATAGACACTCATCACATCTTTACATGGTAAAATAATAATAATACAAATAAAAATAATTTTGCTATCATTGCATAAATTGCTTATTAGGTACATCCAATCTGATTTATTATAATTATTTAAATCCATGATTAAAATAGAATGTGCTTTACACATGTAAATGCATGAGACAAAATCAACAACACATTTTTAGTGTAGGCCTATTTTAAATAAAAATGCATCAATTTACCTGCTTTGCTTGTTGGTTTGACTTACATAAAACATAAAACTGATTTGCTCATGCATTATGTGTTTCACCCATGACCCTTCAGGCTCTGGTGTTCCTGAGGCGAGGGCTATTCTCTTAGGGATAGACATGCCAGGTTATCTGTCCCTCTCCAATCTGTTTGCTAAAATGTTTGGCTTGATATGCACACTAGCTTCAGGCAGCACGGTGTTTCTTGGCAAAGTGGTAAGAACCTATATGCAAATGAGGATGTGGAACTTAACCATACATTTGACGTTCTGAATATATTGACCTTTTGCAATACAACTTATATCAATAGGGCCCATTTGTCCATTTGTCTATCATGGTGGGTGCGTTCATGAATCGCCTGCATGTTTCCTGTCGTGGTGGAAAGCAGGTAGCTGAACTGCACTGCAACAAATGAACCATGCTGCCCTCTTTAATTTTGTATCATGAGAACCAGATGGAAATTGTATAGAAGGCTACTTATACTGATGACTCTCTTGTGGCTCGGTTCATTCACAGAGAGCAGCTAAAGGAGAAATGCTGGTTGTGGCGTCAGCAGTGGGCGTTGCGAGCTGTTTTGGGGCTCCAATCAGCGGTGAGTTGACGTCACAGTGGTCCGTGATATCCTTTAGTACTAAAACACACAAAGTCATTAATGTATCTCATCATGTCTGTCACCTGACCTTTCCCTTTCTGTTCTACCATCATAGGCGTTCTGTTCAGTGTAGAGGTGATGGGGACTCATTATTCAGTCAGAGATTACTGTCCCTGCTTCTTTGCAGCAGCTTGTGGAGCGATCACCTTCAGGCTGCTCTCTGTCTGTAGTAGAGATCAAGGTGAGAGGTTTACATTACTTACAGCGCCCCCTAATGGATGCTACTGGTGTCTTTGTAGTAATCTCATCCACCACAAGACCATCAGTTAGCCTTATGGGAAGCTATGAATTGGCATTATTGAATTTAAATGTGATTAAACTGAAAGTATCACACCACCAGAAGCCAGAAGGATATATGAGAGAAATGATTCAATCTTTCTTTGATCCATGTCAACAGAGACAATCCAGGCCCTGTTTAAAACCAGCTTCTCCAGTGACCTGCCTTACCAGCCTTTTGAAATCTTCATTTTCGCTCTGCTTGGGTAAGCTCTCAGTTGCCAGATTGGTGATGGACAGTCATAAATGAAATATTGCTTTGTCATGACTCATGTCTGTTATCTCAGTGTTTATATTATTAAAATTCATGAAGCAGTAATTGTTCTAATGATGTTTTCCTCTGATTCAGGCTGTTCTGCAGTATTCTCAGCTGTATTTACTTATTTTGTCATCGCTGGGCTCTGCGTTTTGTCAAAACAAACAAAACCATCAGCAGATTTCTGGCAACAGAGTGAGCTGAAAATGTTATTCCAGCAGACAATTTCATACTTTTTCATACTTTTCCTTGTCCTCATTTGGGGGGGGGGGGGGGGGGTGTATACATATACATACACACATACATATACACACACAATGAGGTCCAAACAACCAATACTGAAATGGTTCTACTTTCTTTCTTCTTCTTTTTTGGAAATCAGAATAATGAAAGTGTGAATGAAATGTTTAACTTGAAATGTTTACGTCTTCAATCCTAAAATATTTTATTTCCAGGTGTAAATTAGATTTTTAATCCCATATTTCCATCATAGTCTCAGATTTATGGACCCCACTGTATGTTGACATCAAATATATGTCTTGTCTTTTAATTGGATGCTTGAAGATATTTGTTGTGATCTAACTTTGTTTGTATTCATAATCATATCCAGAAAGTCACTTTATTCAGCCATTGTGGCATTTCTCCTTGCCTGCTTTACGTTTTATCACTCAGCGGGACATTTCATTGCTGCTGAGGTGAGGATAGGCCTATTTCTGGAATATTTGGTGCAAACTTTGGTGCTCTGGTGTTCGTTTTGTATTTACTTTAAATTTCTCTTTGTTTTCTACTAGCTCACAATGAAGCAGCTGCTTACTTCACTGTTAGACGGCACTTCCTGGTACACTGTTTCCCAGAATGCCTCTGCCCTGCCTGAACCTCAGAACACATTCTGGCAGGCATGGAACCCACCTGGCAGAGGTTACTTCCAAACGCTAGGATTTTTCATTACTGTGAAGGTAAAATAAAATGAGTAGCAATTAAGTAGAAATAATTATCATGGTGTTCATAAGCTGCTTGTTGGAGAATTTAAAAAGGTTTTCATAAGCAGATTTCATGATTTCTACCAATCTCTCTGTAAGGTTGGGCTGTTGGTCGTGGCTTGTACTTTGCCTTTACCTGCTGGCTATTTCATGCCAGTATTTGTTTACGGTAGGTCTTCATACCATGGGATTTCATGCTAATTGGTAAAAAAAAAATATATATATATATATATATATATACATATTATTATTATTATTATAAAATAAAAGTATAATAGTAGTTAAAATATTAAATAAAATATGAATCATTAAGATATGATACAATTTTGAAATGTTTAAAAAATTAACAAATAATAACAATAATAATTGAAATTATAAAATAAAAATTATAATAATAATGATAAAATAAAAAATAATACATAAAATATGATGTGATAAAGTAAATATAAAATATAACTTGTATAATTACCATAATAAAAATAAGAAAATGAAATATATTTAAAAATATATAAATAAAATGTAGTATTGTAGTTGTCAAAATGTAGTTAGCGATAATTTATAATGTATTAGTTTAACCATAATACAGTTTTCAATGAATCCAGTGAGTGGACCATAAGATGTTTTTTTAAGAAGCCCATTGAAACAGCAATTGTCTGTGTTTTAGGTGCTGCAGTGGGACGTCTTGTAGGCGAGGGCTCGGCCTATCTGCTCTCAGATGGAATCTCATCAACAAAGAGTTTGATAAACCCGGGCGGCTATGCTTTAGCAGGTAAACAATTTTATTATCCTGTCAGTTTTCTGAAGGAGGATTATGAACACTGCAAGCTCAAAGAGACGATAAGGCCTGTCTAAATGCATTAATGGGGTCATATTGTGTGTATGCGTGTGTACAGGAGCAGCTGCCTTCTCTGGGGCTGTGACACACACACTCTCTCCTGCCCTATTGGCTCTGGAAATGACCGGCCAATGCTCTCACGCCGTCCCCGCTCTGGTTGCTACGCTGGTATCCAACGCGGTGGCTCGTGCAAAGCACCGTCCATCTTTCTACGATGGCATATCCCTTATTAAACAGCTCCCGCACTTGCCATCTCTCATCCGGGCTTGTCCAAAGTGAGTAAACGATCTGCTCGTCTGCCTTCAGGCTCCACCATGTTATAACTTGAAATTACATTGCATTTTTCTTCAGATGACACAGCCTTGTGTGCAAAACAAGATTCTGGAGGGGGACATCAAGGTAGTGATGGCTGGATAGTAAATGGTTCTCATCATGAATGCTCTCCCATAGGTTGGCCAATGTTCAGATCAAGCAGTTTGAGGTCCCAGCGGGAGCCGTGCTGAAGAGGACAGAGACACTGACAAGTGTGCAGCACATCCTAAACGACAGCACAGACACTGAAGTTCCTGTGGTGGACTCTCACGGTGAGCCTAACTAATATCACCAGCTCAATGACACAATCTCACTTTAATAACACACCTCCGTGCTTGACAGAAAAGAGTGAAAGGCCAAATGATTGTGTGTTGATGAGGTGAAACACTCAAGACTGCACCCTCAAGATAATGTTCCAGTAGGCTACAGTACTGTACAATGACAGTACTATTGTATGAAATGAGGCCGACAGTCGAGGCTTGGGCTTAGCGATGCCATTTACTTTTCCTCTTGTGTCCCAGACTCTCCTATTCTCCTGGGAACAATCAACAAATCGCAGCTGCGGGAGTGTCTGCAAGAGCATAGAAATGAGGTAATTGAACCAATAATGTGCTGAGTCATAACAGAAATTGTGCTGAAAAAATAATAAAAAATAACGAAATAATAATCAAAGCATTTCAATTCAAGCTGGATTCTCAGCTGGGTCTTGTCTTTTTTCATCTTTTTTTTTAAGTGGCCACGGTGTCAGTTTTGCCTTTGCCATTTCAGGGCCAGTTCACACAGAAAGTGTTTTTGCATTCCACTGTGTTTTTTTCCAATGACACTGCACCTTATTGGCACATGGTCAGACTACTACTATGAACAAGTAAAAAACTTAGGTGTTGTGTTTGACCCAGAGCTGAAATTTGATAAGCAGATTAATGCCGTGGTTAAGAGTTGCTTTTTCCAGATTAGGACTATTGCACTTTTAAAGCCTATTCTGTTGAGAAAAGATTTAGAACAGGTTATTAATGCCTTTGTTCTGTCCCGCCTTGACTATTGTAATGTTTTATATGTAGGGTCCAGTCAGACCACTATATCACGCTTGCAGTTAGTTCAGAATGCGGCGGCACGGCTGCTGGTGGGTGCTAAGAAAAGTCATCACTTCTCTCCGGTTTTAGCTACTCTCAGGTGGCTACCAGTGGATTTCAGGATAAAATATAAAACCCTGCTGTATGTTTTTATGTCTATGTCTGAGCTTATTACTCTTCATCAAGCACCTAGGTCTTTAAGATCAAAGAATAAATCCTTGCTCTCCGGCCCTCGATCTCATTTAAAGGTAAAAGGTGATCAAGCCTTTGCTGTTGCGGGTCCGAGGCTTTGGAATAGTCTGCCTCTTGAACTAAGAGAGATCACTTCTTTAAATGTTTTTAAAACCAGTGTTAAAAATTATTTCCTGTCTTTAGCCTTTGAGAGGCTGGGCTATTGTTTGTGTAACCCAGTGAGGGTTATTATTAAGTACCTTAACAGCTATTTACTGATTAAATAGGTATTAATAAGTTTTATGATTCAGATATTATTGTATAGTGTGTTCATTTGATATCTATGTACTGCCCCTTTAAGAGTTACGCTAAACTATAAAGTTTGATTGAGATGTAGAGGCTAAAACGTGTTTTTGCCCAGCATGGTTGTTCATTTATTGGTGATTGGTTATTTTTGGACTTATCCCCGCCTCTGTTAAAAGAGGGGAACGTCTGATTGGAGAGAGGAGGGAGGAGAGAGTTTTTGCCGATGGAGAGAGAGAGTTCGGGGAGTTGTGAGTTTAAGTAAAATATGAGAGGAAAATAACAGTGTTAAGCTTACATCAAGTGTTGTGAAGACTTTTATTTCTTTGCTTGTGCTTTATACTATGCACAAGAGGTTAAAGTAAGAATTAAGTGTTATCTGAGCCTGCTTCCCAGCGCAGCACGAAGTTTCGTTCATTATTGAGACTGAGAGTGAGAAAACAGACGGCTAATTGCCGTGTCTGCAAATAGTGTTCTGAGTTTAGTGAACTGCAAAGACTGATTGTTGTGACTGAGTTAAAGCTCCGGGGTCCGGACCAGGCTGCACTCTTATCCCCACTGACATAGTGGAGAGAACCGCGCCGTCCTGCTACTGACTGCCCGGGAGACAACAGGACGATCAGCCGTTTCTAAAAGGAGGAAAATCGCGGAGTTCATCAGCGTTCAGGTGATCAGTTGATTTATTTTGGCTCATTCGAGTGAAGAGGCCCTTTGCTGTTTTCCAGGCCACAACGCTCCCCAGCAACGTTACAGGCCTGCAACGGGGTGGGTTGTTTTGACTGGTGTGTGCAGAGCCGATCCGCCCTATACGCTCACTACGCAAGCTGCGTAGGGCCCCGCAAATTACTCAAGGCCCCGCCTCCCCCTCGTGTCATAGCGCGTCAATTAATGTTTACAACATCAATGACAAAATGAAGCGAAACTATCCTTCTGGTCACAAAAAGAGGGGGGGAAAACATGAGTGAATTGCGGAAACAACAATCAGGTAAACTTGTGTTCTCTCCTCTCCAAGTTTGATGTCAGCAAAGTAAAGTTAAGTTTATGTGCATTTCTATTGTGTTTTTTAAAGTGCAACGGCTCGGAAAAGATAACCGCGTCGCGTGTGTTATCATAAGTTCATATGCGCGTGCACGAAATGAAACGCGCATTTTTCAAGCAGAAATATATGTGGAGAGAGACCAGACATACTGTAGCCTACAATATTTGGGCCTGAATGATGACACTCCTCATCAAATTACACATTATACATACTTTTAAAACAAGACACTGATTATCTAGTCTCAGTCAATGTGTAGTTAAAAACTCTAAACAACTGCTTATGCAAGATGGAAAGCAATGTATTGACAATTTGACATTGATTGACTATTGATTTATAGGCTATATTGAATTTAAAATGTTGATTAGCTGGACATACTGGTCAATATGGATGCACATCCCTCAGTAAATAATAACCATAAATCAAGAATTGCTTCAACATGCATACTAAAACAAACCTTTAACATATGGCAAGCCATTTTAGCTTTTATTCATTCACAGTTTATGCATTTTTTATATCAAGAATTCATTTTTTTCTTTTACTATTTGCAATGTGAATTCTTGATTATTTTTTACTAGTAGGGCCCCTTAGTTACATTTTTATCTACCAATGTCTATTTCTGATATCAGGAATTACATGTTCACTTGTACAAAAGTTAATTCTTGATTTCAATGATGTCATCACTCACAGGGATTATTGATATCTGCAACACAATATTCACTTGTTATCTTAATATTCTATAGAAAATACTCTATTCAATAAATATCATTCTGTTCTATATTATTGTACTTATTCTTTGACTGTTTGGTTTAAAGGAGGGAGGATTGTATTGGGAGAACTGAAGTGTCAGGTGTGACTGTGGCAATGGCAAATGGTTTACATAGCTCACGGCTTCACGGGTCAGGTAGAGGGCCCCTTAGCAGAATTTAGCTTAGGGCCCCAGGGAGGTCAGGATCGGCACTGGGTGTGTGTGTGTGTGTGTGTGGGCCCACGCTTGTAAATTTACTGTTGTTCTGTTATTTTTTTGTGTTTTATACTTTTGTTTGTGGTTTTGATACGAACCAAGTGTACTATGGGATACTGATTTTCCCCCATCACATTTATCTGTATCTGCTGTTATTTCCATGGGTAATTGAATATATTTTAGGGTGAAATTCATTTAATTTACATTAGAGATATATTTACTGAGACTTTGTGAGGTACTTAACAGGTATTTTGAGAGGTATTTATCAAAAGTGATATACACTTCTGTCTTTTGATAAGTCAATCCAGGGTTTATTAATTCACTAGTCATTTATTTGTTCATTTTTCCCTTTCTGTTTAATAAATCCTATTGTTAACTTCTATAAACTTATCTTTTGTGTTGATTTAGGGTTTTCTCTGTTGGGTTAATTGCCATTAAATATAAGCATATTACTAAAAGAATATAAATATATTTAATCTGAGTACAGTAGTCAACTAGGGTAATAGGAGGGACATTAGTATAAAGTCGAGAGACATTTTCAGAACCTGGGTGCTCCGCCCTATTAATGGTCAAGGGTAGGGGGCGCTACATAATTTGGGGGCTCGTCCGGGATTCTTACTTCCTGTTACCCTGATGAAGACAAAAGAGACACTGAAAACAAGAGCTGAGTTATATTTTAAGCTTAAATAAGTTGACTGATAATTATCTGCCTGAAGTTTCAGCATGGCCTTTGGAAGTAGCCCACTCCTGCTAGCTGAACTCTCCAAATGGTGCAAGGAGGCAGAGATTGAGGAGGCTCATGCTATACTGTTGATTGGCGTACCTGCAACTATCGAAGTAGCAAGTATTGAAGATGCTGTTCAAACTGTGAAAGTTTTTGGAAGAGTGCGAGTTCGAGACTCAAAAGTGGGGCCAAGTCCTGATACCCTCTTGGTGCTATGTGAGTGTCGTGAAGTCATTGACCCTGCCCGCATTCCAGCTGAACTACTGCGGCCTGATGGAGAAGAGTCGTGGAAAGTGGTAGTGGCACCTGTTGATGTTTCAACCTCCGAGTTTTCCAAGAAATTGTCAAAGTTCTTAACAGATGAAGGAAAATCTATGACTGACATACAGGCCTTGTTCTCTCCACCCAGTTCCAGTTCCCCTGAGTCCATCATACGTGCGGTGGGTGAACTTCTGGAGAAGACAACAAAACCTTCAGGTGAAACTAATGCTTATCGACGGCTACGTATCTTTTCTGGCATTGTTCCAATACCGATTGGAGAGGAAAGTCTAGAAAACTGGATAGAACAGGCAAGATTAATGACTGAGGAATGTGAGTGTTCTGAAAAGGAAAAACGGCGAAGAATAATGGAGAGTGTGAAAGGGCCAGCCCTTGACATTATCAAAGCTGTTCGATTTTCATGTCCTGAGGCAAGTGCTTCTCAATATTTGGAAGCGTTAGAAAACACATTTGGAACCTTTGAGTCAGGGGAGGATCTATACTTTGCTTTTCGTCTATTACGTCAATTCCCTGGGGAAGCTTTGTCTGACTTTTTACGTAGGATGGAGAAATCCTTAACTAAAGTTGTGCAAAGAGGAGGGTTGAGTCCCCAGATGATGGACAAAACAAGGGTTGACCAGCTGATTAGAGGTGCGGTAGAGTCGGATCTGATGCTTCTGCAATTAAGACTGAGGGAGAGAAGAGAACAGCCACCAACTTTCTTAGCCCTGCTAAATGAAATCAAAGGAGCTGAGGAGAACGAAACCGCTCGCCATAAACTCAAGGTATCCGTGAAGCCCATACAGCTGAGACAGGATGGTAAAATAGACTCTTCTGTGATCAAACAACTCCAAGAAGAAATTCATGAGCTACGATCCAAATTCATGGAGAATCCAAACATCGTTTCTGTTTCTGCCATGAGGGTGGATCCAAAAGACAATCAGGAAAAGAAAAGAGCTGATTCTCATGGAGAGTCTGAGGTACAAGCGTTAAAGAAGCAAGTTCAACAACTGCAACAACAGCTGGCAGTAATGAGTTTTAGTTCCACTACTCAGTCAAGCCCCAGGTCTGTTCCAGTATCATATAGAGAAAGGCCAGTCAAACCCAGAGATGATTTCTTCTGTTATCGGTGTGGAGAGGATGGACACATCGCTACCAAGTGTCAATCACCTGAAAACACCTCTCAAGTAATACAGAAGTTGTTACGTGCTCTCCGAAAAGCTAAGTCTGAAAAGAACCCTGTGACTGGAAACAGTGCCACTTCTAACAGCCTAGACTGTTTCTCTAAAAAGAGTCAAACTGTGGTCTGTGGGGTAAGTCAACTTCCTAGAGGGTTAGTGGGTCCTGCCTCAACCATTCCTGTGGAGCTGAATGGATGTCCTTGTCAAGCTTTACTGGATAGTGGGTCCCAGGTCACCATTGTATTTGACCAGTGGTATTCCAAATACTTACCGCAGATACCAATCCATCCGCTCACTGGATTGTCCATTTGGGGTCTGAGCTCTTCTAGTTATCCATACAAGGGATACATCATAGTGGATGTTTTGCTTCCTGTTTCCCTCACTGGGGTTAAAGAGTCAGTTTCCATTCTTGCTTTGGTCTGCCCTGAACCTCAAGGTCCCCAGCAAGTTCCCGTAATAATCGGCACCAACGCAAGCTTCTTTCAACGTCTAACCATGCTCAGTCAGGACTCTGGTGTATCAAACCAAGCACACTCCCTGAGAATTCAGTCGTCGCTCCTCGAACCATGTTTACTGCGGGTGCAGGGAAAAGAGGAAGTCCCAGAGTCAGATGATGGACAGGTCAAGTGGAAAGGACCTGGAGCCCTAACTATCCCCTCAAGAAGTGAAACCTATGCTGGGTGTAAAGTGGAGTGTGAGAAGCCACTGAGAAAAGACATTTTTCTTGTGGAAACACCGATGGACAGTCAACTTCCAGCTGGACTGTTTATCCCTCCAACGGTTATGTCTTCTTCTGCCATTGATGTGAACCACTTCAGAGTCCTGGTCTGCAATGAGACCTCTAAAGACATCAGCATCCCAACTGGCACAGTAATTGCTAAAGTCTTTGCCACTGACACGGTCACAGTTACGCCCGACGCTCCGGTAGATCAAAAAAGGATAGATCCCAGCGTGTTCAAGTTTGGCGACTCTCCTATTCCTGCTGGTTGGGAGAAAAGGCTTAGAGAAAAGTTAGCTGAACACGGAAACGTGTTTTCCCTTGAGGAGTGGGATGTGGGCCGAGCCAAAGGTGTGAAACACAATATCAGACTCAGTGACAGCAGACCCTTTAGGGAACGATCCAGGCGTGTCACACCTGCAGACATTGACGACGTGAGGCGCCACCTTAAAGACCTGTTGGCTGCAGGCATCATAACTGAATCCAGAAGTCCTTATGCCTCGCCAATAGTTATTGCACGAAAGAAAAATGGAACCATCCGTATGTGCATAGACTACCGCACTTTGAATTCTAGAACAACTCCTGACCAATACACCACTCCCAGGATAGATGATGCTTTGGACTGTCTGTCAGGAAGTAAATGGTTCTCCGTCTTAGACTTGCGTAGTGGCTATTATCAGATTGAGATGGCTGATGAGGACAAGGAAAAAACAGCATTTATCTGTCCGCTGGGTTTTTACCAGTTTGAACGTATGCCACAGGGGATCACAGGGGCGCCCGCCACATTTCAGCGGCTAATGGAGAGAGCTGTTGGAGATATGCATCTTCTCCAGGTCATTGTGTATCTGGACGACCTTATTGTCTTCGGTCGTACATTAGAAGAGCATGAGGAAAGGCTGCTGAAAGTGTTGGACCGGCTGGAAGAATATGGGCTCAAAGTATCTATAGACAAGTGCCAGTTTTGTCAGCCACAAGTCAAGTATGTGGAACATATTGTTTCGGCTGACGGGATAGCTCCTGATCCTGAGAAGGTGAACGCTGTGTCTCACTGGAAGATGCCGCATGATTTGAAGTCCCTGAGGTCCTTTCTAGGATTTTGTGGCTTCTATCGCCGTTTTATCAAGAACTACTCTGCCATCGTGAGACCCCTGACTGACTTAACCAAAGGTTATCTCCCTGTTAAAGGTCAATACAAAGCTGTACAGAAAGGCAAGTACTACCATGAGTCAGAGCCATTTGGTGAGCGCTGGGACCCAAGGTGCACAGAGGCCTTTCATAACATCATCTATTGTCTTACACATGCTCCAGTTCTGGCCTATGCAGATTCTGTTAAGCCATATGTCCTACATGTTGATGCAAGCCTGAGTGGTTTAGGTGCAGTGTTAAATCAGGAACACCCAGATGGACTGAGACCGGTCGCTTATGCCAGCCGTAAACTGAGTGCGGCAGAACGCAACTATCCCATTCATCAGTTGGAATTCCTGGCACTCAAGTGGGCTGTTGTGGATAAATTCCACGATTACCTGTACGGAGCAAAGTTCACAGTTAGGACGGATAACAACCCCCTGACCTACGTCCTGACCACCGCTAAGCTTAGTGCTACTGGACATCGGTGGCTGGCAGCCTTAGCCACATATGACTTTAGCCTTCAGTACAAACCAGGGCGTCACAACATCGATGCGGATGTACTGTCACGCTATCCTTCGCACACTGAACTGTCGCAAGAATGGGTGGACTTACCAAGGTCAGGAGTAAGGGCCATCTGTCAGCTGGCTGATACTCACCCCTCCGATGAATCATACAATAGGCTGGTGGATCAGTTGGGTGCTACTCCAGAAGTCATTCCCTCTGTGGATGCTTGTCCAATACAGTTGGATATGGGACACAAGGAGCAGTTGTCCAACTCTGAATTGAAACTAGCACAAGAGCAAGACCCCATCATCGGACGAGTGAAGCAGGCAGTGGAGACAGGGCATATTCTCACCACTACAAAAAGTTCTAACATCATGGAGACTCTCTTACGGCAACAGGGTTTAAAGTTGAACATTCGCCACAACCTCTTGTACCGAATTACGTCCAGTACCAGCGGGAGAGAGAGACAGCAGCTAGTTTTACCAGAAAGATACCGGGCCCAGGTGCTACAGTCTCTTCATGACGAGTCAGGTCACCTTGGAATTGAGAGAACCACAGAACTTTGCAAAGATCGTTTCTACTGGCCACGCATGAACAAAGACGTGGAGCAGTATGTAAAGGAATGTGGACGATGTATTGCTAGGAAGACTTTACCTCAAAGATCGGCTTACATGAATAGCATAACGAGCAGCGGACCACTAGATCTTGTCTGCATTGATTTCCTGTCTATTGAACCTGACTCGAAGGGAATCTCCAACGTGCTGGTCATCACAGATCATTTTACCCCGCAATGCTCAGGCATATCCTGCAAGAGACCAGAAGGCATTAACAGTGGCCAAGATCCTTGTTGAAAAGTTTTTCATACATTATGGTTTGCCTGCACGCATTCACTCCGACCAGGGGCGGGACTTTGAAAGTAGGCTCATCAAAGAACTGGGAATCCTGGGAATTCGCAAGTCCCGGACATCACCTTACCACCCTCAAGGAGACCCGCAGCCGGAGCGTTTCAATCGAACTCTTCTGTCCATGCTGGGTACCCTGGATCCTGCCCAGAAGAACCGGTGGAGCCAAAGTATCAGTCAGTTGGTGCATGCGTACAACTGTAGTAAAAATGAAGCAACTGGTTACTCGCCTTATTATCTGTTGTTCGGGAGAGAGGCTCGTCTTCCGGTGGATGTATGCTTTGGGACTTCGGGGGCTGGTGACAGTGGGATGAAACATCAGCAGTATGTCGAGAGAATGAAAAAAGAGCTGCAGAATGCCTACCACTTAGCCTCTGAGAGTTCTCTAAAGACACAGCAAAGGAACAAGAGACTGTACGACCGTAAAGTGAAACATCAGACTTTGGAGAAAGGAGATCGAGTGCTTATTAAGAACCTGGCCATTACAGGAAAGCATAAGTTACAGGATCGCTGGAACTCCTTACCCTACCTCGTTATGGAGAAACTGCCAAACTTGCCTGTATACAGGGTAAAGCCAGAGACCGGCACAGGGAGTGTCAGGACCTTGCATCGAGACCATTTGTTATCTATTGGAGATAGAGTGAGGTTGTACTTGCCTGATGAGAGGATAGAGGTCCAGCGTCCAGTGGTGACCAGAGCAAAAGCGGTGGAGAGAACGCAAAGAGAGCAATCAGCACAAGATCGTTGTGATTCAATAGATCACTCTGATAGTGATGAAAGTAGCCTGTGTGATTACTTCCCAGTTCAACATAGGAGACCGGTCAGACAGATGCACACACCCTCATTAAATACAGAAAACGTAGAGATGCATAACAGTCATGAAAGAGTTCCTAATCAAATGGAAGTTATAGGAGATCTACCAGAGTGTGAAGCCGAATGGATCTCTCTGCCGACTCCTGATCGGATAGAGGATCTGGAATCAGAAGGGGGAGACGGGCAGTTCATGAATCCCACAAAAGAAGCAGAAACTGAAAGAGTTGAACCTCGTCCAAAGAGACTAGTAAAACCAGTGAAAAAACTGAGTTATGATGAACTGGGGCAATCTACGGACAGACCCTTAACCCTAGTATATAGGGGTATGGTGGTGCAAATTGAAGATTTCCCAAGAAAGAAAAATGTTTGCAAAACATTGTGGTGCCACCCTATGGCACTGTGCCCTCAATGTTCTAGATTGAGTAAACACTTAAAATCTAGAGCCATGATACTAATGTAGTTGACTCGTCTCATGGGGACATGAGTCATAAAGAAGGGGGAGAGTGTAACCCAGTGAGGGTTATTATTAAGTACCTTAACAGCTATTTACTGATTAAATAGGTATTAATAAGTTTTATGATTCAGATATTATTGTATAGTGTGTTCATTTGATATCTATGTACTGCCCCTTTAAGAGTTACGCTAAACTATAAAGTTTGATTGAGATGTAGAGGCTAAAACGTGTTTTTGCCCAGCATGGTTGTTCATTTATTGGTGATTGGTTATTTTTGGACTTATCCCCGCCTCTGTTAAAAGAGGGGAACGTCTGATTGGAGAGAGGAGGGAGGAGAGAGTTTTTGCCGATGGAGAGAGAGAGTTCGGGGAGTTGTGAGTTTAAGTAAAATATGAGAGGAAAATAACAGTGTTAAGCTTACATCAAGTGTTGTGAAGACTTTTATTTCTTTGCTTGTGCTTTATACTATGCACAAGAGGTTAAAGTAAGAATTAAGTGTTATCTGAGCCTGCTTCCCAGCGCAGCACGAAGTTTCGTTCATTATTGAGACTGAGAGTGAGAAAACAGACGGCTAACTGCCGTGTCTGCAAATAGTGTTCTGAGTTTAGTGAACTGCAAAGACTGATTGTTGTGACTGAGTTAAAGCTCCGGGGTCCGGACCAGGCCGCACTCTTATCCCCGCTGACATAGTGGAGAGAACCGCGCCGCCCTGCTACTGACTGCCCGGGAGACAACAGGACGATCAGCCGTTTCTAAAAGGAGGAAAATCGCGGAGTTCATCAGCGTTCAGGTGATCAGTTGATTTATTTTGGCTCATTCGAGTGAAGAGGCCCTTTGCTGTTTTCCAGGCCACAACGCTCCCCAGCAACGTTACAGGCCTGCAACGGGGTGGGTTGTTTTGACTGGTGTGTGTGTGTGTGTGTGTGTGGGCCCACGCTTGTACATTTACTGTTGTTCTGTTATTTTTTTGTGTTTTATACTTTTGTTTGTGGTTTTGATACGAACCAAGTGTACTATGGGATACTGATTTTCCCCCATCACATTTATCTGTATCTGCTGTTATTTCCATGGGTAATTGAATATATTTTAGGGTGAAATTCATTTAATTTACATTAGAGATATATTTACTGAGACTTTGTGAGGTACTCAACAGGTATTTTGAGAGGTATTTATCAAAAGTGATATACACTTCTGTCTTTTGATAAGTCAATCCAGGGTTTATTAATTCACTAGTCATTTATTTGCTCATTTTTCCCTTTCTGTTTAATAAATCCTATTGTTAACTTCTATAAACTTATCTTTTGTGTTGATTTAGGGTTTTCTCTGTTGGGTTAATTGCCATTAAATATAAGCATATTACTAAAAGAATATAAATATATTTAATCTGAGTACAGTAGTCAACTAGGGTAATAGGAGGGACATTAGTATAAAGTCGAGAGACATTTTCAGAACCTGGGTGCTCCGCCCTATTAATGGTCAAGGGTAGGGGGCGCTACATTTGTATTTGTACGGTTTTTTTTTTTGTGTTTTTTTTTTTTTTTTTGCTGCTGATTGTACAGCACTTTGGTCTGCAGGTGCAGTTGTAAAGTGCTTTATAAATAAATTTAACTAACTTATCTCCGTGGGGGTTTATTTGTGTATATATACATAATGAAATTCAATGGGTTTTAATGTTTTGGACCCCACTTACTTTCATTATAAGTCCAAAAAACAGTTGAAACAAATTTGGGGTGAACTTTTACTACTCCTGAACATCGTAGTTCTTCATTGTATTATGTTAATACATGTATTGTTAGTTGATGCATTAACTAATGTTAACTAATGGGACCTTATATTGTAAAATGTTAATAATGTGTTTTTGTTTTGTTACATTCAAAATCCAATAGGGCACATGACGCTCCTGTTTCTCAGCATCATTAAATAATTTTTCTTGCAGGGTTCATGTAAACAGCTTGAAGAAGTATGTTCTATTCAACCTGTGCGGCTACATCTGACTCCTGAATCCACCGTAAAGCAGGTGCAGTGAGAATAAACTGGTGACTGTTTCCTTCACATTATGTTTTTGTTCAGATGTTCCTCTACTATGTGCGTGTTTGTGTGCGTTCTGTCAGGCTCATTGTATCATGAGTGTCATGGGTGAGCAGCGTCTGTTTATAACGGAGAGTGGGCGGCTGTGTGGAGTCGTCACATGGAAAGAGGTGATAAGAGCAGTCTGCACACGGACAAAGATGTACACACGCATACTTCTAAACACAAACAAAATAATGATGAATACACCAGTCACACTGGCTAGATGTACTTATTGCAAAATGGATGGTCTTGTGACGTGTGATTTTACTTTCAGATGAAGACAATTATCGAAGAGATGGCAAAGGAAGTCTGATGCATGGACAATCAGCTTAGACATCAGAATCCAGTCATCAATTTGTGCTTGCCCTTTTGATAATAATAGTTAATATTTCATCTGCTGGAGATTTTATATGGATCATAATGAGAAGATCAATGAATAATAGGCCCGGTTTCACATACAGGGGTTTGATTAAACCAGGATTATGCCTTAGTTCAATTAGGACATTTAAGTAGCTTTTATAAACGTGCCCTAGAAAAATCTATAGAGGGTATGCGCATGACGTCACCGTCGGCCGGAGTGAATGCGGTCACGCCCACAAGTGGCAAAAAGACTGAGCGGCAGCATTTGTTTTCAGCGTGAACGCCGTGAAAATCTCACAAAACACATCTAAAACGGCAAAGAGCTTTGCGATTGACTGTACAACTAGATTTGACCAGAAATCTGAGGTACTGTATATTTTTACAGACTGCAAAAAGCTACAGAACAGACTATATTCTGCATAATTGGATGTTTTTAAATAAACAAGTTTTTAGGGCTGGACGATATGATGATATACAGTATAACATTAATGTAAGTGATCACTCGGATTTAGACCTATCTATATTGTATTTATATAAAACGTTTACAGGCAAATTGTCTTCATTTATTTCCCCGGCGTCGAAATCAGGCACATATAAATGTCAGGAAACACGATTCCTGGCTGCATGTCAATATCCATGGATCACTGGATCTTTGATAAGTTGTAAGGAACACTATATCGAGTCCAACTTTTAGTTTAAACTGATAATAGTTTGTTTTACACGCGTTAACGCAGTTTCCCCTATTAACTCCAGTCACGCAGCAGCTCTTCTGCCACTCAGTCCCGCTGAGGGGGGCGGGGAAGTGACGTTAATGCATTCCCTCTATTACTGGTGTGAATCTTGAGACAATGGCACTGACATATTTTAAGATATCACAGTGCAAGTTGCTTTCAGTAAAAACAGCTCAAATATGCATTTTAGTCTGGGATTATCTTAAGCCTTGTCTGTGAAACAGGGTGAAATATTAAGAAATGAAGCAGCAATTTAATAGGGTACCGCAAGGAGAAAGTCTCTCCAAGGTAAAATATTATTATTTTTTCAATCAAAAATAGCAACAAACACTACCAGAACACTTTCCTGAACGTCTTGACAAATGGTTAATTTTGAGGTAGATTGATCTACCCTAAAATGTATATTTAAATATTTTTTTTAAATATTTTTTAAATGTAGATTTATAGGACTAATGAGAATCTCTAAAATGATCACATATATTTTGAGACAAAATATGCATTTATGATGTTCAGTTTTTGTCAAGGTGATTAAATCATTAGATATTCTCTAGCCACGGAAGAGATTGTATTGGGGCTGCAGAGAAAATTTCAATTAAATGTTTATACATAAATGTTGCTTAACATCTTGCTATAGCAAATGTATCTGCGTATGCATATTTTGCCATATCTCTGTTGCTTTGATGTCTATACTATATGTGACCCTGGACCACAAAACCAGTCACAATGGGTACATTTTTTGAAATTGAGATATACACATCATATGAGAGCTGATAAATAAGCCTTCCATTGATGTATGGTTTATTAGGATAGGACAGTATTTGGCTGAGATACAACAATTTGAAAATCTGGAATCTGAGGGTGAAAAAAAATCGAAACATTGAGAAAATCGCCTTTAAAGTTGTCCATTCATGTTCGCGATTGTGCTGCATTCACTCACAAAAATAAATGATTTATATATTTACGGTAGGAAATTTACAAAATATCGATAATTTTGACCCATACAATGTATTGTTGGCTATTGCCACAAATATACCCGTGCTACTTGTGACTGGTTTTGTGATCCAGGGTCACATATTAGTATTGCCTCCGACAGCCTTTTGCCCCTCAACACTTTTTGTATATCTGCAAACTTTCAAATTTCAGTAACACTTTACTTAGAGCCTTTGTGTATAATGCATTATAAAAGTATTTTTATTGCATTAATTATACACCTTATAATGCATTGCGATCTTGTGAATAATTGTAACCACAGATATAAAACACCTTTAGAAAGTATAATGCATTAAAACACGCTTTCAGATGCAACAAAAAATCTGTGACTATTAATAATGCATTTTAACTTTGGTTACAGTTATTAATGAAACGATATAATAATATATTTCTTATTATTATAAAATTCTCCACCAATTTTCAATAAAACAGAATATATATTCTTGAATAGTCATACACTTTGGGACCAGAAAAAAACTAAAGGGGACATTTGCTGCTGTCAAGCGTTGTGGGTGGGTCTGATGAAACTGATGTATAATATCATAATATGCATGTCTAGAGTTTGAATGAAATGATATATCTGTTTGTAACCTCATGCAGCTTGTTAGCTTTGTGAGCCTCACACTGGGAGAAAAGAGCAGAACAACGGCTTCAGTAATAAACTGCCTTTGTTTGATTTCTCAACCATCCCTTTTTCTCTCATTATTCCCTGTGCTTTTTGCAAAGAAAAGGTTTTATAAGAATTCATTTAAATTTCCAGTGTGTTGTTCCTTAATATATTGTGCTGAAATACAAATACAATTACAATTCTGCTCACATCCACAGACCCTCCACAATTAAACCCTACTTGTGGAGCACAAAGCTGTCACACACATTATCTGACACCGCACATGAGGATCACACTGTGTAAACTTCTATTAAAAGACCCTGAAGCATGATAACACTTGACCATTCCACCTCCCAACACCCTTCTGTCTCGCCCCCTCTCCTGCCACTGCATTTACTATAATCCCCTCCGTCGCCGATTCCCCTCTTCTACCTCATCCCTCACTCTCTCCCTCCATCTCTCTCTTTCAATCACCTTTCTTTGTCAGTGGAGTGTGAATAGGGATAATTAAAGAGAAAAGGCAAGACGTTTGTTATTCCAGCTTTCACTCCGACACTCGCAAGAACACAAGAATTTTCTTGAAAGCAAGTGCAGCAATGTAGATTAGTCTTTAAAGATTCAATCATAATTTACACGTACAAAGAACAGCACAAAACAGAACAAGCTGACAATTATTAACACAATATAGAGGCAAGTTACTCAAAGGCAGCTGAGGTAACACTTTTTTTCACTTCACTTCTACTTATTCATGTGATTTATAAATCTGTGGCAATTGTGACCTTACCCACTTTTAAAATAAAAAAAGTTGAAGTGTGTAATTTTTTGTTACAATACTTTCTTCTCTAGCTTAATATTTCTAATATTAATGTCAAAAATAACATTAATATTAATGAACAAAAACTTACAAGTAAGCCATTTGTAGTTTGATTCAATCTGCACTGTAAACCCAGATTTTGATTCAACTCAAAGAGATTGAGTTCATATTACTTAAATGTACCTAATTTATTGACATTACTTGTTAATTCTGATTAAGCTGAACTTTTTCATGTCCTTTCTTATTGTAATTGTGTTTTTAAGTCCAATCAGTAGTTTCTACTCAAACAAACTGAGTTTGTATTACTTAAACATGTGTCATTTATTTACATTAATTATGAATTCTAAGTAAACTCTACTTTTTATTGACCTATCTTATTGTAATTATGTGTTTGAGCTCAAACAACTCAATATCATCAAGTTTTGTCTATTACTAACAAGACTGCTGCAGCCTGGCGCTTCTTCCCGTGTCATGCCGAGGCGTGTTCAACGACAAGTTCAGAGGGTCAAAAACAAAATACGAAATCGCAAATTATTTTCCAGATGGAGTCACGGGTAAGTTCGCGATTTCTTGATGTTATTGTTGTGTCCCTGATGTTAACATACAATTGATGAATCCTCATTTAAAACTGCATTAGCGTTGATTGACATTTGTTAGTGAATATTAGCTAACAATTTTAGCCATACATATAGTTTGCTGATTTCTGTATGTTGTTGTTGTGTCCATGATGTTAACATACATTTGATCAAACCTCATTTAAAATTTAGTCTCTATTTATTTTATGGACGGACATAAAAGTATTTTATTAATCAGCATGATAGTCTGCATTTATCTTGATGACAGATATTTTAAAAGTATATTCGTTTGTATGATTGCCGTTACTGTTTAGTTAAAAAAAAAAATATATATATATATATATATATATATATATTTTAAAGTATTTTATTCATTAGCATGAAAGTCTGCATTTACACTGCAGCCATGCCCCGCCTCTTAGCAACGCATTGACGTCATCCATGCAACCGCCAAAAATCTAGTTGTTATATCAGTTTTGAGTTGACCGAGTGGTATTGATGACTTTGAATTTTTTTAGACAGAGCAAGACAAATAATTCAGCTGGATTTTTGTCAACTGACGTTCTAGCAAGGAAGTTGAAGCCTTCGGTGAATGAACCGTTTTCAGACACAAAACGGTAAGTTGATTAAATTTTTAAAAACTGCACTGGTTGCAGTCCCGACTGCTAGCTGAGGTAATTAGTTAGCTTAGCTAGCAGTAAGTTATATCTCTAAAGTGATTTACACCCCTCACATTTTTAGAAATAATTTATTATATATTTTCATGGGGACAACACTATAGAAATGAAACTTTGATATAATTCAAAGTAACGTTAGTCTATCTATCAGATATAACGTTAACGTTATATCTGTATATCAAGTTTCATTTCTATAGTACTGTAACGTTAAGTTAACTTAGTTATAAAAAAAACGGGGAAAAAATAACTTAGCTAGTTATTGACAAGGAAGCTAACCAGCTCTCTGTCCCACAGTCTCTTAGCTAACGTATATGTTCACTGGTAACTTTAGCTAGCTAGTAGCGCCAGTAACGGCAATTGTATGTTCCCCCCAGACAGCACGTTAATGCAAGTAGAGCTGAGCCGGACACCTATAGCGTCACGGACCACGGACCAGCGAACTTCCCGGTAAGTTGGCGCAGATCCCAGCTGCCTTTTTAAACCGGATTCTATTGTGTGACACCGAGTACGGAGTCCGCGCGGACATAGAAATTGAGCTTTGCGCCGCCGTGACCGTCCGCTTTGGGTAAGTTACACTTTGAGTCCGCCGCGGTGTTTGGGTACGCGTACTCGGTCACACAATAGACTGCTCTACTATGGCAAGCCGTTTTAACTTTTATTCATTTCCAGGATATGAATCCTTGATATCAACAATTCAATTTTCACTAGTTAAAATTATAATTATTGATATTAGGAATAATATTTCTACTAGTAACAATGGCAATTTTTGATATCAGGAATTACATTTTCACTAGTAACAATGATAATTCTTGATATCAACATTTACATTTTCACTAGTAAAAATTATAAATCTTGATATCAACAATTGAATTGCAAATAGTAAAAACTATAATTCTTAATATCTGTAATTGTATGTTCACTAGTGAAATGTCACCATAGGCTGCCATTCAAAATCAATTGTTGATATCAATAATTTATTTCTTACTAGTTGGAATTTCAACTTCACATATCAGAAATACAATTCTTACTAGTAAAAATCTTTATTTTTGATATCAATAATTCAATTTTCACTAGTGACAATGTTCATTTCTGATATCATGAATGTGATTGTTACTAGTAAGAAAGCCATTTCATATATCTGAAATAATATTGATATCAGAAATACTTTTTCAGATATCAAAAATGAAATTTTTTACTAGTAGCAATTCAATTGTTATCAAGAATAGACATTTAGATTAGTGACAATTTAATTCTCTCCCCTGAACTAGCTACAACAGCCTTACTTTACAGTGTGTAAAGTATGATGTAAACAGTAAACAATAAGTACCCCACATCATCTCCAGACTCCATCTGGAACTTGTAAACAAAATAAATGCATCTAGTGCATTTATAGGAAATACAGCATCTCTGTGTTTGTAGCACTATGTTGTCATGTTGATGTGATCATGCCCTGTTCCTTTTTTTCAGGACATTGATGATGAGGAAGATTCGTACAATGATGTGCCAGTGGGGATCCTCTGCCATGAACAGGAAACATCACTCCACACACACAGTCCCTTCACCACACTGCATCTTCAGTGGGAAACATTATGATGGATGTTGAGAGCCTGCCCCAGGCCATGTACATTGTCTTCGGACTTACCTATGCACTGCATCTCAACTACCCAAAGTACATGGAGAACACTTTAGATTTTATTCAACAGGTACTTCTGAACTTAGGTAAGACTGATCTGAAACCTAAACTTCAAACACTCAAGAATCAGCTTGCAATGTAAGATCCAGCATCTCCTCTATGGTCTCTAGATGGGTATCTACTGTTTTAAGTTTATGTAAGTTTTATTTTTCACCCTTATTCTGTTTCACACATGCTTTTTTTTTATCCAGAGAAACATTTTTTGTTAAAGGAATCACCAACTTTTTGGGACTTTAGCTTATTCACCGTATCCCCCAGAGTTAGATGAGTCCATACATACCTTTTTCATCTCCGTGCGTGCTATAACTCCGTCTGACGCACCCACCGCTAGCCTAGCTTAGCACAAAGACTGGATGTAAATGGCTGCAGCTAGCATACTGCTCCCAATAAGTGATAAAATAACGCCAACATTTTCCTATTTATATGTTGTGATTTGTATAGTCACAGTGTGTACAAATAACAAGGTCATATGACACACAGCACCCTTATAACAGTATACATACTGGGAACTATATTCTCAGAAGGCGAAGCACTGCTACTTGGGCGGAGTGATTTGCTTGCAGCATCTGAGAAGCCCGGTGGTGAGGAGCAGAGAGTTCTCTCAGAGTGTTGCGCTAATCACTCCACCCAAGTAGCAGTGCTTTGCTTTCTGAGAATATAGTTCCCAGTATGTATACTGTTATAAGGGTGCTGTGTGTCATATGACCTTGTTATTTGTACACACTGTGACTATACAAATCACAATTTATAAATAGGAAAATGTCGGCGTTATTTTGTCACTTATTGCGAGTAGTATGCTAGCTGGAGCCATTTACTTCCAGTCTTTGTGCTAAGCTAGGCTAGCGGTGGGTGTGTCAGACAGAGTTACAGCTCGCACAGAGATGAAAAGGGTGTGTATGGACTGATCTAACTCTGGGGGATACAGTGAATAAGCTAAAATCCCAAAAAGTCGGCGTGTTCCTTTAATGATCGAGTTCACAATTGCCAAGATGGAGGAATGTGGTAGAGACGGGAGGGGAGGGGAGGGGGAGAGAGAAAGGGAGGTATAGGTGGAGGGGAGAGTATGGGCTCTCCATACAGGTATCTGCTCTCTTATTTTTTTTCACCCTCCCGTTCTCTTTCATTCTCATACACTTTTTTGTTTTTCCATGGACACATGACATTTGTTAGCCTATTTGTAAATGTTAAAGAGTTAGTTCACCCAAAAATGAAAATTATGTCATTAATGGCTCACCCTCATGTCGTTCCAAGCCCGTGAGACCTCCATTCATGTTCGGGACACAGTTTAAGATATTTTAGATTTAGTCCGAGAGCTTTCTGTCCCTCCATTGTAAATGTATGTACGGTATACTGTCCTTGTCCAGAAAGGAAATAAAGACATCATCAAAGTAGTCCATGTGACATCAGTGGGTTAGTTAGAATGTTTTTAAGCATCAAAAATACATTTTGGTCCAAAAATAACAAAAACTACGCCTTTATTCAGCATTGTATTGTCTTCCGGTTCTGTTGTGGATCCGCGTTCAGTGCCGCCGCTGACGTAAGACGCTGCTGACGTGTGTCTGGTGTGTGTGTGTGTGTGTGTGTGTGTGTGTGTGTGTATTCTGGTTCTGATGTGGATCCGCGTTCAGTGCCGCCGCTGACGTAAGACGCTGCTGACGTGTGTCTGGTGTGTGTGTGTGTGTGTGTGTGTGTGTGTATTCTGGTTCTGATGTGGATCCGCGTTCAGTGCCGCCGCTGACGTAAGACGCTGCTGACGTGTGTCTGGTGTGTGTGTGTGTGTGTGTGTGTGTATTCTGGTTCTGATGTGGATCCGCGTTCAGTGCCGCCGCTGACGTAAGACGCTGCTGACGTGTGTCTGGTGTGTGTGTGTGTGTGTGTGTGTGTGTATTCTGGTTCTGATGTGGATCCGCGTTCAGTGCCGCCGCTGACGTAAGACGCTGCTGACGTGTGTCTGGTGTGTGTGTGTGTGTGTGTGTGTGTGTGTGTGTATTCTGGTTCTGATGTGGATCCGCGTTCAGTGCCGCTGCTGACGTAAGACGCTGCTGACGTGTGTCTCGTGTGTGTGTGTGTGTGTGTGTATTCTGGTTCTGATGTGGATCCGCGTTCAGTGCCGCCGCTGACGTAAGACGCTGCTGACGTGTGTCTGGTGTGTGTGTGTGTGTGTGTGTGTGTGTATTCTGGTTCTGATGTGGATCCGCGTTCAGTGCCGCCGCTGACGTAAGACGCTGCTGACGTGTGTCTGGTGTGTGTGTGTGTGTGTGTGTGTGTGTGTGTGTATTCTGGTTCTGATGTGGATCCGCGTTCAGTGCCGCTGCTGACGTAAGACGCTGCTGACGTGTGTCTCGTGTGTGTGTGTGTGTGTGTGTATTCTGGTTCTGATGTGGATCCGCGTTCAGTGCCGCCGCTGACGTAAGACGCTGCTGACGTGTGTCTGGTGCGTCTGTGTATTCGGGTACAAATAAATATGGCTGGGCAAATCAATGCAAGTCTTCCTCTGTGTGGAAATCCTTAGACATGTTTGCGAAGATTGTTTTGTTTCCAGCGTGCGTCTCCCTCAGACTGTAGACGAAGCTCGGGCGCACCAGACACACGTCAGCAGCGTCTTACGTCAGCGGCGTCACTGAACGCGGATCCACAACAGAACCGGAACACACACACACACACGTCAGCAGCGTCTTACGTCAGCAGCGTCACTGAACGCGGATCCACAACAGAACCAGAATACACACACACACACACACCAGACACACGTCAGCAGCGTCTTACGTCAGCGGCGGCACTGAACGCGGATCCACAATAGAACCGGAAGACAATACAATGCTGAATAAAGGCGTAGTTTTTGTTATTTTTGGACCAAAATGTATTTTCGATGCTTCAAAACACTCTAACTAACCCACTGATGTCACATGGACTACTTTGATGATGTCTTTATTTCCTTTCTGGACAAGGACAGTATACCGTACATACATTTACAATGGAGGGACAGAAAGCTCTCGGACTAAATCTAAAATATCTTAAACTGTGTTCTGAAGATGAACGGAGGTCTTACGGGCTTGGGACGACATGAGGGAGAGTCATTAATGACATAATTTTCATTTTTGGGTGAACTAACCCTTTAAGCTGCCAGTGTTCAGCAGGGCTGAGTTTCATCTTGCCAGTTTGTCAACCAAATGTAAATGTTAAGTGTTCAAGTATAAATGTTAAGATGCCAGTGTTTACAAGTGCCGAGTTTTATCTTGCCAGTTTGTCAACCAAATATGAAGAGGTGCAGTACAATATTGTAATGATTGGAGATAAAGATGAAGAGACTTTTTTTCTTTTCATGCCATCACTGAGGAAACTACACACTAGAAACCTATTAGGCCATGGCTTTGTTTCTGTTGTTGCTGAAAAAAGACATGTTCAATAAAATTTGTTTTGAAACAGTGTAACGTTGCAGTTGTATGTATTTTACATGGCTCTATTGATTGAAAGATATTTTGAGTTTCAGGAATTTAAAAGTTAAGTTGGGTCAGTTAGAAAATACAATTTAGTTGAATTGGTAATGGAGTAATGCTTACTTAACAAGCTGAGTTAAATAAATGGGTGGGGAATGATTGTTTAAACTAAGTATCTTCAGTTACTGTAACTCGGTCATTAGTACATTCAACTTAAATGTTCTATTCCATTCCATTATGGACTTAAGTACATTGAACGTAATCCACTTCACTTATTCAACTAATGCTTCATTACTTAAAAATTTTAAGGCAACGAGTTACCTTGGTTTTTTTAAGTAGATTCTACTTATCCGGGTTTACAGTGTGACATCTTAATAGTATTATATAATATTAATAATAATTAAGCATTTTACTATAAGTCAATTTAATATTACACTAATATTAATGGTCACACTTTATGCTAATAAACAAATAGTTAATAGAGAGAATAGGACCCTAAAGTGTTCCCATATTAACCAAATAATTGCTACAAGTAAATCATTTATACCTCATATTCCATATTATTAATTTGTAGATCAATTTAATCTAATTTTCCATCTTAATATGAGTATCATTCATATGAATTAATATAAATAATATTGGTATTGGTTATTATTAATTATATTACATAATTAACCTAATCAAATTAATAATAATTAACCTTTTTTTTTTACTACAAGCCATTTGTAGGTTGATTTGATGCTCTGACTGTGAGTCTTTCCGACCAGCAACACTGGCTCAACCAATGGCACGAGTTTGGGGCGGGGCTATCTTTTTCTCCATCCAATAGCAGATGGTGGGAGTGTTTGGAAATGTACTTAAAAATAGTCAATATTTTGGAATTTTTATTTGATGAGGATAGCAAAATTACACACTTCAGCTTTAAGGATACATCTAGTCATTTGGTGCGTTAGACGTTTTATACTCAAAATCCCCATATAAACATTTAGCATTATGAAAAATCTTTAAAATCTCCACTTCACTGTCCCAAGTAATGATTGCGGCTTTGCTCAAAGGTCAACAAGTCACTTTCACCCTCCAGAGTCCTCACAAAAGGATCCTATTAACCCTGTAGCCCCATTGAGCCGTTCTTAGTGGAAATGCACCAGAAAAAATGTCTGTGGAGATGAAAGCGTGTTTTATTTTGTCTCTTTCTTCTTCAGTCTATAGGACTAAAAGGTCTCCGCTTCTTTTTGATGTTGAGAGGCTGCTGCAAATATCCACAAACACTCAGTTATACGTCAATGTATGATTTTAGATGCATTTATGTTTTAGATCCTTTTACCTTCCTGTAGACATAATTAGTGTGACCCCTTTAACTTACAATCCGATCTCCAACATCATTACCGCAAACGGAGGCTTTCATTTGCCAAAAGGCAATGTGATATGTGAATGAATTGACATGTCCACATGTACAACGATCCCTGCGTTCTTTGCTTGTCGAAGAGGCTCAGCTGTAGCTATTACATACTTTAACGGTAAAGCGATAACCCCAGACGTAACCTCATATGCGTCTCTCCCTCATCAACGAACACAAAGAATAGAAGAAAAACCTTTTCTCTTTTTGTTCCGCTGTGTCATCAAAATTTCAGTTATAAAAAACCTCATCCTCCGACAGGGAGATGCTGTCTGCGTGTCGCACTGGCCCTTCCGATGGCGAGATCCTCTGCTCCTGAGGAGGACGCTGAGTGTCCAGCGGAGAATGAGAATGACTGGGGGAATGAGACTGAGGAGGATGAGAAGGTGCCAGGGAACTGGTGTCATCAACATCCATGTGCATTCTGTACAGGTGCTGAGGAACACCCAGACTCCCTCCATCCAACAGGAACTGAGAGAGATAGAGGCCCTCGGGGTCTGTGAAGATATCGTCATCTTTAGGAGAGCAGAAATTAAAAAGACCTCAAGCACACACATCTTCTAGAATGAAAATTGTAGCATAAATGAATAAGCCTAATAAGCCCCAAACTCAATATAGAGCTCTGATTTGCTTGATCCATGAGTCATCATGTCCCAGACACATTCAGACATTTCTGTTTTGTAGTCATTTATTCAACTGTAAGACTCCTAAGTAAATGGCCACCAAAGCGCTTTACAATTTGCCTCACATTCACCCATTCACTCACTCATTCATACACCGACGGGCGACGGCAGCCATGCAAGGCGCCATCCAGCTCGTCGGGAGCAGCTGGGGTTAGGTGTCTTGCTCATGGACACCTCGACACTTGGTCAGGTGGAACCGAGGATTGAACCACCAACCTTCCGGTTTGTAGACAACCAACATGAACCACTGAGCCACTGCCGCCCCTTAAACTAAAGTACCAGGGCAAAATGTTTTTTTGAACCTGGCTCATCTGGCTAAACAGGTCATATAATTTGTCTTTGTTCTGGGCTTATTACACCAAGGCTGTCATGATGTTCCCCTTCATAATGAAATAGCACTATTTTTATACAAGCTGGGATAAAGTGAGATGAACCAGATGGTGAGAATAGCCCTTTCACACATACAGTCTTTACTGGTAAATTACCGTTAAGATATCATGTGTGAACAGGACCTTTTCAAAAGTTGTAACATTACCAGTAAATTACTGGTATGATGCTGTGTGTGAACAAAAATTGAGTATGAGTACAGTGTCAGAACACACTGACATAAGAAATTTGCTTTGGGCCAATCGTAAAGCTCTGTTGGAGCTGTAAGTTCTGCTGCTTTTAACTGTTTTTCTATGTAGACATGTGCTAGACGAACATCTGACCGTTGCGCCACGTCTCGCACTCAAGACCCTGCCTTCTTTTCCATTACCAGTGCTGCGGCTCTGGAGTTATTGCGTACTATAGTAACTGCAGTACTAAAGTAACTATTATGCGTCTTGTGTTTTTAAGGGTAAAACCAGGTTCTGTGTGATCATCCCCCTTATACCTGTCAACTCAGGCGTAAACATTTTTTTAAACTGTAATTAAAGCACTTCTCATCCAGGTGGATGAAGAAAACGGCTCAACGTTTAAAGGTCATTTCCCATTATTGATATCGCAGAGTTTATCCGTATTTTGATATTGATGTGTGAATCTTACCTGTAAAAAGAAGGAACACTGTTGCTTGTGTTTGTGTATTTACCGGAAAAGTAATTCTGGTCATTTTACAGTAATTTAGCGGGATTGCTGTGTGAAAGGGGCTAAAAACCTCCATAAGTACTGTTCTACTTTTAATCAAGGGCTGTGAATATGAATATAATATATACAGAGTAATTTAAAGTTCCCCTATTATGGATTTTTGAAAAAGATCTTTCATGTAGTGTGTAACATAGTTCTAAGTGAATGAAAAGATCCTGCAAAGTTTCAAATCTGAAAGTGCACCGTATATAAAGTTATTGTCTTTCAAAAGTAAGAGTCGACTCTGAGTCAATGAAATGAATTGTTTTTCAAACAAGTCATAAGCCGTTTCGTTGTGACGTCCACACACCAGGGAAAACTTGAACCCCCTCAAACCGGCAGCTGATTCCTGTGGATACTGGACAGCATCATGTCGAGAAGACGCTGTGCTCTACAATGTGAAGGTAAAGCCAGTTTTTTTCACTGCTCAAGGACGAGGATGTGAAGAATCAGTGGATAAAATTCATCATTACCATGATACCACAGCAGTATAATCCTAAACTTTTGCTGTGTTCCCTTTAGTTTACTGACAACTTCTCAAATCTCTGCGTTCAATGCAGGATTCGCAAACCGCTTGCTCTAGAAAGATGGTGTTCAAAATACTTAGTTTTGAGTTTTATATTGTGTAGGTCTCCTGCTAACTGGCTAACTCACATTATTACTGTCTTACTGAAATACTTCTGCTAATCAGTTGTTGTCAGGGTTTGGGGTTGAGGAGATGAGGCGAAGACTCAAGTGCAGGAAACGAGGGATTCTTTATTAATAAAATAAAACAAAACAGACAACAAAAACTACCCCGAGGGGGAAAACAAGACAGACTTGACTAGGCTAGGCTAGAAAACAGACAGGAGGCACATACAAGGTAGAATTACGACGACGAACCAGCACGGGACTGAAAACACAAGGAGAATAAATAGGAAGAGCAAACAAAGCAGATAACGAGGGAGGACAGGTGGAGATGGTCCTCACTGTAGAACATGAAATCCACGGGGAGGAGTCGGATCCAGATCCAACTCCTCCCACCTAACATATACCTAAACCTACCCATCTCCGCCCCCTGATCCCAAAACCCACCCCTAATCCTACCCATCTCCACCCCTTGGATCTTGATCCGACTCCTCGTGGATCTCATGTACTGCATTGAGGTGCTAATGGACAGGTGGGGCAAATTAATCAATAATCAGGTAACAAGATGGGAGGGGCTAGACAATCGACAGCACATGGCACAAGGAAATTTACATGACAAGCCATGTGCTCACACCAAACAGGACAAAAACACAAGCACATGGCCAGTAAAACAAATCACAAGCCATGTGCTAACCCACAACAAGACAACACGCAGCCAATGAGTACACTCATAAGCCAAGTGTTCACACAAAACATGACAACATGAAAGCATGCAGCCAGTGATAAACACAAGCTGCATGCAACACAGCACAAGACAAAACATGACATGAACGGTTATTGATACAGTTTCCACATGTTCACTGCAATAAATGAGAAAAATACGGTTTGTTGATGGACATGCACTTGTTAATGCTAATGGTGAGGAATTACAGTTGCAACATCTCATAATGTACCTCAAACTGAGCAGTGTATCACTGAGAAACATCCTGCTCGAGTCGTTCTTGCGATGGAGGTTCGGATTGAATAACTACTTCAAGAGACTCTTCCAGTGTTTAATCATCGGACTCGCGCTAAGATTGATATGGTAAAATCGATGTCATTGTTCGTTACTGTGTTTAGTTTACGGTGTAGGAAGCCTCAGGACACGCAGAGCTCACGTTGTTATGGCAATGGGCGTTTTTGTTTTCGACACACACGCTGTACGCGGTAGACCAATCACAGCAGGCCGAGCTGTCTGGCCAATCAGAGCAGAGTAGCTCGCGGAAAAGAGGGATTTAGAGAGACTGATTCATCTGACGAGTCGTTTGAGAATCATTGAAAAATTTGGTGATGTGCAAATGTATATTATGAGAAAATTAAACAGTTTTTTTTACCTTTGAGGCATGTAAACCTGATGTAGGAGACTCCACAACAACATTAGGAAACTTTAAAATAGCATAATAGGGGCACTTTAAATGATACTTCTTCAAAAACAGTTTATTTACATTCAGGCTGGTTTAGCTGATCTTGGTCTTGCTAGTGGACCAGAATAGCCAGTATATTTTCACATGGACCAGCTAACATGGCTAACATACTGGTGACCAGTGAAGCTGATCATTTCAGCATGGTTACATGTAGGGTCTAAAATTAACTTTTTAACACCTCTACCAGAAATTTCTTTCCAAACATGAAACTGTATTTTGCATTATTTTTGTATTCAAATAATATGCTTTATTTCCTATAATAATGAAATTATCTAGCCGCAGTTCATAGTGTGTCTCTCACAGCATCATATATAAAGAGTCTAAATCTCTCTCAGGGTTCCAACACCTTGGTTAACTTTGAATTCAAGGACCTTTCAAGGACTTTCGAGGTCCAATACCCTCAAATTCAGGACTTAATGTGGGGACACATGTGTTGTGTTCAACAACAAACGTCGAGGTTCCATCGTAGTAGTTTCGTACGACCGTGAACGTCATCGCAAAGTACAACACAAAGCAACTCACGCGCGAAACACTTAACGCGTAAATACGTGTAACTAACGTAAATCAAGCTAGCTAGTGTGCATAGGCCACGAAGTGTTGGCGAAACACACTTTCATCCGAACGGAGGCAATAATATGGATTTTTCCAGAAAACTTCTTACACAAAATAAATTCAAGCACATTCAAGGACCTGTATCTATGTGTGTTTACTTTCCAAAACTTTCCAGGGCCTTGATTTTTTTTTCCAGCTTCATGTCACTAACATTGGCATGATTCGATGATTCGATTCAGATCATTGTTACAATCTGATGTAAGCCATGTATTATATTGTAGTTCCTATAAAATCACAAGCTCACTGGCAAATTGTATTTACTCACAATAGCTAGTTTGTGTGCTGTGTTAATTTTGGACCCTGGTCACATCTATTTGGGTATTGCAGCTTTGAGTTTGGGGATATCGACAGTGCTATCATTACCTTGTAATGGGATTGTGCTGGCTGTGGTTTGATTTTCAATGTCCTGTGTGGACCAGGCATTCATCGCTGCCTCAGCCAGAGCAAACTGCTCCGCCACACCTGAGTCAGGCAAAAAGAGATAAAAGGTCACAGATACAAAGAGTACCAGAAAAAAAGAAGAAACTACCTACTCTACTTTTCTCACTCGTGTCCTATCAAGAAGCATTTAACCTTTAAATAAATATTATATTATTATGAATTTGTGAGGAGCATTATATAACAAACGAGGTATTACCGTATATACTTTTATGCAGGGCTGAAGTTTTATACTTAGGGTTAGAGGTATGTTCGAAACTTGGTAGCTACATGTTAAATATATAAATGCTGTTTCACCCGCAGCAAAGCGTGCTTCTTTGAGTTCATCAGTGAGGTGGGAGTAGAGCTGCTCGTCCTCCTGCAGTGCGGTTCCCACACCTCCCCATCCTCCACACCAGCCCCCTCTAGACGCCGCCTCCCCTCCCCAGCTCTTCCACTCAATCAGGTGGGCGACTCGGCCCTGGGCCATCGCTGTGGGCTTAGTGATGTGGTCTTTAAAAGTGGCAAGTAGTCCTAAAGAGATTGGAGGGATTAGCATGGGTGCAAATCAATATTAAAAGAAATGAAAAGAGGGAACGATATGAAGAGGTTCTGCTAAAGAGGGGGAAAAGGTGAGAACGGATAAATCAAGCTTATTCTCTCCAAGTCATCAAAAACTGAACAGCTTTTTAGGATTAGTGTCTAAAAGCAGAGACTAGAGGACACTTTAAATGCATTACACTTTGGTGCCCCATGGCTTTAAAAAAAGAAAAGAAAAAAGAGGCACAAATTCCATATTTTCTGTTTGGATATTAAGATTATCTAACATAAAACTAGCCTAGCATAAAAAAGGCTTGTTTTAAACAGTATCATTCCCCTTAAATTGGTGATTTTGGCCTTTAGCACCTCAGAGGTCTTGATATTCACAATTGTGTCCAACAATTAAATCATAAAACAATGTCATAAATTTGACACGATCTGCTGAATTGGTTTTCAATTTGTTGAAGTAATAAAAAATGTTTAAAAAAAAAAGCTTATTAAGCTTTACCCAAGTTATTGGAAGAAAAAAGGTTTTATATATTCAAACAATATTACTTTGTTTTATTAATTTATTAACTACAAATCAACATTTGGTCCCAAACTAAATCACCACTTACTGGGTGATATAGGGTAAATTTTGATGTGAGGTACATTTTCAGTTCTGTTACCCATTATGGCAAAGTGTGTGTGTGGGGGTGTTAATTTTTTAATTTTTTTATTAAATTATAAATATGTTTTAAATAGTGCTACCAAATCTGTTAATCGCAATTAATCACATCTAATATAAAAGTTTGGAAATATATTTACACATACACACAAACACACACATAATATATATTTACAAACTTTTGTTACAAACTGTTAGATGTGATTAATCGCGATAAATCGATTTGACAGCTCTAGTTTTAAACTATATTAAGACATGCCCCAACTTTTGGTGAAAGAGCTAAAAAATGCAAATATCATATAAAATTAAAAGGAAATATAGTAGCTCACATTACAATTTTTATGACATCCTGATGTTAATTAACATTTTCTGAAGGTTAAGCACCTCCTTTCAGGCTGTATTTTTTGTACCAAATGTACTAGTGGAAAGAAACATTTCTACACTGGAAAACTGAGTGCATAATTATCATGCAAGTCCTTAAAAACTTATTACTGAATATAGTAATGATTTGCAAAACCCATGACATGTATTTTATAAATTAATTTTTCTAATAGCATTTTTACACAAGCAGTTCATTTCTAGCTCTATTTTTTTATTTATTTATTTATTTTTTTGGTTGAGCTGAGATTTGTGGTTCTTTTTTGCTCATTATACATATTCATCGGCTGGTGACTGCATTTATAATTAGACTGAAATGATCAAAAATGTTCTTTGGAAAAGCTTAAAAACCCATAACACATTATTAGTCTCTGTAATTAACTTCCTGAAGAGAGTGGGCCTGGAGAAGTCAAGCAAAAACACAGTCAGAAAAAAAAACAGGTGGCAAAAGAGGCACTAGAGAAGGAGAGAGAGGGAGGGAGAGAGAGAGAGAGACTGTTCATAAATGAGAGATATGCAGGCAGAGGGAAATTACATTAGCAAGCTTCTGTAAAGGTCGACTGCTCTTCTGATTCAGATGAATGATTCTGAACGATAGCAAAACCCTAGCAAAACAACACACAGTGTGACGGTGTCTAATAAGTGCTCTTTGCTCCTCACCCAGCAGGGAAGATGTAGCCAATTCTCCGATGTCATACCCGCTGCTGCTCCTTTTATCTGACATGCTGCCATTGTAGGGCTGATGGTTACCCTGAATAACATGACAAGACGGGAAGCACATATGACAGCCTACCATACCAAATACAACCTTTCAGAATATCACATTTGCAAGCAACAGAGAGAATCACATAGGTGCTAATTACACCTAACAAGTCACTTTTATCAGATCTTACACATTCAGAGTGTGAAAGAACTCCCATGTATCATTGAAATCGATCCATTTATACATATACGACAGGATGAAAATTCTTGATTTTTGTGAGAAAACACACCTTGAAGATGGGCTGTCCTTCAGCGTATGAGTGAAGCTCTTCCATGGGGTGTTGCTGGCCACTTTGCAGCTCTAGAGGGACAAAATATAATGCTATTAATTGTAAATAACTGTTTATTTAATTTATCTTTCCAACAGTGTGCGTGCATGTGGCAGTGTGCATTGAGTTTTATCTGGAGTGGATGGACGGGACACTCTCCTGTTGCACTCATGTTTCCATGGGAACAAGAGATTGTCTTGACAACACCTCCCTGGGGATCCCCAATGTTCAAGAGCACGTTTTTCGTCACTGGCCACATCTCATTGAGGTTAGACCTCAAAGAGGACAGCTAATCTCAGACCTGTGGAGCTTCAGGCACCCGCCAGCATATTATTTACCAACAGGTATCAACTGACAATGTGTGACCTTTACAATGTCACACATCATGCGTGTCTCCCCCTCTAAAACCCACCTCCCATTCATCACGGTGAAACTCCATCCATATCACATATGCATTATACATGTAGTTTTGACCCTGGCATTTCGCAAGCCATAGCTACGGTGCTCTGGACCTTCTAACCCTCACAGGCTCAGACAAACAAACTCTACCCTTTGCTCCCTGGGCTTTACAAATTATCCACTTCATTGGTGTCATTTCCTTGGAGGACACCTTGAGGATAAAATGTCACCTCTTACCTTAGACTCCATTTGTAAATACTGAGACATAACACCTGTGTATTCAGATTGAACTGTCTCGCAGCCTGCCTTACCATAATACACTGGTCTTATTCAGATGAGATGATATGATACAAATAAGAACAGAATATTTTCCCTCTGGTGCTCAGAGGAAACTTCTCAGAATCGGTTGTTATCTAAAGGTGGCATGCAAATTTTGCAACAAATAACTCAAATAAATCCCGTAGAAAGACGGCCATTATGTAAGCGATAATGTAGCCTAAACAGCTACTCACTAGATAGCATCTTGCAGTTGATGGAGATTTGTGGGATGCACATCCAGGGCACGAAGCTCCCGTTCCACCACATCCCAAAGATGCTCTATTGGGTTGAGATCTGGTGACTGTGGGGGCCATTTTAGTACAGTGAACTCATTGTCATGTTCAAGAAACCAATTTGAAATGATTCGAGCTTTGTGACATGGTGCATTATCCTGCTGGAAGTAGCCATCAGAGGATGGGTACATGGTGGCCATAAAGGGATGGACATGGTCAGAAACAATGCTCAGGTAGGCCGTGGCATTTAAACGATGCCCAATTGGCACTAAGGGGCCTAAAGTGTGCCAAGAAAACATCCCCCACACTATTACACCACAACCACCAGCCTGCACAGTGGTAACAAGGCATGATGGATCCATGTTCTCATTCTGTTTACGCCAAATTCTGACTCTACCATCTGAATGTCTCAACAGAAATCGAGACTCATCAGACCAGGCAACAGTTTTCCAGTCTTCAACTGTCCAATTTTGGTGAGCTCTTGCCAATTGTAGCCTCTTTTTCTTACTTGTAGTGGAGATGAGTGGTACCCGGTGGGGTCTTCTGCTGTTGTAGCCCATCCGCCTCAAGGTTGTGCGTGTTGTGGCTTCACAAATGCTTTGCTGCATACCTCGGTTGTAACGAGTGGTTATTTCAGTCAAAGTTGCTCTTCTATCAGCTTGAATCAGTCGGCCTATTCTCCTCTGACCTCTAGCATCAACAAGGCATTTTCGCCCACAGGACTGCCGCATACTGGATGTTTTTCCCTTTTCACACCATTCTTTGTAAACCCTAGAAATGGTTGTGCGTGAAAATCCCAGTAACTGAGCAGATTGTGAAATACTCAGACCGGCCCGTCTGGCACCAACAACCATGCCACGCTCAAAATTGCTTAAATCACCTTTCTTTCCCATTCTGACATTCAGTTTGGAGTTCAGGAGATTGTCTTGACCAGGACCACACCCCTAAATGCATTGAAGCAACTGCCATGTGATTGGTTGATTAGATAATTGCATTAATGAGAAATTGAACAGGTGTTCCTAATAATCCTTTAGGTGAGTGTATATATACACCTAGCCTACACTTTAAATTGAATTAAACTGAACTAAAAAATCATGTTTTAAATGTATGTCGTTTTGGAGACCCTAGTTGATGGAGACCCGATTTCGAGGGAGGAGCAGACTGATACGGACGCAGAATATAGGACCGCTGGGTGTAGCGATTGACCAATCAGATTCAAGAATTCCAAAGAGCCGCGTAGTATTTAATTATAGTGTACAGTACGTAAGCATCAGCATTGTAGCAGCAACATGTTTTCTGCTGAGCAAACTGCATCAGTATCATAAAGCATAAAACCTGCACACAATAAAACAATTTACAACTTATTTTAGTCGCTCACAACTATGTGCTCAGTTTGGATTATTTTTGAATGTTGTGATTTTTCCCCCCACGTTCATGCATTATGTAAAATGCTCTCTATGCTGGAGATAAGCAGAGAGGTGGATAAACAGATAACCGGACTGACCAACAGGTAGGCTAATGGACACAGGACAAACAGAGACAGACATACTCAGATACAATCAGGAAGAGACTGACCTTGGTGACCTTTGCAGAAGCAGGAGCCCATGTTCAACAGCTTTGCAGTTATCTGTTCACCATGCTGACAGAGAGCGGGGACACGGGGAAAAATTAGCGACAGTGAGAGAGAGAGATAACTGCGTGTTTGGAAGAAAGGGGAGTAGAACAGGCAGAGAGAGCCAACTGGAGGATAGAGGTGGAGAAATGAGGGAACTAGGAAAAAGACTGGAGGAAAAAAAGGGATTCGGTGTCCATCCAAGCACTGTTTCTTAAGTGTGGATGGAAGTGAGGAGAGGGAAAGAGAGAGAAGTGGGGAGAAACAGCACACTGACTGTGTGCACTCAGTCCCTCCCTTCCTCCCCTCTCTTCTCCTCCCCCTTCTGCTCTCATTTTCTCTCTCAGACCCAACTTTCACACCATCTGCATACTGAAATTATTACCTTTCATTGAGGTTACATTAGGGATGCACTGGTATTAAAATCTGACAGACAGCGATAATAAGCCCATAATTATTTTCATGTTATGAATAATGGCTCATATTAAAATTCAACACAATTTAGCCAACGTAAACTGAAAAAAAAATATAACAAAAACTAAGATAATTAATTTTAAATGCTACAGGTGAATTTAGGCATCACAACATTATATGTACATGTACAGTATGAAAAATTAATATGAAATAAAAATAGGGGACATTAGCATGCACAATTAAATATCTAAACGGAAACAATAAATAAAAAATTCAGAATATCAGACAATAACCGATTTGGTACTGATTGCGCATCACTAGGTTACATAAATTGGAACTGGAATGAGAAAGAGAAATGAGAAGTGGGAAAAAATTAAATGAGAAGGAGAAAAAGATTTATATACACATATAACAGACCTAATGGAATATAAAGGTGGGTTTATGATTATTATCTTTTCAGGTAAGATTCTGCAAGACAGCTGACATTTCCAGAGCTGCAGAAAAGAATAGAAGTTTCTGTAGCTACTTATTGATTTCTGCTGCCCTCCAGTGTCACAAAGGTAAAGTTGCATGCAGACATCCTGAAAGCTAAAAATATAAAATATAACCATTTTTAATTAGCTTTAGTCTATATCTAATTTACAGCAATGTATTAAAATGATTTCTTATGTAATGTGATTTTCACTATACATCTTGAGCAGATGGCACAACAGTTCAGAGGAAGAGCTGAGAATTATATGAACATGGATCTTCAAAGAATTAGATAGTGCCACTTCCATGACAAATTAATTATTTCTTTCCATTATTATTTCCAGTATTCTGTGATTTAACACTAAAGGAGATAGCTATTATCCTTTGAATTTAAGCATTCAAGTTAATTTTACATTTACTCCTGTTCAATTCATGCAAGACAAACATCATTGATAATAAATACAGAACTGCAATGTGCCTTTATGAGCGTGGATCAGATTTAGACAGCAAAACATTGGCAAACAACCAACATTTTAATCAATTACCAACTCTGGTTTGAACATGTTGCTATATATCTGGGTAAATATGATAAATATTTGTTTTAATGGCATGTGAATAATTGGTGTTTGACGACAAACTTTGAGGAAATTAGACAAAAATAAAATTAAAAAATAATCTATAGGCTAGTTTAACTGTATTTGATACTATGCTCATTTTTATTGATTTTATTTAACAAAACAAGAAGCTCAATGTTTGTTTTGGTCATTTTTGTACAATATTTAAGTTTGTTATCACAAAAGAAAATGCTCTTGGGTTTTATGTCTCAGAGCATGCAGGACACATGTCTGAACTTGTGGCTTCAAAAAGAAATTCTTTTCACTCTCTTTGTTTCTTGTCAACCTGTAATCCAGTAAGCAAACATTGTTCAAATTGTTTTTTACTGACATCACCTCAAGTCATGTTCTTGGACAAGGGAAACTCTGCGCCCTTTTTAATGGCAGTGCGAAATTTTTCTAAGAAAGAAAAAAAAGTTTGTTTAAAGTTTATATTAAACAATGCAAATATAATTTATTTTGCTAAACATCTCTCGCTTACCTCGTAACATTGCTCATATGCTACTTTGGCGTTAGCTCAAAGCTAGAGGGAATATTGTTTTTAGCTAGAGGGAATATTTTAGTTTAAAGAAAGTCTGACACCTTGTGGTAAATCAATGCACTTGCACTCTGCACATACATGTCTTCTTCATGAGGTTTTTTGATACAAAAGAGTACTTGATTTAAATGAACTTTCTATGTGAAAATAGTACAGATTTACACAAATTGCACCATGTCAA
Organism: Rhinichthys klamathensis goyatoka; assembly: GCF_029890125.1. Lineage (NCBI taxonomy): Eukaryota > Metazoa > Chordata > Actinopteri > Cypriniformes > Leuciscidae > Rhinichthys > Rhinichthys klamathensis. The sequence goes on along the minus strand of NW_026606789.1, from coordinate 1,451,800 downwards.
AATGGGTTATTCTGTCCCTCTCTGAGGTTGCACATGTGCGTCTGACTTCTGTGGGCACGTAAATTTCCATTCTGCATTTAACTAGCCACTTACTATCCCCACAGATTTTCCTGCCCATTCACACAAGCTCTATCTATTTCTCAACTTCATCACAGCATGGAAAATCTACATAACATATTTGTAGCATCTAAGAGAAAAAATGTAGAGGTCGCTTTCGCTTCCACCTCTAAAATCTAATATAATCTTGCCGATGACACTGAGACATGAGTGATGAATTATAATTGGAGAACAGGGCACAGCAAATGTGTGCGGCTTTGTGTAACTAAACGAACACTTAAATCACGCTAGTGTGCTTCATCAGCTTAATTGCAGATCCTGGACTCCACAGGGTCTTCTGAACAACTTCCACCATCATCTATGTGCTTTTTTTTCTGATTAACTCTCCTAGTAATCAGATTCATCATGAATAATTAATCATACGAATGAAGGACAACAGTACAACAGTACAGTATCATTCAAAGGCACGGTAGTCTTCCTCTTTAATGGCATACGAGTGAAAATGCATCTGTATTGTCCATAGTTCACCCAAAATGAAAATTACTGTGAGAAAAATTTCAAGTTTACAGAGTTTTAGTGACATTACTATTAAACAATGTATAATAATGCAATGGGGGAATATTTGCGGGTCCTGATAATGCCAAATGTCTTCTACCAGTAAAAAGTGTCCTATATTTTAAATATATCTAATCTGTGACACAGTGCAAGCATATTCTTCTAAAAATAATTCTGTATTTTCAGCTTCAGAATCATGAACATTTTTATTCTGGTGTCACCATTGTCCTGTGCAATGTCCTATTTATTTCCTATTTATTTCCACACCCAATGTAATACCAAATTTAGCATTTTAATCAACAATACATTTTTTGTTAACCTTTTACCATATGTCTTGGAGTATCGCAATAATATCGTGAGTTCAGTATCGTGGTATGTATTGAATCGTGACATGAGGGTATCGTTACACCCTAGTCTGTCATGAAAACTCTCAAGGGTGTTTGGAATGGAAATGGATATGACAATGTTGATATGTTTGGTCTTGGCAGAATAGATCTGCTACGCTGCTGCTGCTGCTGCAGATCAAGTACGGGACTTGCTACTGTCAAAACATACACAACACTCAGTGGTGAGCAAGTAAGACATGCTGCTGCTGTACAATTTAGCATACATGAATTACCCGTAGCAGATCTACTATAGGTGGAGCTGGGGAGGGTGGAGGGTTTCTGAAAGTGCGCTGAACTGCTACAGGAAATGCTGACCTGTGTTTGAAGGTTGAGCAGCGAGCTCATTGGCTACTGATACAGCAGGAACCAATCAGCTGTGCCCTACAGAGAATGATGTGATTGCAACAGATTGAGTTAAGAATATCAGCTTGTGTCTTCTAGAGTTTCAAGACAGAACTTTGTATTTCTCTGCTCTTGACAAACAGCTTTTCTATGAAAGTACAAATTTGCTTTGCTGTATCAAAAAAAAATTCTGTTATTAAAAACACAAACAGTTTTGTTCACTTTGGTACAAGAAAAAAAATTCCTTTCCCGTGGGACTTGTCAGTTTGATCCCGTCACTCACAACAACACACTCAACACCACTGATTTTATTTTGGGCTGCTGACTTTGGAGGTCTTTGGCTCAGTGTTTTTCTTCTCTCTGTCTCCATACAGTTTACATACTTCTGTCACCATAAATAACATATCTAAAGCAATAATCCATTTTATGAGTTGTCAGTGGTTATTCCCCTGGAGAGGCTGGACTGTACGCTTTACGCAGTGCAGTGCAGTGGCCTGAGACATAAGGTTAACTCCTTTAAGAAGAGATGCAGTCAGAGGATGTTTTAAAAATGTCTAAATATTTGTTGCAGTCTAGCTTTAATTACAAAATAGTGTATTTTAAAAAGATCCTGTTAAACATAATAATAATAATTTGACTTTAATTAAAAAATAAAAAAAGGTTGAATAATCTACACAAACAACATTGAAGGTGCAAACAAAATGTGCACTTTTGAATAACAGAACAGAATTGAATGAAAATTATGTTTACGCAAGATGATATTTAATAAATGATAAATAATAATATAATCAAATATTTTACAAATAAATAAATAGACACCACACCAAAAAAAATGTGTTTTTGACTTTTGAGTAATCCGCAGGACAAAGGTCTACCAAAAAAAAAAAAAGATTAAATATTCAATGACTACCAAAGAAGCTGTTAGACATTACCTATTTTTCTTTTTATGAGCATCTTAAAACATGACAAATGTGTGTCACTTAAATTCAACATCAGCCTTGAAGGGCGACGCTAGGGGATTTCCAATGCTGGTGCTTTGTAACAACACATTCTTGCCCTAATAAATCACCACAAACCCATAAATTCCATGTCATTTGTTCAAAGTATTGTATTTTCCATATGCCAGAAGTCATTATTGATCAAAATCTCACGCATTTACAGCTTCAATCCATCAGAAACCTGATCTGCTCTTCCTGTCCAGTGTTTTCCGCTGTAAAGGCCCTTCCCTGCTCCACAGCACCAGCTCAGCAGGTTCCCACTACTGTTGACTCCCTCCCACTGTCTGCTGTTCTCACACTTCAGACAAAGATAATCTCACCCGCCTCACCCGCCTCACCTGCTGCTGCGAGCAAATCCTCTGAGACCCCCCACTTGTTGCTGTCGAAGAGAAAACCCTCCACATTCTTTATCTGCTCCAAAGAAAATGCTGAAAGGTGGATTCACAGATATGATCTGCATGTGGCATTTCTTGTCATTTCTACTGATGCCGAACTTCTCCCTGTAGAGGTTTGGTCCAGTGCTTGCAAAAGCCTGTCAGGAAGAGAAGAAGCAGAGGAGGGATCTAGTTTCCAGTCCATTCCTGTTTCTTGGCTAATACTGTTAACCTAAACTGTTTTTATGGCAGTAAATCTTGTGCTGTAACATAAGAAAACTTAAACTTGACAAATCTCATTTTTAAGGGTTTAAATGCTTCAGGACAAATGTGTTGCAGCACCACAAGAATTTAGCTCATGAAGAATCAAGATCATAATATCAGCACAAGAAAGCCAGTGTACTTTTGTGTTAAAGAGCCATTTCAGAGTAAAAACAGAAACATGAAAGGAAGATGGTGACATCACATGTATCTCATGATACGAAGCTGATGTCTGGTATCAGCCTGAAGGGCTTTATTTCGATAATGACAGCCAAGTGCACATTAGCGAAATTCTGCAGGCAAAAAATCTATTTTCAATAGCAGCTTGGATAGAAATGACTGGTTTTAGCCATTGAAAATTGGCCAAACAAATTGTAAATACAACTGCACCATTACATGCTTTTTTATGAGAACACTTACCAAATAAATAAATATATTAAAATAAAATATTAATTTCACAGTAGTAGGTCAGTGAAACAGCCATACATTTCGGTCATTATTTAACGTTAGTAGGCTACTACACGAGCAAGAGCTGTGCTGACATTCACGATTGTGAATGTGATGTTGTTTATACAACAGTAATTGAGTACCATTTTACACACAATATTACCAGTTACATAGTTTTGTTCTGCCAGCGACAAAAGTTCCACATGAAGACATATCAGAATAAACTGTTTGCCCATCTTCAAACAAACATAACACAGTGGTGAAGTTCTGTTCCTGAATGAATCATCTGTTTGGAATAAATCGGCTGTGAATGATTCAATTACTCTTTCTTTCCTTAATGAATCAGTGCTATGAACTAATCTGTCCTCATTTTCTTTCCTTGCATCCTTTTTAGACAGGCAATGTTTTATGAATATATTAATTCGGACATACTACTTGGTACTGGCTGCATCTGGAAGCTTTGGCAGCTGACTTGTTGCCTCACCGCCCTGTCAGGCAACTAGTTTAATAAAGTACAAAACAGAGAGCTTTGGTGATAACAAAGCAAATATTGAATTCCTACAATACTAATTTCTCACAAGAAATGACATCAAAAGTCAAAACATTGGTCAAAAATGTACATTTACACACAAACTGACCACCAACCACACCTTTCAGACGCCATCTTTATTTTTTAGCATAACTGCCACAGAATTGAACGCAAAGGTTTGTGGGATATCATAGGCAGCGAAGGATACATCTATGCTGCCTTTAAAAATCGATCAGATGAAGGTATCTCAAGCCTTGATGTCTTCTTAATCCTGCCTGGGAATGCATCCTCTAAAGGCATCACTTTTAAGCTTTCGGACGCAGCCATTGTTTTGTCACATACTATGGAAGTAGGCATTCGTATAAAGGGATAATTTCATGCATCCTACTTAACGATGTATCCTGCAGAAAAATTTTTTTTGGAACGCCGCTCAACCAATTTTAACAATTTTGTATTTTGCACTGATGTATGCCTGATGTACAAAATTATCCATAATCTTGCTCCCCCTCTTCTTAAGGGACGCCTGGCCCATAACGGAAGTGCTGGTATGACTAGACCTGCTAGGGGAGACTTGGTACCGCAGTATAGAAGAACAGCCTTTGGTCACACAGCTTTTTCGGTTAGAGTAGTGGGGATATGGAATTCCTTACCCATAAACATCCGAAGCATTGATATAGCTTCACAGTTTTCAAAACCAAGCGTAAGCACTGGCTACTATAAGAACAAATCTGCTATACTGACTTTGTTGTAAATTCTTTGTTTTTATATAGGCTACTAATTTCATTAATCTTAAATTCCTGGACATATGTATTGTGATGTTTTATGTGGTGTATATGTAATATTGTGTGTTATTTTATTTGATTAACCTGCCCAGGGACAGCAGATGTAAACTGTTAGCTAACTCTGGTGCAAATACTCTTAATGGTGCATTGTCCCTGTAAAAATAAACAGTAAAGTAAAGTAAAGAGGACCGGAACTGAATTGGTCTGATTGACGAATCACGATCAAGTATTACAGAGAGCCATGTAATAATCACTGTAATAAGTAATTAGATCCCTTTACGTAGGTTAATATAATAAAAACATATTTATCTGAGCATGAAGCATAAAATATGCCGTTGAAATCAATATGCTGTTGAAAGAGGGATGGCCTATTCATATCTCTTTTTCTCAGTTGTCTTAACGTTGCCCTCCTTTGTTTGAAGTCCTCTCTTGCAGCAGGCCAGCAGCATACATCTGCAACACCGTATTCAAGGCTCAGCTAAAAGGAAATTGCTTTAATCCAAAATTGGGTTGAAGCAATTTCCCCGGCCCCTTCCTTAAGCAGTGCCAGATATGGGGACCACCTCAGCAGAGGCTCATGCAGGGGATGAATAGCAGACCTCAGTGTCCTCGGGGCATGTTAACTCTCGTTCCATATGCTGCCTAATTGGTTTAATTACTGTAATTATCTGCTGGGGTTCACATTGTGCAGGCAGGAACGATTAATGGATTCAAGAACACATGCAGACAGGAGTAGAAGAGAAGGGAACTGCTGAAGAATGCCAGCAGAAAGAGGGCCGATAAAGTTTGAAAGGACTGTCACGGCCACTCAGGGACAAGGCAAAACAGATCTAATTGAAAGAATACTATAGAGAACCGAAAAATAGAGCTTGTGTTGTTGAGCGGATAATTGTTTGACCTGAAAACTTAAAACAACACAGTGAAACTTCACGGGAAGCAATCATGCTAGTTTTGTACCGTTTGCAGCTGTCTTCTTTAAAGCGTAACAGGGGAAACAAAGGGAACAAGTTCATATTTCACTGTCAAGCTGTCAAGGTCTGAAAGAACCGTATTTAAGGCACACTGATAGATGAGATACAAACTAGTAAGCATAATTAACCTATCTTAACACTTCCTTGCACATTGTGAAAATGCAGATAAGATAAGCTATATGTTAAAAATAAACATATCAAGGGCACTTTCATCACAAAGCAGCATTTGTTTAGGCACCATAATAAATGTATACGTGTCACAACTGCTAAAATGATAAATCTGTTTCCATAAGAGCTGTCACCAATAACACTGACATTTTAATTGTGGAAGGAAATGTTACATTTTTGCTTAGTGTGAAGAACATAAAAATCTAAGGGTTTGTTCACACTTGTAGTTCAGTTTTCTTGGTTCTTTTGGTCTGGACCAAAAAAGATAATGTTACATTTAGTCCTGGTTCACTTGCCGTTCTCACTGTCCAATCTAAAGACAAAAAACAATAACATATTTTGGTTAGTTTAGATGTCTTTGGTCCATATTGAGTTCATATTTCAGTCAAACCGCATCAGAGTTCCTTTGGAATCAGACCTTTTCAGGGGTCTTGGTCCGCTTGTTCGGTGCACACTAAGGTTCGGATGGCAGTGTTCACACTTACTCAAGTGAACCACACTAACAGAGCAATCGTACCAGAGCTTGTTTTAATCAAACCAAACCTGCCAAGTGTGAACATAAAGAACCTTTTTCCACTATTAAGGACCTTTTGTGCAATGGAAAGATTCTTCATGGAACCATGGATGCCAATAAAGAACCGTAAGTGTAGTCAAATTACAAAGATGCCAACATTGACGGTTGAGTGACATGTTTTATACCTTGAAAATTATGAACTAAACTACACAACGTAAAAACAAACAAACAAAAAAACAGATAGGCTAAATGTGGTTTTAGGGCTGACTCCACTGTGTTTTGTGTGGTAAATTATTGACTGTGCACTGCAGAGAACATGAAACCATCAAAAAAGTAAAATAAAAAAAGAGGCAATTAAAAACCAAGACCTGACATTTTACCAGTTCAGCTTATGTAATAGTATTAAATTTGTGCATTACTGGATCTATGCTGTCCAATTTTAATACATTGTAATGTTGGATTTGAGAACATTTTGTCAACTTTTGTATGCTAAACTAATTCATTCGGGCTGAATTTGATGCCCAATGCAAAAGCCCTGAAACAACTTTGAGAACCACTTGGTAAGTTACCGAAAAAACCAATGATGAAGAAAACAAAAAGAGCTAGTGAGTGTGGTAGCATAGCCTAAAAACATGAGAAAGTCATGAAGACAACCAGAATGATTTGAAGAGGAGAAAGAGAGTGAGGATAAGAGAGGAGAGAGTGAGAAACAGAGAGAAAAACTGAGGAAGACCAATATAGCCCCAAATTGGAGGATGTGTTTTTTGGTCAGAAACCCATCTCTAAAATTAGCCAGGGATGTAAATTCCACAACGTTTTTGACTTTGTGTGTTCAGATTAAAAAGAGGGCAATGGAAAAGACAAGAAATAAATATAAAAGGGAAAACTCATACTTGAACTGTATAATGATGATTTTTACAATGGGAGTTCTTTAAAGAGCGGGGACATTTTCAAAGCCACTGTAAAGGAGGAGGGAACCTAAAAATGAAAGCCGCAGGCCTCACACAGGACATTTCACCATTAAGGTTAAACCATGTGTACAGCGCATAAAGCACCACAGCCCAGCCTTCAACACAGTGCTCACCTATGCTATTGTAGCCTGTAATTTAAGCTTAACACGCATACAGGGGAAAATATGTCCTCCCATAATCCACATTCTGGAACATTTCTACTCATAGATGGGAACGGCGGTGTTTACATGCAATGTAAATGTTTTCTTTAATTGGCAAATGCTGAGCGTGCTTTCAAAATGTCTTCCCCTGACTTTTACAGTAACCTGACACTGACTTTCATTCTTTTCAGTGGTTTTCTCTTTGTATTTTTTTTACAGTAAACATGAATTTTCTATTCACAACCCATAGAGAGCCTAAGTCCCTCCCTTTCCGGTCGACCACCATGGGACCTTATGCTGCGTTCGGTTCCAGGCAGGTTTTTGAGCACGTAAATCACGACTTCAAACCACGACTCACGACTTTGTAGCGTTCCAGGTCAGTCACGCCAAACTACATTGAGCGCAATATACATACTTATTGTTTCAGACACATAACATTGTAATACATAATCGTGTGTGTATTATTGTCATTATTATTAATTTGACTGCAACGTTATATCCTAAAGTGTATTCTCACCGTGTACCGCCTGCAGAAACACTGCATCCGTAGGGGCTGCCATTGCTGTTTTGTATGGTTTCGCTATGTGTTGTCAGAGCTCGTAACTTGGAGTACATCGATCTAGTACGAGTTCACGGGTGGGAAGTCACGGGTTTGACTGCCGTTCCAGTGCACTTTCACGGGTATAAGGTTGGAAAAACACGGGTTACAGGTTGCCTGGAATGCGGCATTATTTCGGAAAAATATTGTATGGTAGGCTAGTCAATGGCGAGAGACAACAAATATTTTGATCTCGTTTGAATTGTGCCCTGAATTACACATATGATGTGTCAATTTAAAAGATACATTTTAAAGTCAAGAAAGTCGCAAGGTGTGTTCGACATCGGCTGCGGCTGGATGTAACCGATCGGCGAGAGTTGCCGTGTGCAGGCGGGGAGGAGCTGCAAACGGAGACGTGAAGTCGGACACTTTCTGGTTGCCGTAGTGACCGCTCATGTGGTGTTTACTTTACCACAGCTGAAGTGAAATAAATGCAATATATTTGCCAAATACACAGCTATTTCAGAGAGTCTTCAGACACATTTTCATTCAATAGTTTACTACTTCATAGGCTACAGCATCTGTTTGAACAAGAATAAAGTTCAAGCGTGGAGTGAAGTGGAGTCAACGTTTTTTAATCAGTTTTATTTTGATAAACATGACACAATATAACATCGTGAATACATGAAAAGACTGTTTACTGTTATAAAAAAATAATTTGTGAGCTTTACTGGAACTAAAGGTGTGAGAATAAACACGAAACGCACGTGATCGTTGTCATGCGGTGAATCCGGCCAATCGTGGAACAGTTGTAGCCTGGTAATACCAAACTCTGCTACTTCGCTTTGCTTCGTAGACAGAGTCTGGCATGGCATAATTGAAAAGTGTTCTCTTTCATAGGTTCACTCAACGCTGCGTAGCTTAAGACGCAGTGGGAACGCCCTCTGGGTGTGCCGATTGTCTGAAGCCCTTATAGAATCACGCCAATTCATTGGCTGATGGCGCGGGCGCCGCCCCGACGCTCTTGCGTCGGCATATTATATTAGCGCGCACGCCATCTGCTCCTCAGATTTCTCTGCCTTCACGAAGCGGCCATCTTAAGCCCTTCGGTCTCGGTTTTTCTGGCCCAAATAATTCGGATTTATCATCAGCATTCTTCATCTGCACTTCAGTGACTGCAAATAGTGGAACTCAGTTCTCCTTGCGGTGAAGTGCCATGGAGTTTCGTCGTTGCCCGGCGCTATGCGTTCGCTTTATTGTGAACGACGACCCTCACAGTAAGTGTGTTAAATGTATGAGTTTTTCGCATGCGCGCGAGGCTGTTTTGGGCTTGTCTAAATGCAAGTTTTGTGACAAAACTGCTTCTCAAAACCCTCCGCTCTCGGCTCGCTGTTTTTGAGAAGGAGTCATTCATTCCCCCCCGTCGCGCTCCCGAGGCTGCCGAGGCCTCGTTGGAATCCGCGACCTGGGGTTCGGATGTAGAGCTCGAGAATATAGAGTACGAGCAGACGGGCCAGGCCCTTTCTTTCCCTCCCTCTCCCGAGCACACACGCGGTGTTCGGCCAGTCGAGTTTTCGCATGATTATTTATGCCCCAGCCCGAGAGCACGCGAGACGGTTTCTTTCGGGCTGGAAGATATTATTTACACTACAGCGTCCGACTCCGAGGATTTCGGGCCTGCTTTAGCTACTGACGGTCTCCCGCCTAGCGGTCAGGAGGCGCGGCCTACTGCGGCCTTCACTGAGCTTATCGACGTGCTTTAGCGCGCTACAGAGAAGCTCTCTATCGACTGGCCCGACGAGCTCCGCGAGTCACAATTGTCTAAACTCGACGAGAGATTTTTAAGTGGCCCTAATTCTAGGCCTGAGCGGAGAAAGCTGCCCTTTTTCAGTGATCTGTATCACGAGATCTCCAGATCCTGGAAGCAGCATTTTTCCGCGCGTCTAACAAACGCGGCAGCCGCTGACTTCACCAACCTCGTTGGTTCTGTGGAGCAGGGCTATTCCGCCATTCCAGCGGTTCAGGACACGTTGGCTACTCACCTTTCTCCGTCGTCTGCTCCGTCGTGGAAATCTCGCCCCCTTCTTCCCTCTAAACCGTGCAGGACTACTTCCGCCCTTATCGGAAAGTCCTACATGTCAGCTATGTAGGGCAGCATGTAGGGCAGGCATGGCCCTACATACTATGGCCATCCTCCAAGCCTATCAGGCGGACGTCTTGAAGGAGATGGACGAGGGAACAGGAATTACGCCAGAAGCTGTCAAAGAGCTTCGTAATGCCACGGATCTGGCCTTAAGAGCCACTAAGCACACCGCACGCGCTATAGGTCGTTCTATGGCGGGGGCGATTGCTGAAGAGCGCCACCTATGGCTCAATCTCACGGAGATCCGTGACAAAGAGAAGGTTTTCCTCTTGGACGCCCCAATTTCTCAATCTGGACTGTTTGGGGAGGCGGTCAACACTGTGGTTGACAAGTTTCGGGCCGCAAAATCCCAGTCAGCTGCCCTCAGGCAGTTTATGCCCAGGAGGGTTAGGGAATCCTCTAACCCCTCCCCGTCTCAACCCAGAGAACGTTCTTCTCATAGGCCGGATTTTGCCGCTAGGAGAAGTGACTCGGCTCATCCCCCACCTGCTACGGTTTGGGGAGCCCGCGGTCGCCCGTTTCCCCGCCAGCGACCTTATAAGCGTCTGGAGCTGAAGCGGTCTAACAAACCCTTCGCTCCAGCCTCCTCGAATCGTTCCTGACCCGCAGGTCAGAAAAAGGAGAGCTCCCCCCGATTTACGAGGTTGGGACAGACCGTGCAAGCGTTTCAGCCCACCTCTCACTTGCTCTCCTTCTCTTAACCTGTCACTTTCACCACCCTGCGTGTTTCGAAGTGCAGTTACTACTCAACCTTGTTCAAACCACCTGGTGCAGGAGGAAGGAGACGCTTTCAGCTTTCTCCCCTTGCCTCCGACGCGTTTGATACCTGCCGCTCGCATCCTCGGAGACACTTTCGGTTTTCCTCAGGAGCAGGCAGACCCTATGATCTTGATCAAACAGGCAGTGGTACCTCCCACTACGTGTCAGGACGTCAAGTGCTCTCCTTCACGTTGGACCACGCCACCCCACAGGAGTCAGCGCGTCACCCTAACACAGGTATGTCCGCCGCATTGCAACACTCCACTTCCTCTATCTTATTTCTATAAAGAATGGAGGCGCCTGCCAGGGGTATCGCCTTGGATCCTCCGCACGGTTCAGCTCAGCTACACACTTCAGTTCTGTCGCCCGCCCCCTTGCTTCAACGGAGTCTTTCCAACTGTAGTCAACAGCGCCTCAGAGGCTTCTGTACTACAGCAGGAGATTTCGTCCCTTCTCCTCAAGGGAGCAATAGAAGAGGTTCTTCCGAAGGAAGTCGAGCAAGGCTTCTTCAGCCGTTACTTCTTGGTCCTGAAAAAGGGCGGAGGTCTGCGACCGATACTAGACCTGCGCCAGCTAAATTTCTCCCTTTACAAAGGGAAATTCAAGATGTTGACGCTGAAAGCTATCATATCTCAAATTCGAGCAGGGGACTGGTTCGTGACAGTAGACCTGAAGGATGCATATTTTCATATTCAGGTCGTACGGCGACACAGGAGGTTCCTCAGGTTTGCCTTTGGAGAGAAGGCGTACCAGTAAAGGGTCCTTCCCTTTGGTCTCGCTCTAGTGCCGAGAACGTTCACAAAGTGTATGGATGCTGCTCTGGCCCCGTTGCAGCTCCAGGGCATCCGTATACTCAACTACCTGGACAATTGGCTCCTTTTAGCCCACTCCAGGGAATTAGTGACTCACCACAGGGACATTGTCCTTCGTCATATTCAGTCTCTCGGCCTGAGGTTGAACACAGAGAAGAGTGTTCTTACCGCAACTCAAAGCACAGTTTTCTTAGGGGTGCGCCTGGATTCCGTTCTGATGCAGGCCCATTTGGCTCCTGCCCGGATTTCCAGTCTTTTGACATGTTTGGCTCGCTTCACGCTCGGCCATCGTGTTTCTGTTGGCACTTGCCGCAGGCTTCTGGGTCTCATGGCCGCAGCATCCCTTGTGCTTCCCCTAGGGTTGCTCCACATGAGACCGTGGTGGTGGATGAAACTCTCAGGTGCCCGGTCCACAGGACTGGCTCTTCGCCTGTTGAAGGTGTCGCGCAGTTGCTTCCGCGCCCTTTCAATTTGGCGGGACCAGAGGTGGAAAGTAACGAATTACATTTACTCGCGTTACGTAATTGAGTAGTTTTTTTGTGTACTTCTACTTTTTTAAGTAGTTTTTAAAATCTGTACTTTTACTTTTACTTAAGTATGTTTTCTTTGAAGTATTGTACTTCGCTACATTTGAAATCGTATCCGTTACGGAGTAAAAAATAATAAAAGAAAAAAAAAACACACTCCGGAAACTACTGCATTGATTGATGGGCGGGAGAACAAACGCGCAAAAAAAGGTGACGCAGACACAGCTGAAGCTGAAACCGAAGCGCCAAGCGAATTATGACCAGTATGAAAATACTTTGTAGAAAAAAAGCGTGGTTGTCCTCGAGGATAGATATCCAATTTGCAAAAAATGTGGACGCAAAGTGGCTGCAAAAGGAGGATATAGGACACCATCCCTCCTGCAGAAGGTATGTCCCGATGTACGTGATGCAGAGGGAACCCCGGAATCTAGTCATGAAAATGAAATTTACATAACGCAGATGTCACATAAAACACGCAAAATAATGGATGGATGAATACATGGAAAGTAGAACTGTGCAATAAATCCAATCGCGACATGGTATGTGAATATTTAAGTTTAGCACAAAAATACTGCATGTAAATATAACCCTATTTGTTCTGCTGAGCTGCGCCGCTTTGTCTACTACATACTCAAGTACGCGTGATATTCAGAGTCTCACAAACAATTTGAGAATATGAATACATGAACATTTCCAGAGCTGCTCTGAGAGAACGCCTAATGAGCATTTTCATAATTTTATTTGAGATAAACCATTGTCAAATACACTTTGAAACACTTCCCAGCAAACATTTGGACGTGTAATGACCGTTGAAAAGACGTCCGTCCGACACGTCCCGTTATGGTTGAAAAATAGTTCCAAAATGGAAGTTGAACCGACGTCTTTTCTGGCCGTGAATTCCACGTCTTTTCTGGCCGTGAATTCCACGTCTCTTCTGGCCGTGAATTACACGTCTTTTCTGGCCGTGAATTACACGTCTTTTCTGGCCGTGAATTACACGTCTTTTCTGGCCGTGAATTACACGTCTCTTCAGCGCGTCCCTGGACGTCTAAATGCGTCATCATTTGTGTGTTTAAATGTGTTGCTGCATAATTTAAGTGTATATAAGCCTGAATTTAAAATAATCACACACATATTGTGTAACATCGTGAAAGGCAATCAAGTCTTGAGGTTTACACATCTTGACAAAGGTTTTAAAAAGTTCCAAAATTGGTCCAGTCAGACGGACCTGACCGTCAATAAAACGTTTCAATCACGTGTACATCACAAACAAGAACACATTATTTGTGGACATAAGAAAAAAAAGCATGTTCTGATTTAGCAAATTTTATTGATCTTGAACAGCGAAAATGTCTCTTAATATTTTTTCAATGTTTAACATTTGTTAACCAAACTAAAATACAAATTACAAAATACTGAATTATTATATAAAGGGATAGTTCACCCAAAAATGAAAATTCTTTCATTTACTCACCCTCATGTTCCAAACCTGTATGAGTTTATTTCTTCTGCTGAACACAAAAGAAGATATTTTGAAGAATGTTTGTAACCAAGCAAATAGAGCAACCATTGACTACCATAATTTGAGAAAGATTAATGGGAAGCGATATCTTGGTTACAAACATCTTTGTGTTTAGCATAACATAGAAAGGTATACAGGTTTGAAACATGAGGTGGAGTAAATGATGACAATTTTCATTTTTGGGTGAACTATCCCTTTAAACACATTGTTTGGCTCAGTTTTTGTATCCACCAGCTGTTCCTGGAGCGTGTTTCAGGTGTTCTGCCATTGCTGCATCAATTTCAGAGTCTGTAGCATTTGGGCTCCACCTCTTCACAGCATCTAAGGGAAGAGAAATATATATATATATATATATATTAATAAATAAAATTATAAATTTGAGGTAAATGATATGCACTTATTTTCAAAATATTTTTATGGTCTACAGCTAAATAAAAAATAAAAAACATGGAACAAGATGAATGAATCATGAATAAAACATTAGAAAAAGGTAATCAACATGCATTACATTTTATTTTATTGTATAAAATATGTTATGCTTTATTTTTAAAGCAGTTACTGGAAACATACATGTTAAAATCCAGCTAAACATTTCATTCCATTTCAGATAATTTACTTTCTGAAAGAAACTCTCAAAAGGCTACATTAATAAGTTACAGTAATAACTTTGACTGTATCATTAAACAATATACTTGGTATACCGTTGTTGTATACGTTCAAAGTTAATATTAGCCTACTGGCTAATTTTAGCCAAACTCAGTAAATTTCAGTTGACAATGTGGGCATCATTTCTTTCTGTTCATTCATGTCACACAAGTAAACCTCAAGCACGTTAATCTAATACAAAATGTACTTACCAAACAGTAGATTTTTAATAATACTATCGACACAACTCCATCCTCTCCTCGTGGTTGTTCAAAGTTCTAGAATCTATGAGAACGCGTTAACATCTCGCGAGATAATCTATCCTATCGCGGGATTTTGTTGTATTGCGAGATTTTTTGTTCATCTTGGCAGCACAGTTTATGGTTTGGGCGCATCCAATTCAGACATAAATGGTGACCGGGTATATTACTGTTTTTGTATATAAATACATTACATAAAAAATAACAACGAAAACATCAGGTATACAACAGGTTAAAATAATGACTAAAATGCAGTGGCTTTGCAATCACTTGACTATACTGGGCATTTTGTGATTATAATATATAAAAACAAGATAAAGTAGATATATGTTCTTTTGTATATAAATTGTGTATTTCATAAAGATATAACAGGTTAAAATAATGACTAAAATGCAGTGGCTTTGCAATCACTTGACTATACTGGGCATTTTGTGATTATAATTTATAAAAACAAGATAAAGTAAATATTCATTTGTATATAAATCGTGTATTTTATAAAGAATTATAATTCCTGATAATTTGTTTCTGTCTTGCTACTAGACGTGCAAAAGACGTCAGTGGACGTATAGTATTCACAGCCTGACTAGACGTGTAAAGGACGCCAGTGGACGTCTTCACAACCTCTTAAAAACTTCATGGGCAATTACATTAATTATTGCAGTATTAACCATGCGAGGATTAAGCGCAGCTTTTGCATATTTAACAAGGATTTCATAGAGGGTCATGATGGACTATAAATGCACGTGGAAAAAACGTCGCCAGGTGACGTCCTCTCACCCGATACACTAAACATAACTACACGTAGCTAAAAGTTAAAATAACAATTATACATGCCACTGTAGACATGTACAAATGTATCTGAATGCATTTTTAGGAAATGTTCTGTGTTACATATTTTTACCGATTTATGACGTCTGGCCGCAACTATTTTTGGCCAGGGACACGACGTTGCCGTCGGACCAATGTTTGCTGGGTTTTTTTTTACACTTTTGGTCTTCACTACAACCCGTCAAAATAAAAGTTTGGTTTTACTAGGAGTAATTAGGACAGAAATATATTACTATTATAGGCATAGGCCTACAATAGAACGTAGCCTACTTCTCTAAATAATAATAATAACAACAATAATAATACATTTTATTTAAACATTATTTAAAGGAATATATTTTTTGTCCAATGGTTTAATTTAGTAAATCTGTTTTTTTGCAGAGCTTCCCCAAAAAATAAAAGGACACAATTTTAAATTTACATTTGATTACAACCGTTTTTGGTTATATATTTGGATTAAATCATAAAAAGAAACATTCATTTTCTGAATAAAATACATTTCATAGGACAATATTTTTTTAAACGTTTTAATAAATTAGGACTATTAATGTTAAAAATAAGTTGTTAATCTAATTCATTATCAATTATCAAATTTAATTGATTAGACATGTTTTATTGACATTTTAATAAACAAAACAAACAAATGGTTTCAAGTTTGTTATAATAAAAGCATTTTTTCAACCAAAAAAAAAATCCTGTTTTCATTAAAGGGGCACTTCACCTCTGGGAAGATGAATGTGTATTTAAAATGGGTCATTTATGTAGAAGAAATGTGAAATTGTTTTTGAATTTGGAGCTTTCTAGATTGAGAAAAGCCAGAAAATGTATTTTTGGCTTATGTGGATGAAAGACAACAACTCCCAGAATGCAATTGATTCGCTGCCCTAGGAGGCCACGCCTACCGGTAACAGAGCGCAGTAGTTAAACAACAAGCCTAGGCTAGTGAGTCTCCGTGATGAGTCTGTCCGGGTTTTTTGAGATCGCCCATAATGTCCAGGATTCGGCTTTTGCGTTCTACAGTCGCCATTCATCATGTTTACTGTGGCGAGCAGGACGACGCTAGGGCCGCGGGAGAACGGCGCGAGGCCGGTGGCGTGATTACCGATGAGCGACACCTGTGAGACGCAAGTGACCCTTTAATTGAATCCTGAAGTGACCCTTTAATTTAACTGTCATTTTAACTGATGATAATAATAATAATAATAATACCCATAATTTAATAATACAGTTTATTTATTTAATAATTGATTAATACTGTAAATCGTGATATTTTCTGAGACGTTATCATACTGTAAAAATCTCATACCATTACAAGCCTACACGGGAGAGTCCCCCACCCCCGCTGTTAAAAAAGTTACTCAGTAACTTTTACTCTGAGTAAATTTTAAATGAGCTACTTTTTACTTTTACTTGAGTAGATTTTTAGACCAGTACTTTTACTTGTACTTAAGTAAAATTTATTTGAAGTAGTAGTACTTTTACTTGAGTAGAATATTTTATTATTCTTTCCACCTCTGGGCGGGACCCTCTCTTCCTTCGGAAAGGGGTCGGCATGGGTGCAGTTTTCCGTTGCCAAATGGTAACGACGGACGCCTCTCTGACCGGCTGGGGTGCGGTTTTCGAGGGCAGGCCAGCATGTGGGGTCTGGACTGGAGAGACTCTCTCTTGGCACATAAACAGCTTGGAGCTGAGAGCTGTTTCCCTGGCCCTTCTTCACTTTCTCCCCTTTCTCGAAGGACACCATGTCATTGTCAGAACAGACAATATGGCGGTAGTGTCTTATGTAAACCGGCAGGGGGGTTCACAGTTACGCACCCTGGACAGGCATGCGCGCCACCTTCTCCTGTGGTCTCAGGGCAAGTTCCTTTCACTGAGGGCAGTCCATGTTCCTGGAATCCTGAACCTCGCAGCAGATTTTCTGTCGAGGCAGAAGCTCAGGTCGGGGGAATGGATGTTGAACCGCCGAACAGTAGCCCTGATTTGGGAAGTGTTCGGAAAAGCAGAGGTGGACCTCTTTGCATCACAGGAGTCGTCCCAATGCCCACTTTGGTTCTCCCTGAGCCCCCCAGCACCATTGGGGATAGATGCATTCGCCCACCCATGGCCGATGCAGAAACTTTATGCATTCCCGCCTGTCAAGTTGATCCAGGCAGTTCTGTCCAGAGTGAGGGAGAGCGGAATTCCTACAGGAGAAGTTTGCTTCTGGAACGGCCGCTACTACTCTGAGAGTGTATGTTGCTGCTATTGCCGCTCATAGAGAGTCGGAAGAGATCCCCATAGGTAATTTGAGGTTAGTCTCAGCATTTATGCGTGGGGTTAGGCGCCTGAAACCAGTACGCTGCCCTGGAATTCCCTCTTGGGACCTGTCGGTCGTCCTGGAGGGCTTAACGGAGGCTCCCTTTGAGCCCTTAGAGTCAGCTCCAGAGCGGATTCTGACTCTCAAGGTTACTCTTTTGTTAGCCTTGGCTTCTTTGAAGCGGGTGGGGGATTTGCAAGCTCTTTCTGTTAGCAAGACATGTATAGACTTCGCTCCTGGTCTGGTCAGGGTGACTTTGAGACCGAAACCGGGATATGTGCCCAAAGTATTGTCCACAGCATTCCGGTCTCAGGTTATTAACCTTCACTCTTTCCATCCTCCTACTTTTGTCTCTGAGGAGGACAAGAAGCTTAATTTGCTCTGCCCTGTCTGAGCATTGAAGTTATAAGTGGATCGCTCTGGTATGTTTTGGTGCTGGCCGCCGCGGGCTTGCCGCATCAAAGCAGAGAATTTCCCACTGGGTTACAGAGGCTATTTCACTGGCATATAAGGTGCGCGGTCTGCCTTCACCTCTTAGCATCAGGGCACATTCCACCAGAGGCGTGGCTTCCTCTCAAGCACTTTTTAGAGGTGCCCTCCTGGAAGACATTTGTGTAGCTGCAGGCTGGTCCTCTCTGCACACTTTTGTCAGATTCTACAGTTTGGATCTTGACATGACTCCAGGTTCCCAAGTTTTATCTGCTTGAAGCAGTCGTGTGAGCTATCTGGTCTTTGTACTAGTTACGGCAGCGCTTAGCTTAGCGAGTTTGGTATTTCGTTCCCACTGCGTCTTAAGCTACGCAGCGTTGAGTGAACCTATGAAAGAGAACGTCTCTGGTTACTGATGTAACCTGTGTTCTCTGAATAGGGAACGAGACGCTGCGTTCGCTGCCAAGCTCCTTGCGCTGCCAACAAGCTTCCTTTTTCGGCAGAGAAATCTGAGGAGCAGATGGCGTGCGCGCGCTAATATAATATGACGACGCAAGAGCGTCTGGGCGGTGCCCGCACCATCAGCCAATGAATTGGCGTGATTCTATAAGGGCTTAAGACGCAGTGGGAACGCCCTCTGGGTGTGCCGATTGTCTGAAGCCCTTATAGAATCACGCCTTATACTCAGCGTCTCGTTCCCTATTCAGAGAACATAGGTTACATCAGTAACCAGAGACGTTTTCTTTCTCGCGGGGGGGGGGGGGGGGCTTGTCTGAAGTATAAAATCATTGGTTACCCGTAAGCCAATCACATAACGTCTGGTTATGACGTGTGTTATTCGCCAGCTCAGCCGCATCGAACTTCCACTGTAAACATGTATGATGCGAAAACGAAACCATCGAGGGAAATACCGGACTGAACATGGCTGACCGAGTTTTGCTGCCTCCTTAACCTGATCCTCCATGAGTGCAACCAAGGGAGACACAATCACAACTATCGCCTTGCCGGCCTTTGGCCTCCCCAGTTTCTCGCTGACGATCGGTAATAGTTGATAAATTAAACTTTTCCCAAAACCTGTCGGGAGTAGGGCCATAAAATCACCTCCATTCAAAATGTTTAACAAACACTCTTCTTGTTCGGGCTTCAGTTTGCAAATGGCGGGAATATTCTCCACAACAGAGCGAATTGCATCCCGTGTCTCCATATCCGCGGTCGTTTTCGATTTCCCTAACCTAAAATACAATCTTAAACTCGGTGCTTAGCGTCTACGTCACGGCTCTCAGCCCGCCCTCTGTTCGTTGATTGGCCGGCTGTTTTCAGGCCGGAGGAAAACTGAGAGACATGTCGATGTCTCAGACTGAGTACAGAAGCGAACTGAAATTGAGCGTAAGTACGAAATCTGACGTAGTCAGGCTAGAACAGTTGTGTCGTCATCAGAGCTTGTGCAGCTGCTCTTGAGAAGCTGCACTGGCTGAGTCCTCCGGCTACTCTCGAAACGCTCTCGCGGTACTTTGATGGCATACATCACAGTCATGTGGCGTCGGCGCTGTATCAAGTTGGACAAAATTTCTAACCGGCATGCACTGCTTCAAGCCAGCCACCGATCGGTCTGCGCAGAGCTGCATGAAGTCGAACACACCTGCAGTTTGATGTAAAACTGCTGAGGTATAAGACTGTGAAAATACGTAATTACAAAGACTACAAACCCAAAAGGCGCACATTTTCTCTCAATGAACGAAGCCAACTTTACTGAAGCACAAAATCTGTAATTTTTTCTATAGTCTTACGTTATAATCGTAACGTTACGCCGTCATGCCTGAGTGTTTTGTACGAGACTGGACACATACGAGCAATGGATCTTGCTCGTTGTTTCGGAGATGTAGTTCATTGAGCGGTTTTCACATAAAACTAAATATTACTCTTCTGTTTTATGACAAACTGTGACTTTCTTGACTTTCAGAATTATCTTTTAAATTGACAAACATCATATGTGTAATTCAGGGCACAGTTCAGACGGAATAAAAAGATAAGTTGTCTCTCACCATTGACTATTTTTTCCGAAATAAGGTCCCATGAACCGGAAGCGGAGGGGAGGGACTTAGGCTCTCTATTTACGTCCACAATGTGACGTTTATCCAACTGAAATAAGATATTCAATGAGAAAAAGAAAAAAAGAAAGAAATGTAGGCCAAACATTACGTTACATTACGTACAAACATACGTAAGCTGCACGTACATGACTTCGCTGCTGAATTTCTAGCTTCACGGAAAATTAGTCATAGCTGGGTATTTCCCAGAATTCGGGCCTATTTCTGTCCACAGGGCGTAATTTTAATTCTATTAAAAACGAATTAAATCTAATACATTTTAGCACCACTAATTAGTATAAACAAAAACAAGCCTAGACTTTTTTATGGCTGCTCTTACTAATGATTTGAACACATTTTATTGGTGTTTTGTGGTACAATATCTGTGTTTTGGTGTTGTCCGCCACCAGAGTTTTCACATGTCGTGCCATATGTCAAACATTATTTATCACAAATTAATTTTAAAAAATATGCATATGAATTAAATGTTACCTGAACTAATAAACTACATGCACAGATTAAGCATATATATGCATTTTGTACTTTATTTTGCTTAATTTCTACCTGTCACATGGTTTAGCTGTCATTACCAACACGCTCTGCATAAAGGCACTTTTTAACTGTTTTTTCATCAAAAGTTTACTTGGTAGCCATGGTAACCTAATAGCATAGTGGAGCACATGGATTTCAAGCTGCAAGACTGATGCCTTGATGTCCAGAAAATTAAGTAAATCTACTCTTTATTTTTTGTGTTGGGCATGTACACTTATTATGCGTCATTTACCTATGTGTTGTATTTCTGTTTTTTTCAACATTTTTGGATTATTTTTATCACTTTAATAGTTAAAATGGTGTACATTACATGTAGAAAGCTAGCTACTTGCTTAGTCATCATCTTTGCTAGCAAGGCTAGTTTTTTGACAAAAAAATGTCATTACCAGCACAGTCATTACCAGCACATTACAGCTTGTGCTGGTAATGACAGGTTGTGGTGGTGATGACGGCAGATGCACACAGTTCCTGTTTGGTCTTCCATAATCAGATTAAACTATGTTTTGATGTTTAAACCGATTACTAGCTGGTGTTTTTTTGTTAGTCTGAAGTCACTTAGGCTCTTAAATTACAATAGGTTATGATCAGTGATTTGTCATCACCGCAACAAACTGTCATTACCAGAACGGCAATGTCATCACCATCACCATCACCATCACCATACATATTTTTGCCAATAAATTATGTATAAATTACAAAAACATCCTACATATATCTGACAATGTTGGACAGTCTAAATTATCACTGTATTAAAAAAGTTTTGATAGGCTATATGGCATTCACTTAAAATAAGCTTATATTCCAAGCCAGGGTAGATTGATGAATCAGAAATGTAGATACTTAAATGACTATAATTCATCTTACAAGTAAAAATCAACAATCCTATTAAGTTCAAGATAAAATAGATTCCATGTGAAACCACAAAATGTTTTAAAAGCACTGATTTATCATTTAAGTTTTTTTTTTTTTTTTTACATATATTCGATGATGTGATGGTAATGACACATTTACTTGACATAGTTAAAAAAAATGGCAAAAAATCATAAATTCCCTTATCTTATGGTCTCAACCAAGCTCATAACGTTCCTGACTTAAGGAATGATAATTTGATGTATACCAATTAGTCAAATTTGGGATTTTAATTTTCAAAATTGCAGCAACCCAATTTGGACCTTAATCTGAGAAATGCCCAGCTATAGGCTACGTTGTTAACGTGAGCTCGCAAAATTTCGCAGTCTGTAGGCTGAATGCAAGAGAAAAAAAACGAAATAAGAGCATTACCGTTTTTATCGTTGTCTTCGCCGACTATCCATTCTTGAAATAACTCTTATGAGTCAGACCTTTTTTGTGTGAATCAAAAACATACAGCACGAAAGTGGTTTCCGAACTAAGTTTTCTTACGAGCCGGCTCTTTTAATGAATTGTTCAAAAGGACCAGTTCACTGAAATGAACCTCTCGACGCTGTTAATGAATCAACAATAACATCTGACTCACCTGCTGAACAACAACATGCAAACAGCATAGTACAAGCCTGTGTGGCCTAAGTGACGTCAGTGGAACAGGAAAGTGTTTTCAGAGGTGAAGCAAGATTTTAATAAAATACTTAAAATACAACATTATTACTTTGGAATAACTTTTAGCCTACCAATGAACCACAAAATTCACTAAAAGACCAGGAACTTTTGTTTTTGATTCACATAGGCCTACACACTGACTGAACCACATGAGGCACATATGTAAAATTGAAATACATAATTCCAGGCCACTGATGCAGGTAGGCCTAGGCCTACATCTGAACAAAAGAAGACAACGCATGCCCTAGCCTGGCCCTATAGACAATGACTTAAAACGGATGCAGGACACTTTTTGTTCCCCTGCTGTACCTGTTTGACTTCCATGATGGCATTTTTCAGCCAGCATCCCCTGTCTGATTATTTTCGTATATAAATATTTACATTCCAACCTTGACATTTTCCACCTTATCAAAAGGGTGCATTAGTGGCATTGTTACCTACATCACTCAGCAGCAGCTGATAAATTCAATACTCCGGGCGCCAGACAAAAGCCTCTCTTAATTTGGGTTCAGTGAGGCTGCGGTTATGGACAGGAGGGGCTAAATTGAGAACAAAGTAAATTGTCCTGCACGGGTTATAAGGTTCATTGGTTTCTGTCATAGTTTACAGATGGACTGCAAACCGGCAACTAATTAAATAGGGGCTGCTCTGACCAATTAGATAATGCAGTCATGCAAAGCTTCTGGCTTCCTTAAGTACATTAGAGCTGTATTGAATTGCTCAGTACTACTTAATGTACTACAATGAGGCTGTAATTGGGAGAAGCAACTTCATTTCTATTATGCCTTTTTATTGTTGTGGATGATGACACAAATAAAGAAATCATAGTGACATTGAATTTAAAGGCTACAAAGATTTTATTGTGACTGAAAGACAAACTTCCATTACAAATAAATCCCAATTCAGTGTCCTTGAAACAATAAATAAAGTAAAAAATAAATAGACTATTAAATAAAATACAAAACAATTGGCCAAATCAAACATGTTTTTGTTTGTGTGGAAATATGCCCATGAGTGGGGTTCATACTGAGCTTATAAAATTCCAATATTTAGAAAAAGGTCAGAACTAAGATAGAAGATCAAAAATAACACATTTCCCTTTCCAAAAAGTCCTGCCATTATTACAGTTTGCCAGTATCACCGTCCCATTTAGAAAAGATTTGAAACACAATATCAACCGCAAACAAACACTAAATATGTCATTTCTAAATATGGAAGAACTCATCTGCATTCAACATCTAGAAATAATCAGAACAATGTGAAATTAACAAGGAACTGCAATATCATCCATTAAGAGTTCAGGACTGTTAAGGTAGCTGAATCTCTCCCCAGTAAATACAAAATAGCCTTGAAAAGGAGTTTAACATTGAAACAGAGCTTTTCCCTTACAGGGAGGCTTGTATCTGCCCCCATCTGAAACCCTACTGTGGTCCTAAAAAGTCAGAGGAAATAATCAAGGAAGGTCGTAGCATTTCAGCAAAGCTTGGATCAGATAATCATAAACCAGATCTGCTGAAGATAGTCTCTGCAATTCACAGCTCCAGGCGACTTTAATCTGCTGATACAAAATGAGTAACAGACCTTGGTATATCATCCACATATCCTGGTAAACATAACTGTCTGTTTGATCATTTTCTTAGTTTGCAAGGACTGTCACTTGGTGCAAATATCTGAAAATCAGAACCGTGCCTTTGTTTGCAGAAGACCGGCGGATTACATTTTCCCATTTGATTTAGACCGACAATCTGTTCCAGAACAGTTTTTTCTTCTTAACCCATTTCCATTTTGTCATTTCGCTCGCTCTTTGTTCCTTCAATCCTTAATGTCATCATTGCTGCAACCTTTCATAACGATAAGGGATGAGACAGCTGCTGAGATTTCTGATTTAAGTGCTATTTCATAGCGGTGCCTCCGCTCTTCTTGTTTGCAGAGAAAACACAGAATTTAAGGAACGCCTTGCTGCTCCGTTTCATCTAAACCAGAGACTTTAAACTTGATGGTCCAAAGCATATAGCGCTGAGAGTGCAATTGTAATGAAAATGTCATCGTGCGAGACATAAAATCACGGCCAACTCAAGCATGATAGAAACCAGAGAGCATTACAATCACCTTGATCTCAGCGGAACATCACTAAGTCTTACGTTAAACCCACATTTCTGGTATAGAAAGACCTGTTGGTCTGTTTTTCTCTCGTAATGCTGAAGAGTTCAGTCAAGTACAGAGCAATACAGTGCCAGTTCTCCTTTAAACCCATTGGAGGAGCAACGTATAAGATCTGAGAGTAAAGTGAGCGCTAACTAGCACTGATCACTCTCTGGTGAGAATTAAGCATGCATATGAAACTTAACAAAAAATTAAAAAACTAAACTAAAGAAATTACTATATTTTTGACAAGAAAATAAACATATGCATATAGTAAAAATAAATCTAATATACATGGTTTGATGCATACATCAATAGCTTTTTGATTGCTTTACACTTCCTCCATTTTTGAGAAGTACATCAAATGCTACAAGTCTCCACGGCGGTGAGAGTCCATCTCGCTAGGCTGGAGGGTTAAGGCCAGGTCAAGGGCTGTCCCTGCAGTCCAATCCTGAGGCGGCTGAGAGTTTATTCAGTCCACAGCCAAAGGGACAGTTCACACTGCAAACACACTCAGGGTGCTCGTCTGGTCCTTAAGCCCCAAGATGCTGTAGGCAATCCTCTTCAGATGGCCCGGCAGACGGACTCCGATGTTACGGATATCCCTGGGAAACAGAAAAGAACGTGTGAGAACGTGAGAGCAGGGTAATTCATTTTTTTTATTTTGTTTCTTTTATCCTCAATTTGTCTTTTTATTTTATTTTTTGTTCGTTCTCACAGTTTCTGCTTAATTTGTTTTTTTTTAGCCAAAGTTAATACGCTCTTTAAAATAATGGTTCCAAAACTGGGTTTTTGCAGCGATGGCATAGATTGGAAGAACCATTTTTGTTTCCTCAAAGAACCATTTTTTTTCTTAATGGAGCAGAAAGGTTCAAAGAATGTGAAAGGTTCATGGAACCATGGATGCAAAATAAAGAACCTTTATTTTTAAGCGTGTATGCTAAATTTTATAAAAAATTATATTTGTATTTTAGTCAATGTATTTTAGTTTGGTTTCAAGTTGCCTTCATTCACTCAAAAAAAAAATCTTTAGTTTATCTTTGTTTGTTTTTTATTAGTTTTCACAGTTTTAGTTTAGTTCCAGTTTTTTATTTGAGTTTTAGCCAAATTTAATGCAAAGCTTTATAATAATCCATGTATTTAAAATTTAAAATCATCTATGTCCATTTTCGTATTATTTTACATGGTCTTTGGAGTCATGAAAATCTATTTCAGTTTAGTTTCCCCAGTTAAGTTAAAATTTAAAAGTTTATTATCCTTTTTTTTGTGTGAAAAATGTTCATATAGATTTTGCTTTAGTTTCCATCAAATGATAATAACACTGTGGGAGGGTACTCGAAAATTACACAATCTTATCTTTCAAAAAGTAATTTAGAAGCGGTGTTTGAAACATGACATGTTATCCAAATCCTAATTACATTTTTAATTAGCGCCTTGATGATTGTTGAAGCGCCTTGATGAAGTATTCCCTTCACCCACCATGAATCAGAGCTGGCCGGCACAACCAGCGGAGGACTTGTAAATAGTTTCTGGTTTTAAAGAGTGCTACCAGATGACACCAGATGGAACAGTCCGCCATAAAATAAAAGACAAACACATCAAAGGCATTTCTGGTCCTCCACACAAAGTTCAGCAAGCTTCGAGGCTAAAAAAACCCACGGGAGCTGAGCCAGAGGTCTTAGAGCTACACTACGCTGTTACTACACTCCCAACCCCTTCATCAGTCAAACTGCCTCCTCCGTGAGGTCCAGCACTGTCGTCTCTACCTCCACATGTACATCAGCTCTCTCGTTCACCATCCCTACACTCTTTCATCTCATGTCCTGACTTTTAAGACCAATCCTGTTGATGTGAGGGGGAGTAGCCGCATAGCCTCATGGCCCCAGCAGGCAGAAACAGT
Source organism: Rhinichthys klamathensis goyatoka (assembly GCF_029890125.1). Lineage (NCBI taxonomy): Eukaryota > Metazoa > Chordata > Actinopteri > Cypriniformes > Leuciscidae > Rhinichthys > Rhinichthys klamathensis. Next base: position 1,425,290 of record NW_026606789.1, on the reverse strand, counting down.
GGTTCCTGGCTGCAGTGAAAGCACAGTCCTCGACTAGCGCTGTTGGGAATGGGAGGGATGAGAGAGCCTGCCGAAACAGTGGGAGGAAGGGAGGAATGGCAGAACAGGGGAGGGGGAGAAGCATGCCACTATCCACCACATCGAGGCCACTAAAAACGAAGACTATTCTTTCTCTGCTGCCACAATGTTTTCCGCTCAACCTGAAAGCAACGAGTAGCATTTTAAGCTGTAAAGACACTGTGAAGTTTGAACATTTTTAAGTAAAAAGTTACCGCCTGACTTGATTAAAAGTCTTAAAAAGGTTAAATTGTTGTTACAATATATGTGGTTTCCGCTCTCGCCAGATACAGTAAATCAAAAATGGTCTGCGGTGGTGCGAGATTATCCTTGTAACCAAAGCATACATTTAAGCCACGTTCAATTACCGGATCCCTAAAACAAAAACATGGAAAATATTTATATGTTCTAGGAATTATTAAAAGTTAGAAGATACCATCTTACTTAAATACGATCTTGTCCTGACCAATCTGCCTCAGTGTAGGCTGTATGCCACAGGAAAGAGGACTTTCCAAACACTCTAAATTCCTTCACAAATTCCAGGAACTCTCAAATTATGTTCATCTGGGGCCATTTTATTCAAAGGACTATTTTATATAATGTCAGAAATGTAGCCTAACTAATTTTGTATTATACAGTATAAGAGAGAATGTTTTTTTGTGTGCCAAATTTGATACTGTATGTCCAAACATTACATTTTTTAATAGTGAGATGATAATTGTCACGGTGTGGGTTTTGTGTTTTGTTCCTTGTTCTTGTCTGTCATGTGATTCCCTGTTTGTCATGTTATCCTGCCATGTGTCTTGTCTTTTGTCATGTTGTTGCTCAGTGTCCACAGGTGTTCCTCGTCTATGTCTATTAGTCTCCCCAGGTGTCTCTAATTAACCACGCCCCCTTGTTATCTTGTTTAGCTTGTTTGTCTGTGTATTTAAACCCCTGTGTTTCAGTTGTTGGCTGTCGGTTGTTGTTTAATGTTTGCTTGTAGCTGTTCCTTGTTCTTCTGAGTACCTTGTTCTGCGTTTACCCTGGATTACCTGTGTGTTGGATTATTAAAGTGCTTGCGTTTGGATTCACTCTCTGCTTCATTCCTGCTACCAGCGTAACAGAACAACCGACCACTACGATGAATCCAGCAGCACAAATCATGCGCCTCCGTCAGGGAGACCGGCCCATTGAGGATTATGTGAGAGACTTTATTGACTTATCTAATGAAACTTCAATGGACTCGGTGTGCCTTATGATTTTCTTCAGAGGTGGGCTATCTGAGCCATTAGGGTCAATCATGCCAATACACGATCCGCAATGGACCTTACAGTTTTACCTGGAGTTGGCCTTGTTATTTTATGACTCTGCCCTGACGGTGGGTTTGGCAGATACAGAGCCCTGCAATCCCTGCACGCCTGCCGAGCCTGAGCTTCCCTGCACGCCTGCCGAGCCTGAGCTTCCCTGCACGCCTGCCGAGCCTGAGCTTCCCTGCACGCCTGCCGAGCCTGAGCTTCCCTGCACGCCTGCCGAGCCTGAGCTTCCCTGCACGCCTGCCGAGCCTGAGCTTCCCTGCACGCCTGCCGAGCCTGAGCTTCCCTGCACGCCTGCCGAGCCTGAGCTTCCCTTCACGCCTGCCGAGCAAGAGGCTGCTGTTCACGTTGCTTCTGCCGATCCAGAGACAGAGCTTCACGTCAGCCACGTCCAGCCAGAGCTTCACGTCAGCCACGTCCAGCCAGAGCTTCACGTCAGCCACGTCCAGCCAGAGCTTCACGTCAGCCACGTCCAGCCAGAGCTTCACGTCAGCCACGTCCAGCCAGAGCTTCACGTCCAGCCAGAGACCGTCCATCCAGAGACTGAGCTTCACGTTACTTCTGCCGATCCAGAGACTGAGCTTCACGTCACTTCTGCCGATCCAGAGACTGAGCTTCACGTCACTTCTGCCGATCCAGAGACTGAGCTTCATGTCACTTCTGCCGATCCAGAGACTGAGCTTCACGTCACTTCTGCCGATCCAGAGACTGAGCTTCACGTCACGTCCGCCCAGCCAGAGACTGTTCACGTCACGTCTGCCCAGCCAGAGACTGTTCACGTCACGTCTGCCCAGCCAGAGACTGATCACGCCACGCATGCGCCGCCTGAGCCCTCAGTGACCGCAACACTGGCCATTATGGCCACAGCCATGTGGTGTGTGTGGGCTACGCACACCCTTGAGCCAGAGCCCGCTGATCCTGCGCCAGAGCCCGCTGATCCTGCGCCAGAGCCCGCTGATCCTGCGCCAGAGCCCGCTGATCCTGCGCCAGAGCCCGCTGATCCTGCGCCAGAGCCCGCTGATCCTGCGCCAGAGCCTGCTGATCCTGCGCCAGAGGCCGCTGACCCCATGGCTGCCCCTAAGAAAATTTTGGGGGGGGGCAGTAGGACCCTGGATGGGACCGTGAAGGCCGCACCGCCATGGCCGCCCGAAGGGTCTTCTCCACCGTGGCCGGCCGAAGGGTCCTCTCCGCCGTGGCCGCCCGAAGGGTCTTCACCGCCGTGGCCGCCCGAGGGGTCTTCACCGCCGTGGCCGCCCGAGGGGTCTTCACCGCCGTGGCCGCCCGAGGGGTCTTCACCGCCGTGGCCGCCCGAGGGGTCTTCGCCGTGGCCGCCCGAAGGGTCTTCACCGCCCTGGCCGCCCGAAGGGTCTTCTCCACCGTGGCCACCTGAACTGCCTGCTCCACCCTGGTCGCCTGCACAACCTGGTCCGCCCACGCTTCATGGCCCAGGTCCACCATGACTATGTCCTGGTCCCGTTCCCCTGTGCGGGCCTGGCCCTCCATCCCTCCCCCAGACCGCCTCCGCTTCACCACCCTCCTGAACTATTGTTTTTTGTTTTTATGGGCGTCGGGAGCCGCCCATAGGGGAGGGGCTATGTCACGGTGTGGGTTTTGTGTTTTGTTCCTTGTTCTTGTCTGTCATGTGATTCCCTGTTTGTCATGTTATCCTGCCATGTGTCTTGTCTTTTGTCATGTTGTTGCTCAGTGTCCACAGGTGTTCCTCGTCTATGTCTATTAGTCTCCCCAGGTGTCTCTAATTAACCACGCCCCCTTGTTATCTTGTTTAGCTTGTTTGTCTGTGTATTTAAACCCCTGTGTTTCAGTTGTTGGCTGTCGGTTGTTGTTTAATGTTTGCTTGTAGCTGTTCCTTGTTCTTCTGAGTACCTTGTTCTGCGTTTACCCTGGATTACCTGTGTGTTGGATTATTAAAGTGCTTGCGTTTGGATTCACTCTCTGCTTCATTCCTGCTACCAGCGTAACAATAATAATAATAATTATTATTTGTATTATTTTGTATTATTATCATTATATTACTAAATTATATAATAATAAATAATACATTTATTTAGTTTTATTTGTGAAGTTTCATTTAGCAGTACATGTTGAGACCTTCTTAACAGCTTGCTTATTTATTTATAAATTAACTTTTCACAAAATATTTAATTTAATTAGTTCAATAAGTATGAAACATTTACGGGCAAAGAGTCATGAGACAAGAAAAAGTTAAAAAATCTTTGTTTTTTACTGATTGCACTGAAAAATACATATTTAGAGGTTAATTTTGAGCAAATTCAAAACATGAAATGAACCATGTTAACTATAGAAAGATAAATAATTTAATTTTAATCTACTGACAATCCTAGTTTCTTATTGGCCAAGTCAAACATTAAATTTACCTGGAGCTCCAGGATATGACACACCAAGTAAGGCAGAAATAAATTCTGCAGAAATGCACTTTGGACTCTCTGCGTGATCTCATCTGATTGCTCACAGCTAAACTTCCATTGATAGCGTGCTAAAGGTCCGGAATGGTTAGCTTTACTCACTCGCTCTTCATCTGCAGCACCTGCTCCATGCTGACGATCCCGGCTATGTTGAAGTTTTCACTGTACTGGCTCATCTTGATGGACTCCAACCACTCCGCCACAGACCTGAAGGGAGAGCCGTCTGAGCCACTGGTGCTGGGAAGCCGAATGGAAACTCTGACAAAAACAGAACACAAATACATTCAGCAAACCACACAGTGAGACCTTTTTTGCCTTTCCCTTGTTGTAATTGTTGGGTGGAAGAGACACACTTCGAGAGGAAAACCTGTCCGTTCAGTTTAAGAATCTGATAAAGAAACGAACCTGTCAGATATTCTCTCTTATACAGTGTGATAAACATCAGATGCCAAATCCATTCAGAGGTACCATTGGTGCGTGGTGCATGTCTAAACTTTCCAGAGGAATGACTTTGTTTAAACTACCTCTTGACTTTCTTGCACAAAATTGTGTAATAGATGGTACATGCCTCAACTTCTCTCTGCCGTTTGAGTCTTGTAAAAAATCATATGAGCCGTTTAAGAATTCAGAGTATGTGTTGAGTTCTTACCGAGGGTCAAAATCTGCTATGGCCTTCAGAGAATCTGGGCTCTTGAGGAGTTTGTCTAGTAGACTGACAATGTCACCAAAGCGAGGCCGTTTGGAGCGATCTTGCAGCCAGCACTGTAACATCAGCTGATACACGGCAGAGGGACAGTCCATCGGAGCAGGAAGGCGGAAAGCCTCATTAATGGCCTTCATTACCTAGAAAAAAGGATAGTCAGATAAGACATTTTGCTCAAAGGAAGACAAACAGCAGTGTTATTGTTCATAGCCAGTGTGGTGTGGCCAGTCCACACCTCATGGTTACTCATGTCCCAGTAGGGCCTCTCTCCAAAGGCCATGACCTCCCATATGACAATGCCAAAACTCCACACATCACTTGCTGACGTGAATTTCCTGTAAGCTATGGCCTCTGGTGCAGTCCAGCGAATAGGAATTTTACCTCCCTGTTGGGAAAAAACATATAAACAAGTGTCAGGCAATCCCTTGTAATTTCCGAAAATCCTAAAATAATAATAAGGTTGTAGTAATAGTAAAATAAAGACATCTGGAGTTAAGTGCAGTTACAGAGAACATTCAAACCACATATTTATTTGCAATATGAACTTACGCTGGTGGTGTAGGTTCCTTCAGGGTCATCCTCCAAAACACGTGACAAACCAAAGTCAGACACCTTGCACTCCAGGTTGCAGTTGACCAAGATGTTTCTGGCCGCCAGATCCCTGTGTACATAGCTCATGTCTGAGAGATATTTCATTCCGGCCGCAATGCCACGGAGCATACCAACCAACTGGAAGGACGACATCTCGCCATCATGATCCTGTGAAGAAATTAAAGTTTCATTTCTAGATTTTCTTGAGAATTTTGCCTAAAATATTTGCTATGTTACATCACTTTGCAAGTATGTCATTATCATCTGTCATAATTTTTCTGTCTAAGACAAGTGATAAATTGTGACAAACGTACCTTCAGGTATTTGTCAAGAGCTCCATTTTCCATGTACTCAGTCACAATCATGGCATGCTTGACTGCAAAAAAAACAGCAAAAAAAAAAAAAAAACAGACATAAAGCGGCTTTACAACATAAAAAGTAAAACCAAATTCCACTCAAATTTGTTCAGAGGATAAAAGTCAATTAAAAAAACTATTTTACTATAAATTTAATATAAAAAAATATTATAACTAAAATCTCTACCTTTTTATTCTCTACTATTTTCATTATACATCTAGTTTTAATTAAATACAAATATGGAAAATAATATTAATTTAATGCAAACATTTTATATTTATACTCTAAAGTAAAAAAAATCTATATTTTGTTCCTGAATTAAATAAAAATGTGTGTGTATATATATATATATATGTGTGTGAATGAAGGGGTTAATTTTCTTTACATAATTGAATCATTAATCAAATTATTTTTAAAAAATGCATATTTTTCATTTAGAAGAATTTTTTTTTGAAATATATTTGAAATATTTATTTTAAAAAAGCAATAAAAAATTAAAACTCACATTTGGTGACCACCCCCTCCAGTCGGATGATGTTCTGATGTGAGAACTGTCCCATGATGCTGGCCTCACTAAGGAAGTCCTGCCTCTGTTTCTCTGTGTAGCCCGGCTTCAGCGTCTTTATTGCTACCGCTGCTTCTTTTCGACCGGGAACCTTTAGAATTCCTCGATACACCTCTCCAAACTCACCTACAGCACAGCAACACAAACCACCAAAGGGAGAGGCATCAGATAAGCAACATACCAAAGGGCAACTCCTTAATCGTGTCTCATGACAAATAGGGGTTATTTAAAAACATGAAAAAGTGGTGCTAAGGCCACAGAGATTCCTATGAACGGTTAGTAAGTGGATTCATGGGAGGGGGTCAGAAAGGGCATGAGAATTTGTGTACAACAAGCAGACACAAAGTGGACAAGGGCCATGTCCTGTGGGCGGCTTGAGAGGGGAAACGTGACCACGGCACACTGATCTTCTTATTTAAAGTTGATGTTTGAGATATAGCCTATAAACACTTTAGGATTTAAGACTCATTTAGCGGTTGTTTGTTTTATTTTCAAGTCATGATTAATTACCAAAGGTTTTTTATAGCAGTACTCCTCCATGTGGGATATGAAAAAAAGCTCTAGAGCGGGTTAAGAAAACAACACTAATTCAATTTGAATGACATTGGGAGGGAAAAAACATCTCTGGAGGAAATTACTACAAAAAAAATATTCCAGCTCTAACATGTAAAGCTCGAATTAGACATTTTCAATGTTCGCCTTGTTTAAGCTGTCACTCCAATGAACTGTAAAAAAGCTGTCATTTTCAATGAACTGTAACATAACTTCAAATCAATGAGTGTTGAAAGTACCATCCCCCAGACTGCATTCAAAACAGCCCCACAGCGGCTTGTCAAACTTCCACGGATGTACTAACCTGCTCCGATGACTTTCTGCTTGGTGACGTGACTAGGAGGGATCTCGCTGGCAAACTTCAGCACTGCAGTGTTGGGATCTTCATAAGTGTGAGGATCAACGTAGGTCTTCAACGGCTTCAACTGATCTGGGTTGACAAGAATTTAGGGAGAATTTAAGAGGAGGAAAGGGACAGGGTTTTAAAACAAGAAAGCCAGCAAATGAAATTCAATGCCACTAACCTGGGCTGGAGAAATAAGTGTCCTCTGGCCCTTGCCTGGTGTGAGAGTTTCTTCGGCTGTAGAAGAAAAACAGCTCAATGAGGCCTCTTTTTGTTTTTTTTAGCAAACCGACACATTTCTTTTCAGACTTGAGTTTGAAGAGCGGCTAGCGCTGGACTGGCTCCATTCAGTCGAGGAGTGTTTAGGATGAAAAAAAAGCGGTCTGTGTTTGCCAAGTGGTGACAGAGGTCTAGGTTATCACAGGAACTAGAAGGGCTCAGGTCACCTTCACAGAACCGCCACAAACCCATCGCCTCTTATCTTACACAATATGCCTCTCTGATTCAGCTCCTTTCAAACATGCCTCTTGTTAAGATACACTTAGTGAGCAGTCAGCGGACAGTTAGCGAATTGATTCTTCCTCAAAATTGGTAAAGAGTGTGAGAGCGGTGAAAAGGAAACAGTGAATGGATTTTTAAGGAGTAAGAAAAGGAGCGGCTTGAAGGAGTGACTGGGGGAGAGGTACAAAGCTGGGTGTGTGCGTGAAGTGCTTGTTCCTAACCGTTTTCGCAGAAGCAGGACCACTACCACGATGAAAAGCATGACGCCTCCCCCAATCGCTGCCCCAAGGATCACTGCTGTGTTTCCCGTTTTTTGAAGAGCTGGGAAAACAACAACAAAGCAGTCAGGCAAATGAATCACCCAAGAATAAAACAGCACACTCCATAACATAAAAGAGCAAGCAAACATTTTCTGTCACTTTAATACAAGTATACTGTTCAGGCTAAACAGAGTCTTTCTGACTGTCTTTTAATAATAATAATAATAATGATAGAATTAAATTATAAAAATAATTTACAATATATTTCTCAAAAACTATAACTTTTTGTATTTCATAAAAAGTTTTAAATATATTTTTATTAATTATTAAATACCCCATGAATTTGCTTGACAAGTAGCCTGTAGTTACAGCCATGAACATGATTTTCTACAGTTGCAGGTGGTATTAGGGGGTGGGACATTGGCATTCTAGAAATCATTTGATTGGACATATATCTGTGTAGTGCAGAATGAGTCATCAGTATTTTTGGTTCATTTTCCAATAAGAAAAAGGCTGTACATTTTAAATAGTTCTGTTAAAAGTGAATTTTGTTCGTGTTTAGGTGTATGTAAGCATATAAATGACATCAAATCCAAAGAGTTAAAAGCCACAAAAATATCATTTTGATCCTATAGGGTCATTGAAAAGTGCCCAAAAAAAGTACTAAATAAATAAATAAATGCATCTGCTCAAATGCATAATTGTAAATATAAAAGCAAACATTGTGATTTTTTTCACCTTGGGGGAGTGTTGAAAACTCCTGTTCCATGCCGTAGCTGCCCGAGTTTCCCTCTGAGCTAAGAGCTTGGACTTTAAACAAGTAGACAGTGGAAGGAGACAGATCACTGATCTTAGCAGAGTTCTTTTCCAGCACCAGAACAGTGTAGGTAGTGACCTTTCCACTGGCCTTCTCCTCATCGTTTTCCTGTAGACATGACAATGAAAGGAAGATGATGAAATGGAGAATAACAATGCCACTATCATAGATCAGGATTTGCAGTGAAGTATTAGGGCTGAAAAGGATATTGTTACTGACCTTCTTTCGATACATCAGCTCGTAATGTGTGGCAACTGGCTTGGCACGGTGAGAAACAGACCACTGAAGCGACAGGCTGGTGGGGCTACTTTCAACGAGGTGCATTGCAGTCACTTTTGGGGGATCTGGGGGTAAAACAGCAGTTAAGTCTCTGAAGTATATATGTTTGTTTGTACTGCACACTCAAAACTTTCAAATCTCATCTACAGGATTAACTGTGTGGCAAAAGTGAATGTCACATGGTTTGCCATTTGAGAAAAGAGTTGGGGGAAAATGAGTTTAATTGGAAACAGCTCTAGTAAACACTGTGCACTTACGATGACGTTGTGAAAAAAAACTTGAAATCCGATCTGACCAGAGTCACCATACAGACTATAATTCACAAAATATCTGATTTTAATCGGATTTCAAACCACAAATGGAAGTGGTTGGGTTAGGGTTTGTAAACATTAGATTGTGTTTTATGCTGTTTAGACTACAAAAAAAAAAAGAAAGAAAGAAAGATTAGAGTAAAAATGAACAAGAAATCAGATTTTTGCTGTATGTTTGAACAATGCCTAAAGTATTTATATAATATTCTTAATCTTTGACTTTCAAAAAAGACCAAACAGAATGAGGAGAAAAAATGCACTATGTTTGGGGTCGTTAAGATTTTTAATCTTAAAATGTTTTGGGGTCGTTAAGAAGTATGCTCACTAATGCTGCATTTATTTGATCACAAAACAGAAATATTGTGAAGAATTATTACAATTTAAAATAACAGTTTTCAATTTGAATACATTTTAAAATGCAATTTAAGCATGTGATGGCACATGACCCTTCAGAAATCATTCTAATATGCTGATTTGGTGCTCAAGAAACATTTCTTAATATATATAATTGTTAAAAACCGTTATGATGCTGCTTAATATCTTTGTGGAAACAGTGATTTGTTCAGGATTCTTTGATAATAAAGAATGTTCAAAAGAACAGTACCGGTATTTATTTTAAATAGAAATCTTTCATAACATTATCAATGTTTTTCAGTCACTTTTGATCAAATTAGGGCATCTTTGCTAAATAAAAATATTACTTTAAAAAAAAAAAAAAAATCTTACTGACCCCAAACATGCAAATTCCAACAAAAATGAAAACAAAAACAAAGTACACTAAATGATTCAACCCATTAGTTTCAGTGAATTTGTCCTTCTACCGTTGTGATCAATACTGACCTGTATAATGTAAAGCGGTGTTGATGCTGCTAATGGCTCTCTTATTGCTGAACTGAGACACTCCGCTCCGTGCCTCCACAGTGAAGGTGTAGTTCAAATGGGGCTCCAGTTCACTCACAGTGACTCGGGTCTCCTTCAGGTCAGAGTTGCTTGGGTCGAAACGCACTTTCTCGGCACAAGACTGACACGCCTTGCCCTCACACCGTTCGCAAAACACAGTGTAAGTGATATCACTGCGGCCACCGGTGTCTGCAGGGGGCCTCCATGACAACTGAAGCCTGCCTATTGACATCTGAGCTGTGGTGGCCAGCAGACTCTGAGGAGCGGAGGGTAAACCTGAGTAGACAAAGAGCAGACAAGCCTTTTATTTACCTGTTCACTTATACTGGTTTAGTTAATCCCTAAAGAAAAGAGTGACAGAGAAAGGATACTGTAGGTAAATATAACATGACAGAGAAAGGATATTGTAGGTAAATATAAAATGACAGGAACTAGCTAATGACAGCAATGGATGTTCAAGGTAGACGTTTTGACTTCTCACCAGAGCAAACGGCTGTCTCTGGGTCCTCAGGTGCTCGATAAAAGCCCTCCTTGCAGGAACAGCTGATGGCACCACGGCCCGAGGGCTGGGTGTTTTCTGGACAGGGTTTGCAGGCCTCACTGGACACTGAAGATTTGAAGAAGCCTGGCTGGCATTCTGCACACATACACAAAAAAGCACAACACATGCATGACGACTTGGATGCGGATGAGAGGAAACTGTGCAATTAAACTGCTCACACCGTATACTGTATGTCAAGTGATCGTCTATGTATGAACAGTAAATTAACCTCCTTTGAAGATGTTTTTTTTCCTCTACAGTCTTTCTCTTCTTTTTTTTTAGCTCTGTGCAAGAGTGCGCAAAGTTGACAGAGCAAGACTAAGCACACTCCTACTCATCCTGTGTGAACCATCCCCCTCATTCTCTACAAACAGGACCTGTCATCCCACATTCCAGCCCGGTACCTCTGCTCTCAAAACTCAACCACGAGAGAAAACAGAACAAAACCAATAAAACCAACAAACAGGGTGAATGCTGCATCTAACAAAGGATTTAATACAAAAGAAATATTTTGTCAGCCAACACTTGTGGATATTTTATGAATATTTTGCATTAACAAATATGGACATACAGTGGCTCCAAAAAGTATCTGGAAACTTAAAGCCACACTTAAAAATATATTTATAACTTTGCATTATATAACAAAATATTACATAAATGTGGCATTTATTTGCAGCGCAATGACTTAAGTTTCAAACGATAAATATATTGTACAAAATGAAGTATTTGGATATGCTTTAGTTATCAAACATCATTGAAACTAAACTCTGGTTAGTCTTCTAGGTAGGACACCTGTGTGAACTTCAGGGAAAATGACATCATACATGCACTAATAATCACCTTGAGATCAGTTAGTTGAATTTCATTGAAGTAAATAGTTTTAAAAAAAAGTGAGATCATACATTAAGTATGAAAAATGTACTTAATGTAAAAAAATAAAAATAAATGTTTTACTTAAAAGCCACCCCACCACCACCCCAAAAAAATTATGCTTATTAATTGCTGCATTCTATTACAACAAATGAATTACCAAAGCAAAAATCTGAATTTGCAACGTTTAAATGTAAACAGGAAGAACAAGAAAGGTGTCCACGGAATCTTTCTAGAAACATTCCAACATGCCCAGCTCATGTCCTTCCGCTGCCCAAAGACTCATTCACAATCCACCACCACCATGTGTACACACACACACACACACACACACACACACACACACATACACTGCTTCCTTTCTGAATCTGGCTCTTTCGTTTCTTGGAGCAGCCACATACAGGACCATTTATTTACTTTATAAAGCAGTGATACCTGGTTTTTAGTTTCAAGTGCAAGTTTTATCAGTCAAGAGACAAGCTGAGACACACGCAAGGCATAGATTACACAATCAAGTACACCATGTGTCTGATCAGGTGAGATATTTGTATTTGTGTGTTGAAATACTGCCAGAGGCAAAGACAGTGTAATACTAGAGAGATGATTCACCATTTGCCCTGTAGTTTCAGTATTAGGACGCTTTAAAGACGTGATTGAATGGAAAATATAGGCCTATATAAGTGAGGAAGTCTATCCACAGTATAAAAAGACAATGCGTTCAATTTCCACAGAACTGAATTCTCTTTTCTAAGCTATTTTTTTTAATGAATTTTTATCCAACTATTGTGATTTTAATGGATGTATGAAGACTCATAATTACACTGATGTCTTATCAGAGCAACCACAGATGTAGCTCATCACGTGGATTTTTAAGTGTGGCTAAAAGTGTCCAAATACTCTTTGCAGTCATTGTATTTCAGTAGCACAGTGGCCACAAACCAAATCATTGTTTCCATTTTCTAATGGTTTGTTATCTGAAGATTTGCCAAACAGTTATAATTACAGAGTAGGGTGCTTCCTCCTTCCTGAATGCTTTGCATCAATTGAGGCCTTGTTTTGGGTTGAGCCACTTGCTCTCCCTCACAGGAAGGGGGTTAACGGTGGTATACATTACCTCTAATATTTGAGAGCATGCATTCTCTTATTTCAAAAGAAAACTCGCAGCATGAAAAGAATTCAGCATGGCCGCGAAGATCGAGCCAATGTGTTATTTATTCCTTCTTTCAAGTCGACTCCTCATCTTGTTTCTGTGCCAGCTGTTGTGGAGACTTTACTGCAACTCATTAACGCACCCCTCTGCGGAGGTGGGGATAGTGTGGGATAGACAGGGGGACTGAGGGAGAGACAGAGAGAGGGATAACGAGTCCTGGTGGGATTTGAAAGGAAAGGGGGGGAGTAGGGAAAGAAAAAGAATTGTCCTATTCAGAGTGAAGGGGGCCAAACAGCTGCTGCTGCGAACCCCGTTTCATATAGCCCCCGTCTCAGCTCTCCAAATCGTAATCTCCAAATTCTTAAGTCCCCTCGCTTGCCTCATGGCCACATGTGAGTGTCTAGCACAACATTCGGCAGCCCATTCACTCCGGACAACAGGCACAGAAAGCCACTCGGGGCAGCGAGAGAGAAAACACTTGTTTCGAATAGTGTAGATGCCACATGACGCGTTAATACGCTGGCTGGCTTCTTAACAGCCACGGACAAAAACCTGACAGCGTTTTGGAGGGCCGCTTTAATCCTTTTATGCAAAGAGTTTACAAAAGAATTTGAACGACTTGAAACTTTTATTCAAAACACTTTGTGTGTAACGAATCAGATCTACCAACTTTTCAAACCAAAGTAAAACAAATTTGGTGAAGGATTTACTTTGAATCAAGTTTTTCTTAATTTTCAAATTGCTAGTAAATTTCACAATTATTCAAAAATCACATTGCACACACACACACATACATATACAGTACATAAATAAAAAAATGAAACTATGTATTATAAATATATTTTTGTTTTTTTAGGGATGCACCATATAAAAAGAGTAAAAGACCATATCTGGCTTCGGCCGATATTAGACATTTTTTATTTATCATATCAGTCAATATTGAATATTTGAATATGTAAGTCAATATTGGATATTTAATTGTGGATGGTGTCTTTCTGCCTATTTTTTTTTTTTTTTTTACAACTTCGAAAAATCTTTTTTTTACAGTGCATAGTCGGTTGCATTCTAAAGTTAATGTGGCTTTTTAAATCAACACTTCACTTTCCAAAATACAGCCGGAATGTGATTCAGCGTGAGGGGCTTTGTCTTCACATTTTGGACACAACAGGAAGCAGGAAGCACAAGGCTGACTCGAAGCTTCCTTCCTAAGGCAGCCAATCAAAGCATGCAGGGACAGAGAAGGCGAATGTTGGACATGCTCTGGAAAAGAGAATTAGCTCAATCGCAAAAATCGTAATGAGAGGTCAGAGGCGAAAGACGACTTATGGCTTTTGAGGAATGTTGATTACATTTATGTAATACAAACTTCTCAGCAGAGATGCATAGATGTGTCGGTCGTCTCTCAGTGCCCCATTTCGCTATCTGGCACCAAGGGCCCAGGCCATAAGAGCCTCTGAGTGACTGTTTGTTTATTGTGAGAGTAGTTGGATCCTGCTAGCCGGTGACCTATGGGGTCTGTGATCCGTATGGGTTGAGTGGAGCAGTCGGAGCGAAGACTGATGAGAGGGTGACGTTAATGGACGGATGTATGGATGGATGGGTCGACCGAGAAGGGGAAGGAGGGCTGAATGAATGAGTGTTTACATGGCGGCGGGACAGTGCAAACCCCTCCAGGACAAGAGTTTGACGGGGGGGGTTCGAATGAGAAAAAGGAAAGAAAAACAAAAGGCCTAGTCATTTCAACCTAGGCACGGAGGGGCTTACATGTAGCCTTAGGCAGAGTTGAGTTAAAGTGTGCTGCTCCACCAGGTGTTGATGGCCAAGTAAAACAAACACCACAGCAGAGTGAGTGCGGACAGCGGCCAGGGGCTCGTTTCACAGGGGGAGAGGTTAAAATTCAGACAGAGAGCCTCTGAAAAAATAAAACATGTACACATAAGAAAATTAAGATAAAGATAGCATGTTCATTTGCAAATTCATAAACATTGGTTTTATGTGGCCTACACTGAGGTGAAGACAATTTTACAACTCAGCTATATGTGTTGCTAGATCTAACTAATCTTTCTTAAATAATTCCAATATATATATATATATATAATTTTTAGTTTTAGTATATTTGTAATATCAGTTCATCCCTAAAAATGTTTGATTTTAGAAGGTTTATATGCATATTACAACATAATAGCTTGCACTTTCCACAGAAAGCATTTGTGCCATCTCTGAATAGTCAGTGGAGTGGTTCTTATGGTCATACGGGACAAAGCCAGAGCTTTGAGTGTGTGTTTGTATGTATGGGGGGGGGGGGGGGGATGCAGTGGTAACTGAAGCCAGCAGGGAGGGAATAGTCTCTAGGTGTGGTGAGAGCATTACTGCAAAGGATTATCAGCCCAATGGAACAGTTGTAAGAGAATTACATCTACGCTTTACAATTCCACTCACTCTTTCATCTAGTCGTTAACAGACACAATAAATGCTCTAATCCCTCTCTTTTCACACTTTTCACTCATTCTAAAGGAAAGAGGGCAAGAGGAAGAGAAGATGACAGAGCACAAAAGGACACAAACATTGAGACCCATCCAGAAGATTTGTTAATTAAGAAAGGAGTTAACTAAGAAACACCAGTGAGCACCAATAGTGCTCTGGTTTGCTCATACAAAACACTGGCCCATCGTCCAAACTTTGAGATGACAACACATATGGGTAAAGTCTGGTTTAGGCCAAAACTGTGAAGTAAAGCTATAAACAAAATTCCTTAAGTGAAAAATGAATAAGTGAATGAAGCCAGTGACAATTAAAACCCCTGAGCGGACGAGTTGGAGGGTCACCGAGGATTAGCAGGCCTCCGGTTTCCGCTATAGCCTGTCCTGTTTCGGGGACGCAGAGCTGACACAGGGGCAGGAAACTGCTGATCTCACACACTGGCAGCACAATACACTCTGGCACATGCACACAAGTTAACTCCTTTAATGTAAGAGCTTCAATGTATACATCTAACCTCAATATTCCACCCCATTGGTCCACCAACTATGTCACTGAAGAAAAAGAAACCAAATTATATACACAAAAATGCCAGTCCTTTTGGTGACTTTCTCAGAGAACTCCTCCTACATGGTCATGGTGAACATTTTAATCGCACATGAACATTTTAAGTTCCAGTGAGTAAAGTATCATTTAATTAGAATGTTTCAGCAGTCATTATACTGAAATTGACCGAAAAAACATGTCATCCACTCTAGTTTCATTTGATGTTGGCACATGAAGCTGACAGAGGATCAAAGAAGTCAAACAACCCCATTTGGAAGTGCTCATCATTATCTAAACTTGCCCAGGCAAATGCTACAGCAATGGAAAGAACCAGCAATGGATTGTTGCGGTTGACTGCTAGTTAAGTAAGATTAGAAATCCCAAAGGTGGGGATAAATGGTTTTTGTGGCTTAATAAGTATAAGAGAACAAAATAAGAAGAAGAAGAGAAAGAAGAGAGCATTAGTATCACATAAAGCAGAGAATAATTACACCTCAGGGTACAGTTTATCACAGCTTTCATCAAATTTACTTAGGATTCTGCTGGAACACTGCTAAACTATATTTAGTGCAAATAAGCTTGCACAATCATTTTTGTTTACTTGTAGTCCAGATATTTCACTTTTGGAGGATGTCTGTATTCTCCTTCTGTACTGTCACCCAATGGCTCTGTGTATTTGAACGTTGTGTGGACTTTCTCAAGCAAGGAATTCCAAAATTTCACAACCTTTTGACCGTACACATAAATGCATGTGAGTCGGAGTTAACGTTTATTTAAAATGCTTTTGCATGTAAACTGGGGATGGTCTAAAACCATCTATTTGTCTTTGGGAGACAGATGGGGATAAGCAAAGCTGTTTATTTACAAGACACCATTTGAAATCTCCCAGAAGAGTTACAACAGTGTTTTCGAGGCCGTGTGAAAGTGGATGTTTAAACTTTCAATACATGTCACTTCCAAGACCTGCAGTCAAGGCCTAAAATAACATATTGTCATCAGAACAGCCAATAACAATAAATATAAACCATGCCTAGTTGGTTTAATTTGGAAAAACTCTAGGGATCACAATCCTTTTGGGAGAGGCTATAACGGTGGGACAAACTAAGAGCAAGCGAGAAAGAAAGAGAGAAAGAAAGAAAGAAAGGGCCAGAGTAACAGGATAGGAAGCATCCAAAACCAGTACTTATGGCTCTTGAGGACACACACCCAAGTCAATTACTACCCAGCCAGTCACTCACCACACATTATACACACACAACTCTAACTTGGACACCCATAACTCTCAGCTTTAGCTTGTTCCAGTGCATAAAAAGCCTTATTTACTGTAAAACACAAAGCTTGTTCAACAGAAATGTTACTATGGAAGATTCAAGACCATCCTGCTTCATCAGTGTTTAATTTTTCCTATAGATCAACAATATGGAGGCCAATAGCAGTTTGAAACGTTCCAGAAACTATAGTTATCCAACTCTGGCAACCTCAGTTTACTATGAGTGACAGGGTGTGGGCATGAATTCCCAGCGCAGGTCAGGCAGCAGTCTTTGTGTGGTCAGCAAAGGTATGTGCTCTTTTATTCGTTACGACTGAGAAAGGGTCTGTTTTATTAGTGGTCAATACTGATTAAACCGCAATGCCGCGTGCATGTCTGATATTTATATTTTTAAGAAATCTCACCAATACAGGACAGTTTGCCATCCTTTTATAAAACCAAAAGTTGTTTGACCCCACCCACACATTTACCCATAGTTCTCTGACCTGGCTATTTGACAATGATTGCCTTTAATCAACAGTACATCCATCAACATGAGTCAGCTCTGGCCTGGAGCTCTCCCCAGGGAATTCCACAGGCCGGCAGTAGTTGGGAAGGCTCCTTAATAAACCTAGCAGGAATGCATCAGCGGAGTGAAAGAGGCACTGGTGGAGGGAGGGGGGCATGTCTCTGAACACAGCACTACATTGTTCTGCTACCTTTGCATTCCATTCTCCACCTTTCCACTACAATCTCCTCCCTCTTCGATGTCTGACACTTTATCTTTTCCCATTCTAAACCGTGCACACACACCTGTTCCCACAATTCCTAGTCTATAAAACAAGGAATGTGTGCTAACCAAAAAATGCATGTGCATGAGCTTGGCAATGGTAATGTGTAACCGCTACAATTAAGAAATTGTTACCCAGATTGCCTATTTGAGAATCTGCTATCATTTGAGTTTCATTTGCTTGCGTTTTACCTGTCACTGCATGTGGCTGAATTGTGGAAATATGTTAAAGTGTTGAGGTTAGAGGACGTTTAAAACTGAATTATTCTAAACAAGTTCCAACATGCCAGTGCTCTCATTTCTGCAGTCACAAAGAACTTTAGGACTGTCACTCACATGGTTGATCTCGCTCTGGTGTGGCAAGGAACGGAAACACAAGAGGAGAAAAAAACAAAAAAAAACAAGTGACTGTGACAACAAGAGAAATTGTCACATCCTCAAAGCTAGAATTAAATCTGTCACTGAAAGGTTCTGCCTAAAGCACAATAGGTTTGCAATAGTCATTGACATCTGAACTTGTATTTCAAAGAATGCTGGGGGTTATGGGAGTCAAACGCACAGTGACGAAGAGCAAACAGGTTTCAAAGCACTTGAAAGTTTAAAAGTATCAGCATGAACAAAATAGCTGATGAGCAAAAATGTGAAAAGGACAGTGTTTTTTTCCAAAAAAAAGTACTGCAAGCATGTATGGAAACGATGCTGGCGAGCCACTTAAAATGAGAAGCTTCATATAGTATATAATCAGTGCCTTGTATAGTAAGGATAGATAAAATCCACAATAATACGAAACATTTTTATAAAATAATAGAGCAATTCATATAATGATATACTACGAATGAAATGTTAATCACTATCCATGTGGAAGTCTAGTCAATATTCAAATTCCTGACTCAAACCAGAAATCTTAACTGACAACAGCTGGTGCTGGCCTCGATCTGTAGAAACCAAACAAAGAAACGTATGTCTTACCTTGGCATGCATCGTTCATGGCTTCGAACCCGGGTCTGCACTGGCATTGGCTCACAGGTACCACCCATTCCCCTTCCGTGGTACAATAAATGCGAGGTTGGTCCTCGCTTACAGCATTTTCGACACAACTTCCAGCCACCTCCCGCAGGGCTTGGTTCTCTCCCCCTGCCACTGTCTCAGGGAACGCTGCCAAACTCTTCACTGTTGCTGGACATGTTTTATAGTAAACCCTGACAGAGTAGATGGCTACGCAGGCCCCAATGTCCTGGAAGGCCAGGTAGAAGCCCTTGTGAGAAAGATTTTCCACTACTTTTGTCTCAATGTTCATCTTCATCTCCCCGAGGCTGGATATTTCATCTGGAGCAATGGTGGCCACCTTGCGGAACTGGCCTTTGCGGAAAGCAGTGCCGATGTCCGCATCAGCCTCAGAGGTGTACAAGTTAAAGGTCTCCTTGCAGGTAAGTGAGTCTGCATTGAAAGAGTTGCAGTCACGGACCACGAATCGCAGCTCCACGAAGACCCGAGAAGCAGTGGGGTTGCGCTGGATGAACGTAGTACGCAGCCAGTTGTCTTGTTCTCGTTCCTCCACGTTACATATATAATAGTTATACAGCAGAGAGCCGTTCACAGCCCGCTGGCCAATCTCCCACTGCAACATGAAATAAAAAAAATGGATGTTAGCAATAAAGTCAAAACCAAGATTGTGGAAAAAAAATTCAAAGAAAAGATGCCAGCGAAGGCTGAGAACAAAAATAACACAAAATGTCCTGACCATGGAATTTTAAGTAGTAGTGAGGATGCTGGTCAATTACCCACCAACTTCTGGCAAAGAACAATGCGGCAGTCTTTCTACTTCATGACTGATGTAATATGCTGAAACATATCTGTTCACATGCAGCATACATGTGTGTTTTTAGCTCTTATTTCATGTGTTACGTGGTTTTAATTACAGGAGAGGTGCATTGTTTTCGTAGTGTGTGGCATGGCAGTAAAATGGTCTCTGCAACGAATACTTCCAAATAAAAGGAACTTTGTGGTTTAAAGCATTGCATACGTTTGAAAGACATTAAACTCTTTAAATAAGCAGCAGCTCATTAAGAGTGCAATTAACTTTCTATAAAATTGAACACGCTGACACCTTGTTCACATTCTTCATTTCTCAGCTTTTTCCACGACAGTATGAGGGAAAAAATGCTTTGCATTTAATTATTTAGTTTGTTTTTTCCACATTTTGAGGTAGATGTAAACCTTCAGTTTTAGACTGGCTATTAATGGGAGGAAGACTTAACAAGTCTGTACTTGCCATATCGGATCATTCCCTGATGAAAAACCCAGTAACTCTTTTGGAACAAGGTTTTGAAATACAATAGCTGGTCTAAGATTGTCTACCATTCAATACCCAGCTTGACAACCCTATGACCAATAGCGTTTGTTGCTAGTCCAAATTGGTCTACAAGCTTAAAAAAAAAAAAAACACATGTTCTAAAACACATCCTTTTGATTTCAAAATCAATTACGCTTCTAAATTCAATAACATTATAGCTTCAGTTAACGTCACAAAAAGCACCATATGCGCCAACCTTTAAAAGTTAATTACACCCTCAGTTTTACAGTCACACAGGGCTTTAAAATCGCACGAGACTACAAGTGTTCAGCAGGCAAAGAATCATCCAAACCTTTTCAGGAATGTTTTAGAGGGTAAAGTCTGAATTATCCTTAAACAATAACGATTATAAAAAATAAAATAAAAATAAAAACCTTATCATTTTAAAATTACGTGAAATAAACGAAAAGAAATGCAGGGAAAAAAAGATAAACTCACCCCGCGCTCAACAGGCGATGTCAACCAACCCAACTCTGCTCCCGATGCCACCATATCCAACAGCACCTCTGTGACAATAACGAAAAAATATTATACATATTAAATATTTTTGTCCGGATAGATAGCAACAGTAATTCATAAAGCAGCTAGCAGCAATAAAGTAAATGCATAAGCACACCGGATTCAAACTACAAGAAACGAGGAAATAATGTTTAGGCTACTAATGCTGCTAATAAAACACATTTCAGTACATAGGCTAATAACAAAAGCAACATTTCATAACAATTTATAATAATAAAAATGTTCCGTGTCGCAAAGTCTTACGGTTAATTATTTCTCATCGCTAAGGAACTTTCGCACTTCGCTTATAGATTTACTTCAAAACTAGACTGATTTGCTTGCGTTCGCGTACGTATGATTTAATGCATAATGCCACTTATTAAGTCTTAAATACCCTACTAAAATGCTCAACATTTTAAACAATTTCAACATTAAAAAGTATTTAAATTCACAAAAATGCACATATTTGCACCGGATAGACTAAGCCAGTAGCCTATTTAAAGGATTTTTTTTTCTCGCACAGGTTGATATAACATTATGCCGACGACTTGCGTTGTTGCCATTTTTGCCAGTCATTTAGGTATAGGCTACAGGGCATGGGATATTACTTTTAAATAGTTTACGCCATGTGTGTGAACCTGAGTGAGAAGTTTTTAGAAAGTCTCAAAGAGACTTACTTACCTTCCTTTTTTTGAAGAGAAATAAATACAAAGTTCATAAATACATTGACAAATAAAACACGCTTAATCCGTCTGTAATCCATGTTGTGTTCGGAGTGGACAGTGATGTTGGCTGCTCCACGCTCCACGCTCAATCCAGTTGCTGTTCCAGTTGCGCTCCCGACAGACTCATTGAGAAACGCGGAGCGTCATGACCCGAACCCCGCCCGCTGGAATGTGATTGACGTCTTTATAGGAAGGAGGGGTGGTCATGGGCATTGACATGCATGAGTTCCGTCCTGGGACCCCACTCCTCCACCTTTCTTTCAACGTGTAACCTACCTGTAAAATTTACAGTGGACCCAACTAAATCTCCTCCTTAAGTGGGCATTTTGTACTGTCCAATGTCAAAGATCTTGATCTTCTCAGCTGTATCTAACCACTGAAATCATACAACAAATGTCATCATTTTTTACATTAACTTTTGAACTGATATTCAAATCATTGCAGTAATCATTTTAATTGGGCAACATTTATTTTTTACAATAATGTTAATTGCAAAAAGAAATTGCACAATCAAAGATGGTGTCTTAAAAATGTATCAACTGTAAGCAGAACTGGTAAGAGCTTGAGTACAGGCCTTAAATCGAGACAAAAGTGTCCCATGGCAACTCTTAGGAATTTTGGAGTCAAGCTCCTTGTGTTTGAGACCCTTACTTAGCTGCTCCACTGACAGCCACACAGTGTCTCTGAGGAAAAAGTGCACAAGTGAAAGGATTTACTTGACAGAGAGCATTTTACAGCGGTCACCACACTTTCGGTTCATTTTGATAAAAAACAAAACAACGGATGGCATATTATTTTCAAAATTACTAATTAAACTCTTAAAAAGCGAATTTTTTCAGTCTCAACGTATTTCATAAGACATGCAAGCCCTTATGTGCAACCCCTAATCTTTGAGTTCATTGCTTCTGTCATTGCACTGCTGTTGTCAAAATATTCACTTTCCACACCTCTGACGACACCATACCCACAAAGTCTTTTACACCAGGGGCTGCTCCTAACATTTCAGAGATTTTTTTGGTTAACAATTCAATCTCCTTAACTTCCCCACACCACTATTCTCACCTCACACCCTTTTTTTCACACATTCATATGAACTTCATTTGAGAATGAAAACATTGCACTAAAAAAGTGAGCTACTCTTGCACAAACATTATTCATTCACTGTGTATAATCATTTTTATAATCAATTCTTGTAATTACGTCTTAAGGCCTTTATATGAATGATGAGAGATCTATATTCTTATTTTGAATTCCTTACGATACAGTTTATGTTCTTACATACAAGCAATTTCAAATGATAAAATGTAAAGTACTGAAAGAACAGTAGTTACTGAGGTGGCAATAACATCGTAAATCTTGAAACTTAACAGTCATGAACGAATGGAGAAAAGGGTTGTTTGAAAGTGTGGGGGAAGTTGTGAAGGGAGTGCTTGAAGGACAGGTGGTAGTCCACTCAACAGCAGAGAAGCAAACAGCAGGTCCATTGTTACTAACCCATCAACATACAGCAGCAAGTGTTGCTCAAAGACGCATGTGCGAGCTAATGTATATCTCAGTGAATCACCTCTGTGGTAACACTGGGACTTCCTGCTCTTAAAGGGATAGCTCACCTAATAATGAAAATTCTGATATCATTTACCCACCCTCATGTTGTTCAGCCAAACCTGTAGGACTTTCTTTCTTTTGTAGAAAACAAAAGTAGTTCATTTTATGAACAAAAAAACTGATTTCTTTTTTCTTCTTTTTTTTTTTTAAATGCGAGTATGTAATTGACAAAATAATCCTTATTTTTTTTGTGAACTATCCCTTTAAAGTCTGGCATGTTGTTATATAGTCTACAATATACCAGGAACCAGCGTTATTATCATTAATTAAAACTAAAACCAGTTTACTTGAAATGAAAATAAACATTTACCAAGGCTACATTTCTCATTTTTGTTTAGTTTAACTCAAACTAACACTATACCTATTTAGGAAGAAAACAAAAAAGAAAACCAGAAATTATAAAAGCACAACAAAATTAATAAAACATTCAAATCAAATTGATAATGGGAAAAAAAACAAATACTAATTCAAAGAATTAATAAAAACTATAATAGTACATACCAGTAAATCACATTCAAATCGTAATAATAAATACTTTAAGAAATTCTTAAAGAATATTCCATTTTAGCATTAAAACTGAATGAATAGAGTGTGAATTTTATATGGCTTTCTGTTTGTTATGGTAACGATTGAATCGGCATTGACACATTGTGTGTAATCACATGATAAGAGTCATTAGCTAAATTCACAGGTCAAAAGTTCAAGAAGATGATTTGTTATTGCGACACAGAGTTCTCCTTGGTAGAATATTTACTTCAATCACGGTCAGAGTTCATTTTACTGTAA
The DNA here is from genome assembly GCF_029890125.1 of Rhinichthys klamathensis goyatoka. Classification (NCBI taxonomy): domain Eukaryota; kingdom Metazoa; phylum Chordata; class Actinopteri; order Cypriniformes; family Leuciscidae; genus Rhinichthys; species Rhinichthys klamathensis. The sequence continues at coordinate 1,401,724 of NW_026606789.1, read as the reverse complement.
GATCATAGACCATGTGGGACACAATTCTGAAAGATGCTCAGAGCAAAGACCACACACAGCTGAGCCACATAAAGGGGCTAAACAGGGGTTTCGCTTGGGAACCATCACCACAGAAAGTTTATGATTCGACTTTAGCGATAACATACGTACTCATAAAACAGAGGACTTGAATGAGGACAACTAAGAGCACTAAACATTAGGTGTGGTCACTTCTGCCTTTAACGACAGACATGATGGGTAGAGTTCAACAATTAGTCTACGTTTGTTTGGTTGAATTGGAGTGAGAGTTGTCACTAGTATCTATAGTCCACATACAGCCAATTCTTTAAATGTAGTTTCAGCATCTCAGTTGAGCTGCAATGTAGACTCTACCGTATGTGGTCACAGATGGAGATAATGATGGGAATAGAGGAGATGCCACTGAGGCCCTAACCCTAAAATTACTGCAAGACTGTGTGGTCGGTAGAAACAGACATAAAGAGAAATTCCACTCCACTGACCGATTTTCCAACACTTCAGCATCTCTGAAATGCTGTTCAAATCTGTTGATTCGGATAAAGGGGGCTGGAGATGGGGTCTTCACCACTCTTCTCTTTAGAATCACAACTTCTTTGTGGATCAAATGTTTATTTTCATAGGTTTAGACTAGAGAGAGAGTCAACACTGTGTAATCATGAAAATGAAATTATTATTATAAATAACACATTGAGCAAAGCAGGTTAAATTAAAGCAATAAGCCATGAGTAGTTTTGCATTACAGTGAGGGGCAGTGAGGCGGAGGGCCTATATCTTGGTTAACTAAGGGTGAATAAATTACTCAAGCGGCTTATTCATTTTATAAAATGTAATTTTATAATTATCCAACATTTTAAGTTCAATCATAGTATTCAAGATGACTTGCAAATCAACTTTGCATAACTAAAAACAGTTATCATGTTTTTATTGTTATATTGTTGTAATTGTATAGTGATTTTATTTAGGAATCATTGTGTCAAAAGCATAAATATCCAGCAGGCTGTTTGCAGTTGCCATCAAAGTAGCAAGCAACTTGGCGAATTAAAGTGTAAAGTTTAGAAATTGTATTCTGTCATACTAACCTTCACGTTGTTCCAATCCTCAATGGCTTTTCTTCTGTGGAACACAAAAGAAGACATTCTGAGGAAAAAAGTATCTTTTGTACATACAATAGAAATCAATGGTTACCAAAATGGTTTGGTTACCAAAATTCTTTAAAATATATTGTGTGTGTGTGTGTGTGTGTGTGTGTGTGTGTGTGTGTGTGTGTGTGTGTGTGTGTGTGTGTGTGTGTGTGTGTGTGTGTGTGTGTGTGTGTTCCCCAGAAGGAAAAGAATGCACGTTTGGAACCACATGAGGGTGAGTAAATGATGACTTTTTTTGGATGAACTGTCCCTTTAAAATATATAAAGTACATTCACATATATAGCCATTTAACAACTTTGAATATGTCTTATCCAATCAGAATCGAGACTCAGAACTATTCCTTTATATTTCACAATACAGTACAGTTAAAGCAAACTGTCTAACTGACAATCTGATGCAACATTCCTTCACATTACTGCAATTTTAATTCTTGTGCTTCTTGGTACCATAAATCTCATTTATCATTTCACCGACACACCCCAACACAAACAGACCAAAGAGTCGAGACCGACAAGGAAATGAGCAGCCACTGATAGCTGGACCATCATGTGATCAGACTACATAAAGCATTGCACATATTCACTTGAATGAATAAATGCTCTCTGGGCACCAAGGGCCTTTACAACAACATTCCAATGCTCTGACTTGGAACACAACAATATACCTCCTGTTCAATTAGATATGCTCAAGGCTCAGTTAACACAAGACCAGCAAAAGGGATGTTCTAGATGTTCATTGGAGGTGAATGACCTTGTCACTGGGGAATTCATCCACCAACAAAATTATCTATGCGAGGGAATGGTTTCAAACTTATGTGCGTAAGAGATGGAGAGACTGAGAATGAAAATAACCACAAATGCCGTTTACCTAACTCTAACAAAGTTAGAGTTACTTACTGTATTAATGACAGTCTTGTTGAATGGCCACCTGTTGATTCAGTGCACATGACCCACCCAACATTGAGTGTGTTCAGTCATGCGTCATATCAGATGAGCCTGGCAGCAGGAAGAGAGAGCAGCAAATAATACACACGGGTTTGTGTGTCCAAACTGCGTGATTGAATTCTGTGCGAGACTGTTTGTGTGCACTTGTGGTCAGCTAAGTAGTTACGGCTTCACTGCGCTGTATTGAGTGAGCAGACGGCAATAAGGCACCTGTTCCAGCAGTCTGAGCCCCAGGAGGTTAACATTGGTTTATTGAGGTAGGCATCAGGAACGTCAGGCATGTCAACCCCCCCCAACCAGCTGACTGGCCCTTCCTTCCTCCCTCACCCTCAAAGGGGCCAGAGCCAAGAGAAAGTGGAAGGCAGCTGTGTAAATTACTGATGGAGGGGGAAACTCATAATGTAGTGGTATCACATAAGGAAAAGGAGGAAAAAGGAGGATCAAAGCGGAGATTAGTCAAAAACGAGATAAAAAGGATTACAACAGATGGAAATGTGTTATCCACTTGATAAGAATGAGGGACCTTAAGATTTTCGAAGTAGCAGCTCAAGGATGATGTGTTGTACGGTTATGTAGGTCATGGAAGCCTCATTACCAATGGGTAGATAACAATGGAAACCAATGAGAAATAGTTTGGGTGCAGCACAGAACAGTGTAATCTAATGTGTCCTACAAAAACTGCATTTAATAATACTTTGACATATTTTACCAATCCAAATGCGAAAATGATTGCAAAATTCTCTGTCAATACTTTACGAGACAGATTTTAAAGGGTCAATGACATGCGACAGTGTCCATGATAAAGAAAAGGAAAAATCTTTTAAAAATTACTTTTAAAATACACGCCACCTTCTTAGAAATGTACTCTTTGTATTTACGCTGGTTTCATGTGGCTTTTAAAATGTTTTACACCATTTTCAAGAACATAATACCTCGTCATGGGTAACCATCAAGTAAAAAAAAAAGAATGTCCTTGTAGCCCTTATACTTGTTTTGTTTTGCAAAATGTAATGCATTGAATATTGGTGTAAAAGTCTTGTAAGCGGCATGTTGGATCGTATCGACTCCGGGAAGAGTAGCTGCTCGTGTGCAGCTAATGGAGATCGAAATAAATAAATAAATAAATACTTAATCATAAGTACATGAGTATAAAATACTGATTATTTGATATAAATATTGAGTATTACAAGTTAAATATATTTTCAAGGGTACAAAGCATTTTTCTTTTATAAATATCATGGATTATTTATTAAAAAATTAAAAAATTTGGGGAGTCGCACAACATGACATCCACAGGGAAAAAAAATTATATTAGGAAATTTAAAACATACTCAATGTTGTGTTTTCAATGTATTCTTGAATAAATGAATAAGTAGGACAACGCTTTTTTAATTGGCCCTAAAATTGGTCAATCTCAAATAAAAATTCACTGACCCAAAAAGTCAGATCATGTTGACAGCTCCTCTGTTTTGACAGGTAAGTAGTGGTGTGGGATTGAAGGCTGCAAATCATTTCCTCATTTGCTGACAGATGTCACATCTTACACAGTGCTGTGAATCTGTGGCCCATCATCTTCTCATGGGGGGCTTTAAGTGAGGTACGAGAACATGTCTGTCCTTGCTGGCCCGACTTAAACACCACCCTCACAGAATGATTCACCAGATGACAGCAGCCCTCTTCAATTGAAACACATTGGCACATGGAGACCATTTAAAAATGCCTCTCCCTTTCCCAACCCCCTTCCAACAAGCAAAAACAGGTGAACAAAAACACTGTTTAGTACAACCATTAAAAACCAATAAAAAGCACTTAAATACTTTTTAAATCATTATTCTATTATGTTCTATTTTTATATTAACATTTTATTCATAAATCCTCGATAATTAGTATTTTTATTACATTCTTTTAATTCGATTTCTTATTTCACAGTACAACAGTTACAATACTAAATGTATATTTTTAGCATACAATTTAATAGTAATCACAAAATTGTGTAAAAATCACAATTATTTTAGACGGAATTGGTCAAAAAGTGTGAATCTGCTCTATGCAAATTTAAGAGAAGAGATTTTACTTCATGGTTACTGAAGGAGGTTTGCGTTACTTCTTAGAGTAAACCCAGGCATGAAAAAAAAAAAGGTTTATCCCTAATATGGTCCGCATTTAAAAAAAAAAAAATGTCTTCAGGAGTAAAATACCATTTTACAGCTTTATTTTTTATTTTTGCACTCCCAAACAAAATCACTGCCCCTCGTTGAATGAGTAATTCTTTGCAAATATCAAGTCATCTGGTGAACATTCCTCCATTTCTTCATAGCAGAAAAAGTTTTCAATATCATGCAGCCCTAATGCATACTTAAAAAAGTATGTATGGAGCTGAACAGAGCATGTCACATTACAGAAGGTGTCTCTTTCTGTTCTGAGTGCTTTAGGCAATAGTACGGTATGTGATGGTTAAATTGGTGGCGATCCTGTAGCACTCCTATACTGCATCTCTTCCTCCTTTTTAATGCTCTATTTCTCTCTCTCCCAGCTCCTTCTGCTTGCTCTTACATGTCCCAAAAGTTCCACCTTAACCACAAATAAATCAGGTGTTGGTAGGGTGTGTGTGAGAGACTTCGAACAGGCAGGAACGACTTATGCAATACTAAATGTTGCATTGTCGTCCTCCATATATGATTCTTTCAAGATCATACATGCCCCATATCTGAACATCAAATGTCATCTAAAATGTACCAATGAACAGTTACTAATTTTAATCCATGAACTTCTATAAACATTTCTGCCTACAGAAATTAAACACACACACAATACACACAATAATTATAATCAAACGTAAAAATAAGATACATTTTCTTTTTTAACATAGCCTACCTTTTTAATTAAGTACTAAGTTTTATTTTGTTCTAAACCCAGTTAGGAAATTAACTCATTTAAATTACAGAATGTGTTCATTATCCATTTTTAATTGGTCTATTTTGGTGTATCCTTTCAACAACAACAAAAAAAACCTGCTAATTTAAAAAGTCAACAAAGGCCTGATTTTATACAGAAAAGCAATTTTCCTGCAAAAAAAAAAAGTTGACGAAAAGTCCAAATAAATGCCAGACAGTGTATGAAATGAAATTCACTCCCTTAAAGCTAAATAGCCAGTCAGGTAATGTGCCTACACTAGTCTTACTGTCAAGCCCTCTGAATAATACATCCTTGCTGGGACTGCATTCATCTTATGTTGTTTCAACAATTTCAACAAGTCAGAAAAAGCTTACTGTCTGGCTTGTGGATTTTCCTTTTTCAAACTTGGTGTAATCCATTGACTTTAATGGATTAATTGCACAGGGCAACAGATATGCCAAATGCTACCTCACCCAAAACTCGGGCATTGTGGGAGTTCTGGGTTTGTCAAATCCATGCATGCTCTAAACTAAACACAAACTCCACACACACACACAGAGAGAGAGAGAGAGCATTGTATGATTGTGCTTAAAAGAATATTACAGGTTCAATACAAGTTAAGCTAATCGATAACACAAAATGAATTGACTCATCCCTCCTTTTCTTAAAATCCAAAAAGTATACTTACAACTCAAGGGTTGTTAAAATGTTAATTTTATTTTAAATATTCACTGGTTAAACAGTATAGCCACAAGACATTTACACACTAACAACTTGCATATTATTTATGTCTGTATAACAATGAGAACAACCATACAACTCAAATACACAAGTTTACACAGAAAGAATTATTAATGTGAGTGCTTGTAAAATTATACACTCCACATTTCTGCTTTTAAATCCTCCAAAACTGAGCCCATTCACTTCCAGTGTGTCTCACTGCGACCTTGATTTTTGCTGCTTCTTTTTTTGTTTCAAAGAAAATTATGAATGAGTGGAAATTATTTATGTGGCAATCAAAATTATGCCACAAACTTGTATTGAATCCAGAATACCAAAACCATCCAGAGTCCAGTCCGCACTATACTACCTTGATCTGAGTTATGCTCAAACTCAAACATTTTTGCAGTGAGATATAATTATGCACAAGGCCCATCTTTACTTGCGTCTGAGATTATATTTCAGCCTCAGAGCAGAGGAGATGATGTCACGGGGGGAGGTAATGCATTTACATGGCTTGAGTCACCAGGTGAATCCTATCCCAGTAGCATTGACCTTTTCCAGTCTTTTTCTACGCAAAGAGCAAGCTGACCCCAGTGCCACCCGATCCAGCACTGAACACATCCTGGCCATTGTGTTCAGTATGAAAAGAAGAGCAGCATCAAATCCTAATGTTTTCTTCAGACTATTCTGCCAGCAAGTGAGACACAACAGTGTGGCTTCTGGTCATATGTCATCTGTTACAGTATTTTCATGTGATCAACAGTGAGGTCTCCTTTTTCCTATGACTAATTCAGAGATAAAAATGGAACATTGCCCATTCAAACATCTTAATTTCAGTCTGCCCTAACTGAAAGGTCAGAAGGCTCTCATATTCAAACCTTTTGTTGCTTTGTTTTGATTCAGCTATTCACAGTAAACTGTTGAAGCTTGACACGGTGCTTCAGAGGGCCCAAAAACAGACAAAAATCAAGAGGTCTGGTTTGAATTTGCCATCATGCAAGAGGTTCATATCAGATAAATACAGTATGTTATTGAAGTGAAGTGATTATCTAAATGCACTGCAGCCTATATTTATGTTATCAAATGTTTGCTCTGCTATGTTATCAAAGCAGAGTGACATTAAGAGAGGAATACTGTACAGAGCAGTTTAATCGTCCAAAAGTGTCTTCAGCAGATTTTCATGTCTGTAAAAGATGATTTCAAATGATATGTGATAGCCTTTCAGAGGTCAAGACCACCATAACTAACAAAAATGGCTATGAAAGGAGCCATTGTTTTCTGTATTATAGGCCTACGTGACTATTAGCCTATTTATGTGTGTGCTGTATTTGTGTATCTGTGATTTGTGTATCTCGGACTGTCACTAAAGGGAGTACAGCTCAAGAAAAAAAACTGACTATAGAAATATACAATCCATAACTTTATGACTCTCCACCACACACACACACACACACACACACAAACTCACTTGACATCCACGTCAAGACTTGAAAAATGCTAAAATTATCTACAAATATACAGTCGTTAAATAAACCTTCACTGGGTTTAGGTCTATGACTAGCTGTAGATTATAAAGCTGCAAGGCCTACTTTTTTTGTTGCAAGGCCAACTTACAAATACAAAATAAACACATAGGCTATTGATTAGAGTTTCAATTATCTTAAGTAAGATAATCCACGCAAAAAACAACCTCAAAACAAGACCTTGTATTACAATATTAATTTAATGTAGGCCTATTATTAATTTATTAATCTGCAATTCCAGGTCCTTCTCCAATGGTCTAGTTAGTAGATGATCACATAAGCTGACATATCTAACATTATAAATTAAACAAGTCTCTTACCGGTTCGCTGCTCTCCTCTGCCAAATATATTTGATCAGCGAACTTGGCTTATCTGATGTGAAATTCTCAACATAAAGTTAATAATGAAGTCCGCCAAACGACCTCCCTTTTTACTGCGGTTGGTAAATATCCAGAGGTGGGTAGAGTATCCAAAAACTGTACTCAAGTAAAAGTACAAGTACTTATATAAATATTTACTCAAAGTAAAAGTAATCATCTTAATAGTACTTGAGTAAGAGTAAAAAGTATCCAATGAAAAAACTACCCAAGTAGTTAGTTACTAGTTACTTAGGATCATATAGGCCTATAACACACACACACACACACACACACACACATATATATATATATATATATATATATACATACACTACCGTTCAAAAGTTTGGGGTCGGTACGATTTTAAATACTTTTAAAAGAATTCTCTTCTGCTAACCATGGCTGCGCTTATTTGATTAAAAATACAACAAAAATCAGTTATAGTATTAAATATTATTCCAGTGTAAATCAGCTGTTTTCTGTGTGAATATATAGTAAAGTGTAATTTATTCCTGTGATCAAAGCTGAATTTTCAGCATCACCAGTGTCAGTGTCTTCAGTGTCAAATTATCCTTCACAAATCAGTATAATATGAGGATTTGATGCTCAAGAAACATTTATTATTATTATCAATGTTGAAACAGTTGTTGGTCTGTCAGTTGTACAGTTTTTTTTGTTTTTTTTTAGGATTCTTTGATGAATAGGAAGTTCAAAAGAACAGCATTTGTTTGAAATAGAATCTTTTGTAACATTATAAATGTCTTTACTGTCCTTGATAAATAAAAGTATTGATTTCTTTCCTCCAAAAAATAAAAATAAAATTCTCACTGACCCCAAACTTTTGAACGGTAGTGTATATACACACACACACACACGTATATATATATATGATTATATATATGTGTATATATAACATGATATTATTAAGATATTTTTAATTTAAATGAATATTATTATGATAATTAGATAGGCTATCTTTGCAACAAAAACAGAAGAGACAATCATTATTTCTGCCATGTAGCCCGAAAAAAACATGGCCTGTCCTTTGGTTTGTATAATAGTAGTAGTAGCTAACTACATTTGGATTATTAGACAATGTCGAAATCCAGTGAGTGCAGAGTTTTGCATTCAAAGGCATGTAAAGGGAACCATTGACACAGAGAAGAAAGAGTTAAACTCTTCACATCTGCTCGCGCTCATGACCGCTACTGAACATCTGAACACAACGATCAAATGCACATCGACGGATCTTCTTCTGTCTGTTCTCCAAAATGTAATCAGATGTATATTTCTGAAAGCATGTTTAAACTGGTTAACTGTGTCTAAGGCAGGCAAAGGCATTTTTCAAGTCGAGTTCGCACGCCACTGCGCAAACTTTGGACAATGGTAGCTTATTTAATGTAGCCTATAAATTAATGTATATGTCCAAAAAACAGATAATGTCATACTTTGTAGTAGTGCTATCGTGGCGTAATAATCTGTTTGGTTGTAAAATAAATGTATTACCTGAATGAAATGAAATCGATGTTCTTCCTGTTACGACTCCGAGTCGAGTGTGAATTAAAGCGCTTCAGACAATCCAGTGCGTGCAGGAAACTGAACAGATCGTTCAAACTGATTCGCGAACCGATTTAGACAGATCTGCCAACATGTTTGATGAAGTCTTTGAACAGAATCGACTCAAAAGAGTGATTCATTTATGAATTGAGCATCGCTCATGCTCATAAAAAAGATACAGCGCGCTTGCCTACGCATTTAACAACATACATGCATTAAAATAAAGTAACGAGAGGAACGTCGCCCAACGTAACGAAGTAAAAGTACAGTTTTTTCATTAGAAATGTAGGCCTACTCGAGTTAAAGTAAAAGTAGGCTACTTAAATCTACTCTTAAAAGTATTTTTTTTTTTTTAGGTTATTAGGTTATTTTGTCATTAAATTAGAGTCTGACAGCCGCTCGATCGGCTCATACAGAAAAGATGCGACAATTGAGTGCATGACCATGCATTCACTTCGGCTGCGTCCGAAATAGCATAGCCTTTTTGCAAGCGCTAAACTAAAAACAAGTAGGCCTAGGCTATTTTATGAATGTGTGTATGAATGTAATTCAGACGTAGGCCTACTACATTCGCCGTGTTGTCACTGGCATGTGACCTGACCTACCAGCGTCAGGTCGTGTGCCATTCATAAACCCTCTCCCGTGGCCTCATGGGATAGTAAAGTGCCCATCGGATGCCCACTTCAGAATCTCTCCGGAAGTAGGCTATAGTAGGTCAACTGGGTAGGCTACTTTGCCTACTCTTTTATGAGAAGCCTGTTAATTCCATATAGCCTTCAGTTCTTATTTTGCCATAGGCTGCGTCCGAAATCACATATTCTCTTGAGTAGGCTACTTACTTTAAATTAGCCTATTACTTCAAGACTGCTAAAAAAGTAGGTTCTATATAATAATGTGTGTAGTAGTATGAATGTAATCTTGACGTAACCTACTAAATTTGCCATGTCATTATCACGTAATACCATGGTAAGTATGAGGATCAGTTTTGTTGCTTCGCTGTCTTTTACAAATCCTCTCCTGTGGCCTCATGGGATTGTAAAGTGTCCATCGTATGCACACTTCAGAATCTCGCTGGAAGAAGTAGGGCTGCGTTCCAGTCCACTTTTAGACACGCACTTGCGAACTTCCCTAAGCACTTGCCCTCGGGGGAATCCCTGCCGCCATTTTGAAGTGCGTTCGTGAAGTGGACGAGGGAAGTTTATATGGACAGACCCTCGTTCCCTCGATTTTGACAGAGGGAGCGAGTCTACTTCATATGTACAAAATGCAACACGATTGTGATGTCGCCGCAGATCTAATCACCACCACCACAAACAACTCTATGATATATTAATTATATATTTTTAAATTTAAAACAACCCAAACACACCTATATACATTTGAATGCTGCATTAAACAAATTCTTAATGGGAATTTTTTTTTAATAATAAATCAACTCCATAGCTGATTCAAAGTGATCTAGGGCTTAGGACGTTCCAATTCAGCCCATTGCAGTTTCCGCCAGTAGTGGGCACTCGTGCAACATAGCAATGACGTAGGCTACATCCGAGTGAACGAGACGGAGGGAAGTTAGCGAGTGAAGGGCAAGACAATTTTGGACTGGAACGCAGCCTAGATCATCTGGGTACTTTTTGTCTACTCTTTTATGAGTATGCCTACTGTGAATTCGGATTCACATTTCTTTTGTCACATACGCCTTCTATATAGTAGGGTAGTATGCGATTTTAGATGCAGCCTTTGTTTTTCTTAATAGTGCATTATCTGGGTATTTAAAGTTTAGGCAACTTTATCTTTTTGGAATTCTCAGTGGGTAAACACTACTCACACTATTTACTACAAGCGACACAATAGTGCATACTCAAATTGGTTGTTTAAGTCATTTCAACTTAAATTAAATGAAACTGACTTAAAAAATTTGTTGAATCTTGTATAACTTATAAAAAAAAGTTGAAAATTGCTTAACTTATTTTGATGAGTTAAAGCTAGCCTATATAAAAACATATGTTGTCATAACTTATTGATCATATAATTTTTTACAGTGTAGCACTGCCGTATGCCATTAGGTGTGTCCCAAACTCCCAATTGGCGTACTTATGCACTATTCTATGCCGTTTTGTAATATAAATAGTGCTAGTAGTGTGTTTATATTTTAAATACCCATGATGATGCACTTAATTGACCAAAAAGTGGGGAATCTTGGGCTGCTTTTAAATCCATTTTTTTGGCCTTCCCTTGGGTTGAAATGAAACGCTTTAACCCCTTGATCACTTGTGGGTAAATTAAGTGCGAGCACTGTGAGGTGCTGTTGTGACGTCATAATCGTTTTGCATTGTGGTCTAGGATCTGCCTGAAGTGTACAAATGAGTAGACTTGCTCCCTCTGTCAAAATCGAGGGGTCGAGGGTCTGTCCAAATAAACTTCCTTTGTCCACTTGATGAAGTTGAATGCACTTTAAAATGGCGGCGGGGTTTCCCCCAAGGGGAAGTGCTGTGGGAAGTTCACGAGTGTATGTCTAAAAGTGGATACTTAATGCACTCAATCGTCGCAGTTTTAATTACATAGGGGAGGAAGAGGGGCTATCAGACTTCGATGTTGAATGACAAAATAAACTTGTAAAATTCATACACTACACAGTTGAGTACATAGTGCATAAGTACATAGCGGTAGTATAAGTGCAGAGTGTAGTGCTTCATTTGGGACAATGGTGAAGCGCACAGTTATTGACATGAGACAAAACATAATTGACCAATCAGAATCAAGTTTAGCATAATTGTATAATGATTTTGATTGGTCAATCAATCCATGTGTTAATGTGTGGTCATATGTTGCAACACTACACTTGACAATGGACCCTTTTTTGCCTGGAAAATTTTTGCTAATGTGACCCCGCCTTTACCTGCGCATGTGTTATGTCTATCTGTCTCTGTATTTTTAGTATTTATTTCAGACCGTCTTTGTGTAAATGATCCGTTACATAATTTCTACATCCTTCAACATCTTAGTTTCAGTAACCACTCACTGTAACTGAGGCTAGTCATTCAGTTACAAAATTTCTCAGAATGTCTCCATGTTTCAGTCCTACCATTTGAGCACATTGACAGTTACATTCCTCCACAATCTGTGCATCAACTCCCACCCTGTTATCTTGTTTGATATGTGGAGTTAATAAACCGAGGATTCCAAGTTTTAGGTTGAAGGAAACAAAACGAGTCAACACACTGCACATGTAAATCTATTTGTGATAAGGAATGTATCAGCTCAGCAGCTTGTGAGATAATTTAAATTGCAAGGATGTTTAGCGTGCCCAAATGACTGGTGGAAAGTGGAAACTTATCAGAAAAAAAAAGCCAACCCCAGTATTTTCAGCATTCTTAACATTTTCCTCCTCTTTCTAATTTGGTCTTTTGGAGCCCAGTCAGTGTGGTTCATGCCCATAGAATTACAGAGAGCTATAAGGATGAAGGACAGTATACACACGTGCCTTAAAGAGACGCTTTTGCCCTTCATTCCTGCACCTGCGTACACAAATAATACATGCACGATAACCAAATACAAAAAAATAAAAACATTTATAACTGGATAACTGTGGTGGTCATAAGCAAATACTTCTCATATTTGTGTGCTCTAATTTCCATAAGTAAGGGCTTAAGGAGAAATGCAAAACAGATCTTTCTAAAGCGGCCTGATGTGTTTATAAAAATACCATCTAAGTATCATATCACATGTACTTGGCCACCGACATATGGGCTCAATAAAGCAGTCAAAAACCCTCCCAGCAATTTGAATGAATTAGATATTTACATGCCTGTTCTTGTTGCAATGTCCTCCAACTGTGGTTTTTAGTAGGCTACATACCAAACTTCCTACTGCTACCTTTGCCGTCGGCCTGGTTTATAACTGTAGAGGAGTCATATAGAAGATGCTATACCTCTACTTTCCTTTCATTATTTTGGGCCCTCCAGATCCTCATACTTCCTGCAAATGCATCACTGCGCTTTGCCGGGAGTGGGTGTCAATTAACATTCCTGGTCTTGGTTTGTCATGGCATTGTAAATCTTATATTCTTCACCTCCTTTTTTTTCCATGAACACACCCCACTTCTTACTGGGATGAAAAGAAAGATGAGGAGAGCGATATGTCTTTGAGGGCTTTGCAACTTGCCCTTCGTTTTGTCTTTCAGATTTATAGAACAAAGTTTGCAGATTTTGTCGCAGCTAAACCTCAGTCTCTAAGAATATGTTCTTTCATTCAAGTAAAATGCAAGTTCAAAATATGTATATATTCTATGATTAAACCTGACATAGATAGCAAGATAGTATTCTTCAATACAAGCATTGTGGTCGGGATGGGATGCATTTGGATCATTTGAGAAAGAGTTTTCTCTGTGATGTATCTTCCAACTCACCATATTCACAAATTTACCGGTCTTAAGCCCCTGGGAATTCAGTCAATTCCCTGTGGAGGAACTTAATGCGGGTTTGTGAATTTGATTCATACGGGATCAGCCAAATGAAACCAAGAGCTGGTCAGAATACAAAATACCTATTTCCTGCTCACCCTCCCTCATCACATACCTAAATACAAATACACAGATATTTATTCTCAAAAGTTTATAACCATCTTCCATACAAGCATAGTTGGCTAAAACACAGGCAAATAAAACACTTTTTGGAAAGTAGCAAAACATCAAAATAACACGTAATGTCCTTAAAGGCATAGTTCACCCCAAAATTAAAACGGGGTAACACTATTTTACAGTGTCCTTGTTACATAGTAATAACAATAAATTATACATAATTACATGCAACTAACCCTCAACCAAACCCTAATCCAACCCTAACCCTAGTAAGTACACTTTAATTAATATTACTCAGTACTTAAATATATAATTACACTACAATGACACCTTAAAATATTTTAACCAAAGATTTTCATCATTAACTCACCCTCATGTCGTTCCAAACCTGCATTCATTTCTTTCTAAGCAGAGCACAAAATATATTTTGAAGAATGTACCAAACAGACATTGTGTGTACAAAAAAGGGCATTATAAAAATAAGGAAAAAAGTCATGCAGGGTTGGAATGATACATTTTTGGGTCCTTATAACTTCATATAGTATGATACTATACTTTTAGTAAAAATGTTCCGATGGAATAGTGTTCTATTTATAATGGCAGTTACAGGCCATTTGTTCTTCTTAAGATTGAAAAGTTTTAATTTAGAGAATTAATTTAGGTTTATCATCATCAGATGTGCTGTGCCTGAGGAGTAAACGTCTCATAGATAGATTCTTTCCCTCTTTTTCAGGTTTACTGTATTACCACACAAAATACTTAAGTTCACTGTAGCCAAAACCCATCATAAACCATTAGATGAAAATACAGAACATGTTTTCGGTATCACAACACTGCCATCAAGTGGCTATAAGTGACACAAACACTGTAGGCCATTGATCTCCAACTAAATGTTATGCTTGAATTGATTCATTTTAAATTTCAAAGGCTGCCATTTTGTACAATGCAAAATTTAAATGATTAAAAAGTTGACCAATACCAATCTGAACTAAACTGTACATGATAGGCAAGTTTTACAGTGTAAAATTGATAGTGAATGGAGATCAGAGTGAAGCAAACAAACACCAACAAGACAGAGTGAATGACCATTTAATGATCTGCAGATGTGTTAAACAAAATTTATTTTACATCTTTAAATGTCCTCATAGAGGAACAGCAAAATACACTCAAAATGATGAAATAAAATAAATCAGACACAATTTTAAGATCAGCTGTTTTTGTTTCCTTTCTTTTGGTATTTTGATATTTTAAAGTTGTATATCAAAAATGTAAGTGCCTTCAAAATAGCCATGAGCGAATTTGTAGTAACCCAATGAAACTGCAAAACTAAGACTCATGGTTTACTTTCTGCATCGGTTTTCTTTACATAGTTTTGTTTTGTCTCACAAAACAAAAGTGACCCTGACATTAAACAAAAAAACAAAGACAAAGAAGAAAACAAAAGCAACACAAAATTAAATTGATTATTTACAGCTTGGCTCAAGGAGACAGCAATGAAGAAAGGAGACCAAAAAAGCCAGTCTCTCATGTCTCCTGACAGATTTGTACATATTTTCATCTTTTTCTCTCTCTCTCTCTCTTTACAAAGTATATTTACCACTTGCATTGCACTGTTCTTATTGGACATTCAGAGGTATGTAAAAAAACAAAACAAGAAAGAAACAGTGGAAAACAGAATTGAACACTTTAGGGGTCCTACGGACAATATCATCATTTAGGATCCCCCAATAGTTACTAACATGACAATAAAAAAGACAGAAATAGAGGTAGGGGACAAAAAGCATAAAACAAGGCAATGTAAAAGCAAGCCTTAAAGATCAAGCGACAAATACAAAGTCAAGTATCAAAATAAAACTAGATAAATCTCAATTCATTTAGCTTTCTCCATTAAAAATTATGGCACAGGATTGATTTCAAAAACATCAACAAAACAAAAATATGAAATGATACTCAAGTGGTAACTGACAGTTCACTTTCACGGTTGATGGCAATAGGTTGTCAATCTGGTTATGCTTGTCATATGCAGTGTCTAATGACTGCTTTGAAAGTCTTTAAATATACATCATATTTACAACCAGGCCTTCACCTGATTCACTTTGCAAGTATTAAGAAAGCGAAAAACGTATACATACAATCCCCAATTGAGGCATCAAGTGTAAACTGTACAACTTACAATGCTCCAACATTTTCCCTTTGGGAAAGAACAAGGGCTATATTGAGAGCAATTTCTACAAATAACATGGAAGTAACCTTTTTACTTATGATTGAACAGTAACTGCTTTATATTACATTATTATTATTTATTTTTTATTTTTTTTTATAAAATGTGTCAAAGCAATTCAATTGAACTACTTTGACTTGATAACATTTTTAGTCTCTACCACAAATGGCTGGTGAATGAAGCATGTCCAAGTAATAAAGTAAAATTACAATTTCAATAACCAAATTTGTACAAACTTGTTTTTCTTTTCTTTTTTTTTTCTTTCTTTTTTTGATTTTCATAACATAGTGCAATGATTGGTCTGATTATTCTTCAGGGGAAAAAAAAAAAATCAATAAAAAATTTCTTAACTCCCATGTCCTAATAATCCCAAAGATCTTCAGTGTTTTAAAAACCATAGATACAAATCTCCAAATGAAATAAAGGGGGAAAAAATGATCAGAGAATTGATCGTTGTGGATAGCTCCATTTATCCCTGTGTACTTTAAGGTGATACACAGTTAAACGAAAGTGGCAATGAGTCAATGGATTAAAAGGCTGGTGAAAAAAAAACAAAAAGAGTGAGTACATGGCCAAAAAGGACATTGAGGTGCTTTCCAGAGTAAAAAAACAACAAAAAACACAAAAAAACAAAGAGGAAACCTGGCAAGTCTCAAAGGCTGGTGTTGGCATGTTGGTGTGGGAAGCTGGGATCTCCCTCTTATACAGAAGCTATGACAATCATAAGATGGGGAGAGATACTGGAGATGCTATTGAGAAGGTCCGGAGCCAGATGAGACAAGTGACTCTCAGAAAACTCACAAGGAGGGAAAATCTGGACAACATAGGCTGGCTACAAGGAAGACAAAAGAAAATTATTTGTTAGTGGAATGTCCCATTTTAAGTCAGCAGATGGCTAAATTATTTATTTTCACATCTAGAAGCATCTAATCTTTTATGTGTGGTTATACATGAGCATCTTGCTAAACTATCCTCTTTCAGGAAAAACTCTGCACACGATTATAATCTTTATTCTTAAGAGGACTAACCTGATTCGAGCCTGGGTTCGGGACATTGATAATTCCAGCAGCTTGTTTTGCTTGCAGGTAAGTGATAAAACCAGTTTGAAGAGCATGGGTCTGGTTGTGGACATCCTCTTGGTCCAATCCACAAGGCAATGCCAACAGAAGGCAGTATTCATTTTCAGTCTAGAAAAAAAGGTTTTCCTTTAAATTCCTAATATGCTGACATTTCAGTAGATTTTGATTTAAAGTGCCCCTATTAGGGATTTTTAAAAATGATCTTTCATGTAGTGTGTAACATAGCTCTAAAAGAATGAAAACATCCTGCAAAGTTTTAAATCTGAAAGTGAACCGTATATAAAGTTATTGTCTTTCAAAAGTAAGAGTTGACTCTGAGTCAATGAAATGAATCGTTTTTCAAACGAGTCATAAGCATATTGCCCGTCCACTTATTATTACCCGCCCACACACCAGGGAAAACTTGAACACTTCAGCTGATTCCTGTGGATACTGGACAGCATCATGTCGAGAAGACGCTGTGCTCTACAATGTGAAGGTAAAGCCAGTTTTTTTTCCATTGCTCAAGGACGAGGATGTGAAGAATCAGTGGTTAAAATTCATCATTACCATGATACCACAGCAGTATAATCCTAAACTTTTGCTGTGTTCCCTTTATTTTACTGACAACTGCTTCTCAAATCTCTGCGTTCAATGCAGGATTCGCAAACCGCTTGCTCTAGAAAGATGGTGTTCAAAATACTTAGTTTTGAGTTTTATATTGTGTAGGTCTCCTGCTAACTGGTGAACTCACATTATTACTGTCTTACTGAAATACTTCTGCTGATCAGCTGTGGGCCACTATTACCTAAAACTGTGTCTATAAATGCAGATTTTCTGTCGTTCTCACTACTTTGAGGAAAGATTAAGCATGGAGCAAGATTTGTTTTACCAACATTTATGTTACATCAGTCATTCATGCAAGAGTTCGGCTAATGTATGCACTGTAAAGGGGGTCGCACACCGGACGAGAAGCGCAGCGCCGCGCAGCGCCACGTCTAGGACAACTCCAGGTATCGCACACCGGACGCGCACATTCTATTCGAGCAAGCTCAATTTTTAATCAACTCCTGGTAGAAGAGCTGCACGATGTGAGTTTTTATGTTAATTGAATAATAGCTGATGTTTGAACGTTAATCAAGTAAAAGTGTCTATCACGTTGAGTCTGTTATTTTGTTGTAACGTTATCCATTGTCTAGGCAACTATGTCACATAATACAATAGTATTTATTTAGCTAGCGTTTAGCTAACCCAAGTGAAAACAGCACGGGGTGAAGCCATGTACATTAACGACGATTTGAGACAAATAAATGTAAATTTTATATAAAACTATGCAAATGGCGCTCTGTGGCGCGGCAGGATTTTGAACAAGGTCCTGAGCCGTAGCTGGGCGCCGCGGACAGACGCCGAATGGCGCCGCTGGTGTGTGTACACTCATAGAGAATAATGTGTTCGAATTTTAAAGACTTGGCGCTGCGCTTCTCGTCCGGTGTGCAACCCCCTTTATTGAAACAGTTTACTAGGGGTGTAACGGTACATGTATTCGTATTGAACCGTTTCGGTTCGAGGCTTCCGGTTCGGTACGCATTCAAACCGAACGATTCCTTGGACCATTATTCCTGCCGACAAAATTCGCGCTGGCGCGACCACCACAATGTTGCGCAACATCAAATGGCAAGCGTAATGAAAGCGGAACGAAACTGCGTTACTCATTATGTGCTTCACGGGTCGTTTATCAGTTCGGACCAGCAACATCTGTGCAGCGCGAGCCTATGAGCGCGAGCCGATCTCGATCAAGCGATACTGTTACAACACAGCGCTAAGATCCAGTAAAGAAAACATTTGAATTCGCCACTGAAGTAATAACATCGCTGCGAGATCTAGTGAGAAGCATTCACATTTCTCCGTTATTAACCGTAGATCTCTATCAGATCAAACAGCGCTGACGTGGACACCAGGAGAAACATTGTGCCGTGAATGAACTAGTAATACTTTACGTCCACAGACCAGCAACATTCACCATGGATTTAATATAGTAACACTAACTGTAACCAGTTTGGCTGGAATAGTGAAATGCTTTCAAGTACTTCACACATCTTTTTCCAGCACTTCAAAACTCAAATATTATATAAATAAATATAAGAGTTCAGATGCAAACGCCTCTAAGTGCCATTTGAAATTTTCTTCTAGAATGATCATTTTTATGAGGCTTGTATATTGAAGTTCAGTAATTTCACTCAAATGACAATTAATAGGTAATCTTCATTGCCATTTAAGTGAAATTACTGAACTTAAATATACAAGCTTGATAAAAATGATCATTCTAGAAGAAAATTTCAAATGGCTTTTGCATCTGAACTCTTCATACATTTAAATGTTATTTTTAATGTGATGACCAAAACATTATTTATGACTATTTATGATTATTATATATGACACCCATTTATAAACCTGAAAGTTTCAAGATGTAGGAAAACTCACACTTATTTAAAAAATATTTTTTCTTTTAACAAATAGGAAATTTCTCTGGCATTTCTTACTTTTTGCTGTATCGAAAAACGTACCGAACCGTGACTTTAAAACCGAGGTACGTACCGAACCGTGATTTTTGTGTACCGTTACACCCCTACAGTTTACACATGTTCACCGCAATAAATTAGAAAAATACTCTGTTAATAAATAAGTCGAAGTAAAATAATCGGTTTGTTGATGGACATGCACTTGTTAATGCTGATGGTGAGAAGTAACAGTCGCAACATCTCATAATGTACCTCAAACTGAGTAGCGTATCACTGAGAAACATCCTGCTCGAGTTGTCCTTGCTATGGAGGTTTGGGTTGAATAACTAGTTCTTCCAATGTTTCATCATAGGACTCGCGCTAGGATTGATATGGTAAAATCGACGTCATTGTTCGTTACTGTGTTTAGTTTACGGTGTAGGAAGCCTTAGGACACGCAGAGCTGACGTTGTTATGGCAACGGGTGATTTTGTTTACGACACACGCTGCACGCGGTAGACCAATCACAACAGACTGAGGTGTCTGGCCAATCAGAGCAGAGTAGCTTGCGGAAAGGAGGGATTTAGAGAGATTGATTCATCTGACGAGTCGTTTGAGAATCATTGAAAATGTGGTGATGTGCAAATGTATATTATGAGAAAATGAAAAAGTTTTTTGACCTTTGACGCATGTAAACCTGTTGAAGGAGACTCCAAAACAACATTAGGAAACTTTGAAATAGCATAATAGGGGCACTTTAAGACAAATCCTTAATATGGTTTGAGATAGAGGTATAAAATAAGACAGGATACTTACAGTCATACGTCTTGCAACTCCCTCAAGTTGTGAGACCTCTAAACGCATTCTCTGGGCAATGCGAAGAAAGGCACCTCCTTCTGGTGGTGGCAGTGAACGGTGAGCCAGAACATTGTTACCAGACACAAAGTGTAGCTGTACCGCTGCAGTGTCATTCTTAAGTGCCAGGTGACCTTGCCAAATAATTGGGTATTTCTGTTCAAAGACAAAAAGAGTTACAACCATAATGACAAAAAAATATATTATATCCATTGTATTTCTGAAGGAATTAAAAATCAATAGAAATAATAGTAAAATAAGTTTACAAACCGTTAACAACTGCACCATATCAACGGACCGAAGTCCTGTGTGATCAAGTTTAAATTCTGATCGTATCTGAGAAGAGGCTGAGGATGGACGTGGCAACTGGTTAGAAATAGGTCCTTGAGGTCCCTTGTGCACAGTGATAGGCATCTCCAATTTGGGTGTTATATTCACTGGAGAAGTGTAAGAGGGAGAGCCAGTCTCACTCTGAACTCGTGATATGTGAGACAAATCCATGGAGCTTGGGTGTCGAATGTGAGGACCGTCAAGTTTTGATTCACCAAAACTTCCCACAGTTTCAACGGAGGAGACAGAGGGAACCTTCTGCCTTTGACATTGATCAACTTGTGAGACCTAGTGAAGAATGCACATCTTAAATCAAGACAAGATTTATTTATTTATATACAGTATATATATACAGCGGGGGAAATAAGTATTGAATACGTCACTATTTTTCTCAGTAAATATATTTCCAAAGGTGCTACTGACATGAAATTTTCACCAGATGTTGATAACAACACAATGAATCAGTACATACAAAGAAACCAAAACAAATAAGCTCAGAAATTAAGTTATGTGTAATAATGTGAAATGACACAGGGAAAAAGTATTGAACACATGAAGAAAGGGAGGTGCAAAAAGGCATGGAAAGCCAAGACAACAGCTTAAAACTATTAGTAATTAAAAAGCAATCCAACCCCCTGTCCGTGCACATTAATAACAGCTGGTTCAGTCCCAACGGATGGCCTACAAAAAGGTCTCATTGCCAAGGTGTCACACAAAGACACATCTCATGATGGGTAAAAGCAAAGAGCTGTCTCAAGACCTTCGCAACCTAATTGTTCCAACACATAATGATGGCATTGGTTATAGGCACCATTCTAAGCTTCTGAATGTTCCAGTGAGCGCTGTTGGGGCCATAATACGGAAGTGGAAAGACAATCATTTCACCATAAATTTGCCTCAACCACTGCTCCTCGCAAGATTTCTGATAGAGGAGTTAAAAGAATAATCAGAAGAGTTGTCCAAGAGCTAAGGATCACTTGTGGAGAGCTTCAAAAAGACCTGCAGATAGCAGGTACTGTGTTCTCAAAGAAAACAGTAAGTAATGCACTCCACCACCATGGCCCGTATGCACGCTCACCACGCAAGACTCCATTACTGAAGAAAAAAAGCATGTTGAAGCTCGTTTAAAGTTTGCTGCACAACATTTGGAAAAGCCAGGGAAATACTGGGAGAATTTAGTGTGGTCACATGAGAGCAAAATTTAATTGTTTGGATGCCATAATACACACCATGTTTGGAGGAGAAATGGCACTGCACATTACCCTAAAAACGCCATACACCTTGGTGTTAGCTCTTGGACAACTCTTCTGATTATTCTTTTCACTCCTCTATCTGAAATCTTGCGAGGAGCAGTGGTCGAGGCAAATTTATGGTGAAATGATTGTCTTTCCACTTCCGTATTATGGCCCCAACAGCGCTCACTGGAACATTCAGAAGCTTAGAATGGTGCCTATAACCAATGCCATCATTATGTTTTGGAACAATTAGGTTGCGAAGGTCTTGAGACAGCTCTTTGCTTTTACCCATCATGAGATGTGTCTTGTGTGACACCTTGGCAATGAGACCTTTTTGTAGGCCATCCGTTGGGACTGAACCAGCTGTTATTAATGTGCACGGACAGGGGGTTGGATTGCTTTTTAATTACTAATAGTTTTAAGCTGTTGTCTTGGCTTTCCATGCCTTTTTGCACCTCCCTTTCTTCATGTGTTCAATACTTTTTCCCTGTGTCATTTCATATTATTACACATAACTTAATTTCTGAGCTTATTTGTTTTGGTTTCTTTGTATGTACTGATTCATTGGGTTGTTATCAACATCTGGTGAAAATTTCATGTCAGTAGCACCTTTGGAAATATATTTACTGAGAAAAATAGTGACGTGTTCAATACTTATTTCCCCCGCTGTATATATATATATATATATATATATATATCAGTGTTTCCTCTAAGATTTTTTTCCAGCTGTGGTGGCAGGCCCATTTCCATGAGTGATATTCCCATGGCCACGCCCCCTTGCCCCAGGTGTTTAAAGTACTATACTATAAACAATATTATATATTATACTATGAAAGGCTCCAATAAGAGCGGCAAAGCGATTATGCGCATCCCGTGCGCAGAATGATGCACTTGAAGCAACGCGAAGTCAAAGCGTGCAGCGCTTCGCATTGAAAAGTTCAAAGCACAAAGCGAAGAGATTATATCGATCTATGCTTAGTGTATTCTATCTATCCAACAGTTTATTGAGCCTTTTTTTTAACAGTTTTAAATTTCAGTTACAGTGCGCATGAAGAACAATTCACAGCGCTCTTTACTCCAGTGCTGTAATCTAACAGACACCCTGGAGAAAGGAATATGATTTAGAAAGGGCAATAAACTCCAGCAAGAAAGTAATTTAATGCAAACCATAGACCTTTATCTACAAATAAAGTATAATAATGGGAACATTGATCTTGAAGAGAGTGTCGTTGTGTTACTGTCGTAACCGAATGCGATGCGCTGTTTGAAAGCTGATGAAAGGAGAATGACAGAGGAGAGATGAGTTTCCATTAACTTTAATTTAACGACTTAAATATTCATTTTACCTCACATTATGCTATTGAATGACTTTAGAAGTCTTGGAATATAGTGCGAAAACTTTATTGTGCTTTACAAAGTTTTTTTATGCCTTTAGTGGGGCTTAACAAATAACACAATAGTATGCACAATATCGGACCTCACTGAGAAGCTGCAGCCGTGGCGGGATGATTTTAGGTGTGGCGGCCCGCCACGGCAGAATGAATGTAGCGGAAACACTTTATATATATATATATACATACATATATATATATATATATGTATATATATCATGGCTAACATAACTGATAACTGTATTGCATAAATTATAATTGTAGAGCACAACACAAACTCTCACCTGAGATGCAGCAATTCCACGATTAGCCAAATTAATTCCAATTACTGAATGACTTGGATACTGAGAATGGAAGCCACGCATTTCTCTGTAGTATTCAGACATGGAGTTTGGATTTCCAGTATGAATCAATTGAACTCCTTGGGAAGATACCATCACAGAGCCAGGGGTGTGCCCTATTATCCTGCTGTCTGAGTGAGGGGAGGGTGTCATCTTCAGCTCCATTGCTTTTGGTGGAGCATTCTTTACCACAGGAGAAGCTTTAGAAGTAGATGTTATGTGTGAAGGTGACTGCATTGCCTCTGGTGTTCGAGTTTGGCGATTTTCTACAACACCTGGATGGTCAGTTAAATGCTGGTGCACAAGTAAACGCACATCTCTGGCATACTGATCTAGACGCAATGCCCTGTGATGCAGACCTTTGAATTCAGGCTGCATTACTATGCTTTCCGGTTGTAACTGTGGTGCAGAAGCTCTACGAAGTCCTTGTGGGAGATTCAGCATATCATCATTGCTTGTCTCAACCTGGCCACCACCAGATAAACCTGCATGTGACTTCAGCACAACATCTCTGATCACTGCAGGTTGAGGAGTCGTGGAACGTTGTGGAGGTGCAGATCGAGGCGATAAGAGGTTTTCTGAACGGATTCCATAACCCATTCCAGATAACGATGCCGTACTGGCTCTGACATCTCCTTGGGACAAATGACCTATGGGCATAGACTGGGTGACGCTATGAGGGGGCATTATCACTGATTGCTCAGCATGGTGTATATTTGACACATACTGAGATATAGGGCCAGCTGGACCCAAAACAACTGAGCTGCTAGGAGGGCAAATTTTTGGAAAGGGTGACGTGGAATGGCCTGACGACCTTGGAGAATGTGAATCTTGCTTGGGTTGTGAGACCACTCTTTCATGTGGAGCACTTGAACTTAAAATGTGATTGCCTACTAAAGATGGATGGTGAGGGCTTAAAACTGGTTTAACATTGAAGTTCTGTGGTGGTTTTATATCAGTTTTCATTGAAATGGTTTCAGTTACTCCATTTTTCTTAAAATGCTGCTGCTGTGCAATTGACTGGCTATACCTCAGAAGTTGAGGATGGCTTGTGGACTGTTGGAAGGTTTTCACAGAACCTCCATGTTGACCAGTGTGGTAGGATGGTTCAGATTTTTCAGAGCTAGAACATTCCTGATTAATCGAGGAAATAACAGGCTGAGCACTAAAGGTTTGGCCAGCTAATACTACCCCTGCATGTCCATAACCCGTAGGTGTCTGTGATCCTTTTGGTGTAGATGGGTGAGATGGTGGTTCTTGTTTTATCTGTGATTTTGTTACAGACTGCTGAAACTCAATATCAACTGCACTGGCTGGTGGGATTTGACTTATTTTAGCAATGATCCGCTGTGGTCCCTCTGTCTTTTGTCCAGAATAACTCAACACTACCACACCCTCGGATGTATTGACCCTCAAACCAGTACTTGACCCTGTGTTACAATGTGTGCTTTCAACAACAGGGCGCCCAACACTTCCGCCATCCTCAGAGGGGTTAAGTCCATGATACTTGCTATTTTCATTCAAGCCTGTACAATACTTCTGCTTGGGTATGGACATTCCAGAGCTACGGTTGCTTAAAGAGATCCGAGGAGTGTCCTCGAAATCAAAGGGCATAGGGATCCGACTAATGACTGAAGTAGCGGTGGAAGTTATAGCCAGTTTCTCCTTTAAGATCTGCGGAGTACCACATTGTTGCAGAAGAGGTGGTTTTGGTGGTGCTGTACAAGGTACAAGCTGAGTTATAGGGCTAGGTCTATCTTCAGGTAGAGAGGTCTTTAAAGGCAGCACAGCCTCAACTGAATTTTCATTATTAGACATCCGTGTATCTGCTAAGGTGGTTGTGAACTGCATACCTGGGACTGCATTGCTATTTGAAGCAGATACATACTTTGGTTCCATTAGAATCTTTCGCAATGTGCTGGAGCTTGGGTCAATATCAGAGGCCTTTGTGTCAGGAGGCATGGGAGGATTTGCTGGAGGTACCCCAACTCCTGGTGTAGACAAAGACACATTAACTTGAGGTTTAGGGATAATTCCTTTCTCCTCTGTCCTGGTGTTCCACTCAGGGGGTGAGAGAGGAATCTTAGAGGATGTAGGTGAATTCAGGCAGGCTGTAGGTGAAGTAAGGGTAGATGCTACTGGCTCAGGAGATAGCTGCTGTGTCCTTGAATAAGAAGGACTGTTATTTCCAGAGTGGAAGGCAGATTCTTGAGGTTCAGGCTGGTCGACAGCAGGCTGTTCTGCCTCTTTTGGTGTGTCCAAAATCACTGTAGATGTAGCTTCATGTTTGCATGCAGCAGCAACAGTGACTACAGCTGCTGCAGCTGCTGATGTCGCTGCCTTAGGGTTGGCAGTTTTAATCTCTTCTGGGATAGACTCTGGAAGTGTGACTGTAGTGGATTCAGGTTCCTGCACTGCATCCTCAGCCATATCTAATTTTCTGTTCAAATAAACCTTCCGACCTCTGGATTTCTTTGGAGTTTTTGGCCGTGCTCTTCCTCCTTTTTTGGCTGCCTCTGCTAATGGAGATTCTGTGAATGAAGTGTCTGTTTTACAAGTTCGATGAGATTTTGAATCTGGAACTTTAACACTATCTTGATCAGATTGTACAATGGTCTTTACAGTCGAGTTTGTCTCAGGTTCAGTAACCTCACCTGATACAGGCAGAACAAGTGTCTCTGGTGTGGGAAGGAGGGCGGTGTATGTTGTTGGAGCAGAAAATCCATCTGCATCACCAGATATATCCTCAGCAGTAATGGAATCAATTGCAGCTGCCAGTTCAGTTTCACTTGCTGGATTGGCAGGCTTTTCTACCTCTGTATCATCAGCAGGTTGTACTATAACAGGTGGTGTTTGGGTTGGTGGTTCAGTACAAGGTTCTTTGTAAGGTGCTGGAAGCTGTTCATCTGTAAGTTTTGAAATATTCTCCACTGCTCTTTCCAGTTCCATTTGACGGGCAAGCAAGGCAGCCACGGGATCAGTAGGAGGCTCCATTTCTGAAAGAGACTCGTCCTTTTCATCAGTACTGTGCACATCTTCCTCTTTGTGGTAAACTGGGATGTTTGACTCTTCTTTTACTAACTGTGGGGCTTTGGTTTTCAAAGACCCTTCTAAACTTACAGCTTTGTCCTCATCTGAATGAAGGGCATTCTTAGCTGCATCCACAGTGAGATTAATAACGTTGACAGGCTTAACTTCAGGCATTGTTTTGGTGTTTCTTGCTGGTCTTGATGCCCTGATTTTCTTATCTAATGGCTGTGTTTTTTCTACAGGAGTGATTTCTATGTCGGCATCGGTTGTTTTTTCCTTACCAGAATGTGCAAATTCATTTTCTCTTTTAGATATGTTATGTTGTTTGGTATCTTGTGACAACTGCCCAACTTGCATTGAAGTTTCATCTTTGGATTCAGCTTGGTGATCGAGAGCAGGTGACACATCAACCCCTGCTTTGTCTGACTGAATGGATTCTGGGCTACCTGGCACTTTGTCCAATTTTAATGTTTTTCTGCTTTGTCCTGCTCTTATTGGCGAAGTCTGCCCTTTTTGAGATCGTGGAGAGCGCCATGCCTCTGCTGCTTTAGACATTTCTCCACTACATGCTGACTCTTTATTTTCAGAGTCTTCACTCTCAGAATTTTTGGTATGATCTCCCTTAACTGGAGACATTTCATCACCTCTTCTACGAGTCTTGGGTGGACGACCTCTTCTACCAAGTGTGGCTACCATATGCTGTGTTCCAGCCTCCTTATCACTACATCGCTTACGGGTGACACGGGGAGGTTCTGTAATCTCTTTTCCTGATTGTGGAGCTTCATCCTCAAGGGGTGTTGCATAGACAGATCGTACATTCCGTCGCTGTCGTGTTCTGGCATGGTTTGTGTTTGATTCATGGCCCTGCTCTGAATCTGTAGCATGAACAGGAGATTTCGTAGAGTTTCTGGAGTCAGCAATCAGTTTTGTGGAGTCTCCTCTGGGGGATGAAGATCTTTTTAGCTTTTCTCTATCAATGCGTTCACTCTTTCGTGTAGCTGGTTTCTCATTAGCAACTTGAGGGATCAGTGTTGATGCTGGTGAGACAGTTTTTACCTTTTTACTTTTAGGTTGTTTACGTGGTGTCTGTACCAGTTCAATCTGAGGTTCTGTGTCTGGCAGCTCCACATCTAGTGGGGATGCAACCTTGTGAAGATGAGTATTAGCAGGTTCCATTTTTATTTCTGAAAGCTCAGCAATCTCTTGAGCTTGACTGGGCTTTGGAAACGATGGAGAAGATGCCTGAAAAGGATCACATTCTGGCTCAACATTACTTAAAGATGCACCAGGAGTAGGAGGTTTGACATCAATATCCTGTTCAACAATTGGGCTTACAGTTCTTTTGGACTCCCCCAGCTTTTCATTAGGTTCTTTGACAGTCACATCTTCCTTTATCATGGGTTCAGGGGGTGTAATACTCACTGCAACAGCTGTCTTCTCCTCCTTTAGGTTAATTAATGGAGAATAATCTTTTGGAGCATCTTCAGGCCGCTCATTCACAACTGCTCGACCATCTAGGTTTATTAATGTAGAGGGCAAAACTGGCTTATCATGCTGCACAGAAGTCTCTGAAACTTTAGAGAGAGACATTGGCGATGTTGTAGCTGGGATATGACTTACTGACAACTCTTGGGAAATTTCTGATACATTGGGGGATGGCCCAAACTCTTCATCCAGTGTCTTCTCCTCAATCTGATCATTTACATTAACTCTTTCTGAAATGGGCAGCTGTTGGTTCTTATCTCTTTGTTGAAGTTCTAAGAAGCGGCTATGAAAAAGTACTCTTGGTTCTTGAGAGAGGTCTGTTCCTCCTGCCCCAGCTTGCTCCCCTTGGGAATCATTTGTAATACTCTCTCTCCAAACTCTAACTTCAGGGTCGCTATTTTTCCGCTCAAGATGTTGAAGTCGCCTCGAGTCCTGTTCAAATATAGAGCTATGAAGAAAGCGTGAAGCAAAGAGCTCTTGTCGTTCTTGTTCATCAGGCTTGGCATCTTCCTTTTTAGCATCTAACTTTCCATCAGAATCAGAGCGAATTTTCTTTTTTTTCATGTACCAAGAAGGAATAGGTCTTGGAGTGGGTTCAGACTTCTCCTTGTCTGTGCTATTTCGAAAGCTTTTGAATTTTGAGTCATGACCAAGGAAAGACCAGTTTTCTTCCCTAGATGAAGACAGTGACTTAGCACGCTCGAGTAGAGCTTTGGTGTCTGGCGTTATGGTCTTATCCAATGCAAATTCATAGAACTTATTCTTTTCAAGAAACTCAGAAGACTTTACATCTGAAAGCTTCTCCTCATGCTCTCTTTTGAAAGAGTTTAGCTTTAGTGAAAGGTGCCTACTTTCACTATCTTCATCAGAGTCTGACTGAACCTCCCCAGGCTCCAATTCACATTCAGGGCGTTTTCGGATACTTTCTCGTTTAACAAAACTGGTAGGGAAGCTCATTTCTCCTCTCAATGTGGCCTGCCTAATATTGCTCTCCCAACAGAACTCCTCTTCTGTCACTGATGCTTTCACTTTCAAAATCTCTGCATGTGGCAAAAGCCCTTGGTGCACTGTGTTGCCAATATTGTATTTTGATACATCAAAATGCAAGCAATTTTTGTCCATTGCCAATGGTGAATCTGGCTCTTTGTCCAGCAATTGTGATGCATTTCTCTCCTCCTCAGAAAAGGGTGTCCCTGGAAGTGAAGCAAGTCTCCTTTCAGGTTCATCATTTATCCGTCTAAACCTCTGATAATCTCGCTCTCTTTTAGTGCCAAAATCAAATTCAAATGCTCCTAACTTCTTTCGCTTGGTGGGTGGTGAATCGCCAGTTACATCTTGAGGTGGTTTTCCTAACTCATGCACAAGACTTCGATGCTCAAAGTCTTCTGCATCAGTGCTGGGTGTGCTTTCAGTTTTATCAGATTTATCACACTCCAGCAACTGTTGCTGTAGACGACGGTTCTGCTCCATTTGTTTTCTGCAACTCTGCGAATGATCAATGTCCGAGACCAAACTTTCCTTACTTTCAGAATCTCTTTCCAGCCTTGAGGAGAGGACGTTGTAGCTAGTTAAGTGCTGCTGTTCTTGGTCTCTAGAAAATTCCATATCTACACTTCCATCATCAGAGACCGCAAGACTGAAACTTGGTTGACTATTAGCTCCAAAAGAACCTATCTTTTGATCAAGACTATCTAAGGAATCTATTGCCTCCTCAATTGGTTCACCAAGTCGGGCCTGAAGGTCTAGACTGAGGCCTACTGACATTACAGTGTCTAGCTCTTCGTTTAGAGTACTAACAGTAACCATCCTCTCTGGCTTAATTTTTTGTTCTCTCTTGTGTGCTTCTTTTCGTAGCAACTTTTTATCATAATCAATGTCTTTCAGGAAAGGTTCATCAATAAATCTCCTTAACTTCCCTTCATCCTCCTCCTGACTTATCCTCCTCAAATTATCAGCCTTTCCAGATGTTTCTTCAAAGCGCCTCTTTCGTGCAGCCAAGCGGTCAGCATCCACAGAAGAGCTGGTGTCAAATTGAAGATCAGTTTTGAAGTATTTTTTGTTTTTCACCTTGCCCTCTTTATCCACAACCTCAACTTGACTAGCCAAGCCCTTCTCCTTGAGATGTTTTCCGTGCTTAAAAAAATCTCTAGCCTGAGTGTCTATGCGGAAAGGCATACTCTTGTGATCAACTGAGGGTGGGGTGGTTGGAGACCGAACATGATCACTCCCAACCTTTGTTTTTTGTTTCTCACTGAGGATACCATCTATTAATTTCCCTTCCTTCTCCTTTACTCTTGTCAGCTGTACAACACAAGGTGGCAGATCAAGTTTTCCTTTTCCAGAATAGTCTTTGACGAATGATTTACTGGCTTTACCTCGCAAACTTAAGCTAGCTTCTGGGCTAGTGTCCCTGTCAAGTTCAAGGTCTGTCTCTGAAGATGGAACAGTGGGGGATGCAAGTTTTGATTTCCTCAACTTCTGCTTCTCAGTCCTGTCCTTGTCTCCTTTTTCCTTACGTCCAGCACGTCTTTCTTTTTCTCCTCCATTTCCACGATCTGCCTCAAAGACTGATTTGTCTTTCTCTGATTTATCACTCCTATTGTGCCTCTCCAAACGAATTTTATCTAGCTTTTCAAATCGTGGTGGAGAAAGTGAGCTGCAGCTGCCACTTCGCTCAGATGAGCGGCTGTAAACATGATGTTCAGAGTCACTGGGAGGACGTTCAGAAAGGGATGGGGAGGCAGCAGGGCTAGTGGGACGACGTGGATGGGATGGGCTTTGATTGTGTTCAATTGTCCGTCGACCATGGTCACGTTCATGATCCGTTTCAAACCTCTCTCTTTCCCTCTCACGTTCTCTTTGTAAGTAGCTGTACTTTCGAATATCCTGCTCATATGGGTCTCTATAATCCCTGTATTCACGGGGGTCATCATAGTATCGTGGATCATAGTAATCTCCCTGGTAAGGATCCCATTCTGAATAAAACTCTCGACTTCTGGCAGGATATTTTCGACGTGGATCCTCTGTGTAGGAACCTGGGGTACGCACATTCTCATAGTATGCCCGCTCAGCTGTGAACTCATGATATGGCGGCCGGCGCTCATCTCTGCAAAAAAATAAATAAATGATTAAAAATAAAAGGATATAAAGGCACCATGATTCAACACAATGAAAGAGGTGTTAACATACAACATCTCACCTTCGTTCAGATATGATTTCATAGAAATCTCTTATGTCTTGTCCAGATGCCTGCATTGAACGGTAGAAAGCCATCTGGCTTTCCTGGTTGGCAAAGTCAACCTACAAACAAATTTAATTATCAATGCTAGACAAACAAATAGTGAGTTTGTCAAGTCACTTTGAAGTGCAGTGGTAAAATTTATATTATATTACAGACCTTTATTTTATTTCCTCCAATTTTCCAACCCTTTGTTTCCTTGACAGCGGCCTGCGCATACTCTATATTATTATATAAGATAAGGGCCATTCCTTTCAGTCGGTCAAACACAACCTAAAAAAAAAAAAAATTATATATAGAAATCAAGTAAACATCAAATTTTAATGCATTTATTCTATTGAAATGGAGTACAGAACATGAGTTTAATAAAAAAAAAAACAGAAACTTTAAATCATGCACAGGATGAATACCTTTACAACATGTCCGTAACGACAAAAGTGCCTTGTTAGATACTGTTCGGTAATACTGGAGGACAAGCCGTCCAACCATACACATGTAGTAGGCATACTCTTGCCAAAACCAAGCTGCAGGAAAGAAAACCCATTTAGTCAACCAATATGTCCTGAGTAATCTATAGGTTTTAGTACAAATGAGTAGAATTGTAAAATAATTGTAAATACTCCTGTTTCTTCTCTAAAAATATTCTACTGAATGAAGATTGTCTGTTACTTGTACATAGCTAAAAAAATTACTTTAGACAACCACATTTTGAATCACTTGATTAATCTGATCCTATCCTCACCTTTAGCCTGTTGTTGCCAAGGTATTCACCATCCATTTTCTTAATTGCTTTGCAGACACTTGCTATGTCACAATACTGGAGAAAGGCATATTGTGGGGAACCATTTACCTTTTTTATATCGATATCCTGGTTTTAAAAAAAAACAGTACATACATAAGCAGTGTTGACAATACAGGGAAAAAAAAGAAGATTTTTTTTGTTTTAAAAACTAACACAATTTTTAAAACACATTTTCAAAATTCTACTTACAACAATCTCTCCGAAACGCTGAAATATATTCAGCAGGTCGTGATAGGTTGTGGTTTTCTCTAGATTTCCTATGAATAATGTCCTTGTAGCCTTGGGGTGAAACTCATCTATACGTTCATCCAAAGGCCGGAACTCATTCTCACTCTCGGTTTCTATTCAGTGACAGATTAGAGAACAATGTTAGGCCCAATGCTACTATTAAAACTTTTAATAACAACAAAGAATTGTGCTCTAAATGCAAGAAACCAACCTGGGCCATGCCAAGCAGTGACATCAATTTGCATGCCAAAAAACAGCTTCCCTTTAGATGCACTTAGAGCTTTTTCTTGGTCTTCTTGCTGGCGAAAAAACACTAATCCATATCGTTCCTCAGAGGCACCATGGATCTGAACTGATGTGACTTTGCCATGTTTCTTAAATTCATGGAAAAGGCCGTCCTTCAGGCTTGTATCTAAAATTGATAGTAAGAGCATAATTACATTAATACTCTTAAGCCTGGAACACACCAAGCCGACGGTCGGCCGTCGGGCAGTTTTTGTGCGTCGGCCGACTGAGTTTCCTCGGTGTGTTCCGCACGGTTCCGTGCCGTCGGCTGAAATTGGTCCTCGTCGGCTTTGTTTCGGCCGATTCGACATGTTGAATCGGCGTCGGGCCGTCGGTGAAAGAGGGAACTCTGATTGGCTGTTCAGCTTAGTGAAAGAGTCAATGCACGAGAATAATAGCAAAACAGCGAGCAAAGAAGTCAAAACTCTACATATAGAAGGCTGTTCTTATGTTACGTCATCTTACCTGAGTGTTCCCTGGCGAATATTTCAATATTAACACGAGCGGAGTGGAATAAAGAAAGTGTTTAGCAGGATTGATATTTAAAACGGTAAGCACGCACTGCTTTGTTTATGGTTTGTGTATCTGCAGCCGACAGCGTCGGTTTTCCCTTTTTGAATGACGAATATAGAGAATATATCTGCAGAAATAGACGGTTGTCTCATTTACATGCAGGTGCAGAACGCGCATTCTAGCTAACAGTCGCCTGTAGTTCTCTCGGTGTGTTCAAGTGCAGCTTTTTACCCGACGAGAGGCGACAACACAGTTGGCTTTCATCGGCGCTAGTTCGTCGGCGTCGGCTTGGTGTGTTCCAGGCTTTAGTACTGCTTAGTAACGATGTCTCACTAAAGCATGTTGCAAAATAATCCTTAAATTTATTGGGCAATGCGGTTTTTGCTTTGCTTTTCGAAAAGCTGCATGTCTTCATTTTGACTTAATTTGACAAACTCATAAAAGCCTCACCTGTTGAGCGCACAGGGAGGTTCTGCACTTTGATACCAAAACTTTTGCGAGGTTCATCTTTGTCCAGTGAAGGTAGGGGTTGAGCAGAAGGGGCAGGTACAGCTGCTGACTGAACAGATCGAGCTGGAGATCGATCACTGGAGCTACTGCTGGAATCACTACTGTAAGAGAACACAAACATGCTCAGAATGGTTCCTTTAAGGGAATTTACAAAATTCCAGTTTTTCATGCAGTTTATTTTCCCACCTCAGAGAGGCACTATTGCAATAAAAAGAAACTGTGTCTGTCAGTGACTGAAAATATCTACAACACTCTAGCTTATCCAAGTTTCAAATAGTGAAACAACTGTGACACTCTTTTATTTCTCTAAATCTCATCAAATAGCCACTGACAAGAGCCAAACAACTGTGCAAGCAAACAATGTCTGCATAAAAAGCTAAAACTACAAACAATAATTTCATTTCATTTAAAAAAAAAACATTTGCTTGAACAGAAAGAACCAACCACTCAAGTATATAGGCTAGTTAAGCATAATAATAATAATAAATACACATATTTGCAAATCCATCTTTTTTTCATTATGCTTAATACGTTTCAAATACTACCTTGACTGCCTAAACCTGACATTTTGAAAATACAGTGGATACTTCTTTCCCCACTATGATTCAGCCATATACATGGCTTTCCTTTTGTCTGTTTACATCTTTGCACTGCCCTCTTTTCTCACTCCCTCTCACTCTCCCTCCTCTCAGAAGTGCGGCTGATAGGGGCTGGCCTGTGGGAGTGGGCAGGGAGCCAGCAGTGGCTAGAAATTTCCAGTTCCAACTGGATCTCACGGGGGTGGGGGGAGTTCAAGTGGGCAGTGTGAAAATACATCAGCCGTTGTTTCTTAAAATTCCCCTACAGCCTTTTCTCCTCAAAAAGCATACAATACACCTAGCATAAAGGAAAGCAATACACTTCATTTTTTTTTTTTTTTTTTATGCACATTGGCCCTTATTTAGAAAAGAACAAACTCTGGATTCAAATAAATAAATAAGGCATGTTTAAATAATTTTTTTGTTTTGTTTTACAAATGCCATGAATGTCATAAAAACTGAATTATACAAGTACACTGGTTAAAGGGGTCATATAATGGTACATGCACTTTTACAAGTTGATTGTACTGAAATGTGTGTTGGCAGTGCCTGTACACAACCATCATAAAATGATAAAAATCCATCCAGTGTTTTTGTTTTAATCTCCTTATATGTTTTTCCCTGCCTCAAATTGAGCCGTTCGATTTTGTGACGTCACACGCTCGGAAGCCCCTCCCATGATTGTTGATTGACAGCATCGTTTCAACACAGACCCGCCCTCGCTCGTGAGCGAGCTGTCAATCATAGTCCGCGCGGACCGGCGCGGTCATTGTTGATATGCTGGAGCACTGTCTATGAGCAGAATGATGTCTAAGCGATTGTGGTGTTCTGTTCTTGGGTGTAATAACGAACACAGCAGTCATTTTAATGTTCCTAAATCCGAACCGCTGAAGACGCAGTGGCTGAGTTTGTTTTCGAAGGGAATATTCCCCACGAGCAACGTCAATGCTTTCATGTTTGCGCGAATCATTTCTCACCAGACTGCTTTATAAACGAGGGTCAGTATGAGCTGGTTTTGCTAAGAAGCTGCTCATGAAAAAAGGATCGGTACCAGCTATTCGTGTTCCTTCTGAACCTCTAGAACAACTGAAGTGAGTAACGTTTTATTAAACTTTATATTAATATTTATATTAATCTTTGCAAATCGCTAGCTGCACGCTTCACAATGAATGCGTCTAAGGTTCACACTTAGGGTACATTACGGCATGTTTTCTATGATGCTCTCAATATAATTCATAATCCCACGTTTATACTGAACAACGCGTTATGGTTATTGTGTTACAAACGGTGTACGCACAGAACAGAGAGGCGGGGTGAGCAAAGCTCATTATCATTTAAAGTCATATGCACTGAAACGGCGTGCTGAAAACAGAGCTGTTTTTGACCAAGTAAAATAAGTGTTTTCTTACAATACTAATGAGAATTTTTAATTAAAGTATATTACAAACTTTTAATTTAGACCCTAAAGAATCATACTAGCTTAGCTTGTACAAAAATGGCATTATATGACCCCTTTAAAAGGCACCCTCAAAATGTTTGTTAACAAACAAAACATTTAAGTCACATAAAGATGAGTTTCTAAAACAAAAAATAAATAAAAATATGACAGCACTTAATTCCTATAGACGTCCACCCTATAATTTACAGAAAAATTACACAAAATGGTTTTGTGGTGCATGCTTAGAAAATTCTCTAACAAACGACACTTGTTAAAAACCGGATATTTATATTAATTGCTTTGGCTGCACCAAAAATAAAATCAGTAACAAGCAGAACATGTTTAGCCTCTGGGTGACAATCTCTACTAAATTTCCCACATCTCATTACAAATGAAAGTCTGTAGTGATGTCCTAAAGCCACAGGCCAACTGTAAATCAAAATGGATCTTGAACACAAAGTTTTCTGAATTATCAGTCATTGATGTCAGGCCGACCCAATAGTCTCTAGCCCAGTCACCATCAAAGGTTGAAAGTACGCAACGTCAACTAGGTCAGTCAACATCTTAACATCTAATATTTTAAGGTTTTCTGACATCAAGAGTCAAGACATATGTTCGGCACAAAAACTCATATGTGATTTGTTTGTACAGACCAAAGCAAAATAAATGACAAAAGCTACAGTGATACACAAGGGCTGTGGTATGCAACTTTCCATTTCTGACACTTGCTTGTCATGGAGAAGAAAGGTAGTCAAATTTTGGCATTCCCGATGATGTTTATCAAACAACACCAAATAGTGAACAGTGAACAAGTTTACCAGTCTTTTGAAAAACATATTTCATATGTTACAAAAACAGCCTTTTTCCACCTTAGAAACATTGCTAAGCTAGGTAATATGCTATCAGTCTCTGATGCAGAAAAGTTAGTTCATGCATTCATGACCTCGAGACTAGATTACTGTAATGCTTTATTAGCTGGTTGTCCTGCATCTTCAATAAACAAGCTACAGTTAGTCCAAAATGCAGCCGCTAGAGTTCTTACTAGATCAAGAAAATATGATCATATAACACCGATTCTATCATCACTTCATTGGTTACCTATAAAGTTCCGTATTAATTACAAGGTCTTGCTTTTGACTTATAAAGCTCTAAATGGTTTAGCTCCAGTCTATTTAACGGATCTTCTATCGCCCTATAATCCATCGCGCTCTTTAAGATCACTAAATTCGAGGCTTCTGGTCATTCCTAGGATATCCAGATCCACCAAAGGAGGGAGAGCATTTTCACATTTAGCTCCGAAGCTCTGGAATAGCCTTCCTGATATTGTTCGTTGCTCAGACTCGTTCTCCCAGTTTAAAACTAGACTAAAGACGCATCTATTTAGCCAGGCATTCATATAAAATTTTTATCTTACAGTTACTGTAAATTCGGCCTCTACTTCATAAACGCCAGAGGAAAACTGGCCCCGACTGAGCCTGGGTTCTCCCAAGGTTTTTTTTTCTCCATTGGGTCATCTGATGGAGTTTTAGGACACCATCGGGTCACTTGATGGAGTTTTTCGGTTCCTTGCCACTGTTGCCTTTGGCTTGCTCAGTTGGGGATATTCAAATTAAATGACCCATCATACCACTGATCAGCTCTACCAAACTTGGATGTCTTTTCCAGTAATAAACAAACACTGTTAAGTTGTTTTGATTGATACTGTGAAGCAGCTTTGATACAATCTGTATTGTGAAAAGCGCTATATAAATATATTTGACTTGACTTGACTTGAACAGTAAAGTGACAAGAGAGCCGGTTCTGGATTCCAACTTCTCCCATTTACTGGCGCTTCGAAAAATCTGTCGAGATGAAAGCATGTAATTGTTTGTGTTGGTCTGAAATCATTTCAAATTAAAATGTTTAACACACTAAAACTTTGTCTCTGTGTGAACAGGCTTTTAGATCTTCATGAGCCTTTAACATTGGGCTTGTCATTGGTAAACAGTGCAGCTAAAAATACAGAAAATGATATGGACACCTTTCTTGACATTTGGAACACTCAAGTATGATGTTATTATTGTTAAAAAAATGGTTTCCAATTACTTCATATAGCTGGAAATGATTTATGAGAAAGTTACTTTGCACCACATCTACATGTTTGTTTGTCACTATTTAAACAGACATACTTCCTGGATATGCATGTCTATAACACAGAGGGGTAGGCCAAGAAATGTATGAACTTTACCCACCTGCTTAGTGATAACATGCAAACGATTCACAAGGCTGCTTTTATGACGTACATTTTTATGTTTTTACATTGTTTCGGTAGTGACAAATTTAAGGAGAGGAAAAATATTCCAAAACTTTCTGAAAATACAATATGATAATTAAAGGGTTAGTTCACCCCAAAATGAAAATTCTGTCAGTAATTACTCACCCTGATTTTGTTCCAACCCCGTAAGACTTTCGTTCATCTTCGGAACACAAATTAAGATATTTTTGATTTAATCTGAGAGCTGGATCACTCCTCCATAGGCTTCTTAAGGGATCGAAACTTGCCGGCTCAAAAAAGTTAAAGACATCGTTAAAATAGTCCAAGTGACTACAGTGGCTCTATCTTTAAGTTTATCAAGTGACGAGAATACTTTTTGGGCGCAAAAAAACAAACAAAAATAACCACTTCATTCCACTATTCATTTCCTTCTCTGTGGGGCTCGAGATTTTGCGTAGTGTAACAGCGCAGCGCTTCTAGGTTGTACGTCACACACATCACACATGACCAGCGTCGGCCAATAGTGAGCCTACGTGTGACGTACAATACAGAACCGTTCCGCAGTTACACGAGAACTATCTCGAGGCCCACAGAGAAGCAAATGAATAGTTGAATAAAGTCATTATTTTTGTTTGTTTTTTGCACACAAAAAGTATTCTCATCGCTTGATCCCTTAGAAGCCTATGGAGGAGTGATCCAGCTCTCAGATTTAAATCAAAAATATATTAATTTGTGTTCCGAAGATGAACGAAAGCCTTACGGGGTTGGAACAACATGAGGGAGAGTAATTACTGATAGAATTTTCATTTTGGGGTGAACTATCCCTTTAACTGCACAATTACTAGAAATGTGTACCTTGGATATTATACAATTTGCATGCATACATACAAAATTAAATTTCTTTCAATACGTTTCCAACTCTGACTTTGAACCAATTCTGTAGAATGGCCAATACTGCAAACGGATGAAGAAATTGTGTTGCTTTGAATATCTCATGCACGCGTTCGGAGTTTACAATGTTGGCAGCTCCATTACAGTAGGCTATATTGGGAGCGTTATACTTTGCTTTAGATAAAATAAATAAATTAAAATCAGGCGATACCGCCAAAAAAGAAAGAAAGAGAAACCTCGAACCTT
Source organism: Rhinichthys klamathensis goyatoka (assembly GCF_029890125.1). Classification (NCBI taxonomy): domain Eukaryota; kingdom Metazoa; phylum Chordata; class Actinopteri; order Cypriniformes; family Leuciscidae; genus Rhinichthys; species Rhinichthys klamathensis. The sequence continues at coordinate 1,362,559 of NW_026606789.1, read as the reverse complement.
ATGAAAAACAAATAGGCAAGACACCTTGCTATAAAATCAACATGCATTCACCATTCTTACAATCACCAAATTGTTCTCTGTTCTGTTCAGTTGTATTTAACATTTCTCCTCGCGAAATGAAATTCATTTCAAACTTAGATGCGATAAGAACAGTATGGAAATTATTAGCAACACTAACATAACAGCAAAGCTAATGTTTTATGCTTGTTTAAGCCCAAACTAACCAAAGTAAAACCTGTAACGTTTCAATCATTAAATGAAACGAACTAAATCGCAGCTATCATTAGATAAAGTGCAGCCAAACTCAACATGACTTGTGTTAATGGTGTGTATGTCGGTAGTAGGGATGGCTCGATACCACAATTTCGGCTTCGGTACGATACCAGATACCTCGGTATCGATACTAAATCGATACCACAGGTTAAAAAAAAGTCTCAAAATTTAAGTGACACTTAAAAAACACTGCTTGAAATTATCCACTACCAAATGGGCAAAGAAAATGTATCAAATTGTGTAAAAAAAAAAAAAAAAAAAAAAAAAAAATCAGTCAGGGAACATACAGTAGGTTAAATTTTGATTTTGAAGAAGAAAAAAAAAACACTGAAATTATACAATTAAAATTGGTTGATATCTATAATAATAGATTCACATATAATAATAATAATAATAATAGAATAATGAAATGACATGTAAACCATTAGCTGTCATGCATCAACAGAGATTTATCAACATTTATTGCATTTATTCATCTTGGTTTGGTTACTGTTTGGGTTCATTATTAGTTTAATGCATTGCATAAAGTAATGTTAACATGCTAAAAACATGTATTAGTAAATTTAATTTTCTAGGTCATTTTAATTACTGATTGATATAGATTAATAAATGCTATATTACTGTTAGGTCAGGTTAGCTAATGAATGTTGACAAATGTAGCTTAGTTGTAATATTAGTAATATTCATAATTACTACTATTACTCTCTCCCTCTCTCGGCTTATTACTCTAGGGGTCACCACAGCGGCACTAATATGCCATTCATTTTACTATCACTAATACTAAAATTAATATTATTCAAATTTTTATTCTTTATTCATTCAAATTCAATTAATATATTTTTGTTTGAAAGTGCAAAAATGATGAGACTAAACTTAATTGGTTCTAGCGTGTCATGCAAGCAGATTTGAGCCTTCGTGTTTACCGTATCATATATGATAAGCTCTCATGTATGTGCACTGTTCAATGTTCAATAAAAGTCTAAATTAAATCAGTTGAATGATGGACTAACCTGTCGATCTCTGAACTCTTTGAACAAGTCAAGATGAGCAACTGACAAGTCAAGTCAAGTGCTATAGGCAGATTTGATGTGTTGCCTCCCCGTTTGCAGAGTGGTGAATTGAGATCTGTTTCTTTACTTTTCTCATTACTTTTGTTGGCAAAGTAATGCCTTATTTCACTCATACTGCTCTCTCTGTTTATTAATTTCGGGCGTGTAGAAATTCACCTAGCGGTGAACTTCGAAACAGCAGCGCATCAAATACCGAATTGAACAAAATGATGATATTGTACCGTTTGAAATATAATATATACCGGTATTTTTGCAGTACCGGTATACCGCGCATCCCTAGTCGGTAGCATTGTCTTCGGCGGGGCGTGTTGGGGGCGGGACTTGGGTAGACGATATAATCGGATATCGCGATATTTTTTAAGGTGATTATCAGCCCTAACAGTCACAACAACTCTTTGTGCTGAAACATTTCAGAAAGCTCTACATTATAAAGGGGACCTGTTATGCCCCTTTTCACAAGATGTAATATAGTATCTGGTGCCCACAGTATGTGTCTGAAGTTTCAGCTCAAAATACCGCACAGATCATTATAGCTTGTCAAATTTGCCCCTTTTTGGGCGTGAGCAAAAACACATAGTTTTTGTGTGTGTCCCTTTAAATTCTGCTGCTCCCGGCCCCCTTTCCAGAAGAGGGCGGGGCCTTTGTTGTCAACAACAAAACTGGAGAACGTCACGCAGCAAAAATATTCAGCCTTACATGTTCGAACAGGAGTCGGACACTGATGGAGAGACTCAAAAGTTACAACTTTTAGAATGCAACTGGACGTTTCTGAATGGTTAGTGGATACATGTATGAAGTTGTTGCGGAGTTAAGTTGATTCAACTCATTGACTAGCATGTACCGTCATGTTAATCTACAAATCATTCAGAAACAACTTTTGTGCAAATCCAGTGTTGAACTGACCTTTGTTTGTGAAGCAGTCCGGCATAAAATGATTTGTGCAAATATAAAACACTTTAGCAACTTTCTTTGGCACATTTCCTACATAAATTAAATTCAACGGTGTCCTCAGTGACTCAGATGCCGGGAGTCTATGGAGACTCTTATGTTTGTTGGTACATCCAATAACAGAATATTTGTAACGTTTTTTTTTGGTGCAGACTATATCTCCAGCTGCTACAGACAGGAAACAGAAATGGCGGACTGCTGCGCCTCACTCAGGGGCATGCGTAGCATGTCTATGCTAAGAGGGCAGATCGTCACGGGCTCACCTAAGAGTAGGGGGAAATTTGGAACCGCTCGTTTGAAGAGACTGTTTATGATTTATGGGGATAAAAAAAAAGGAGTGGGTGGATTTTTACCATTACAGGCTGGTTGTTTACACAGTGGACACACATCAGTGTTCAAACACTTTTAGATTTTTGCATAATAGGTCCCCTTTAAAATTCAAGAATAAAAAGAGTTAAATTCCCACGTTATAATTCCAAAGTTATAATCTAAAACCTGCTGTGGGCAAAGCTTAGCCGCGTTTCCACCGTCGGGCCGAACGGTTCTTAGAATGGTTAGGGACGGTTCCAGTTGTTTCCACTTGAGCCTGGTACGGCAAGGCGCACGATTACAAACCGTTCTCGGCCCGGAGTTCTCAGCACTGTTAGCTAGCTGGTAGAACCCGTGAAGTGACATCGCCACTCAGGATTTGTCACACACCAGTTTCTCTGTTGCTGGTTAAGCACGCAATTTGAGTGAAGTAAACAGAGCAATAATAAAATTAAAAGGCAATAGCTGATCATTCTCCATAAAGTGGTCGCTATTTACATTTCATATCATCAGTACACCTTTACCAAGGTAACTACTGACGCGTTTGTATTACATTCCAAAGAGCGGCCACTCTCAGCCCCACAGTGGAAAATTAAACCGTAACCGTACCAGCTGGCCCGGATCTGCACGTAATGGAACGTTTACGCAATGAGAACTGTTCGGCCCGACTGTGGAAAAGCGGCTATTGACCAGAGCTGTTATACCCTGCACACGCATCTGCTCCAGGGCATCCCAATATGCCGACTCAAAGAGCTCGAAGCCAAATCTGCAACTTGGTCTGGAATGAGAGAAAATACGGTTCCCATAAAAATTATTGCCTCCCTTCGATCAGCAGAAATGGCTCAGATAAACATAAAACCCTCCAAAAACAAAATCTAACATAATTATCCATAATCCAATTGGCGGCACTAGCTATAAATATTTTAAACATCACACAAATAGTTAAGAAGATATAATATTGTGTGGTTGAGGAGTTTCCAATTCAATTGATTGAAGTACAACACAATCAATTTACTCAATCAATGTAGTAAAACAAAAGGGGTTAAAGGTAAATAAAATGTTTTGAATGGATGTCAACAGAGGAGAGGCTTCACTATGCGGAATAAACCACTTTTGTGAGGAAATAGCTTATAATTTAGCCTAATGAATCGACAGCCTTCAACATGTTTGCTCTAAAAAATTAATTTTGGTTGATCTATTTTTAGAGTTTACACCGAAAAAATGCTGTTTTATAAGAGAAATCATGGACAATTGCGCGACAGGTATGATTCTGTTTACATCCCATCTCATTCATTTCTATGGTATCCAAAAACAGTGATTGACTGTCAAAATTCAATGAAGTCAAGGCTGTAATGTGATTGGTTATCAAGGCACACGTGATCCAAGTTAGCTGTTAGACTTTTCTCCAATGGTAGAGCCTTGGACCCCTGTAACTCCCTAAGACCATCTCTGCTAAAGCTACAGAGAGGTGAGGTTGTTTTTTTTTTTATCAGGGTTGGAGCTCAACTCTGCAGGACAGCGGCACTCAGTCCAGGACCGACGTTGCCCATCCCTGTAACATTAGGCTATGACTTGAATGGGGTGAACACTCATAATAACTAATACATTTCATAAAAAGTTGTTTTTGTGATCAATAGAACAATATTATTCAATTCAAGTGACAGAAAAGCCATTAAAAACCTCACTGGTTTCTTTTTAGAAGTAGCCTACTGTAGCGTCAAGCATCCTGTGAAAAGGTAATACAAAAGCTAGACAACAAGTCAAGCATATTTTAAAAAAAACAACAACTGAAGAGCCTGACTGGGTGATAAATAATGATGAAAGCTGAATGACAACAGAGGAATGTTTACTGTTGCTGGCTAACTACTTAATTCGTAATCAGTATCCATGGTTACTGACTACTTCAGAAACCTAGGTGATCACCAAGACCACCGAAAACAAGGTTATCACATGCCATTACGCAAGCATGTGGCTTGAGTCTAAAGATCAAGAACTTTGCAACTGAGAAGTATCCTACTACAACCGCCTTTGTAATGCAATTTATACTAATATAGCTAAACAAGTTCTGAAACATCTTGTGGTACTTGAAGTATCAACATGCTAAGTAATGTAATTTCTGTGCCACTTTCCAAACAGATTTCTCAGACCTACATCAACCAAGCAAATTGTCCTGACTCAAACTTGCACTGTTGGTTGAGATGCTTAAAAGAGATGAGCAAACAAATGAATTTTTTTTTTAAGTGCCATGGAGCCACAACATATGAATTGCTTTCTTGTCTAGGCATATTAATTTAGAACGAAGTATTTTAACATTGAAAATGCACACTGCACTCACTGAAGAATTTAGTGCATAATCTTCAAAAGAAACAAGGCTCAACAATAAAGATGACCCACATGAGGGAATTTTGGGCCAGTTTACGGAACTTGGCCTTTGTCACTAAAATGTTACATTCTTTGATATTTTACATCCATTTTTATGCCTTGCAAACTTAAATGTTTGATTTTCCGTGAATATATATTGCTGTTGCAAATTCTGCTGATTCGTCAGACAGATGTTATCTAGCTGGCTAACAGATCAGGTTTTGTGGAAATTACAAAAATGACTTGTGATAGTCTTTAAAGCATAATTTATAATGTAAACAACAAACCAATGTTTTGCATCACATGCCATCGTTTTCCAGTTAAAATGTGTTCATGAATTTATGCAACATTTCAGCCCTCTACAATGCGATTAAATCACTCGCAGAGTCGCATATGCGACCAAATTTCACGCTGGGCAACTAGAAAAAAAAAAGCTTGTGATTGAGTAAGATAATAAAAGCCTGCTGAGCTTTACGAACCGTCGCTTGGCTGAGAGCACCCTCTGTCACACTCTCTCACATATATGTGCACTCAACGTGAGAAAGAGGGAGGCTTACACATACCGCGTGAAGAGAATTGACACTGTCCCGATCAGGCAAGTGCTGATGTGCTGCATATCATTTGCAAATGTTTTTAAGACTTGCCAATTGAAACTTTCAAGCGCAAGAAGACCCGAAATTAAATAACTTGTACATCCGAAGCGAGCATCTGACAGCACGCAATCACTGAAATGAGCTCAATTTCACTTCTTGTGCTTGAACAGATAATTTCATACAAAATTATGTCAAAATGCGTGTCTTGGCAAGTATCCAGTGAACATAGTTGATTATGTCTTAAATGAACGTAAACAGTCGAGAAAGATGTGTATCAGTATATTGGATCCGTGCATTATGTCTTAAAGTGACAGCAGCCTAATATTCCTGCTGTTGTCTGTTTTTAAAGGGTTAGTTCACACAAAAATGAAATTTCTGTCATTAATTACTAGGGCTTAGGGCTGGGCGATATGGCCCAAAAAAATTATCACGATATTTTTTTTATATCAGTCGATATCGATAATTATCACGATAAATGTCAAATCTTTATTTCTTTCAAGTTTAAAGGCAGATTTTTGCTCCTAAGTGAAAGTTGTATAAACCAGAGCGTTAATTGTGGTTTTAACTTTTTATTGTCAGAACATATCATGACAAACACTTGCCAAACAGGTGAACATTTCACAAATCTGAGGTAGAACATTCAAACATTTGTCATTTTTCCTTAACAAAATTAATATCTGAATAGAAAAAATATTTTTTCAGCACAGTTTGCAGTGCAGCCTGCAATATTCAAATTACATCTTTTGTCTCGAAATGCATATTTGACAGTGAGTTGACAGTAAATCTGCATCCTAACTCAAGCTAATACTACTCTGTTAAATTTATGTTCATTAACAAAAACAGTAACATCTGTTTAAAAAAAAATGTAACGACCACATTTTTATTTGGTAAAATGTAATATTCTGACTGTTTGAGTTTTATTAAAATTAACCATTGGTCATCCAGTATCATGCATTTAGATCATGATAACCACAGATGAAACCAGGCATAGCCTAACTTATAGCACCTCACTATCATGGCAAAATGTAACTTTATGGTTTCTATGGTATTTGTATGAAAAACAGTAGCCTAACAGTTAAATACATTATTAAATACTATAATTATATTCCATTAGTCATTTAATACATTGTCTACATTAATAATATTATACAATTCAATATGTATATCCCGCATTTCATAGTGCAGTTAAGGCTAACCTTACAGTAAAATCCATGGTAGGCTAAATGGATTCAGTATCAATTCAGATTCTGACTGTATCGTTGCGCGCAGTGTTTCTCCTGTTTTTCAGCGCCGTTTCATCTGCCTTTAAACATTTGTGTTCTTCGCTGAACTCAAGCGCTTCTCACTGGATCTCTTGAGCGAGACGATCAGAGTAAACCTTCTTTTACTGTCTATGGAGTAAACGCGTCTGCTCTAGTCTAGTGAGCTCGCGCGCGCTGCCGTTTGGACTTTGAGCCGAGCGGATAAACAGTCCGTGAGGCGCGCGCGGTTCAAATGAGTTTCGTTCCGCTTTTGGCGCATAAACATTATCGAACATTTATCGACCTCTTGATATCGTTTTATCGAGAAAAATTATATCGCGATAATTATCGTTATATCGCCCAGCCCTAGGGCTGTAACGATACGCAATATAAAATCGAAATCGCGATACTCAGGTCCACGAACCGGTATCGCGATGTGAGAAGGCAGAAACGCGACACACCCCTTCCAACTCCCAGAGTTATCCTTCCCGTCCAGATCCAATGCTACCATATCTTTAAATTACTATTAGTATTATTTGAAGTTAACATTATAAAATACGTAGACCAACCAGGGTTTCCGTTGTCCGGTAATTACCGGACATTGGCCGGGAAAAAAATGAAATGTCCAACAAAATTAAATCTCTCCGGTCAAATTGTCCGATTAAAATTGCGTAATAATCCCGCCCCCCTAACACAATATGAATTTGAGAATAAGCCTAAAATATATAAAGCAAAAATACACCGACCTTTGGCTATGTTATAAAGGAACAGGCTCTCCCGTTTGAAAGTTATGAAACATCCCATGCTGCATTTCAAATAAAGCGCATGCCTAGAACGGATGTAATATACACTCTCCGGCCACTTTATTAGGTACCCCATGCTAGTAACGGGTTGGACCCCCTTTTGCCTTCAGAACTGCCTCAATTCTTCGTGGCATAGATTCAACAAGGTGCTGGAAGCATTCCTCAGGGAGTTTGGTCCATATTGACATGATGGCATCACACAGTTGCCGCAGATTTGTCGGCTGCACATCCATGATGCGAATCTCCCGTTCCACCACATCCCAAAGATGCTCTATTGGGTTGAGATCTGGTGACTGTGGAGGCCATTTTAGTACAGTGAACTCATTGTCATGTTCAAGAAACCAATTTGAAATGATTAGAGCTTTGTGACATGGTGGAAGTAGCCATCAGAGGATGGGTACATGGTGGCCATAAAGGGATGGACATGGTCAGAAACAATGCTCAGGTAGGCCGTGGCATTTAAACGATGCCCAATTGGCACTAAGGGGCCTAAAGTGTGCCAGGAAAACATCCCCCACACCATTACACCACCACCACCAGCCTGCACAGTGGTAACAAGGCATGATGGTTCCATGTTCTCATTCTGTTTACGCCAAATTCTGACTCTAACATCTGAATGTCTCAACAGAAATCGAGACTCATCAGACCAGGCAACATTTTTCCAGTCTTCAACTGTTCAATTTTGGTGAGCTCTTGCAAATTGTAGCCTCTTTTTCCTATTTGTAGTGGAGATGAGTGGTACCCGGTGGAGTCTTCTGCTGTTGTAGCCCATCCGCCTCAAGGTTGTGCGTGTTGTGGCTTCACAAATGCTTTGCTGCATACCTCGGTTGTAACGAGTGGTTATTTCAGTCACTGTTGCCCTTCTATCAGCTCGAACCAGTCTGGCCATTCTCCTCTGACCTCTGGCATCAACAAGGCATTTCCGCCCACAGAACTGCCGCTCACTGGATGTTTTTTCTTTTTCGGACCATTCTCTGTAAACCCTAGAGATGGTTGTGCGTGAAAATCCCAGTAGATTAGCAGTTTCTGAAATACTCAGACCAGCCCTTCTGGCACCAACAATCATGCCACGTTCAAAGTCACTCAAATCACCTTTCTTCCCCATACTGATGCTCGGTTTGAACTGCAGGAGATTGTCTTGACCATGTCTACATGCCTAAATGCACTGAGTTGCCGCCATGTGATTGGCTGCTTAGAAATTAAGTGTTAACGAGCAGTTGGACAGGTGTACCTAATAAAGTGGCCGGTGAGTGTAGACCTAAACAACGAACGATTGAGTGAGACGTTTCAAATATGGCCAGGCAGGCTAGCCTTAAAGGAACACTCCACCTTTTTTTTTTTAAATTGGGGTTATTTACGGTCTCCCCTACATTTAGATAGGTGAGCAAATGCATTTTTGGAAGCACAGGCGAAGCACTGCTACTTGGGCGCAGAGATATCACGCAACACCTGAAACAAAGCTTGCCACAAATAACCGGCGAAAGTAATGATTATGCATGAAACATTTGAATTATTGATAAAGTTGATAAATTGATAAAGTTGACGATGCTGACTCGCCATCTTCGCAGTAGTGAACGTGCCTATAGAGAGAAGTGTGCACGCGCCGGCGCCTCCGTGTCCTGATTATATTGTCCACTATATTTGCTTCTTATTTATTAATCCAGGCAAATTTGTTGATGAAACATTGATTAAAATTAAGATACGATTTATACAAAACGAAATTTTCAAGCAAAAATAATTTTCGAAGATCGCTGGGTTGATTATTATTCGAAAATCGCACCCCTCCACCACATGCACGCACACATGCATTAGGCTACACACCAGAGCATGTGAGCAAAGCGGAGCGGTGTGACGCTTATTATAAGTTAAAAAACTTAAACATACGTTTCATATTTATAAATAATATAATGTTATTATTTTTTTATTTCATCTATGTTGATTATGAAAAGGGAACCGCATGAGAGGATTAAGATAGGATCATAAGATGACCAATATATCGGAAAACATTTGGAATGGGTCAGATTTTGACCACTTATTAAGTTTTGTTTTGTAGAAAGCCTTTCTTTAAAGTTTTAGTTTTGTATAAATTGTATCTTCATTTTAATCAATGTTTCATCAACAAATTTGCCTGGATTAATAAATAAGAAGCAAATATAGTGGATAATAATCAGGACACGGAGGCGCCGGCGCCGGCGCGTGCACACTTCATATGAAGTGTGCATTTCTCTCTATAGGCGCGTTCACTACTGCGAAAATGGCGAGTCTGCATCGTCAACTTTATCAATTTATCAACAATTCAAATGTTTCATGCATAAACATTACTTTCGCCGGTTCTTTGTGGCAAGCTTTATTTCAGGTGTTGCGTGATATCTCTGCGCCCAAGTAGCAGTGCTTTGCCTGTGCTGCTCTATTCGCCTGTCCGCAACAGCGATAGATTGAAACGCGAGTCCGAGTGAAGATTGCGCAACTCGCGCAGCGCGTCGTCCATGCAACTGATAGCAGCAGACACGAGCGCTCAGCTTGATTTCAAAAACAACAGATTTCAGCACTAGATCTCTTATTTAATAGCGACCTAAATGAATGATCCGCTAGTTAACTGGAGATGTTTTATTTAATTGTATTAGGTACATCCGTGCCTCAATGTTTCAAAAAGTGAATGTGTGTGAAACCATAGTAAAAAACAATTGGTGTTGATTGACGCCAATCGGACGTTCATGTTTTTTTACGTCTATTTGAAAGTTAGGCTAATAATAACATGTTGCATTCTATACGGCCTGATTATGTCATTTTTTAAGTTACATAGCCTGCCTCCAGTTTTCCTCAACTTGACTAATTAAGAGGCGATATTTGACCGGCATATCATCAAAATGTCCGTTAAACAAAACCTCTGCCGGTCACTTTGACCGGCACCATTTTTTTTCTGGCGGAAACTCTGAGACCAACACCACAAAACTAGTTGAGGATAAATTATCTAAAATTTGGCAATATCAGCGTTATGGACGTGAAATTTGCAGCCAAAACTTGAAATATAAATTCTCAGAAAATGCATTTAATACCAATATACTGACACTTTTGTTTATATATCCATAGCCTACTCCCTTAATAAAGTCCAGTACATGTCCAGACATTAGAAAAATATAAGTCTCTACACATGCATTTTATATTTAATATGAGGGAAATACACACGCGTACATGGATGCGACACAAAACATCTTTAATTTTTAGGTGGCAAAAAATATATATATTTTTTATAATTCTGTAAATTACACTGTACAAACCAAAAGTAATACTAGGCTACCCATCGTAAAATATTAATTTTGTTTTATTTTTCGTGTTCGCATTTAAGAGGAAAAAAACAATGTCGTGACAGTTCTCTGGAAGCGGCACTAAAACTTTCAGAGACCTCAAACAGAAAGCACAAAGACTTTCTTTAAATTGAATTTCGTTTTGTATTAATTGTATCTCAATTTTAATAAATGTTTCATCAACCAATTGCCTGGATTTAATAAATAAGAAGTAAATATAGCAGACAGATAATCACGACATGGAGGTGCCGGCGCGTGAACTGGAGCTCGTCTCATATGAATCGAAACCCAGTGTATAAGGTAGAAGAAAGGCTGAGAAATCTATATTGAAATGTCTACTTTTAAACCGAACAATTCAAAACGAAAGAAAACAGACTGCTCTCTGCTTATCTAATCCGTATGAAAAGTGCATTTCTCTCTGGCTAAGAGAAACTAAGAAATCCTTAGTCGACCAAAGTCTTGTCCTGCGCAACGATTAGTCGACTAAAAAAACGCGATGTTTTGATTGAACATTTTTTAACAATTGTCATAGAGCATTTATAAAACAACAACGAAAAACATCAAAAATACATAAAACTATAATAATAATACAAATCTTTGAAAATTAAGTGATTTTTTTTTAACTGCAAAAAGTTAGGAGCTCTGTCCTAGGTCTATAGTAACAGCCACAATCACGCACCTGACCACACCACACGCTTCAAAAAATATAACTGCTATCTGCCACAATGAAAAATCCTAACAAAAGCTCTCGTTTATACAGGCAGTATATTCTTCTTTACTTTCAAAGCTATGGGTTAACTTTTGTCCAGCCGATCTAGGCGTTTTAAAACAAACACACAAAAAAACCCAAAGAGCCTAAAAAACAATCCTAATAAGGCTGTATTGTAGGACCGCATATAGGTTTACTTTCGTTTTGTTACATTATTTAGGCTATTTTCAAATGCGTCAAGTGTACAAATAAAAACAAAAACATATCAAGAAAACACAATCTCTTGAATCTGCATGATAAAGCCGTTAAAGGGACTGCTCACGTCTTTTGCGCGCTCAAGTTCGATTTCAAATGTAGGCGCGCGGTGTGCGCGCTCATGATGGAAGCAACGCGGTCGCGGTTGAGAACCGAGCGTTCTATGTGTGTGCGCTAAACTGTGGCGCTGTTACAAAATAGCCTAAATTAAAGCATTTAAAGTTGGGGATAAACCATAGGCTAATTATATTTAGAATACAGTAATGTATAACTGCTTATAAAGGAATAAATATCAAGGAGTAAATCATTGAAAATTTCTTTCTTTTGGTAAAAAAAAAAAAAAAAAAAAAAGCAACTGGTCGACCAATAAGAATGTCAGTCGACCAAGACGGCATCGACCGATTAGTCGACTAAACGACTTAAGTTGACAGCCCTACTGCGAAGATCGCGAGTCAGCATCGCAACTTCATCTTCGCAGCTGACACTGACAGAAATAAATAACTTAATTGTTATATAACTTAACAATTAAAATGTCTCCGTGCTATATTTGACATATTCATAATCATTACTTTTGCCAGTTCTTTGTGCAAGCTTATAGGTGCTTTATTGGCAGTGCCAGCCTTACGTTACATGAACGCGTCACCACCGCATCAGCACCGAAAACATGGAGATTTTTTTAGACAATAATCGCACAACCTATTTGATATTCTATAATTAAATACTCAGTGACTCATCCCAACCAACTATTTAAAAAAAATTAACTTGTAAGTTGAAGAACGTGAAGAAACATGGAAAACAACCCAGAGATTGCGGACCTTCCCAATAAATTTCAGTCAGCAGTATGTCAACATTTCGGATACACGGTGGAGAACAAGGATGGCAATCATGTAGTCTACAAGACCCACACAATTTGCCGTAAGTGTTTTAATAAGCTTCCTCAATTGACCGGCAACACGTCCAACATGCTAGTGTTGTCACGATACTAGAATTTCTAACTTCGATACGATACCTTGAAAAATATCGATATTCGATACCATTTTCGATACCACGGAGAAAAAACTGCCAAAATATTAAGGGGGTATTTTTTTAATTTAAAGCTAAATATAACAAGTCTAGAACATGACAATGAGGTATATTTTACATGAACAAAAATGTCCTGAGTTCTATTTGTTTATATTTTTTAATTGGACCAGAGCTAACATGATGTATTTTTATTACCTACTGTTATCAAAAATTAAAATATACTGTAACAAAAAAGCACTTAACAGTATTAAATTGGAGGACAGAGAGTCAGTAATGTATAATAATAAGATTAAACATTCAATTTTCAGTTAAAGGCATGTCATTATTGAATTCAGAGATGCCATTGTCTAGCTGTTTAGTTTAATTAATATCTGTGTAATCAAATTGATGATAATCGCTAATGAAGGAAACTTGCAGAATTAAATAATAATTTTTGAATAAAGTTAAATAGGCACCAGTTAATTTACATTTGACCACAGTTACAATATTTACTTGTCTAAGATTCCTCAGTCAGATTATGTTAACTTTAAGAATTAAAACGAGACAACACAGACTCTTATCAACAACAATACTAGGCCATCTTGGTTAATGTTTCAGAAAAGTTCAAATGAGAAGAGTTACAGTGTTTCCTTGAGGATTTTTTTTAGCAGTGGGGGCAGGTCTGTCCAAACAACAAACACCCCTGATGCTGAGCATATGCTGTTAAATAGTAGCCTACCCCTGGAGCCTGTTCCTTAAGTCTGTTTTCACCTATACAATAATTTTAAAAAATGAGTGATGTGAGGAATTATTGATAGTCAAACAATCTGTTGGGTGCCCGCAGCCCGCTCGCGTGTCCGCGCTATTCTCCGACATGCCCGCTCGCGGTGTGTAGCTCGTGTCCGCGCTATTCTCCTACATGCCCGTTTGCGGTGTGTAGCTCGTGTCCGCGCTATTCTCCGACTCCGACATGCCAGCTCGCGGTGTGTTTTTTACGCGTGTCCGCGCTATTCTCCGACATGCCCGCTCGCGGTGTTCTTTATCAATCAACCAAAGCCGGTCGCGGGGGCGCCGTCCTCGCCATCTTTCCATTCACTTCACTTTTGCTGTTTAACCAGAGCGAATGAGACGAGTGCGTCACGTGTGGTGTTTGTCAACGCGCCTTTTGAGAGAAGTGAAAGTGACTGCTCGGCTAGTATCGATACTTCGGGAAATTAGTATTGGTACCGTTCAGATATTTCAGTATCGATATTTATCGAAATATCGATATTTTTGACAACACTACAACATGCAGATGCATATCCTACGGCACCATCCCGAAATCAATTTAGTTGGAGCACAGAAAACCACCCAAAAGCAGCAACCTACACTGCCTAGTTTAGTTTAATAATTTGCATAGTTATTATTGTTCTTTGGTGTTCAGATTATACCGTTTATTTTTTCAAATGTTATTTAATAAAAATACCGGTATATTTTTTCTCCTCTCAAAATCTCTTTTTTTCACCCCAAGCCCCGCCCCCGTGATAGAATCACGTATAGTAATCGCGGATTGTATCGTTACAGCCCTATTAATTACTCACCCTCGTGTCACCAAACCCGTAAGAACTTCGTTCATCTTCGGAACACAAATTAAGGTATTTTTGATTCAATCCGAGAGGTTTCTGAACCAGCCATAGGCAGCAACGTCATTGCAATTTTCAAGGGCCAGAAAGGAAGCAAAAGGACATTGTTAAAATAGTCCATAAGACTACAGTGGTTCAACCTTAATGTTATGTTATGTTAATGTTCCGAGGATGAATGAAGGTCTTACGGGTTTGGAACGACATGAGTAGCCTAATTAATGACAGATTTCATTTTTGGGTAAACTAACCCTTTAATGTTAACCAAACAACAAAAGAAAACACTCAATACCCTCGACTTAAAGGAGAACTCCGGCGCAAAATGAACCTTTGGTCTAATTACACATTGTTACCTAGTCACCCGTTATCTGAGATTTGTTTTCATGATTATCGAATGTAAATAGTTTTATCTCTAAAAACAGTTTAGCCTATAAAGCTAGTATAACGCTAGTATATTGGGCATGGAGTAAGGACAAATAAAAATCGCTTGTTAATACCACTAACAAGGCTCAAAATAGCCCCACACTAACACGGTAGCATAATGAGGGTCCCTACCTTCAAACCGAAGCATTGAGAACTTTGTCAGTGTCCAGACAGTTTAATAAGAAGATATTTTATACATACAGTCAACTTCACGTATACAGGCAGAAGCCATCTTTGAAAAACAGTCTCTACCAGTTGATCTACGAACTATTTACATTCGATTTACATTCGATGAAAACAAATTTCAGATAACGGTTGACTAGGTAACAATGTGTAATTAGACCAAAGGTTCATTTTGCGCCGGAGTTCTCCTTTAATAACTTTAATAAGGATTCCTCTATATTTAACTTATACAGTGAAGACTATCTGAGTTATTTTACATTTGATTATTCAAATTATGTACCTAATCTACCTAATCTGTATCCAAGTAGTGTTAGATTTACCTGAAAAACCAGTTTATTTAATGTGTATCTTTGTTCTATTGTTTGTTTGTGCTATTGCTTGTAGTTTGATCATTTGTTCTTATTTTATTACAGACTGTTTACTTGTCTTCAATAGTGTTTTGAAATGTAATATTTCATATTATACTTATGTAGAATTTTTTAATTTGCATTGTTCTTGCATTCCATGTAAAAAATCTGCGAGTAAAATAAATAAAAATGTACTAGCCAACGGGTGTTCACTGGTCTCATGATTCAATTCGATTACGATTATCATGTCACCGATTCGATTCGATATCACGATGCATCAAGATGCGTTGCATCCTCACTTTACAATATTACTGCACATGCCTACATTTTCGTCAATTAATACAAACAGTCAGATAGCTATATGAACTCCCTTTTTATTTTATCTGCAATCTGCTCCAAGAAAGTACACTTCCTGAATGTAGCAAGCATCAAACACAACTTGAATCAAAACACAGCAGACGACAGGAGGACCATTTAGAAGAAACACTAGTAAATACTAAAAGCGCATGAAACTGTCAGGTGTACTTAAATTACAATAACGCTCACACACACTCGCACTCGACTTGCGCTCACACACGCAGCCTCGTACACACACTTGCATGCACAACACACACACGCACTCGCGGCCTCGCACGTACGCACACACACACGCTTCTGGTCTTTTATGGTCGCTTATGGTCTATTACTGCATCGATGCAGAATCGTCCACGTCCGAATCGCGGATTAATCTCAACACCCCTACTACTAGCCAATGGCAACTCGAGCTTCAGTGTGTCCGTAAAGGTTTGCATTTAATGAAAAATTACTTCTTTAATATTATTATAAAATGTATATAAAAAAATAAACAGAGCAATTCCAAGAGGGACCTCGCACCATCTGTGCTCGGGCCCTAAATAGATTGCTAAAAAATAAAAATGTATGATTCCTTTGCCTTTGAAAACATTGGCAGGCAAATAAAAATCCTAACTTTTGGCTCGAAAAAAATTTTGTTGTTGAGCTCTGACAAATATTTTACAACATGCAAATTTACTAATGGGATGCACCAAGACCATCACAGCACTTACCTGCCACTGCCACTACTGCTGGTGCTGCTGACGGAGTCAGAGCTGGAGGAACGACTCCGGGATCCTGAGCCACTGCGGGAGCGTGCCGGCCGCGCTGCCTGAATCGCCAGCCTCTGTGGTGATGGATTGTGTGAGGAGTGTGGCGATCGACTGCGACTGTGGTGGTATGTCCTATCTCCTCGTCTACCTCTTTCTTCTCTGTATAAATCCCGATGGACCACACTGGCGAGTGTGAAAGCTTCACGGGCACGGGGCTCATAGCGAGTCTCTGTAGTCTCAAAACGACTAGGGCTCCGGCTTCGTGAACCATAGTAGACAATGCCTCCCGGTGTCGAGCCGCCACTTCCCACTCCGGCAGTGCTGCTACTGCTTCCAGCAGCACTGCTGCTTCCTGCAACGCTCCCTGCGACACCTACACTGGCTGCTGATGAGCCGCCTCCAATGCTGCCACTGGCAGAACTGGCACTCCCGCTGGCTCCACTGAGGGCCCGGTCCCTAGAGTCTCTGTAATAATCAGTCTCATAGTGACGCTGGCGATCAAAAGTACTGGTGGTGGTGCTGCTGCTACGCTCATGGTGTCCATAGGAACTGTGATCATAAGATCGCTCCCGACTGTCCGCAGCCCTACATGACAAGGAAAGGGATGGAGGATGGCACAGAAAAATGGAAAGAATGATATGAATGTTATTATCATCGCTGACAGGTATACGAATCAAGTGACATGCGTTGAAGAAGTGATTTAATCAAAACATAGACTGCAAGTGCATGTTGGAAAGATGCTGTCTTAGATTTTTCCTTTTAACGTAGCATTCAATCCAAACATTGATACCAGGTCAGGACAACTTGGGGGTGGGGGGGGGGGGGGGGCGGCTGTCTCTTTTTTTACTCTAAAAATTTACTCTTTTTGCATTTCTGAAATCATACTGAATCTATATTGAAAACAAAGGGGAAGAAAAATATGCATGACAAAAGTCATGCATGCCATGGTCAGTCACATTCCAAGTTACACAGGGTAGAGGTGGAAAAAAGCCAGAGAATCATTTATTTTACAATGGCAGTTTGCAATTTCTTAGAAGTGAACTTGATTTATTTTTTATGCATAAAACTACTGGTTTTGTCTTTTTAGTGAGAAAATGCATTTTCATTACCCTACCTAAAAAACTAAGTTTGATTTTTTGACCATTTAGATGCCGTTAATTTATTCTGTATGACCATGAAAAAAATGCGTTTTGATTACAAATTCTATACCTCCTACTTCCCTCCTATGATAGCATGACTGCATATTACTGCTTCAGTTTGTGATTTTTTTATTAACTAACAAGAATGAAGTTTAATGAATAAAATGAAATCATTCTCAAAGAATAAAATCAAAGCCCATGTTATAAAAACTCATTATTTTGGAATAAAGGTCTTTTGCAATAATACGGTCCAACATCATTTGTTCTGGTCATGCTGTAGAATAATGATTCATGTGGAGAGTGAATCTAAACCATGTTTTTTAAAAAAGAGGAACAATATAAACCCTAAAGAAAGGGAAATGAGTGGAGGGGATGCTATGATACGCTAAGCTCTATATGCTAGCTTCACTTTAATAGCCATTTTGAAATGCCTGAAGAATGAAGATTGTATTTTTAGTAGCCCTTTTCAAACTATTAAAACATAACTGCAACCATTCGGCAACCTTTCTCGAGTCAAATAGCTAGAGATATTTTCAAATTGCTGGGAAATAAGCAGTAACAGGTGATTACATTTTTAGGCTGGTGAATTCTGTTAATTTTATAAAACACATAACTGTTTTAAATTAGTTACTCTAACCGACCACTGTAGGTTTTTCAGTACCTTATATTGATAAACCCTTAGGTATTTAAACATTTATTAACAGTTATTAGATTACAAATAAAAGGGATTATTTCATTTACTTTTTCGAACTTCAAAAGTCTTCAGTGTGTGAAAGGAAATATTAATATGCAATAATCCATGAGAGGTAGTCTAGTCTATTACAAGTGTAGTTTTCTTAGGCACAAGAAGCATTTTGCCTAAAGTCCCCTTAACCTCACAACAGAGCCACCAATAGTTACATTTGTTAATAATAATAATAATAATAATAATGTGGTTCTTCATACAGCATTACGATTGTTCTTCAGAAAGAAAACCCACTGACCATTAATAACTGCATGGTTGCCAAGCAACATAGCAAATGTATGCATTAATATATTAGCTATTTATAGTGCAAGTGAATTCTGTCATTTCCAATCACTAAAAGGTTTAAATAATAACTGATAAGTTAAATTTAAAGCTTGAGATACAGCTTCTCCAGAATAAGTATTTGTTAGTCATTGACAGTGAGTGATAGTGAGCATGTAGCAACAAATCTGACCTAGTTAATTGGTTTGGTTTCTATTAGAAAAAGATGCTTTTGTTTAGTGAAAGCCAGCTGTGTAACTTGACTGTGATCAACCTTTACAATACATATAGTCCACTCCTGTAATTTCCACAAGAACTGACAAACAGTGGTGAAACATTGCATCACAACACTCCACAGCTCATTTGCCATCTCCTCCACTTCCATAGAGCTGTAATGTGTTTGGTCAGCTTTGCTGTATCTTTAAAGTCATTTGAACCTTTTATTTTTCGTAACATGCCTCAAACACTATTCAAATTATTCACGTAGGTAAAGCAGAGAGGCAAAAAGCCAGGGAGTGTGAAAGAGAGTGAGAATCAGGAAAGGGACAGCAAAGTGAGGTAAAAATCTGCAAATGCCAACAAGCTACTAAAAACAGCCTGTTTAACAGCTACATCTGTTAGTGGGAGATGGAAAAAAGACAGGGGATCAAACTAGGGGTTAGAGAACAGCTAATATACACAGGGCAGAACATACCAACCTTTTCAGACAGCGGTAACCCGACCTACAATTCCAAATACAATTTAGGGAGACAGAACTTTGTGAGCAAAAAAGGGGGTTAAAAATGTAGAATGAAAAAATGGTAAGAAAAAAACCAACAAAGTAATCCTTATCTTTGAGGATCCAACAGAATAGTTCGGCCAAAAAAAAAAAAATCCATGCACTTTTTAAAAAAA
Source organism: Rhinichthys klamathensis goyatoka (assembly GCF_029890125.1). Taxonomy (NCBI): domain Eukaryota; kingdom Metazoa; phylum Chordata; class Actinopteri; order Cypriniformes; family Leuciscidae; genus Rhinichthys; species Rhinichthys klamathensis. Next base: position 1,342,976 of record NW_026606789.1, on the reverse strand, counting down.
TATCGATATGGGAAAAGCATATGGAGGTAAAAGTCAGGAGGTAGAATGTCCAACTCAGATTCAGTGCAAAGATCCCCATCAGATCAAAAACAGGCTGGAGAAAGAAGTCCAAAAACATAATAAATCCATCATTTGGTTCTTCATACAGCATCACTTCTGTTCTTCATTTTCATTAGTCCTTTGAAAAAAAATGTCTCTGTGGATTTTTAAAAATATGTAATGTAAAATTGTTCTGCATGATGCCTCTGAGACTTTAAATCCCTCTTCAGTGCAGTTAAAAAATATATTTTAATCTTATCCCGCCACCTCCTTACGACTGAAAACAGTTCACTTTTCAGATATCCCATCAGAACAAGGTACCAGTGTTCTAACTGCTGTGATGTTAATAATCCAAGTCAACTCAGAAAACATGGGTGTTCGATCAATGTTTTACATATCCCAGTGGAATCTTCATTGATGTTTGGAGAAAGAGATCAATAATCCATTGGCATTGGAATAGTCCATTAGGAAAAAACGACTTTCATCTTAGCTATAGTGTATCCACAGTCTGCTGTAGTTCCAGATCCTTTATGGGGATTTGTAATCCACTGGGATATTTCACATCCAAAGCGAGACGTCTTCAACCCCACAACAGCAATACCTCCATGCTTTACTTTATGGATCCAAAAATCAGTTAATTCTTCAGGAGAGAAGACCATTAACTACTTTAAATCCATTATTTTTTTCTTCAACGTTTAGGGAAAAAAGCAAAAATGAACTTAAATGGTCTATAAATAAGTAATGAATAAACAAAGAGATTTGCTCACTGTGTTTCTGTCACATTCTACCATGTTGATCAATGGCAGAAGTCTCCCATGTAATTAACAGCAAAACCCTAACACCACAAATAATCCCGAAAAAAAAGAGAAAAGAATTTGTAGTGATAGAATATCCTTGTCATTGGGTAATATTAATCCAGTGTGATTAAGAATCCACAGAACATCATCCAGAGCGTTCCAGATCATCGAAGGGAAAGAACTGATCCTAAACCACCCATTTCATTAATCCAATTAACAATCAATGGGTCTTAATTGATCAACACCGTAATCGTGTTACAATAACAGAGTAAAAAACATGAAGTAAGACATTAATCCACCTTGGGCGGTACAGTACTCCAGAATAGGGCAATTCCAGGTAAGGCTGCGGTCACGGATGCGCTCTCGCTTCCAGAAATCCGGAAATATTTTGATATCCGAAACATGCCCTGGATTCTCTTCGCAGCGATATCCAACTCTGAGAGAATCCCCATGCAGAGGCACGCTAAGCTCTACATAATGATTATGAATTTCGATGCATGTTCACCATGCTTTGACAAACTTCAAAATTGGCTCATCTTTACACGGTGAGCGATGACAGACCTCAACCATCAAAGCGTGATGCCCAAATCACTACCCTCCACAGTGTGTTCACTTAATTTCCCATATGTCCCCCGCCCCCAAAACAATAAATTAGCCCAATTAATGACGGAAATAATTGGGAGGGAGAGATGAGTTACAAGAAACGAATGGTCCCCCTGCCTTCAGAAAAACTATGTCCACTTACCCGTCTAGTCTGCGTTCAAAGCGTCCCTCTCTGCTGTGGAGTGACACAGGGGGCACATACACAGGGCCCCCCGCCCCCCTTGTGAACCCTGAAACATCCCGCCCACGAGTGGCTATGGACAGGCTATCATCCAGGCCTCGAGCTGCACTGGGAATAGTTCCTGGCTCATTGTAATCGGTGCGTAGGTCCCTGTCCCCCATCTTGTTGACAGAATTATGAGCTTTCTGAGCACTTTTAATGTCCACAAAATCCACAAAAGCTGCCACTCCACCCTCCGATCCACGTTTTGGGAGGACCTTGACACTCTCCACACGTCCATACCTTAAAAAAAAAGGTGAAAAAGGTATTAACTAATAGCCAACACAAATTAATTGCATGATACATGCAGTCAATGCTGATATGAACAACCATTATGCATACAGCTAATGCGCAAAGGGCAGATTTGATTGCGCAAAAGAATGAGTGAAAACAAACCTGTGTGCCAGTCATTTGTGCAATATGTAAAACTCAACTAAAAACAGCCTGCCTTCTTCATCAACACACAAAGATGTACCACTCACTGTATGAGTAGCATTAACCATATGCCAGACTAGTATCTCCCTTCATATGAATACATCCAATTATTATGACAAGAAAACAAACATCATATTTTGATTGTCTGTTTCTGGCACACCACATCATTGCAAAATAACCAACATAGCCTCTTCTTTTCCTTCAGTGTTATTGCACCATTAAGATACGAATGCCAGAAATCAGTCAAATGTCATAATTCTGTCAAATCATTCAGGCTTGAAACCTCATTATGATGTCTTGATCTGCTCTATACCTCTTCTGGACATGTTTGATGAACTTGCGTCCCTTTAAAAAACTTGATATATAGTGCTTATATAAGCTTTATGTAAATATACTACACATAAATTTGCTGTCAATCATTAAACAACTAAACAAAACAAAAATTGATGACAGGTGTACATAAGGGTTAAAACAACACTTGGTAAGCAAAGTATGAAAATGAATAATAAACAATAGGCATTCAAATGGGTGCTCTAGGTGAGCAGCTGTCTGACACACCAGTTCTCACACAATCTCCGTCGCCATTTTACAAACCTATTCACACTGCTTATTCATTCTCCCGTCCCCCATCTTCAATAAGTACCTCTGCCGCACTGACCTGAGCTTTGAGAGTCACCGTACACAAATCACTTCGGGGGGTACCATTTATTTTTTTATAAATGTATAGCTGTATTTCTCTCCTGTATATATCAGAAAACAATTTCTCCTTTAATGTTGCTCACAATAAATGAGCATGAGCGTGTTTTAATTTAGTTCCCGTTCAAAGGGCGACCGTTATTACCACAATTCAAAGCCAAATGGACAGTCATTTGAACAAAAGGCTGCCGTAGAGACAACAAAGCGCTTGTTCCAAGATGAATAAATTATTTACTCAAATCTTATATTTAGGTTCTCTCATACTAGTGCCTGCCTCCCTCGACTCGCAAAGTAATTTCTTACGATAGTGAGGTCTAGTGTTATGCTCGTAAACTCTAGCCTGAACATCAATACATGCAATACAACCCTACAAAAACACCATTATAATAATGAGTTCGATCACACCTGCATTTTTCAAAGACTACGTTAGTGTGTTTTGATTGTATTTTTTACAAATACGTAACTGTGCTTACGTGTAGGTAATGAATGTGGTCAATAAAGTCGTTAGACAATCTTTGGTCAAGGCAAGATTAGCGCTTAGAATACACATTGTTTCAAGGCAGCTTTACAAAAAAGATCATGACGTTACTGTTTATAATATCTTAATGCATTATACTCGCATTTAGTAGATGACAGCTGAGTCTGAGGAATAATATTGTTCACATTTTGAGACGATAAAAACAATCAAGCAGTTGACATTTACTTTAGTATCGCTTTATGTGAGAATACAGTATGTATGATCAAGTTTGATATGTGTATATACAACTTTATATAGACCTAGGCGATAATATAGTTTACGTTTTATAAACAATAACGTCAGCTGTGTTCAACGTGTAATATACAATATTGCGATGTCACTCAAGAAATCTCCCCACTCTTTATCAGACGACAGATCAAGACAGATTCACACCATTTAGTTTTAACAAACCGTGTTATTCTGATTCAGCAACCCGTGAATTCAATGAAAAACGACACCTCGCATTACCTGAATCCATAGGTCAGACATTGGCATAAAACCCATAAGGTATATGTGGGTGCAACGTGCAGTCATTGGTGGTTTTGAAATTATTATTTTTAAACACTGAGATCAATTAAAATAATTTCTTGTTGCCATAAAAGACAAAATAGCCCGTGTATATATTCACATCACAACCATACACAAACTTCTGACTGACAACTTAAAACGTCCGATTGGTGCAGTAGTAGGAACTGTCGCCACATGTTCACAGACTAGCATAATGATAATTTGCAGGTTGGTTATGAACATTTTCATACATGAACTCGTGTTAAAAGTATCCCCAGGCTGATATTGTTTGACTTCATTTAGACGCAGCCACGGTCACCGCTTGCCTGCCATTCATGACATCTGAGCCGAGGAGGCTCAAAACAACACCCACTGTAATGCCTTTAGTAGTAGAAGACACTATTTAGCCCATTCAACTCACTCGCAGTATTTTTTCAACTATCCAACAACAGACGCTACAACCTTTAAGTTGTGCTACTGACGTCTGGGTTGTAAAATAAAGCAAGCTGAAGCCAATATACGCAGCTACAAGTAATGCGTTTGAATGCGACCCTCCGTGCTAATTAGCAACCTAGCGACGACTGCGACTCTCGAAAGCTAACTCACTAGCAAGCGTACGTTAAGTGAGCCAAAACAAGCCAACTCAATAGCAGCGTTGCTGCGAAAGTTGTAGCACACATTTAATGTGTTAAACTCTGCACCGGTGTGGTGCTATTGTTTCCCCCCAATCACTTGAAGGAAGCACATTGCTGGATGTTGTCTCGCTCACACAAATCGTCACTTACCGTTTGAAGTGCTCGATAATTTTTTCCTCTCGTACATTTTCTGGTAAATTCCCCACCCATAAATGTCTGGTTTCCCGGACCATACTGCGTTTTTGTGTCCCCCGATCATACAGAAGATTTTACTGAGTTAAATCCGACTGAATGTGTGTTACGGTGGGGCGAGTAGTTCCTCTGACTCGACACTATGATTGGACCCGCTTGCTCTTGAAAGCTGTGTTGACTGCGAGAGCCTGAACATTGCTGTCGAGGAGCGCGCTCCGGTTCTTGACGAGATCGCGCATATGCAATGAGCACTCGGAATACCACATGGATCAAATCGGATAAGAGATAGTTTATTGAATATCACTTTTAAATGCTAAAACGTGTATATACGTTGGATGTATGTCCTGGTTAAGGTTCCAAGGTAAAAGTCAGATTTGGTTTCCTTTGCTTTAGTTTGACATTTGACAGCCTATTTGTAGAACAGGACTTTAAATAGGCTATGCAAGTTAATCATAATCTTGGGGTGTAGGCTACAATGTTTGTGACTTGTGGTGGTTTACCACAAACTATTCATGACTCAGTGGCAGGACGGTGTTGACAGTATTACTATCTTCAGTATTGCTGCTTTGTATACGTTTGCACATCCATTTGTTTTCCCAACATCCAGGTGGGAACCGTCTGTTTGATATACGACTCACAAGTCAAAACAAAAGACATCACGAGTGCCTATTACATAAATAATTTAGACAACTCTATGATTCTCTCCAGAAACCTAATGTAGCCTATTTGTGTTGGATTATAGCCAGACTCCCCGCCCTATAACTATAAAGACTAGAACGATGTCTTTTTACATATTAGTTATTGAAAAGACAAGCATCGCGTCGAATGTAAGCTTAATAATTATGCTGCAGCCTGTTTACAACAAGGATCAACACTGTCCAATGAGAATGATGATTAGTACCCAGCTTGTAGAAATCAATACTTCCTTGAAGAAACAGCCCAGATAATGCCCAATCAAATAACATTTCCTTATTAATATAAGCATTTGACTGTTTTCCAACTATGCACGAGGAGTAGGCTAGGGTTTAATTCACGCATGCGCCAGAATGCGGCAAAACAGGGACTGCAATGGATGACTCGCGCGTGCGCTTTATACGCCCACATAGAGTTTTGACAAAGAGCAATTACAAACCCTCCGACTGGCAGAAAATTCTGGAACTTGTACTGAGGTGGAGCTGGTTCTCAAACTGGATCTTGAGCAAGCCACACAATCTTCAGATTCAGTCTTGAGTCTTCCCAGGAATTGCATGGACTTTCTGGATATGCCTAGATTCTTATTATTTATGGAATTGAACTAATAAAATGTAATTCGTTGACAGTGCTTTTGGGATTGGATTTGGGATTGATTGCACATTGGAAATACAAATGCGCACTTTAGGCCTATACAGTATGGTTGCATGTTACAATAAATGAATCCCCTGGATACTTGGACACCAAATGTTACTTTTCTCCGCTCCTAAACAACTCAAGACGGTTTGGCAAATTTCTAAGGACACGAAGACACTTACTTTTTTATTTTTTTATTTTTATTTTTTTATAAGTAATCTATTAATTCGACAGAGGAAACGACGGGTTTGTAAACAAAAAGGGACAAAATGTGGAATGCGTTTGAGAGAAATGTTTTGTCCATGTAAGTCTGAGCGCATGAAAACATCCTGCACAGCCTCAACGTGAAGAATTAAACACTCAGATTAAATACCAGAGCGATTTACGCGCCACACACAGATCACACTCGATGTTCTTGATTGTTCAGATGTTATTTTTTGGCGCCAGTTATCAATAGAATGTTATTTGAAATATGACGCCATTTTGAGCATAACCAAGTGTAGACAAAAACCAGCATAACAAAAGAAATGACAGTTCCGCGGCCATTTTGTTTCCAGTTGAGCTATTTTGGGTTCAAGTTCAGTAACAGTTTAACTTCTTTTGCGCGTGGGTGCTGCTTCCAAGGAATTGACGGAACTAAATTGTTATAAAGGGCTTAAAAGATGTTAAAAGCCATGCGTAATTATTTTATAACTTTAATTGCTACAACTGTTTTTGTTGTATTAGTTAGCCTATCTATTATAGATCATGCTTATAGGTGACTTGTAAATAAGCTACAACTGACCAACTGTACAAAATTTGACCAAATCAAGTTATCCTAGATAGGCCTAATAAAAAAAAAAACTGTGGCAAGAACTGAAATGTAATTCCATGACATTTAGACATTTGTGAAAAAATGAAAAATCACTCTCTAATTTTAGCTAGTTGGATTAAACATAATAACAGGCTATTTATTTCGGTATAGAGGGAATTCACCATATTGAATGGCTATATATTTATTATGATGGAAGGCATTCATATGAAGGCCTTCATTTTCATGCAGTAGGCCTACTAAAATAATGAGGATGCCTATTTAAGGACAGAACAGCATATCTCTTCAAAATACTTACATGTACATTTTTCAGATAAACCAGAGACCCTCATGGGGTTGTGTTTACATATGGTATTTACTGAAGCAGCAATGTTTGTATTTTTTCTAGAGAATATATATAACTGAGGTTAAGTGTTTAGTTTTCACTCAAGATCAAATCAGATTTTTCCAGTTTATTTTGTTCTCCCCGGTTTCCAGGTCTTTTTAATGGGCTGCATGTAGGTGGCATGCTGCAAAAAAAACAGTATGTTATTACATTTAATGCTCTTAATATTTCCCCACAAAATCGTATCTTTGGATGCTGTGGGGATCAGTGCTAACCTGATATATGGCTTCCAAAAGGTCTTGAGATGGTAACAGGCACGCAGCTTCACCAATGAAACAGATTAGAACATGGAGTACATCTGACCAACTGCCTACTGTAATCAGTAACACAAAAAGCCCACCCAGTCGCACAACAACTGTATTGAGAATCTGCTGGCCAGGCTGTTGATGGCGATCCTCTGAAATAATAAGTATAGATTCAGGATTAGACTGTTGGCATGAAATGTCCTTATGCTCTGGTCAAATGTTTGGGATTAGTGTTTTTTTAAAGAAATTAATTGGCCAACTTTATTTAGCAAGGACACATTAAATTGATTAAAAGTCACGGTAAATACAATTATATATATGTTACAAAAGACTTCTATTTAAAATAAATGCTGTTCTTTTGAACTTTCTATTCATCAAAGAATACAGAAAAGAATGTATCACATGTTTCCACCAAAATATTAAGCATGCAGCACATTATTTTTGCATCAATAAAAATAAGAAATTTTTCTTAAGCACCAAATCATTATTTTGATTTCTAGGATCATGTCACACTGAAAACTGCTTAAAATTCAGTTTCGCCATCAGTTACAGTTTAATATATATATATAATCTATTATATAACAGAAATAGAAAACATATTTTAAATTGTAATAACATTTCACAGTATTACTGTTTTTACTGTATATTTTATCTAATAAATGCAGCCTTGGTGAGCAAGAGAGTTCTTTAAAAACTCTTTACCAACCCCAAACCTTTGTATGCTATAGGCCTATAATACATAGCCTAATATGATTTTCTGAATTCATGAATATTCTTTGCCAAGGGAATTCCAGTGATTAAACCACGTAGTCTTGTAGTTTTTGTTTGTCTTACCATTCATATACACAACCAGTAGAGTGTAGCAGATTGTGAGTGGGGTCCAAAATCGTAGAGCCTCAGTGGTTGACAGAAAGTGTGTGTTTATATTTGATATGGCAGCGATTCCAGATACACTAAACGTTATAATTAGGGCACTGCAGAGCCAGGTTAATATAGAAGTGCCAGTGGTTAAGAGTCCAATGCAAAGTCCACAATAGCGCTGTGCGCTATGTACTGGATACATTGTCTTTATATGATGCCATACTTTGCTGCATCGGCTAGCCAAGAACCAGCTCAGTCCAACTGCAAGGAGGAGGCTTAGCCAGCCTTGCGGTGCCCCCTCATGGAGGAAATTTAGGCTGCAGGTTAGTGCGCAGCCCAAAGAGAACTGGCACAGGACAAGCTGCAGTAACAATGGGTCAATGATCGAGTCCTAAACAAGAAGAACAGGGGTGATTTATCTAGAATGATAACGAGTTGTCACAAATGAAATGTCACAATGAATTTTGTTCGTACTGATCCTCCTGTGATCCGTGCTGAAATGGCTCTAAGGGAGAACTCTAAAACTACCAGTGATGCAACACGGGACCCCACAACCGAAAGAACCACCGCAAGGATCCAGAATTGGATTTTCTCTTTTAGTCCACCATTAAGTCTGTTCTTTTGTATAAGGTCTGTTTCAGGATCTGCAATACTTAAAAGGACAGACAAGTGAAATGTGCAAAAAACATCAACACAAAAACTTCTCCATCCAAATGGAGATAGGCTATCTTCAATCATGGGCTAAATAGCATAACTAATAGGCCCATAGGCTACTTACCTTTGTGCCTCAACAAACAAGTACGTTTTTAAAAGGTTACGAAGGACCCAGATCGCACAAGCTCCCACAAGCCCTGTGATTTAACACAACAAAAGTTTAGAAACATTGTTTAATGTTTTTGAAAGAAGTCTCTTATGCTCACCAAGGCTGCATTTATTTGATCAAAAATACAGTAAAAACTGTAGCCTAATATTGTGAAATATTAGGCTATTACAAATTAAAATAAATGTTTTCTATTTAAATATATTTTAAAATGTAATTTATTCCTGTGATGGCTACATTTCCAGTGTCACATGATCTTTCCGAAATCATTCTGATAACTGATAAGAATGTAAAATGTGTACCTTGAAATGCAATGTAGTGCTTTGGATAAAAGCGTCTGCCAAATGCATTAATGTAAATGTAAATTATAATATCCTGATTTGCTACTCAGGTAACATTTCTACTGTTATTCTACTATTGGCCTATTCTTATTATCAATGTTGCAAACAGTTATTCTGCTTAACATTTTTGTTAAGCAGGGTGATACTTTTTTATTAGGATTCTTTGATTAATAGAAAGTTCAATGAACCGTTATTTATTTGCATTTATTAGATTTATTTATTAAATGCATTAATGTATTTATTTATAAATGTCCTCACTGTCACTTTTTATCAATTCAATGCATCCTTGATTAATAAAAGTATTAATTGCTCTCTCTTTTTTAATCTTACCACAAATGTTTGCATATCATACAAAAATGTTAAGCAGCAAAAACTGCTTTTAACATTGATAATAACACTGATAATATTCACATTGAAATACAGGAAAAACAGTAATATTGTGAATATTGTAATGTGTCAATGACATTGACACATTATAATATTCACAATATTACTGTTTTTACTGTATTTTTGATTAAATAAATGTGCATATACAGTGCTGGTCAGAATTATTTGCCCCCTTGGTAAATATGATCAAAGATGGCTGTAAAAAAATAAATCTGCGTTGTTAATCCTTTTGATATTTTAGTAAAAACATTAGCAAAAATCTAACCTTTTATTGAAGTAAAAGAATTGAACGTGGGGGGACAATCACATTATGAAATCAATGTTTTTCTCCAAAACACATTGGGAACAATTATTTGCCCCCTTTTATTAAATACTTTTTGCAACCTCCTTTTTCCAAGAGACCAGCTCTGAGTCTTCTCCTATAATGCCTGATGAGTTTAGAGAACACCTGACGAGAGATCAGAGACCATTCCTCCATACAGAATCTCTCCAGATCCTTCAGATTCCCAGATCCATGTTGGCGCTTCCTCTCTTCAGTTCAGCCCATATAGGGTTCAGGTCAGGGACTGGGATGGCCACTGCAGATGCTTGGTTTTGTGCTCAGTGACCCATTTTTGTTTTGATTTTGATGTTTGTTTTTGGATCACTGTCCTGTTGGAAGAGCCAAACATTGGCCCGTTATAAGATTTCTAGCAGAGGTGCAGATGAAACAAAAAAAATAGCTTTTTTGGCAGCAAACACTTAATATGGGTTTGTTCATACAGGGATAAAAAAGTACCCCGTGTAAAATGAAATACTCTGCTGTATCTTTAATGCTGTGGACCTAATTTTCAGCCAGAGGTCCTGGACATCTTGTTCAGATACATGGCATCATGGATTCGATCAAATACCAACAGATAACAAAATCAAAACCTGACAACCTCTGCTAGAAATCTTAAAACGGGCCATGGTTGGATCTGCAACAGGACAGTGATCCAAAAACAAACATCAAAATAAAAATAAAAATGCGTCACTGAACACAAAACCAAGCATCTGCAATGGCCATCCCAGTCCCTGACCTGTCCTGAACCCTATAGAAAATGAGTGGGCTGAACTGAAGAGAAGCACCAGCATGGATCTGGGAATCTGAAGGATCTGGAGAGATTCTGTATGGAGGAATGGTCTCTGATCTCTCGTCAGGTGTTCTCTAAACTCATCAGGCATTATAGGAGAAAACTCAGAGCTGTTCTCTTGGGAAAAGGAGGTTGCAAAAAGTATTTAATAAAAGGGGGCAAATAATTGTTCCCAATGTGTTTTGGAGAAAAACATTTATTTCATAATGTGATTTTCCACCCACTTTCAATTCAATAAAAGGTTAGATACAATGTAGACAGAGCAAGATTATACAAACAGATCATTTTCTTTTTATTACATTATTAGATAAAACAATACATTATTATCAATATATATATCAGTTAATTTCTTTATTATTTGAAATTTGTGGCAGATCGTTCCTTTCATGAGTTACCTTGTAAAACACTGTGTAAAGGAATAGCACTTGGTGTTAGCCACGTAGGAACGCTTGGCACAAACCAGGAAATGAAGGACAACATGTCTATGAAAGTTAGAAATTGTTTAATGCACCAATAATTGTTTAGATACTAGTCAAATTGGCCACACACACAAAAAAATCTTAACAAATAAAAATCATCAATATCACTGACCTTTTTTTGTGTCGCGTTGTTTGCGAACCTCACTCACGTGAAAGACCTTTATTATTTGCAGATATGAGAGTTGGAGGTTTGGCAGGTCTCAAAGGTCACTTAGGCCTTGATCACTTTTTACAACTGTATGAAGAATTGATTTATTGTAGCCACAAAGTTTTAATCTATTAATGTATTTCAAGAGTTTTTTTTTCTTCTGAGGTCTGTTCCTGTGATTCAAAGTTGTGAAACTTAAAAAAAAAAAAAAAAAAAAAAAAAAAATGTATGCCCTCTGGTGGGGTTTATTTCCATTTCCGGATACAGATAACATGTATGTCCCATTGATTTCATGAAGGCACTTGAACTTTACCCTGCATACAAGAGTTTTGAATGTGTTCACTTAACAGCTACCACCCATTTACACTACATAAATATGATATTCTTTTGGCCATCAATGCACAGGTATAGACACAATAGAAGCAAATAGGATTACATGTTCAACATTAATAATTAATAATAATATTAATTTATTTAGGAAATTGTAATTGTGTTTCCTGGACTAGGAAATAGAGACACTCCCTGTGAATCTTTCATATTGTGAACCGTATTGGAATAGGACAGTCAGCCATTAATTTGCAGTAATGTTCCTCAAAAGTAGCATCCTCTTCTGCATTGAAGTGATTCTTCCAGTCACCAACCTCACCTATAAAATACAACAAATACAAATTGAGAAAAAGAATAGGAAAAGTAATTCAGGCCAAGTTGCTCAATTGTACTTTAAAAATAAAATGAAAATAACCTTTTCTCATGAACTCCGAGGCGGTACGATCAAAGATTGTGTCTGGGATAGTTGAGTAGTTTGCCATGGGGTTTTCTCGCATAGCAGAAAAAGCAGTCATTTGCACAATGCGATCTATCGCACTTTTTGATAACTGCTTTCCGAGGAATTGAGCAATGTGGGTTACTTCACGAACAGGGTCCTGAAATTACAAATAAATAGTCAAGTCAAGCCACCTTCATTTATATAGCGCTTTTAACAATAGATTGTTTCAAAGCAGCTTTACAGTGATAATAGGAAATGCAAGTAACAGAGATTGTTTTGGCTTTACAGCAGCTCTAAAATCAAGTTATTGTCCAGCTAAAGTTAGTTCTGATTGATTCACTTCCGTTGCAAAGATCATTAGTAAGTCAAGTAAATTATAGTCAAACTAAGACTGAAGTACTGAGACTTTTTTAATATACGTTTTGTAGAAAGCAGATTGACCTCTTTCATGTCTTCGAAGAATGTGTAAAGGATTTTCTTGTTTTGCCTTTCCCTCCAGTATCCTTTAACATGGTCATACCAGGATCCCCAACCCACTGAAAAAATAATTCAGTCATTAGTTCATTCAAGTCATCATCATTTAGTCCATTCATGTTTTACACAACACAGAATAAGGTAATTGGTGTAATGAATGAATGAATGGTCTATGCAGCATGACTCACATTGCCCTGTCATGAACTTTTCCAGATATTGTTGCCAAGTGCCGGGCTCTGGCTGGTTAAGATTCATGCGGTCAAAATGATAATATGAAACCACGGTGTCTTTCGGATTACGGGCCATATATATAACCTATGGAGAAATGCAGTTGGTATTCACGTAAAATATTTAATATTTTTCAGTACAGCCCACAAAAACTTATTTTAACCTTGCAACCAGCCTCCCAGAAAGAACAAGGCACAAGTTGGATAGGAAGATGAGTCTTGATAACACGAGGCGGATCCATAACCTCCAGCTTAGTTATACCTAAAACATTACAGAGTTTAATCATTTAAGATGCAGAAAGGATACCTCGCATATATATACATATATATGTGTGTGTGTGTGTTTGTCTGTTTGTGTTCTTGTATATATGTCCTATGGTTTATGACACAAATGTGTATAATGACATAGGTTGACTTCCTGCTCTGCTACTGTTCGGACGCTCTTGCTTACCGCTCCGCACTTTGCTCAATCGCTTTTATATTTTTATATTTTATCTCCTTTTATCAACTAATTTTAACTTCAGCTAATCAGCACAGTGCTCAAACGCTTGGATTACTACAAAAAAGCAGAATACTTTTATACAACCAGCCTCCCACTGCTTACATTCCGGGGAAGAAAACACAACTGCCTACATTCTAAAGGATAAGAGAAAATGCCTCTTCTGGAATCTACTTGCTGCACTAACTGCCAGAGACTTTTACAAAGGATTGTAGTTCTTGAAACAAAGTTACTTGTGGGACCACCAAACCAGACGGAACACACAACAGAGCTTCGTCATGGACGCCCTCAGCATACAGCCGGTGAGTCCCATGAATCTAGTCCTCCTCGACAGGCCATACTGAGTGTGGAGAAACAAGCCGATCGACTTACAAATCGATGGCAAAAACAGGGAGCGAGACCCAAAGGCACTCGAGACATCAGATTGTCACGAGCATCACATATTGCCGCAGTAGCCTCCTCTACCCCAGATACGGCTCTGACAAGGATTGCAAACACTGGTCTCCTACCACCGCCTATACATCTTGAGAACAGATTTGAAGTATTAATGAATGAGGAATCCCTGAATGTGATGAATGTGATCAAACACAGACTGAACCAGCCAGTAGCTAACACTGCTAACTGGCACTCAAGGTCGAGCAGACAGCGGCACTCAGCTCAGAGCGCAGCCGAGCCCAGGACTCTGATAGTGGGTGACTCCATAATCAGAAACATTATTAGCAGGGATACAACTACGTGCTGCCTTCCACAAGCAACGACTTCTGATGTAAACAGGGAACTTAAGAACATTCTGACGAAACATAAGACTGCAAATCGACTCATCATTCATGTGGGGAAAAATGATATTCATAAAGAGCAGTCAGAACTCCTTAAGAAGGATTTCAATGAACTTTTTGAAACACTTAAAAGACTGAAAGTACAAACATTCATCAGTGGACCACTCCCAGCAAGAGGAACAAACAGGTTTTCACGGTTGCTTGGGCTCAACACATGGCTGCAAAAAACCTGCAATATAAAAGGAGTAAACTTCATTGACAACTTCAATCTTTTCTGGAGTCAGAGGCAACTGTTTCAACAGGATGGCCACCACCCAAACAAACTTGGTTCAAGAGTGCTAAAGGACAATATCTACTTCTCCATCCATCATCCTTCTGCAGTGTGTGCCAATCCACTCAACCTGAATGGCACACACACACCTGGACACAGTATGAATGACCACAGGACTTCACTTCAGCACGTGGATGGAGATGCGGTTGACATATCACACAAGGACAATGATAACACCACTCAGCCAAAACAGCCACTGCTCACGGACACAATCTCAGCTGAGCCCTGCCCACAGAGCTCACCACAGACAGACTGTGACATACTAGAACTGCTCCAAGTTTCAGCTCCCAAGGACGACTTGCTGGAAAACCAGGACAGCATTTTACAGCCTCCAATAACACCAGAGAAACAGCCCCCTCCAGCCTCTACCCTCTCACCAGACACATTATCCCTATCTCCAGCATCTCCACAGCATCTTCTGTGCTTCTCAGAAAAAATGGAAAAACTGGTGTTTGCTGGAACCAAACTATCTGCAAGCCCCCAGACAACCAAAAAACGGCAGGCCCCAAAACCACGAAAGCCTGCGGGCTCACACCCTCCTCTATCGGCTCGAGGTGAACCAAAAACAACTGATACCAGCTCTCAGTGATATGTGCCGGGTGCCCGCTATGATAACAGTAACTTTCTCAAATGTTTACAGAACAAGCGGGAACCCAGTGTGCCTGTATCTTTCTCTATTGCTGTTCGATTACATGATAGAAAGTCTAAGGCCTTCAAAAGCCGTACAGCAAACCCATCTAATCTGGTGCCTATTACACGCCAAACTAAGACAAAAGTAACAAAAAGTAAGACTGTTAAGTTAGCACTTTTAAACATCCGCTCACTTAAAAATAAATCACTTCTAGTCAATGACTTAATAACCACATACAACCTGGATTTTATGCTTCTAAACGAAACTTGGCTAGAAGACAGCTGCAGTTCAACAGTCCTCAATGAAACAGCCCCTCCTAACTTTACTTTTATGAGTGTCTGCAGAGCGGGTAAGAGAGGTGGAGGAGTAGCTGCTCTTTTTAAAGATGTCTATCAATGTAAGCAAACATCATTTGGTAACTACCCCTCTTTTGAATATCTGGGTATTGTGTTAAAAGGTGCCCCACGCATTTTACTTATCATTATTTACAGGCCTCGAAAATACTCTCCAGCCTTTGCTGAGGACTTTACAGAACTGTTATCAACAATTTCCTCAGAGTTTGACTGTTTTGCTATTACTGGAGTAAATGTAGTAAATACAGGTAGTTATAAAGCATTTAGTAGTGGTCAGTTAACTATTTTGTGAGCTAATCTAAAGTGAGTACTATTCATGCCTTGTAAAGCATTTATAAAGGAGATTTAAAGGCGCATCAATCTTCTAAACAGTAAAATGTAACAAACACAACACAGTGATACAGAACATAGAAATATTTAACAGCCTTTAAATCTCCTTTATAAATGCTTTACAATAGTCCTCCTCACTTTAGATGAGCTCACAAACATAGTTAACTGACCACTACTAAATGCTTTATAACTACCCGAATTAACCCTGAATTACAGCATAAATACATGTTAATAAAGCATTTAGTAACACACTAAGTAACCATCACTATATGTCTGAATAATAAGATGTATGAATGTACATTTAAATAGTTTATTAATCATTTACTTACACGTTCTAAGTAATCTTATGAACCACTGAAAACTCTTAAATAACTGGTTTATAAAAAATGCAATTATTCATTTAGAAATAATAAATTGATCATTAATAAAGGATGAAAATACAATTATTAAATAAATTATAGATATGCTTGTAAATCAAGAAGCAAGCATTTATAGCTGTATTTATAAACTGCTTATTAATGTCTATTAATGCTTTATGAATGATGAATTAACTGTTTACTCATGCTTAACTAATGATTATTAGCGTGTAGTTATTATAAAGTGTTGCTAGGACCTCAATATATTGCAGATATGCTCACTGAATATAAACCTAAAAGATCACTCAGATCATTAGGATCACATCAGCTAGAAATACCAAGGGTTCGCTCTAAGCATGGAGAGTCTGCTTTTAGCTATTATGCCAGCCGCAGCTGGAACCAGCTTCCAGAGGAGATCAGATGTGCTCCTGTAGTCACTTTCAAATCCAGACTCAAAACACATCTGTTTAGCTATGCATTTACTGAATGAGCACTGTGCCACTGTTCGTCCGACTGTTTTTACTGTACTTTATTTTATTTTTTATTCTAAACTTTTAATTATTCTTATTTGTTTTGATTATTTTAATTTCTTCTATGTAAAGCACTTTGAATTACCATTGTGTATGAAATGTGCTATCTAAATAAACTTGCCTTGCCTATAGGTATTACAACGTATTCATGGTTTACAAGGACACTTTCAAATGGCTTAAAAACATACAAAACTGTGTTTTTTAATAAAAAAGGTTTAAGGGTGTTGGTGTAGGGGGATATAAGTTTGTACAGTATAAAACCATTACACCTATGGAGAGTCCCCGTAAACCACGTGTGTGTGTGTGTGTGTGTGTGTGTGTGTGTGTGTGTGTGTGTGTGTGTGTGTGTGTGTGTGTGTGTGTGTGTGTGTGTGTGTGTGTGTGTGTGTGTGTGTGTGTGTGTTTAAGTTGCTAAACAGTTTTTGGTTCTATGAAACATACCAGCATTTAAACCGTCTGCAGAGGTCATCTCTAAGAAGGGCATGCGCACCTGAGTGGGCGCGCGCCTGCACTTTTCCACATTTCCTTCATTCAGGATGGTATCCACTACTTCCTGTGTCCATGTGGTTCCTTTTACAGACGATATGATTTTATTATTTAAATTAATTTGTGTTGTTTTCGTCATGTTGTTTTCTTCTTCTGTACTCTACCTGCTTTAGGATATGTGGCAATGAGCAAATCCTCTTTTGATGCCTGGAAGTGCTCCACTCTTGCCCAGTACTTCACCACCCGCTCTGGTAATGGGATACCCTGAACTTGACTCATCGCTTCACGTGTTGTCCCATCCATATTTCCCTTAATTAGCTGTGATTAAGTTTCATAGTTATTAACCAAAACATAGAATGTTTTTATAAGATCTTTTGTGAGTCCATGCGTCATCGCTCGATATGACATTTATTATGCTGTTGCTAAACGATTTAGTACAAAGCGAAACACATTAAATAATTAATAATAGGCTATACGCTGTTTTTTTAATGAGAAATTAATTCCTATTAGCAAATACCTTAAGAACTTTAGACTGGAGCCGAGCGGTCACGTGATATTTGTATTTTAGACGTTTCATTTGGTCGGTACTACTAAACAGGTTTGTACCATAAACAGGGTGGTACACATTCTGCTTGTCAACGAAATGCGCAGTAGCCTAGTGCGCACTCTCGGTCTGCTTTAGTCTGCCTGAAACAATTTTAAAACCATTTTTATCTTTATTATACGATATAATAAGATGCTAAAACTACAGAATAAGACTAAAAAATAGTATTGACATTACCTATAAAATAATTAATATCCTTCAACTTAATAAAGTGCAAGAGCAGTTCATAAACTACTTAATAATAAACAGGCCTAAAGATGTAGGCTAATCTGAACAACAAACAGGCCTGTTTTATTTCTTTATTTGTTTTAATAAATGAGTAGTGTGTTCTGTTTTGTTGTTGTCGTTTGAACTGATGCACTGCATTGAGTTCATTGTATTGGTACTTACGTCTGTGCTGTTTATGATGAATAAAAGTACATGTGCATTTTCCCTGTCCATCAGTTAAAAATCTGGCATTCCATGAATAGGGTAAAAACAGAAACGGAAACCTTTTTTCTTTCTTCATTTGACGGTTAAGTAAAATAGGGAAAAACAGTAGGCTATTATATGAGCTATTTTATTTAATAATCATTTAGAAAACAACGGTTTTCTGTGTGTAAACTTCCCAAATTTGGCTCTTGAAATGAATTTCTACTGTCCACACGCTCCTGTACAGTCAGTAACTCTATCCTCCCTGCAGCAGGTGGCGCTACTGTGTTAGACTTTAGCTCACTAAGCGGCTCACTGACGCTGTAGAGGGAAATGTGCGTGAGCGTGTGGACTGAGGGAAGCCCCTAGTTAGCCAAGAGTGGAAACATGGATGATGAGGAGGTCGCCGAGAGCTGGGAGGAGGCCGCCGACAGTGGGGTAAATATGGGCTAGTTGCGCTTTCTCCGCGCTTGCACAAACTGTCTTTTCAGTGTAGACAGCCTCGCGTGGAGCTTTAGGGTGATTCTTGCCACTGGCTTCATGCTAGCTCGCTAGTCACGCCTATGTATTTAGAGTTGGGTGGTAGGCCGCAGTTAAAGGGAAACTGGTCCCAAAACAGATGTTGTGGGATATTTATACTGTAAACCAGTAGGTAATAATAGAGGCGATTTTGATGATGGCAGTTGGTGAAGCGGCACGTTCGTGAGTCACGTAAAACAATTTGTGTTTTAAGCAAAGGACATAAACTACCTGCTAACTAATGCTAGTTAGCCGGTGCAACTTCTGATGCTTAAAAAGGGGGAATCTTTCTGTGCCATCTCGTCAGAAACCAAAGATGGCTGCCGAATGCACTGAGACCTGTTGGCTGTCATATATAAAGTATTGTAATCGCGTCTTAATATGTGTGGACAGAGTTGATTTCATGTGGAAATATCGAGTATATTGTGGGATAGTTCCCATTCAGATAGTCAACAGGCGGTTTTCACGAGTTTTCAGTTTCTCTTGGGGTCTGTTGTAAATGTTACGTGGGGTAATGTGTTTGCAAATCCACCAATCTTTATTTAATAAAAGAAAGAAAAACTTTGAATCACTTTACGTAAATGTTTTCATCTAGATTATGTTGAGGCAGAATCTTATTGACTGACAGACAGTTTCAGCAGTCTCCATTCACTTTCATTACAATTTTTTTCAATACATTGAAAGTAAATTGTGACTGAGAATGATATTCTGTCTAACATTTTCTGTTGTGTTTCACAGAAGAAAGTCATACAGGTTTACAATGGAGTGTATGATTAAATGATGACAGAATTTTCAATTTTGTGTGTACTGTCCCTTTAACTGTGCCCTTTAACAGAAAAAGTCAATTTGTGTGAATTGGTTTACCCTGTCTCCGGTTTTCTTCGCTCTGATTTAGTGAATATATTTGATAAAGCAATATGTAATTTATCTGCTTTCAAATATTGAACTCAGAGACTTAATGTTCTTAAAGGTTTGGCAGTAACGTCTACACCCCTGCCATTAGGCTCTGTAAATACGTTTCCATCCTTTTGTATATTCCTCTGTCTCTGTTTAGAAAAGCCTTATATTGTCTACCTACCCAAACAGCACTATGTAATTTGGCCCTGTCATTAATTTAGCCATGGCACTATGGATGTATAAATAACTTTGTGAAATTGAAAACTTGCTGCTGCTTCAGAGGCCCCTCCCTGAAGCAGCCTGCATGTACTGTTTTGAAAGATTGCTACATTTCTCCAGTAGAAGTTTTAATTTTTTTTTTTGTCTTGACATTGAACTTAGGAAATGGAGAGAAGACTAGAGGAAAAGCTTCGAATCAGTCAGAAAGAAAGGTATGTCAGGTCATTCCTGTGTTTTGTGTCCATGTTTTGCTCAATGCGCCTTGATTTACTTTAATAATCATAAAAATGTTATGCTCTTCCAGACTTTCAAGTGGCAGTTCGAGTCGTTCTCTGATGAGAACAGCAATCGTAATCCAGGATGACTCCCTCCCCGCGGCACCCCCACCACAGATTCGTATTTTGAAGCGACCCTCCAGTAATGGATCTTTAGGATCGTCTGTGACGCAGACTCGACCCTCCCCGCAAGTTAAATCCTTAGCTCAGCGAGAGGCAGAATACGCAGAGGCCAGGAAGAGAATCCTTGGCAGTGCTACTCCTGATGACACACCACAGGAGAGACCCATTTCAGACCGGTAAAATACTGACATGGTGAATAGAGCAAAACTTGTCATGGTTCTGGAAGCTAAAAGTATTTTTTTTTAATGATAATGTTTAACCTTTCCCATGCATTCTCACCATTAGATCTGAGATTGTGTGCTATATATGCTTCTGTAGAAGCCAGAAGATAGTTTGATTTCAGCTTCATAATAGCGGTATCTATCTATGTGTGTGTGTTTATACACTGTTCCAAGTTATTATGGAAGTGACATTAGTAGGATAAGATCTTTCTGAAGATGAAATGGTGCAATATCTTGCAAAAGGCATGAAAACAACTAATATCTTGCAAAAAATGAATAGAGGTTATCGAATTATCAAAAGATTTGTAAGTAGTTTAGAGCACAGAAGAACTTCGTCAGATAAAGGTTAGTTATAAGGAAAGTTTCTGTCAAAAAAATTAAGTGTTTTAAAAGGACAGTTATGAAAAAGCCACTTTTGAGCAGCAAACAGATATTTGAAGTCGCTGGAGTCCCACGAACCTCTCCATGAAATTTTTTTTTGAAAATGTATTTCTAAACCACTGTAAACGTTTCACTTTGTGAGCTTTGGTTAGGGATGGCAGAAATGCCACTATGCACAACTGACAGCCCCATATTTTGAGGCTTTTCTCTCAAAATATACACTGCCGTTCAAAAGGTTGGGATCAGTAACATTTTTTTTTTTTTTTAACAAAGAAGTCTCTTATGCTCACCAAGGCTGCATTTATTTGATAAAAAAAAATATATATATATATATATATATAAAAAAAAAAAAAAAAAAATATATCAATACTTTTATTCAGCAAGGATGCATTAAATTGATCAAAAGTTACAGTGAAGACATTTATAATGTTACGAAAGATTCTGTTTCAAATAAATGAAATAGAACTTTCTATTCATCAAATAACCCTGAAAAAAAACTTTTCAAGATTGATAATAATAATGAATGTTTTTGAGCATCAAATCAGCATATTCAAATGATTTCTGAAGGATCATGTGAGACAGAAGACTGGAGTAATGATGCTGAAAATTCAGCTTTGCATCATAGGAATAAATAGCATTTTAAAATATATTCAAATAGAAAACTGTTATTTTAAATTGTCATATATCACAGTATTACTGTATTTTTAGCCTTGGTGAGCATAAGATATTTATTTTGTGTGTGTAAATATATTTATTTCCCTGTGCAAATATGTAAAAGCAAAATATGTAGTTTATTTACCATAGATTTTTTTTTTTTATTCAATTAAATTCCCAGCGTTTCATTAGAGAATGGTACACAATTTTCACATACTTTTTGTTTCCATTCAAAGTTTAAGTTGTAATTTGTCCTGGAGCGGATTTTTGTTAATGGTTTAGAACTATTCTGGTTCTAATATCTGAAGAGAATTAATGCAAAAGTACTTCCAGAACCAAGGATGCAGCAATTTTGTTATTTAGGAATAGCTGCTTTTAAATGTCAGAATGCTTTTGATATTTTTGATTTTATATTTTCCATATTGTCTATCCTCAATCAGATCTCCACGTGGAAGCAGCCATACACTTTCAGAGGAAAACCGATCAGGAAACCATGTTGTTCGACAGCCAGCAGGTCCAGATGGTACACAAGGCTTTCACCAGCGCAGATAGGAATAGCAGCCTTTCCTGGGAGGAAGCGAGAGGCGATAGTGAAATACGGTCTCCCAAAATACAGTTGAAAATCGAATCATTTTTATCAATATTTAGGATGTGGGATGTTTTTCAAATAAGTATAAAACCCTCTCGAATCCAGCACAGCGTGTGTGGAATGTAACGGGGGAAAGAAACATGATCCAGAGGAGCGGATGGGGAACGTTCCCTGCTTTTTACACTGTGATGAGGACCTCGCTTCCGGACACTGCTCACTGTGATGTCCAGCCCCCACCCCTCAAAATCAAAAGGAAAATTGAGAGAATCTAAACAGAACTGCAGGACTATTGTCCCTTCCTCACGTAACTCAGCCGTCACTGGCAGCCAGCCTGAAAAGTCATGCAAGCAAGCCCTCTGAAGAGACATTTGAAATGGAAGATAACAAGTGCTGGATGTGCTTGAACCGATAAAAGGATGGTATGAGGCACCAGCTTCCTTCAGCAATAATTCTAGAAATATCACTTATTATTCAGACCTCCCTTCCACACTGTATTCTCAAGCTTTTGTATTGCTTGAGTTTGTCTTTTGTTTTAATTTTGGTTATTACTGGCTCGGTCTGCTAATTGCCATATGTTTTTAAATGGGTAAGAAACAGTGAGGGTATAATGCGGAAACTTAAGCTGACTTTAAGTTCTTTATTGTTTACGGATATTTTTTGTTGTTGTTGTTGTTTTACTCATGAGTCTTCCTCTGACTGTCCTGATTTCTACATGAAGTAAAAAGAATAAAAACAAAAACTAGTCCAGGATTAAATGATTGCAGCAAATGGCATTTTTAACCCATTTCTATGCCTTTTATATGATTTTAAAAAGGTAGTCAATTTTAGATCTGTGCATTTTTAAGTGAAATCCAACAGAAGGATGAGTTCTGTAAATGTTTGTTGTGCTGGGAAGAACCAAAGGGAGTGAGGGGGGGGGGGGGGGGGGGGGATGATTTCGCTGGCTCCCCTCGCCTCACTTCCTCATCAGATCTGCTGTTGGCCATTTTCTTTTCTCTCCTCTCTCTCTCGCTTTTTTTTTTTTTACTTATGTAGGAACTCAGGTTGTTGTGAGGAAATATGAGCGAATGAATGAAGTTGTGTATCAGTGAATAGGTTTTTAACTGAATGATGGTGCAATGTTAAGCTTACATGAAGTATGGCTTCAAGATCATTTGAAAAACACCTCTATGACTGGATTACAGAATATCCTATAAGAGATTATTTAACTTTATTGAAACCTAAGAGAAAAGCGTCACACCGGTGGCTTAACAACGCAACTTTATTGGAGTGTTAAGTCAGTTGACTTAATTGCTTTGGCTCTTGCAATACAATGTCTATACATGAAGAGCCATACTACCTTTCCTAACTGTAACTCCTTGCTTTTTTTCTTTTTCTTTCTTTTTTTAGTTTCCTTCCTAAACCTTTGTCTCCTGTGCTGTCCAGGAATGATATCTCTGACTCCTGCAGTTTATGGAAATACCCTTTAATCTGATATGTCATTGTTCAACCATTGTGCTGTAACAAATCAGACCAGATGGGTGTCATGCCCTGCCTGAGAACACAGAAATCTGTCTGTAAATACTTTTCAAAATGCCCATTTAATAAAGACTTTTTAAATAATGTCTCTGGAAAACATTTTTGAAAATATTTAGTCTCCATGGAATCAAAATCCACAAATCTTTTTGTTTTGTTTTTCAGAGAATGTTGCAGTGTTTGTTATAAAGGATTTATCAATGCACATCATTTTTTTTCTTCAAATTATGCCCTCGTAATCTTTAATCAAAAACTCTAACCTAACCTTCCCTCTCTTTGACATTATGTCTGTTCTCGATGTGTCTCGGCTCTACTTTTCACTTTTAATTTAGTTTTGCCTCATGTTATCTGTTTATAGACATTATGCAAACTTGTCCTCTTCTAGAAATCACTATATGTATAATTTTATATAAAAAAGTCAGCTATAAATGAAAATTCACTATTTTCTAAATGGATGTTATTTATCAGGGGTCCATTCTTCATACCTCGCTTAATACATCTGAGATGCCAGATCTTCTAATTGTGATAACTGATCTCTGGCTTATTTGGCTCTTCAAACTAATTTGCAGATTTGATTAAAATATCTATATTACTGTGTGTTGTTCATTGGAAAGGGCAGATATATCGATACGCTAAGTCAAGATCAGCAATGCAGCGGATGGTAATATTTCAAATAATTAAAAAAGGAAACAGGCAAAGACATAAAAAGTTCTAATAGACAAATGAAATGTGTAAATATTTGTTAGACCATTCCAAATTATTTCAATTTTACATGATTTCTAGTATTTGAACAGGATTTTAACTTTTTTTCAGAGTCCAGAGTAGCCTGGGGGTAATTAGAAATTAATCTAATTTTAAACATGAAGTGGATAAAGCTTCTTAAGGGTCACTAAGATATGCAAGATGACTGCACCAAGCCACCGGTATAATAGAGTTCACAAACTGTAATGTAAGACTCTGTCAATTACAGATGATACAAAATTATTTTCAACTAATTTTAAAATGATGTATTTAAAAAAATATATATTTCTATTTGTAATTATTGTCGTTCAATAGGGTGCTCTTGTAAGAAAGTAGCAATGTCTGGGTCAGACTTTCACCTTTAAAAGGTGCAGTCAAATCATTGTTCATGTGAAACAAGCTGCTCCTGAGCAGGTTTCAGCTTATAGACTTGTTGCTATGACAGCAACTACAGGATGAGCATCGAAAAACCTAACAATCCTGGATCACGTCAAATTATCAACAGTAAAATCCGGATAACTGAAAAATCCACGTATAAAGAATGTTTTCCCCTTACATGTTTTATTTTTAAGAAATATTTTTGGCCTTGTAATTTTTTATTAAAAGTAATGACTGGACCCCCAGGTGAAAGCATCAGATTTCTCTATGGTGACATGGTGGATGTCTCCAATAATTTAGTTTGCTTAAACTCCACCCCCTTTCTTACAATCGACTGCAAGCATGCCACCAACCAATCAACAATGGCTGGATTAAACCAAGTCCCTGCCCGGTTAAAAAAAAAACACCTTTTTCAATAATCTTGTTTCACTAGGAAATAAAGTAGGCAGCATGTATGCATTACTTTTCCAATACGACAACTTGAATGCTTTGGTAGAACTTTTATGGTCCAAGAAAACAAAACAAAAAAACATGTGTTTACAACGACATTCTCAATATTTTGGATTAATGTTAGTAACTAAATCATTCAGTTCTCAAGGCAATATGCCCCTTTTTTTCTGTATAAACTGTTAATTTGCATGTATAAATTGGTAAATATGTTTCCACCCCTTTTCTAAATCATTCTGCACACCTTCAAAAGACTTAAAAGTTTTTAATTCTTCATTTATGTGTTATATTATAAGAAATACCATCACTAACAGTGATCTTTACTTCCCTCTTGTTACTGTATGATAAGTTTTTGCCATATATAATAGGCAGACAAGGACGGCATCTGGTACGCATACCTCACTAGTGCACTGAGAGGTGCTATCAGATCTTTGGCAACACTGGATATGTGCATTGGGAGATTTGAAATGCTAAAGCGGGAGGTAGGTGTTAGCTAACACCGATGACGGTGCACTGTGATGGGAACAAGGTCTGGTTCAGGGGCGGCCATGAGGGTGTTTCTGCAAGCTGGACGTCTAGACGTTTGAACTGCTTTTTGGACTCGCGTTTTGCCCTGAGGTTGCGAAGGCAGTTCAGGGCACCTTGGTCAATAAGAATCTGTAAAGAGAAATAACTTAACTGCAATTACTGATATTGGTTTCATGTTCCAGATGCCATGTGGTCATACATGTATTTGTCTGTACCTCAATCAAGTAGCATATGAAGAAGTTGAGTGCGGCTAAGGCCACCAGCAGTAGTTTATATCTCATATCAGTGATGTCATAGAGATTCAGCACACGATGGATGATGGTATGACGGAAAAGCACCAGCCAGCTCATAAGAGCAATGAAGAGCAGCAGTGCGACTAGGAACAAAACTAAGAAGAGGAAAAAAAACATTTCAAATAACTTAACAGACTACATCTACGTTGAGCATTTCCTTTAATAATGTCTACAAATTATTAAATGGTTATCGGGAGTGGGCCATTGAGAATTATTACTTATTCTATAATTCTTGATCACTGTGAAATCTAATTTGCATGATGAGGGGAAACACATTTACATACATACTATAGGCCAATTTTTTAACAAATTGTGATTGGCTTACTCCATTATTTTATACTGATGATAAAAGATTATCGATAAATGGGTTTACAGTGCATTTTCTGTCAGACAAGCCTATGTTTGCTGTGTTAAACAGGTCTAGGGTCAAGTTAAAATTCTCACCATTGTAATACAGTGGTTTTTTGTAAGGATATCCTTTAGTTATCACAATAGACATGATGATATACTGGAACCCCGATAAGGCAAATATACTTGTGTCCTCCATGTTGGGCAGGTTTGCAGCCCCTGTCCTAGTGGAATTTAGAGGCACATACCTGCAAACAGTCGCATAGTTATAACGCAACAGTTATGAGGGTGCAAGGATTTTTAATGTTACCTAAAAACTAGGTCACTTAGGTCAGTTGCTTACCAGTCTTGTGAGACAGTGATAAGTAGGGCAGACACTTGAGCTAGGATCAGCAGCACAGTGTGAACCAGTAAACTAGCCAGGACTGGCAGAGATAGAAGACTGGCAGCAGGTCGCTGGGGGTGGAGCTCATCGCTGGGACCTCCCCGTCCCATCACTATAGCCAAAACTGTCACCAAAACTAAATCAAAGAAGAGGAACTGCAAATCTCCCAAGTTTGTTTTCTCCTACAATAGATAAAAGAAATCATCAACTTGATTGTTAAAATGCCCAAATTACTTTAAAATTTAAAAATGGCAAACACTCACAGTGTAGAGAATAAGTACAGAGGCAAACTGAATCAGACTATACAAGGCCATGTACTTAAAAAGGCCGAATGATGTCACCAGTGAACACCTGCCTTCCCTGTTTTCAAACAAATTAGACATTAGATTTAGTTTTAAAAACAATACACATCATAATCGTAGTTTATTAAAAGTGAATTGTTATTTATATGTATTTATTATTGTAAATTATATATTATATATATATAAAAAATATTCAATTATTATTATCATGAAATATTTTAATTAATAAAAAAGTTAATAGTAATTATTTATTATTAATAAATATAAATACATTATTACACATATCAGTCAAAAATACAAAATGCAATAAATACTACTACTAAAATGTATTATTATTAAAACAATTGTTGATTAAAAATAAACATGATTAATATTACTGTAATTAATAGTAATAATTGTTGTAATAAAAGCAATTATTTTTATTAAGAATAATAACAAATAAATATAAATACACATAAATAAGTAAAATTATATGTTATAATAACTCAAGTCAAGAATACAATATTAATTATGCAGTATGGTAAAAGTGTGTTATTTACTTGATGAGTAAAGGCACACAGCTAATGTTATCAGACTTGGATGTGAAAGGAGACGCCACAGAGGCCTCAGCCTCAGACAATGACACACCGACATCTGCAGCCCTCAAGGCTCCACAGTCATTGGCTCCATCCCCACACATGCCCACCCTGTAACTGCACACGAGTCAGGAGATATGGACGTTATATTCAGTGTTACAAACCCCTGCTGAAAAATTCGACAATATTACTGTATTCATTGTTGATTTATGAGTGCAGTGTGGCCGACTCTGTCGATTCTTTTAAAAGGCAACTCCAAACACTGTTATTTAAACAAGCTTTTAGTTGACTGGGTTTTATTTTTTGGCTTTTTATTTATTTTATTTGTTTTATTGTATATTGTTTTATTATTTTGGTTGCACTTTGTAAAGCACTTTGTGATTTTATCTGTGAAAAGCACTCTATAAATAAACTTTACTTACTTATCAATGATGTTGAATACATCTACATTTTTTACAGATCATTTCCAAGCAATGCTCACTACTGCTCTTTATTTCCATTTGGCCACACATTTCAAATACTGAACTCACTTGAGATTCTGCAGTGCTTTTACCAGCTGGGTTTTCTGTTCTGGGGTCATGCGGGCGTACACTGTACCCCTTATCAGAATCTGTAACAGAAACAATGAGCACAGTCAATTTCCAGAAAATCCATTTGAAAAGTATGGTGCCCACATCACCAGTCTAAAACTGGAATGAATCAATACTCATAAAACTTAATCTAAGTCACCTTGGGTAGATATTCAGGGAAATGATCACAAAGTGCTGCAAAAGACATTCCATTTATGGCCAAATGATAGCCGGCACTGTTCTGGTAGACACCCTTAGGGTACAGGAAGAGGAAATATTTCTCAATTAATAAAAACTCTGTATAAGACATTACTACATGATATGTCAATGGTAACACATATAAAGCACTTAATAGGTCAAAGAGCAAACCTGTGCTGGATTATCAATAGTCTCATGAGTATTAACGGTGGCTACTGCACCATCTCCTTGATGAAACTGCAGCGAGGCCATTGAACTGGCAGTAGGGGGCGATGCATGAACGAAAATAACCTTCTCATGTGACAGAACCATTCCACACGCACGTGCTACATTCACAGCAGTGAGAATATTGTCACCTGACAGAGCAGAAAAAAAACAATGTGACAAATCATTTTCACTTCTCTGTGTCTATAAAGCTAAGAGAGAGAGGCCAATGTTTAGTGTCAATTTAACGATCATAAAGCAAATCATGGTTATAAAAATTCACTATAAGGGTTTTTAGATTACGTTTGTTGTTTTTGGACATACCTGTAACCATAACAGGCCGTAATTGTGCCAGTTTAAGAGTGCGGATGACTTCAGCACTCTCTGGCTTTACTTGGTTCTTCATTACCAACAGACCCAGGAAGTGCATGTCTTTTTCCACCTCCACCCTACAAGCAAACATTTATCAAGAGCTGATGCTAACCAGGGCTTGACATTAAGCTTTTCTAGATACTGTTTCAGAGAGAAAAATTTTTTTTTTACTTGTTTGAAAGGTAAATTCGCTTGTCCCAAAACATTTTTAACAAAAACGCTTCCGTATATATTATTATAAAATGAGACGAGGCAGCAGGAATGTAAAGCATGCAATAATAATTAAATTCACTACAGTTTAAGGAACACTCCGACTTTTTGGGACTTTAGCCTATTCACCTTATCCCCCAGAGTTAGAAAAGTCCATACATACCTTTTTCATCTCCGTGCGTGCTATAAGTCTGTTTGACGCACCCACCGCTAGCCTAGCTTAGCACAAAGACTGGATGTAAATGGTTGCAGCTAGCATACTAATCCAAATAAGTGACAAAATAACGCAAACATGTTTCTATTTACATGTTGTGATTTGTATAGTCACAGAGTGTACAAAAAACAAAGTCACATGAGACACAGACATATTTTAACCGTATAAATACTGTGAACTATATTATCTGAAGGCGACTATATTCTCTGAAGGCGAAACACTGCTACTTGGGCGGAGTGATAACCGCAGCACCTGAGACGCACCGTGGTGAGGAGCAGAGAGCGCGTCTCAGGTGCTGCGGTTATCACTCCGCCCAAGTAGCAGTGCTTCGCCTTCAGAGAATATAGTTCCCAGTATTTATACGGTTAAAATATGTCTGTGTCTCATGTGACTTCGTTTTTTGTACACTCTGTGACTATACGAATCACAACATGTAAATAGGAAAATGTTTGCGCTATTTTGTCACTTATTTGGATTAGTATGCTAGCTGCAACCATTTACATCCAGTCTTTGTGCTAAGCTAGGCTAGCGGTGGGTGCGTCAGATAGAGTTACAGCACGCACGGAGATGAAAAAGGTATGTATGGACTTATCTAACTCTGGGGGATAAGGTGAATAGGCTAAAGTTTCAAAAAGTCGGAGTGTTCCTTTAAACGCTTGGGATCAGTAGGATTTTTTAAAGAAATTAATACTTTTATCCGGCAGGGATTCATTAAATTAATAAAAAGTTACAGCAAATACATTTATATTGTTACCAAATAGTTCTATTACAAATAAATGCTGTTCTTTTGAACTTTCTCAAAGAATCCTGAAAAAATTTTTTTCAGTTTCCACAAAAATATTTAGCAGAACAACTGTTTCCAACATTGATAATAAGAAATGTTTCTTGAACAGCAAAGTCAGCATATCAGAATGATTTCTGAAGGATCATGTGACACTGAAGACTGGAGTAATGATTGCATTACAGGAATAAATTATACCTTCAAATATATAAAAATAGAACTGTACTTACTGTATTTTCAAATAAATGCAGCCTTCGTGACCATAAGAGACGTCTTTTAAAAATCTTACCGACCCCAAACCTTTAAACTGTAGTGTTTATAAAACAAAACGGCTGACCTTTCAACAGTGGCTAGGTCAGTCTCCTGATTGAGGTGCTTGTAGGCAAATCCAAGGACCCTGAAGCCCTGGCTCGCGTACTCCCGGAGAGTGGGTGAAAAATGAGAAGGCACTGTCACAAGGAGAGCACAAAGACAGAACAAAACTGAGCACAAAAATAAATAGGTAGGTAGCGTTTCATATACTCCGACTTGCTCTTCTCAAGGTGATATAAGAATCAGGACAAGTTTTAGGAGTCAGGCCCTCACCACTTTCTCTGAGGCAGAAGCTGGCCACCATCTCAGGTGCTCCTTTAAGGAATGCGACAGGAGAAGCTCCACCTGGCCCAACGCTCACCACGCTCATCCTTTGCAAAGAAGAGGAAAATGGGAATCTCCGCACAATTGCTACTGGTTGACTGACAGACTGAAAAACACAAAAGAGGATAGGTAAATTAGGATTAAAACATTATCCAATGGCTTTTTTCTTTTCTCAAATTTTTGTTTTAAAGAGCCAGAAATAGACATTCTGTCACCATTTCCTCAAGCACATGTCATTCCAAACCTGTATGCCTCTTTCTTCTGTGAAACATAAGATATTTTGATGACCATTGGGGTCCAAACAACACTGAAACCCATTAACTTTCACTGTATGGACAAAAACAGTTTCAAAGTATATTCTTTCATGTTCCACAAAAAGAGAGAAAACCATACAGGTTTGGAATGACATGAGGGTGAATAAATGATTTTCATTTTTGATTGAACCATCCTTTTCATTTATATCAACTTACATTTCCTTCTGACAGGAGCTCAGGTCCAGGAGGTCTCATCACTGCTAGTACTCGGTCTCTCCCAAATTCAGAATCATGTCCCATCTCATTCTCCGGCTCAGTCAGTTCCTGTCATTTTGCATGCAAGATGACATGAGAAGTATGATTCCATTTTGTTTAATCAGTTTTATGGCAACTTTGATATGTAAAAGGCTTAAAGGAATGAGATGTGAATTACTGAAATCAGCTCACAGCTGATTAACAAAAGAAGATATTCGGAAGAATGTTGGTAGCTAAAAGGTTTTGGTGCCCATTGACTTTCATTGTATGAACAAGAAATGTTTTTCAAAACATTTTTCAGAACATCATCTTTTGTGTTCCACAGAAGAAAACAAGTCATTCAAGTTTGGATCGACATGAGGATGAATAAATGTTGAAAGAATTTTCATTTAATTTTCATTTCTGGGTGAACTATCCCTTTAAGAACATGAAGCACTGTAAGAACCAGCCATTACCCATCCAGTGGATTCAATCATTTTGAGCTCTAGTGGGTCTCCAATTGCTTGACCCCCCAGCAAAGCTATAGAATGGCAGGAGGCAAGTGCAAAGAGCATCATTCCAGGAGGGAGAAAGAGAGGGTCAGGGACCAGCTCGCCAAATACCCCTCCACTCGCTTCCATGACGCCCCACACATCCAGACCCTCCTCTGTCAGAGTGCCAGTCTGAACCAAACACAAAGAAACTGACAGTTTTTGTCACAACTCACAATAGCTATGTTTCTATATACAGTTGCAAATTTAACTTATGCACAAAACTGGAATATCACATAAAACATTTGCGAATAAAGCAGCGTTTCCATCCCATGTGTTCAAGAGAGAAAAATGGAAGTTGCTGCAATCGAAGCCACTGTGGCTCTTTTTACCTCCATCTTAAATGACTTGCGTCTCAGAGCGTGCAGACGAAACGCAATAAATGTTGTCAAGTTATCATGCGTTCAGATGCTAGTGTTTGGGAATGCAATAGTGTGAGACGTTTCTGGGAGGTCATTACCAAATGATCCTGATGATAGACTTTGGCTCAGGCATTTCAGAATGATCAAACCAATATTTGAGATGCTGTTCAATGAAATTGGCTTGCTGGTTAGTCCAGTTATCCAATCACATCCACTGTTGAGGCAAAGTCATGCGTAAATGGGTTTCACTCGTAGTTTATGCGCATGTTGTCTTATCGGATAAAAATATGTAACCGCCTCAATTGAGCGCGCAATTTTTTATGTGCAAATTTAGAATTTATGCACATCTTGGCGTTTCTACCCGGTGCTTTTCTAATGTGATATTCCAAAATGTGGATAAAAATAGGTGGATGGAAATATAGCAAATGAAAATTATACACCATTCTCTTTTACTAGCTTAACTTTAAAATGCCATAAAAACAATGTAAGATCAATGAGAACACCTTTATATAAACATTCATTGACACAAAAAATTGCATACAGTGTAACAGGATGTTAGACTGCAGCATCATTTACTTCAGAGAGGATCTTGATGTTTAGCAAGGCAGCAGCAGAGATCTTATCAGTCATTGCTAACCCTCTATTGCATAATGCTGCCACTAACAAACCCAATTTCTTCGCTTTAAAAGCACATGATGCATGTAAGATGGCAATGAAAAATGAAATGCTTAATAATAAAGGGCTAGGGCTGACTTAGAATAAACCGGTTAAAAGCTTTCTTTTAGTCTCACTACAATCCCAGGGGACTTTAAATTTTTTTTTGGTGGGAAGAGGTTGGACATTTATTTTTGCTCTGGACAACTGTCCTTGGAAAAGTCACAAAAAAAAAAATGTAATTGATTAATTTGATATTTCACCCACCAAAAATATGAAGCAAACCTTTTTAAAACATTCAAAGTTATTTAAAATGATTTGTTTGTTATGAAGAATTGCTTAAACATTGAAACACTATTATGCACTGTGAAATGGATATGGATGGAGTGACTAGAGAATGAAAAAAAATATATTCTTTACTATATTCTTTATTACTGAATAATTTTATTGACCCACAAAAATATGAATCAAACTTCCTAGAGAATACAATTCAGTTTAAAAGTTTTAGTCTAAAACTTATTTGTAAGTTTAAAGTTTAAAATTATTTCTGTTATGGGGAAATAATATGAAATGGATATGGATGGAGTTACTGTAGAAAGAAAATATTTATAAATATAATTAATTTATAAACACCCACACACAAATACACGGATAACATATAATAATATCATATATTATAAATAATATGATAATAATAATATTCTCAATAAACTTATCTATGTTAGCTAGATTATGTGTAAAAGGTACACTCCTATAGTCAACAGATCTGACATGGGGCGTTAAGGAAAGAAGTTCTCTATCGGTTTAATCCAGGGCACTGATGGTGTAATCATTACACAAACAGAACACCTTCACTGAGTAATGAAATGAAAAGTTTATTTGAACAGCATGAAGCTCAGGCTTTAAAAAGCCAAATATTAGATTAAGCAAACTTGAAACTACAGTCCCTCATCAGGACACCATTTTAAGGATTTCCTTAAAGCATTGCGTGAAACCTTGATCACTTACCTTATCAAAACAGAAAAGTGATATCTTGGCGCAGATATTAATGCGAGGTGGGCTAATGCAGAACACCCCATGACGCTTCAGGCGATTCTGGGCGTAGATTGCGGCTGTAGTTAGAGCAGCAGGAAGAGCAGGTGGAACTATTATTGTCACGATATCCAGAGACCGGATAAGTAATTCGTTCCAGGGCGTCTGATGACACAAGAAGTGAATACGCAGAGGAATTAAATCTGAAGTATAATTATTTGTAAATAAAATGATATATTATATCATATATTATATAATATTTGAAACCAAATGAGGTGCAACAGTACCCACCCCCTTTTTTAGCAGCACAGGTTCTACAAGTATTGTTTCCATTCATTTTTCCCATAGGGATTTTAAAAAAAAGTCTTTATTAAAGAGTTATATGCCATGAACCAAGCCAATCAGCTACGAGGTGAATAACAAAACTACAAAGTTCAGTTTGAAGCAAAAACATTTTTGAAAATCAGACAAAAAGACGAAAGTACATGACTGTGTAGTTAACGGCTTTACTGAGGAAAAGAACTACAATCCCATGAAGCACTGCAAACAGCATAATTTAATTTAAACCGAAACCAATTTACAAATGTTGATTATATATATATGGTTTATGGCTTCAATAAAAGCAAATACCATTGATAAACAACTTTGTAGCTCACAGTAGTGCAGTCTTTAAAGGTTTATAAGTTATCGTTCAAAAATACATTTCTCTATGTAGATAATGAATGGAGTTTTTACTTCTGGAACCCGACGGTTGCGCTAGTGCAAAAAATCTTGACTGACAGAGGAAAAAAAACTAAGTATTAAAAAAGAAGTATAAGATATGGCCCCTCCAATGTAAATTACTTACATTGCTCCTTGACAGCATCACAACGCTATAAATAGTGCCGACCAATGCTGAAACACAGATATTCACATTGATAAAGGCCCATATTCTGCATTATGAGACTAAAACATAAACAAACGCCATAATATCACATACATAAGAGCCTACCAAGTAAACCAACTTACCCAGAAGTCCTAGAAAAAGTAGGAACTTCATAGCGTCCTTGTAGAAGCGAAAGTCTAATGGTTGAGGGTAGAGGATAGAACTAATAAGGTCTCCTTTGGCAGTAAAAAACCCTGATGAACAGAATCAAAAGAGGGTTTCATAAGAAAACCACAAAAGAAAGTAAAATCGAAAATCATTTTTTGGCTTCTCTGCATTGTATCTAATAGCAAGTGTATTGTAGACTGTAGAGTATTTAATGTGACCTTGCTGGAGAAAAGTATTAATTAATATATAATAAAAACATATATATATATAAAATGCATATATATTAAAAACATCTTACAGACCCCAAACATTTGAGCAGCGGTGTATCAAAGAAAAAATAATGCATTGCTTTATAAATCACCTGTGTGTGTTACAACAGCAATGGCCCCATTCCCAGCAGGGCAGCCTCCTTTAGCCTGGATGAGCTGTGTGCCACAAAACAAAGTGTGTCTCCGTTCAGACTCTGGACTGTATGTGGCTCCAGAAGTAGACAATGGCGTCTTCATCACTGGTATGCTCTCACCTGTCAGTTGGTAAAGCGGCAGTAGTGAGAACGGAAAAACGGAAAAGCCTCTAAATGCATATAGATTTAGTGCAATACACAATTTCAGAGGCCGTTTGCATTTTCTCACCAGTCAGCATGCTTTCGTTCACCATGCACTCCCCAGCCAGCAGGGCGGCGTCGCACGGCAGGAGCAAACCCTCAGCTGGAATCAAAACACAGTCACCTGGAACCAGCTCCTCAGAGTTCACACACTCTTCCTCTGGAAAGACACAAACAAACATGTTTTCACAAAGAACAAACCAACATTGTGAAGAACACTACTTTGCTTGCTGCATATTATTTGGTAAGAAAAGTCACCTCCGGTGTCCCTGCGCACAGTAATGTTCACTACCAAACGGGCCATGCCACGGAGGGTGGTGCTTTGCTGCAGAGACATAAAACAACATATTATTATTAACAACTTGGTTATTAAATGTATTCACTTTTAAAACAAAAGAGCTCAAAAGTAGTACAAATAATGTTTGTATACCTTACGAATCTGATAAAGGGACACAGCGATTGAAATTAAGGATATGATGAAGATACAAGCAGCATAATAATAGTATTTATCTGCGATCCACAGGATGATGCTGAACACCTGAAATACGTAGAATGGATTGAGCACCTGAAAATAGAAAAAAAATAGAAAGAGAGCGGATCAATATATAAATCTTTCACAAAGTATTTAATATATAAATCCAGGGTATGGCACTATTTAATCATTAAACAGTGTCCGTAATAGCAAAAGAATCATTTTACAGCACATTTAAAATACAAAAAGTAGGGAAGAAAAGGTCTACCTCCTCAAAGAGAAGTTCCAAGTAAGACTTCACAGGTACATCAATGATATTGGGCCCAAAAATTTGTTTTCTGAAGGACAGAGTAAAAAAAAAACTGATTGTGTTTGGCATGAATTATATTCACATGTCATATAGCAACTGAAAGGGTACAAACCTTGTGCTTTGGTCTGCTCGACTCAGTCCTTGCTGTCGGCCATGCAGGTCAGCGCAGGTCCAGCCTTCATTGAGGATACTACAGGCAGATTTACAACCACACAATTTCAGCTTTATAATCATATAACCATGTAGAGGCTATAGATTAAACATATATATATATATATATATATAAAATACCAGACAGTACCTTGCTTTGCAAAAGGCTCCTTTCCTGGCAATCCATATGTAGCGCATGCCCTCAAACACATAGTATCTAAGCAGAGTTTTCTAGATGAAAGCAAAACATGATATGATCAAGCAGATGGACCTGAAATGTACATAACACTCTCTATTTAACTGCCCTTATGTTACCTTTTCACTGTGTAGCTGCACGGTGTCTCTCCATTCGTTCTCATCCGGCTCTCCTACTGCAAACTCCAAACTGAAAGAGATCAACATAAAATAGTTAAATGGGTTTATAAACAAACATTATTGAGTATTTTATTTTTGAATATGTTTTTAATATAATAATTAAATACATACACAGTAAAAAACTTTACCATTTAAGTTATATATAATTTTTCCCACATTACAGCAATGACACCAGAAAGTACTTAATTGTTATGAAAATAGTGTCAATGCAAAAAGAGGGATTAAAATTCATCTAAAATTCAATTCAAATATTGTGAATTCACATTAGATTAACTCATTTAAATTATTATTATTTTCTTTTGTGAAATTTAATATATATTTCGGTTTATATATAAATATGAAGGTTTACACCTTCAAGTAACAAGTTACCAAATTATTTTAAAAAGCAAAGAATGGCTTTAAACAAGTAGCTGGTTCCTTTTTGAAAGAAACTTATAAAACACATAAATAGAAAAAAGGAGAAGCATGAGTAATAAATGTACTGTGGGTCTTACCTGCCTTCCTCAATTTCCTCTTTAAGCACGTCTACAACAAACTGCTGTCCATATCTGTCCTATCATAATCAAATCAAAAAATATCCTTCTTTATTATGGAAAACTGTGATTCAATGTACATTCTTAATCTTCTCCCATTTGTCAATATTTTACCAACCAGTATTTCAATTTTCAGTAAAGCAGACAGTCTGCATCTGGAGACAGACAATACCTTTAATAGCAAAACATCCGCCATTGAAATGGGACAGGACTTGCACCGGGCCAGGATGCCGAGGCGAGGGCGCCAGTTGAAGAGCACTAGCAGCAGGCCTACAGAACATATCGCCCCAATGCGGCACAACCACACCTTCCAGCATACCCATCTGTACCCCTGAACATCCTGAGAAACAAATCACATTACATTTGATTATAAAATTATAAGTTCTAGAATAGCAAGAAACGCATTTGTGTTTTCCCAACATAGTACCATATGTGAGACGGTGCTGAGGTCCTTGGGTCTTGGATCCTTTATGAGGGGTTCTGTGTCTGGGGAGGACGCATCATCCAGCCCCGGACAACAGCTTCCTAAAAGACAAGATCCGTAAGTGGTCCTGTTGAGCAGCAGCTCTTAAAGTTCACGAAGACATTAGTGCAAACACAATATAACCTTTGCAGTGTACACTCCCTTTTTGTAAATACAAGAATACACTCTGGCATTTATCTATGATGTCAATGGGGTACGACATTTATTGTAATATTAAAATCACCATGAAATCAAAATTATTATTTTTTATGGAATATTGCAGTAATTATTATAAATTATTTATCTGTGCACATCATTCTTTTTTTAAATTCATGTGCCCTTGTAATCTTTAATCAAAAATCAAAATTCAATCAATTCCCAGCGAACAAAATCAAGTCCTGCACTACATTTTTTCTTGTTCAAGAAGGCATTTCACTTGGATATAAAGTGAAAGGACTATAACAACTTCTGTTTCATACTGACTTTAAGACAATTGCTGTCCAAAATTACAGTAGTACATACTTCAGTACTATATAGTAGGTGACAAAAGAGGTGTCCAAATTCACAGTACTCATAAAATAGGCAAAAAGTACTTAGATGGCCTACTACTTCTAGCAAGATTCTTTTAACATTCTTTTTCAACAATATACATCCACGCTGTGAGTAACATTCTAGCAAATCGTCTCTTGACTCCCTGTTGCAAAGATCATGATGTCCTGGTGCCATATGAACTTCACAAATGTGTTTGAGTACCAGTCATTTTCTTAGTACAAATAATAGAAGAAAAAATTATAAAATGGCTTTTAGCTTTCATCAGTTTTGAAAAAGGTTTGTAAAGATGTATTTTAAAAGGTTAAGCTTGAGAAACTTGTGAGCCTGGAGTATTTCCAGGTCAATGAGGATTGTAAAAGGGAAGAATCAAACTGAAGACTTCTTCTTTTTACTTTTTTTTCCCGATCATGTGCTTGCTTGCTTGAAGTTTTTTTCTACACAAACAAAAATGCCTGACTTTCACTTTATAAATGCTTCCTTTAAACAAAAGTGAGAAACGGCAAAACTTTTTTTTTTTTTTTTTGCATCCCAAGATTTAATGGTAGCCAATCTACGTCAGTATAATTTTGACACTGGTATGCTGACGTCCTTATAGGAAATATTAATAAAAGAGGGCTGGAGGATATCAATAAGAAAATAAGTATTTTACCAGCCGAAACTGGGCAATACAACGGACACAAAATAAAATACTGAGCTATTTAGTGCTTTTTGAAGTGGCTTTTTATGATATTACAGAGAATGGAATACAGGTTCTGCCACCTCAGTAGTAGACTCCACAGAGGAGGTGGAATATACAGCAGTCAACAACAATGTGTTAGAAACATGATGCCCTCAAATCAACTGACTTTGATCCAACATAACGACAAGTATGCCTAATTATTGTTTCCGTCAGTTCTAACAATAGAAATGAATCCCAATTAAAACCATAGCTACGTGCTGAAGAACTAAGGGTGTATTTTTCAAGAAAGGCACAAAAAAGGATCTTACCACCCTTTGGTCTTTTCTCTGATGCAAGTTCCTAACAAAAACATTCACCACGAGATTTGTCTATTTTACATTACATTACAGTTTCTCCTTGATGAAATATCCACAACATTACAGTAAACCTGAAAGTGAGATAGGTATGCTCCCGTTCAGGTAAGGTAAGGTAAGGTAAGGTAAGCCAACTCGACAGCTCCGCCTACTTCCCTCTGTGAGCAGGTGAGCTCTCTGATGAACTGGTTTGGGTTTTGGGGGCGGGGGCGGGGGGCGGGGTGTGGGGTAGGGGGAATCACGCGTAAATTAGGCCTACTGATGCAAATCCGACTCACTTCCACGAATCGGTTCTTTCAAACAGATCGTAAAAAGAATCGGTTCAAATCGACTAACGTTAATTTATCTAACATAATTAGATCACCTCATTCCGACGTAGTTTAAAACCCGTTTCAATCAAGCCATATGTAGCCGCATATTGATATTTATTAGGTTTTCAGTTTCGAATAATTTGTTTAGTGTTCGAAAAAAGTCTTTGTTTAGTTCAGTTTTTTTCAGCCATGATTCGATCCATGAAAACAAATTACTTTAGAACCTAAAAAATGCATTTACAACTCAGCCGACAAAGTTTTTGCACGTTTAATAACATGTTTGAAAAACATTGTGTAATGAAAACCAACTTTGAACGACAACCGCTAGGAATCGTTCCGAGCGGTTCTCGTGCAAAGCAGATAGTTTGTTGAGCCGTTCGATCGATTCAATGAAAAGATCCAACTCACAGAACAACAATCCTAGAGTAGGCTATCCACAGACGCCACATCAGGAAACCTCACATTATGATTAGTTTAAAAATCCTAATTAATCTAACCTTCTGATGTCATACATTGACCAAAATACTAAAACTGATATAGATGAAAACAGATACAATTACAGCTTAAGAGATTTTCACAAGCAAAGTCTAACTTACTGCTCTGATGACATTGAACAATCAGAACAACTGAACAAATGTCGGATATCCATATTTTTTTATTCATATATCATGCGAATGAAGTTTACAGATTGTAAATAGACAAATTATTTATTCAATTTCAGCCAAGACGACTTCACGGGATCAAGCGACAGTGAAATATTTAGTGATATTTAATTCAATATTGACATGCACAGGCGAATTGCACTTACCCATACCTGGTGAATCCATATAGGATCTAAAACGTGAGTGCTAAAGCACACACTTTAACTCTATGGTCATCATTTCATTACAAGACCGCAGAAACTAACAGTTTCTGCTTCAAGTGTCAGTTTTATGAACGTGACGCCATAGCCCTTCTTCCTTTACGTTCTTTTGTCAACTCACCCATTGAACACCGCCATCTAGAGGACATAATGAGACATGACCTTCTCTAAATCTATTTTATCCTGAAAAAGCATCCAATTCTCATGTTCTTCCCTACTATAAAACATGCCTTTCCATCCTAGGCAGCACATCATTTCTAAACAAATGGCTGTGATCTTAAACATGCAGATGTTTAAGTATGTTTTATAGCAAGCAAAGTTGTAGGACAGTACTAGTACAGTAGGAATCTACCACACAAAAACAAACTAAGACACAAGACAAATATTATGTTATCATATGTCATATTAAGGCATTTTTTTCTTCTTCCTGCATTCATTACAGTACCTCAATCCGGTAAAAATGGAAATGGCAAATGAATTTGTTTTACATCAGCATTAACTATAGGTCTCCACTATCAAACAAAGTAAAAACTAAATATCCCATATTAGCATAATACTCCATACTGGATTTACACATTTACACAATAATTTAAATCATTAAGTACATTATATTTCCAGAATGTACAAGTCAGACGGCAGGCGATCTCTTTTCTTTGTAAGTCGCCATCATTTTCTTAATCTCTGCTATGGCCTTTCCGGGATTGAGTCCCTAAACAGGTGAGAGGACAACACAGATTAAATGTAACAAATGGGAGAGACTAAACACAAATAAACGTTTACTTAATGTCCAACGGCCAACAGAGAGTCTAGTCCATCAAAGTGAAGGGTGGCTATATTTTAATGGGAAGATGGCCTACCTTGGGACATGTCTTTGTACAATTCATTATTGTGTGACAGCGGTAGAGGGAGAAAGGGTCCTGTAATTTGGACAGACGCTCTTCGGTAAAGTCATCCCGAGAATCAATCATCCACCTATACGCCTGCAGAATTCAATACAAATCAGCAAGAGTTTCTCCAGTGTTTAACAAATAAATGACACAATCATTGTTCATAATCATATAATAAACATTCTAGAGAGAAAAATAAATACCTGCATGAGCACAGCTGGACCAAGGTACTTGTCTCCATTCCACCAGTAACTAGGACAACTAGTGCTGCAGCAAGCACACAGAATGCATTCATACAGGCCATCCTATGAGCATTAGGAAGAGTGTGTTTAAAAAATCATTAGTAAAGATCACAATCACCCTTCACACAGACAGAATCAGTGAAATATTCAGCAGGAGGTCTCGAACCAGCTTTTCACGGTCCTCGATTGTCTGGAGGTACTGCTCTTTCCCCTGCTTTGACTCATCCTTCTTCTTTAGATAGGGCTCAATGGACTTGTACTGTGCATAAAAGTTGCTCATATCCTAAAACAACAGTTTATTTAGTTACAGGTACATTCTATTTATTTATTATATTATTATTATTTTATTTATTTCAGATGGATATTCAGTTAACAGTGGTTTACTCACAGGCACAAGGTCTTTCACAACATACATGTGAGGCAGAGGGTAAATCTTTGTCACTTTGCTGGTATTTGTATCTATTTTGTTTAAACAGGCTAAAGTGTTGCCCCCATTGATGTTCATAGCACATGAGCCACAGATACCTGTAAAGTTATATACAGAGACATTACAATCAAACATTCTGTCAAAATGTAACATTAATAGGACACAGTATTGTGCTCAACAGAGTAATATTTATTATTAAAAATGCACATTTTCTTTCTATTTAAATGTATATATTTCTTATATTCCTTTACCCTCTCTACATGAGCGTCTGAAAGTGAGTGTCGGGTCCATTTCATTTTTAATTTTGATGAGGGCATCAAGAACCATTGGACCACATCTAGAATGAGAAAATGTTTTGATGGTTTTGAAGGCAGCCGGATGAGTAAATGATGACAGAATTTATTTATTGGTGAACTGTTCCTTACTTTAAGTCCAACATTTGTGCTTAATGTTTAACATTTGTGTAAATATTGGTGTACTTACGTGTTTAAATTAACCTCATAGGTTTGCATGCGGGGCTTGTCACCAGATGTGTCAGGGTCCCATCTGTAAATCTGGAATTTCTTTATTTTTGGCTCAGGGGCAGGGGCAGGGGCAGCTGCTGTCTGGGCATATCGCACCAGCTGGGGTAGAGAGAGGACAATAAAAGATGGGTCAACATAAGACGGGTGATACTAAATGTTATGAGATTACTGACATTATTACACAAACAACATAATGCTATAGTATAAAATAAAACACATAGCATCCCTCCAACTTTTAATTATGCTATATGAAGTAAAATTTAAATATCATACAAGTACATGACTGTAGTAATCTCATGGCTTTGTAGAGTATGTAAATATATTAATATGTAATGCTCTGTCTTTGGTCTGAAAAAGCTTTCAGCCCCACTTCGAGTCATAGTTAAGCAGAGCTTCACAGCGCCACCTCTAGGTGTACAAGAGAAGTGCGCGAGATGAGAGTTACATCACGCTGTTACTCAACTCACATTGGAATGTACTGTAGTGTAGGCTACATACATAATAAGAAAAGAGAAACCCAACTGAAGACGGTGGTTAAGTAACATGACTAAACACAGGTTAACGCTGGATCTGTCAGCTAACCAGATCAGCCTAATAAACTCGGTATACTCGGTCAAACTTGGTAAGTTCCCAATAAAGCACGAAGGTCTCACAAAATCAAACATTACTCATCGTACACGCGCATTTCTTCTTTTCAATATGCTGACAGGTAAGAACTCGTAAACAACTCACCACCAATGTCCTACAGTTGCGAAAAGCAACAGAGCTGGAAGTAAGAGAAGTGCACGCGAACATCTTCCACTTCAGTGTTGTTAGTTTCGTGACTCGAGCGGCTTCAACCGTTACATATGTAAGGTGCAATCTGCTCCTCCTCCCAATGCAGCGTGAGCGTATATGGGCGTGAATGTGTCCTCCATCAATAAACAGCGACAACAGGACACGTAACTGTACCTTCTTTCGTCTTTCAGTCATCCCACGGTCATAATGTAAAGTCTGGAAATAATGTGGAAAAGTCGTGGTTTCTTTATTGGTATTTATGGTTCCATGAAGAACCATTACCATCCATGGGACCTTTCCATTTCTCAAAAGGTTCTCTATCGTGGGGAAAAAAGGTTCTTTAAATTATTTAAATATTCTTTATTGGAACTAAATGGTTATTTTATGAACTGTTTACTAAAAGGGAACCCTAATTTTTTTTTATGTTAACACATTCATTACTATGTGGATCCCCCATCATAAAAAAAGAACTCTAGAAAAAGTTTCTGATAGAGTAAACAAAAAATCCATATAAAAAACAAGTTGTTTCAAGGGCCACAATCTGTACCTCATAAGATAATAATAATACATTTATTTTATATAGCGCCTTTAAAAGTTGCTTTCTC
Organism: Rhinichthys klamathensis goyatoka; assembly: GCF_029890125.1. NCBI lineage: Eukaryota > Metazoa > Chordata > Actinopteri > Cypriniformes > Leuciscidae > Rhinichthys > Rhinichthys klamathensis. The sequence continues at coordinate 1,298,826 of NW_026606789.1, read as the reverse complement.
AAAGCGCTTTGGCAAACATAACAACAGAGAAAACTATACATTGTTTAAATACAAAAAAAAAAAGAATAATCAAGTAAAAGCAATCCTAATAAAATGTTTTGAGAAGAGATTTAAAAGTCACTAATGTATTTTCTTCCCTGATGTCGACCGGGAGAGAATTCCAAAGCTCAAGGAGCATATGAAGAAAATGCTCTATCACCCCTAGAACGAAGCCGTGTCTTGGGAACAACCAAGAGACCACTCTGAGAGGAACGCAGATTACGACGTGGTGTGTAAGGCATTAATAGATCAGTCAAGTACTGAGGAGCCAGATTATGCAAAGCCTTATGGCAGCATAAGGATTTAAAATCAATACGGTACCTGACAGGTAGCCAGTGCAAAGACTCCAAAACAGGGGTAATATGATCCCTAGCCCTGACCCCAGACAATATTCTAGCAGCTGAATTTTGTAGATATTGCAGTTTGTCAATTGATGATTAGATACCCCAGCTAGAAGGCCATTGCAGTAGTCAACACGTGAAAAGACAAAATAGTTTATCAACCTCTCAGAAGGACAACAAATGACGTAAACATGCTATATTTCTGAGGTGATAAAAGGATGTCTTAACCGTATTCTGCACAAAAGGCTCTGATGACAGTGTGGTATCAAATATATATGACGCCAAGTTTTTTTAATTTGCCTTGAAACTCCAAGGCAACACCATCAACAGACAGAGTGAGAGACCCAGCCTTTCGCAGTTGATGAGAGCCAAGGAGCATAACTTCTGTTTTCGAGCCATTTAAAGACAGAAAATGATTAAACATCCAAATATTGATCTCAGCTATACAGTTCGAAAGATGCACAACGTCCACTTGCTGACCCGGTCTTGAATGGATATAAATCTGCGTATCATAAGCATAAAAGGGATAGTTAAGGTCAAGAGATCTTAATAATCTCTTGATGATATAAGATGATATAAGGAGCAACTCCTCCAAAGATGATATAAGGAGCAACTCCTCCACAGACCTATCGGTACTGGAAGCAGCCTTAAACCAAATTTGAATTAACATTATAGGCATTATGAAACTAAGAGAACTATAGCAGGACTTTACCATACCCTTCATAATGCTGCATATATGAAATGTCAACATCTTTATTCTTCATGATTCAGAAATTAAAACCATAACCTATTGGTCAAACCAAGTTTTTTTTTTTTTTAAATGCCTCATGTGACTCATATGTTTTGTTGTTGTTGTTGTTTTCCCCCATTATGAAAGTCAGTGGTCTCCCGTGTTGTTTTGGACATACACTGACTTTCATAAAAGACATACGGGTTTGGAATGACATGAGTAAATGATGACAGATTGTTCGAACCTTTAAGTTTAGAGAGTGCCTGACTAAATCATAAAACAAATACTCATGTCTGATTAAATCCTAATTGTATACTGAACCCTGAAATGTTGTTAATTTTATCTTATCGTATTTTGTTCTTGAACTCATCTAATAACATTAGCCATTAAATTATTCAGGTTTTTGCTGTACAAAATTTAGCTGATCCACAGCTAAAACACATAGCATTTTAAGATAAATGCATAGGAGCAAAGCACAATGCCAACAGCCTGCCACCTGGCCGTGCATGGCTATAACAGCAGAAAACCTGCTTACCTGTATTTATATCTATGTTTATGTAGTTCCCAGGATGTGAATGGATCTTGAGTGGGATTGTCCTTGTTTGTACGAGACCTCGAGAATTACGGTTGAAGAAGCATTTAAATATCCCTTCAAGGTAAAACTGGGATGGTGTTCATCGGCCTCGTCTCATTTCCACCCAGAGATCTGCAGTGACTCCTGGATCAAAAGCAATCTTATTCAGGCCTCAAGTGGTGTAGTTATCTGTCAAGCGAGTCCCACTTCTGCCAGAAGAGCTTTTAACAAATCCCTTTGACCCTGTGAGACAGAAGGATTTTATTTAAATCTGTGATTTAAATATTGCCCTCAATCAAGTTAATGTTAGATTTTCATGTTTTATGGGGACCTTCCATATAGACATAATGATTTTTATACTGTACAAACTGTATATTCTACCCCCTATAGCATGTTTACGTCACCCATCACAGAAAACTTTCTGCATTTTTACAATAAAATAAAATTCTGTATGATTTATATGCCATCTTTGTGGGGTTATTTAAGATTATTCTTTTTTATAGAAGGATTTTTTTTAAATCTGTGATTTAAATATTGCCCTCAATCAAGCCCTGTATGTGAAACCAGGCCTATATGTGCGGTTAATGAAGGTAATTTATTAATCTTGGCTTACGCAAACATGCTGTCGATTTAGTTGCATAGTGACCTTAAAAATGCTTGTTTAAAGATTTCTTAACTTATGTTAAATAAATTATATTCAAATTTTTGTAAATAAGACATTGATATCAGTGTTACATTTGATTAAATCTGAGAGCAAATCTCAAGTGTAGGCTGCTTATGGATACATATTTTCTCACCTGATTTTTTTTTCAATCTATCTCGTTTTAAACGCTAGATGGCGGTCTTGTATCATTGAATGATCTGCACACTAACATGCCTTTCATCTACCGTAGTTTGCTCTACTGTAACCGCAAAGTACTCAAATTAAACATTTTTGTAATTAAAGAAAACACTAATCTTACCAATTTAACATTTTTATATATTCTGTTAGTTACACAAAGAATGAATGGTAACCGATATACAATTCACTTCAACACATCAGCAAGGAAAAAGGCCAAAGACAGACAACACACCCCAAAAGACTGCTATCAAATTCAGAGCTTTATTAGACATTGTAGGAACATTGAGAGCTTTTCAGCAGCTTGTGAAACTGCTTGGGAGGAAGAGATCAAAACAAAGACAAACCAACAAATAAGGAAACTGAACAGAAAAACAGTGAACAAGAACTTGAGCGTCAACTCTTTATGCCCGAAGTGATAAAATAAAACAAAATTCTGTATCAAAATGTATAGGCAAGAAAAGTAGTTTGTTTAGGCTGGGTTGTATGAATTACAAACCTGCGCAAATATTTTAAAAAGCACATAACTATAGAATTCTGAATGAGCATGTGAACGCCGTCTGCGTTAATCACAGGTTCGCGTTTAAAGTCTGATCATTTCGACGGAGGTGAATCAATCAAAGTTAACTTTAGCTGGAAGTAACATTATTCAAGAACCGCTATAACGCCAAAACAATCTGTTACCTTAAATTATATGTTTATCTCTGTAAAGCTGCTTTGAAACAATCCATTGTTAAAAGCGCTATATAAATGAAGATGACTTGACTATGCAAGCTCCTCCTCTCCCTCTTCCTCAAACTCTCCCTCCTCTTCGGCAGTGGCGTCTTGGTACTGCTGGTACTCTGACACCAAGTCATTCATGTTGCTCTCGGCTTCCGTGAACTCCATCTCATCCATCCCCTCACCCGTATACCAATGCAAGAAGGCCTTGCGCCTGAACATAGCGGTGAACTGCTCAGAGATGCGCTTGAACAGCTCCTGGATGGCGGTGCTGTTGCCGATGAAAGTGGCTGCCATTTTGAGACCACGAGGCGGTATGTCGCACACGGCGGTCTTGACATTGTTGGGGATCCACTCCACAAAATAGCTGCTGTTCTTGTTCTGGACATTCAGCATCTGCTCATCCACTTCCTTCATAGACATGCGGCCTCGGAAAATGGCGGCCACGGTGAGATAGCGACCATGGCGGGGGTCACAAGCAGCCATCATGTTCTTGGCATCGAACATCTGCTGTGTGAGCTCAGGAACTGTAAGAGCTCGGTATTGCTGACTCCCCCTGCTGGTGAGGGGGGCGAAGCCTGGCATGAAGAAATGCAGACGGGGGAAAGGCACCATGTTGACGGCCAGTTTGCGCAGGTCAGCATTGAGTTGGCCGGGGAAGCGCAGGCAGGTGGTGACCCCGCTCATTGTGGCTGACACGAGGTGGTTGAGATCGCCGTAGGTTGGTGTAGTGAGTTTGAGTGTACGGAAGCAAATGTCATACAGCGCCTCGTTGTCGATGCAAAACGTTTCATCCGTGTTCTCCACCAGTTGATGGACGGACAGCGTGGCATTGTAAGGCTCTACAACAGTGTCTGAGACTTTAGGTGAGGGCACCACGCTGAAGGTGTTCATGATGCGGTCTGGGTACTCCTCACGGATTTTGCTAATGAGGAGCGTGCCCATGCCTGACCCGGTGCCTCCTCCAAGGGAGTGGGTGAGCTGGAAGCCTTGCAGGCAGTCGCAGCTTTCCGCCTCCTTACGGACCACATCAAGAACAGAGTCTACAAGCTCAGCACCTTCTGTGTAATGACCCTTGGCCCAGTTGTTTCCAGCACCACTCTGACCTATGATTGAAAAGAATTACAGATTATACAAGGCTCAAATTAAACATCAAGAATTTAACATTCAGTCAAATGGCATATGAAAACAGGCTTACCAAAGACAAAGTTATCTGGTCGGAAGACCTGCCCAAATGGTCCAGATCTCACCGAATCCATAGTTCCAGGCTCCAGGTCGACAAGAACAGCACGAGGAACATACTTTCCACCTGTCGTAGTAAAGTGCACATTTCCACTCTTAACGTAAAAATTTTAATGCCACTTTTTCTGTGTTTTAATACATCACAAACGCAAACTGACCAGTGGCTTCATTGTAGTACACATTAATCCGCTCCAACTGCAGATCACTGTCCCCATGGTAAGTTCCTGTCGGGTCAATTCCGTGCTCATCACTAATCACCTCCCAAAACTGACCACACAGAAGAAAAGGAGTCAATATCAACAATTATATCACCTTAAACGTCTTCAAAAATTATTTAATTTTTAGCGGCCACTTTTGAAGTGTTGTCACGGCAACTTGCAAAACTACAAACAGGGTTTAGGGAAGAAAAAAAAAACGATAACGTTAGCTCGGTAGTTACTCATCTTAGCAGATGTTATTTTTCTTTAGAAAAGCACAGTTAAATATTAATATTCAGTTATAATTAGTTCTACACATGATAACTAGACAACACACAGACTAAAGTTATGCCCCTCGCGACAGGCCTTTAGCTTACTGGCCTAACGTCGTAATCAATAATACCCTTAACTGTTACTCACTTTGGCACCGATTTGGTTTCCACATTGACCAGCCTGCAGGTGAACAATTTCTCTCATGTTGAATCGTTAAGGAAAAAAGCACTTTCTCATTAAAAAACAAATGTAGTGAACTCTCTCCCACCGCGCGTCGTCTAAACTCTGCAAAGCCCAGCGAACGGTTTTCACTTTTAAATAACGCCAACCTTCGCATTCAAACACAGGTGGATGAACGAGACGTCAATCATTATCCGTCCGCTTTTGATTGGTCGAGGAACCCGCGCTCTCTTGGAGCTTCTGCTTTTGATTGGATTAGAGATGTTGTAATCTGTTGCCAATGGTTACAACGCGGATCACATTTCACACAGAAACCGTTTTGTATTGGTAACCAGAGACCTGCTCGAATAGAAGAATCGTGTTACCAAGCAAGCACACCTACCTACACCAAACAGTAGATTGCATGTTTGGACTTGTTAATTTGTTACATATACAGTACACTGAATGCGTTTGCTATAATATTATATCATATTTTAAATCAGCTTCATACCAGCTCAAATTCATATGAGAAAAAAAGGAATTAACTGAAGTAACTTAACTGTATTAAGAAGTTTTGCTGGCATTTGAAATCTTTAAAAAGCATAAGTGTGTCATGGCTGGGGGAGTTACTTGTAAAGACATGCTCTTTTTCAAGTAATTTATGTTACTAATTAAAAACATCTTTGGCCAACATTTAGAAGCCAAAAGGGTACATTTTCCTTGTCAGACTGTGTTATGTTAATGGTTTCGCATATTGTTGGACTTTTCATGGTAATATTAACCATTTTCATGTTTGATATATGGACTGTCAGTGGAGCGTAAGCACATCGAATGAAAATATATGAACGAGATTACAAATTCATACAAATGATTCACCAAAATGTAAAATAGTAACAATTGGCCTATTTTGCTGTAGTGCAAGTATCACTGCCCACATCCTAATCTGCTCATTGTTTAAGATATGGATCTTTTCAAATAGAGATCACAAAAAATGTATAGCCCACTTCCTACAGTACGTCTTTGTATTTTCTGAATAAGAGAACAAACCCTACACCTCCATTAGTTGACCCATTCTGATAAAGATTTATAGCTGTTGATGAAAAGAACTGAATGAGAGTTTGATATCTTTGACCCTGTTTCACCTCTTTATTTAAATCGACACAAACTTGACAATATACACAGGGACAGACACTCATAAATATAAATGCTAAAAAGAATAAAGTACTTAGACAGTAAATTGTTCCTTGCTGATGCAAATTTCCAATACAACCAAGTATTTGTGTATAGGCCAATATTGTGCTGCCATCCCTGAAGCACTGAGTGTCTCAGCACAAGTGGGATGCGCAGCATCGATTAATTAATTATGAATGTCTGAGGTGTCATACATCCTTATAGAGGGCATTCAGTTCATGCATGCAATGACAGAAGCACACGTAGGCTGAATAGAACGAAATAGGATTAATGACGAAGGCATGCAGAATGAATTTCAACAGCAGAGCTTACGATGCATTATGCATTATAGTTGTTGCTGTATAACATACAACATTTGTATTAAAATAATCAAGTCTACTCATCAGCATTTTGACAGACCACAAAAAAAGGTCAAAATCATGTTATTAGATTAAAGGACCCAAGACTCTATGACATAACTGGATAGTTTTTTTAAGCCTATATAACATAGCAAAACTGTTTCATCAGTAATAATAATAATAAGAAATGTTTCTTGAGCACCAAATCAGCATTATAATGATTCCTGAAGGATCATGCGACTATGAATTTTGGAAAATGTCTGCGGAAAATTCAGCTTTGCCATCACAGGAATAAATTACATTTTAAAATATATTAAAATAGAAAACAGTTATTTTAAATTGTAGTGATATATTCAGCCTTGGCGACCATTTAAAAACATTAAAAATACTTACCGGCCCCCAAAATTGTGAACGATATTGTAGGTTTCCGAGATATTAGTAGTTATTGTTTGATATTAAATAATGTGTGTCCTCTGCTCAATATGTAGCAAGGCTCATGAAAACTAGGGAACTGGTGTGAGGTACTCCCTCAGGGATTGGGAAAGTCTGAACTTGACAGGTTGTCTGTGCATGTGTGTAAGTAAAACTATGCACTGCATAATTGATTAGCATTCAAAGTGTAGCAACACTGGCAGCAGCTGCCTTGCACGCACGCACACACGCACGCACACACGCACACACGCACGCACACACGCACGCACACACACATACACACACTTTGAATACACAAAAGTGGGACATAAGAAAGAATACCTTCCTGCCGCTTTTGACCTGAAACACTGTGATTTCACCTTTTTTTAAGTTGAGACACATAAATATATAAATATTTTTTAGTCTCGTGTACCAGATACTCAGGTTTACAGGTTATTTTGGCAAGGCTTGACCCTGTTTTCATTCCCTTACTGTTGCTGGTGATCCCTAGAAGGAAAGATAACCTAGCTGGAAAGCATCCTCCTCCAAGCACAACAAAAACAGCTCTATAGAAACGGCAGCAGTACTATAGAAACTCTCCCGACACTGTAACTGTTGCCTCATTCAACTGTAAGTAGTACTATATATTCATGGCCAAGGAAACTCAAAACAAAGCTGATTTTTCTGTTTGTGGACTATTTAACATGTATACTCTGATGTGATAAAAAAGCAAAAAACAGGAAACTTCTGTGTTTTGTTGTCGTATATCTCTCTGAAAGACACTGAGAAGGAAAATAATAACTTAAGTACTTAGAGAAATTTAGATTAGTATGTTTATATCCTTGTTCTTTTGCAGTTAGGATAGACCCAAAAACACCATCAAGTCAAATTTTATTAACAAATGCATGGACCTAAAGGCTAATTATATTATTGATAAAGTAGTTTTATTATTTTAGTTTTGGCCAAAGTGTGCTGAAATGTCAACCATAAAGGTATATACATTTCAGTTTATCAGACAATTTGTTTGACCTTGTTTGAATTGAATTGTTTGACCTTCATGTTATTCATGAATGAGGGCATCTATAAATGAATATAAGAGCGCCGTCTCATGTGTCTCCAGCAACACAATGTGATAAGATGTTCACACAACATGACACCTCGGCATTTCAGTTTTGCATTTCCGCCCAAGCTCTCTGGGGCTGTGCAAGAAAAGGATTCACATCTAGATGCAAAATGACAGTGATTTGTGTATGAGAATGCAATTTATACGATTGTGCTTGAGTTTTTGGGGAAGAGGAAGACTTGTTAGCATTTCAGTATCTTTATATATCTGATGAAAGCTGAAGTTTAGGATATGAAAATATATAATATTAAATTGTTGTTTATAAAATAATTTTTGTCACATGATTATCAATCACACCTTAGACTGCATTTAAGATAAATAACTACATGGACAGAACATTTGCATTCATTTAATGATTATTTTATGTCAAAATATATGCTGATTTTTATTTATTTATCACACCTTCTTTCTATATAAGTAATTTCCCATTTAAAAATTCCTGTATCATTCAAGAGTACATATACACACTCTCTCTTATAACAGTCAATGGGTGGATATCCACTTCACAAAGAATGAGAAATGAGAAATTATTTATATGTATATCAGAACCATTAAAACAAGCATATTGTCAAAGGTGTAGTTGACATTTGTGAACTGATGTTTTTGTACATGCAATATATTCTGTTGACTGACTTTCTGTTTACTACGGAGCCCCCCTAGTCCCACTTTGTAAAAAAAAAATGTATTATAACTATCTCGTGGCCTCAAGATAAATAACTCGTGGCCTCAAGATAGTAACTCGTGGCCTCAAGATAGTAACTCGTGGCCTCAAGATAGTAACTCGTGGCCTCAAGATAGTAACTCGTGGCCTCAAGATAAGTATCTCGTGGCCTCAAGATAGTAACTCGTGGCCTCAAGATAAGTAACTCGTGGCCTCAAGATAAGTAACTCGTGGCCTCAAGATAGTAACTCGTGGCCTCAAGATACTATCTCGTGGCCTCAAGATAGTAACTCGTGGCCTCAAGATAGTAACTCGTGGCCTCAAGATAGTAACTCGTGGCCTCAAGATACTATCTCGTGGCCTCAAGATAGTAACTCGTGGCCTCAAGATAAGTAACTCGTGGCCTCAAGATAAGTAACTCGTGGCCTCAAGATAGTATCTCGTGGCCTCAAGATAGTAACTCGTGGCCTCAAGATAAGTAACTCGTGGCCTCAAGATAGTAACTCGTGGCCTCAAGATAAGTAACTCGTGGCCTCAAGATAGTATCTCGTGGCCTCAAGATAGTAACTCGTGGCCTCAAGATAAGTAACTCGTGGCCTCAAGATAGTATCTCGTGGCCTCAAGATAGTAACTCGTGGCCTCAAGATAAGTAACTCGTGGCCTCAAGATAGTATCTCGTGGCCTCAAGATAGTAACTCGTGGCCTCAAGATAGTAACTCGTGGCCTCAAGATAAGTAACTCGTGGCCTCAAGATAGTAACTCGTGGCCTCAAGATAGTATCTTGTGGCCTCAAGATAGTAACTCGTGGCCTCAAGATAGTATCTCGTGGCCTCAAGATAGTAACTCGTGGCCTCAAGATAGTATCTCGTGGCCTCAAGATAGTAACTCTATCTTGAGGCCAAGAGTTAAAGGTTCTCTAAGCGATCCTGGGTGACGTCACTTCTTGTTGACGTTCGAACTATTGTCAAACAAAACGGAGGCTAGCTAGACCCTCCCTCCTCCTCATCCGCACACTAACCCCCCAAACCACACCCCCAAACCCTTCTTGTCGGTCATTGGCTGGAACAGTTTGTTATGTTTCGGGGAGCGGGTCGCCGCAGTTTGTTTTTGTTGCTGTTTGTGGAGACTGGGCTGTCTACAGAGATCGCGTTTCTTTACAGTGTGTTCAGGGGACAGGCAGCCAGCGGATAGTGAGGAGATGTTTGCTGTATGTGACAAAAAATGTTTTGGCCTAAAAAACGCGTGACATCGCTTAGAGCACCTTTAATATCTTGAGGCCACGAGATACTATCTTGAGGCCACGAGATAGTTATAATAAATTTTTTTGACAAAGTGGGACTAGGGGGGCTCCGTAGTTTACAAATGAATAATAACAGATAAATTCCCACATTCTGATTTTTTTAATTATTGCTGTTCATTAGTAAAATGGATAAAACCTTCTTAATCTTTCTTATTCAGCAGATCACCTCCCAGCAGGTTTGACATTATCCTGGAAGTAGCCAGGGTTGGTGATGTTGCCAGCAGGTTTGTAAAAGGCCACAGTGATGAACTTGCCCTTTCCATCTGATGCCAGGCCGACCCCAACCTGGTCTGTAGACCTCCAGATCATCTGGGTGAAGTTACCTGTGCGTTTTTTTCAGGTGTAAATTTTTAGTTATGGTTTGTGATATGTATTGTCTTTGATCTGTATTTTAACATAAACATACATATTGAATCGATCGATATTTGCTCTAATATTTTACAGCTTTGTAAGACTTGAGAAATTAGATGAATGCCAGGCAGTCTACTTGAGGAACGACAAAGGACCTTTCTGGAAATTAACATTTGAACTATCTCTTGTGAAGGTAGCATTACCATTCGAGATGCAAATCTCACCTCAGAATCATCCTAATCTATACATGTATTTCACACTTCCCCCACTCCCTCTCTCTCATGCTTAGATCAACTGAAACTCACCCAAAATCTATATGGTTTATATATGTACAATTATCATACAGTTTTATAAATGTTTGGTATAATTTGAAATGTCTCAGTGCGACTGGTACAAAGGTCTCATTCCCAAAGAGGCCACTGAGACATTTCAAATTATACCAAACATTTATAAAACTGTATGATAATTGATCATATATAAACCATATAGATTTTGGGTGAGTTTCAGGTGATCTAAGCATGAGAGAGAGGGAGTCAAACATTCGCTTACATTTGATGATGCACAGATATCATTAAAACCTTTTCATTTATGGAGTCAGATGAAATAACGAGTTAGAACATGAAAACATTTATTTCATTTAATCAAATTACTTTGCCACAAGGAAAAAAGTAACACGCAGAGACCTTCACCCGCTGATCGAATGCTGCCATTGGATCAATTGAGTCGGGCTTACAGCTTTAACCATTTAACCTCTTCAGTTGATATGAGTGCAAAATGAATAACCTACCAGTTCCACTTTGAAAGCCAGGAATTGCAAAGTTGTACTTTACATTTTCCTTGTACCATGATTCAGCAACCTCTTTTCCTATGGTTAAAAAATATATATTATTAATAGTTTTTTTATTAACTTTATCATTCTGGTGTGCAATAGTTTCTTATATTGAGACCCATTTGGGGGAATAACCAATTTACCTGTTGGATGCACCATGTTGGATGTCCATTTGTAAGACATCTCTCCGTCTCTCCATGACCTTTGCCGCTGTTCTTCAGGGCGTTAATGCTAATCAGATGTGCTGCCCAATCCTGAGCATCTTTACTGAGGATGGGGCACAGCGAGAGAGGCCGTGCCCCATGTTGCCGCCGGTACTCATTTTGAGCTTCAAGCAGAGTCTGACGAAACTGGGACAAGATCTCACCTTTATCACAGGAAAAGAAAAAGCTGTTAATTCCTGAAGAGACTTTTGAGTTGAAACTGAGGCTTTGGTCTTTTTGACGTCACTTTTTACATGATTTCAAATAAGTTTGTGCACAGCTTTATACATCAAATAGTGCTGCAAAATGAAAACAATGGACCTGACTGTGTGTCTTTATTATGTTTAATTGCAAGTGTTCCACAAAGCAGTCTTTGTAGAAGCTGATTTTCTCAAACTAATGACCAATTACTGGTAACTACTCATTAAAACTACTAATAGTATTTGATTAAGTACATGTTGGCATGAAAGGAAGCATTTATTCTGCTGAATTCAAATAGATACAAAAAACTAAAATAAGCATTGTTTTATTAAACAATAGTACTGTGATGATCAGAAAAGGGTTATAATAGTTCACTCATAGTTAACCCACTATAAAACAAACAATTCTGTTTCTTATGGAAGTCCATTTCTGCTACATAACTGGAAAAAAAAATCTTTATTATGACATATTAAAGGGATAGTTCGGCCAAAAATGATATTTAAACCATGCATTACTCACCCTCAAGCCGTTCGAGATGCATATGTCAATCTTGTTTCAGACGAACACATTTTCAGTTATTTTAGAAAATGTCTTAGACCCTTCAGTGGATATAATGTGAAGCAATGGGGTCCACCTCCTTCAAGTCCCAAAATGTGCATATATCCTTCACAAAAGTAATCCAACCGGCTCCAGGGGGATAAACGAAGGCCTTATGAGGGTAATCCGTGCGGTTTTGTCGTAAAAATATACATATTTAAAACTTTATAAATGAAAATATCTGACTTCCGGCAACGATCGACGCGCGTCCACGGGTGATGGAAGTCGGCGTAGGTAGGACGTAGCGTCGTGACGTAGAACGAACGCGCCCGCGCAGCCAGAGAGCAGAGCAAAACATCACCCGTGAACGTGCGTCGATCGTTGCCGGAAGTCAGATATTTTCATTTATAAAGTTTTAAATATGTATATTTTTACGACAAAACCGCACGGATTACCCTCATAAGGCCTTCGTTTATCCCCCTGGAGCCGGATGGATGACTTCTGTGAAGGATATATGCACATTTTGGGACTTGAAGGAGGTGGACCCCATTGCTTCACATTATATCCACTGAAGGGTCTAAGACATTTTCTAAAATAACTGAAAATGTGTTCGTCTGAAACAAGATTGACATATGCATCTCGAACGGCTTGAGGGTGAGTAATGCATGGTTTAAATATCATTTTTGGCCGAACTATCCCTTTAAGTCAAAATTATGACATAAATTGAAATGATGAGATAAAATGTAAAAAATCTAATAAAAATCTCATAATTTCCATAAATCCATCATTTTGACTTAAAGGTATTGTAGGTAGGAGTTTTATAAAAAACCTTTTTTCCAAATGTGTTTAAACTTTCTGTATATATCAATGCATAATTAAAATGTAAGTACTCTGATAAAAAGAGTATAAAAATCGAGTGACTCTAGACCGTTTAATCTGCACTAAACACAGCTCATTATTTCCATCCGAGACGAAACAAAGGATTGGCTTAGGCGACTGTCACTCTCTCGCAACCATGGCAACCACCCTTTTGCCACACAGGAACTGCCCACTTGCGCGTATCCGTTTGATTTGAGGAATTCAAGAGGCACGGAACCTAGGAATAGCAAAACAATGGCAGAGAAAGACCAATCAAAGTTCACATATGCAGTTCGTGAAGGCAAACCAGGCAAAAAAAGGAAGACAGTAACGTTACTAGAAAAGGTAATGAACAAAAAGTCTTTGGATAAACAACGAAATAAAACGCGTGTCAATATCGGCGTGGCTTTCCAGCGATGGCGAGAACTGAGAGACCTCAAGGGGCTGAAAAGTGACGCCTTGTGACGACCTCCTCTGCTTCGCCCTCGACCCCGGATCTGTCCTCGAACACCATAAATGTTATGAATGTTACACGAAATTCATCTTCATCACAGTGTAAATGATGGCAATGGAAAAACGTGTATCATGCAATCTGTTTTTAGCTTTGCCTTATAGATAACTAGCTCGTTAGCGAATCAATAAATATATATATTTTAAACTTTACCAATATCAATATGCTAGCTTGATAGTGAGTACTAAAATACATCTTATTTGTTTATCTTCATAATGATAAAGTAAGATTTTTTTATTACATGTGATTCTGACATGATGTCACTACATGCACTGCGCTCCTTCCTCTCCGCTCGTCTCAGGTAAATAATGCGTCTTCAGCTCAGCGGTCGGAGTCGCGCGTTCATGTGTTTTTGGGACGTGACTTTGGAAGGAGCCCAGAAGGGAGGGGGTGGAGTGAATGGAAATAATGAGCTGTCTTTAAAACAGTCGTGAGAGGTCTACAGACACTCGATTTTTATACTTTCTTTTTCAGAGTACTTACATTTTAATTATGCATTGATATATACAGCAAGTTTAAACAAATTTGGAAAAAAGTTTTTTTTATAAAATTCCTACCTACAATACCTTTAACTGATTCATCAAAGCATGCTTTATTTTCTTATGTGGCAAAAAATAGTCCTCCATAGTTTCTTGAGGTATTCATGTCCTCATTGCTTACCTTCTGAGCTGCTGCTCTGTGGAGACTGACTCTTACATGGTGCTGGTCCAGAACTGTGAGATGATGAAGGCAATTGGTTTGACTTGATGCTGAGAGCAGCAAGTGCTTGTCCAACTCTGTCAGCTGAACACCAAAAAATATGTTTAAAACTTTCTGTGAACATTATACAATAAGAGTTATAATAAATATAATTTAATTATATTGAATATATATTATATTTTAATTAAATTAATTGATATATTATTTATAATTACACAATAAATATAATTACAAATTATATATAATATATATATGTATTAAAGGTGCATTGCGCAACATTTCATGTTAAAAATACCCGTTTTTCTAACCCATACATGATTAAACAATTGCCTGATGGGCTGAATGAGCCCTTCTCTGATCACTGCGATTGCCTCTATAATCCTGTACAGTAAAATAAATAAGAGGGATTCGGGCCGGAACGTGATGCGCGTTCACGCTCCCCTGGCTATGTCTGGCAGGTTTGTGTATTTGCCGCCATTCTCCGTATTAGCGAAGACAACTCGAGCGACAAAACTTTAGTCAACTTTCGACAAAAGTAGAAGATGGACTCTAGGGCTGTTGGAACGAATTCCACAATTCGAATATAATTCGAATATTAAAAAAATCAATACTATTCGAATGCTGAAGTTACTATTCGAATATTTTTATTTTTTTTATATGCAATCTTGTCTTTCTCACCACCTTGGCTTACACGCATGTGAAAATGAAATGCTTTTGTTTCGTCTGATGAACAATAAAGTTTTTGAATTGTAACACAATTGTGCACGTTATACACGTTGATCATCATAACAATACTGTCAAAAATGGTAAATGTTTAACGACGTAAAAAAGCGCCCGTGAAGCGCAAATATCTTGGCGAATACTCAACGGATTCGGTGAGCACCAAACTCGCTGGAACCGTCTAGTCGAACTGAAAAGAACGATATAAATTTCAGAATGTTTGGTGGTGTTTTCGCGGAGATATTAGCCGAAAACCATCGGAAGCGCTTCAACCATATTCAGCGTGAATAAAATGTTTATTGTAATGTTAGATGTCCCTCTTGTGGACAGAACGTGTAACAACAACCACATGCTATAGTGGCATTGGCGATCCATAAGCCTGAGTAATGTCGTAAATATTAATAATAGGATGAATTTGAGCATTTCAAGTAACAACAGGTAACTTTTCAACCTTCATAATATATTTCCAAGTCTCTTGTGATGGTACATCGACTTACAATAGGTTGAATGACACGTCTGCCATAGCCTGACGGGGTCTGTAGCGTTTTTAATCGTACTTTTAAACTTCGGGTTTCGGGTAGTAACCGGCGAACAAAGAGAACTACTCGGTTACTATCGTAACCTCAGTTCCCTGAGAGAGGGAACGAGTATTGCGTAGCTATACGCAGTGGGGAAACTCCTTTTCCTCGATTTACTGAAACCTATATGTAAAACGCATTTGCAGCTGCACAGCCAGCACACTGAGCGTCTGGCACGCTCATAGGCTGTGCTGCCGCAACTGCACAACCAATGGCGCGGGCGACTCTGACCTGCAGCCAATGAGCTAGCTCAACGTCAGAGCCCGTCAAGGGGGTGTGGCTTAGCCTATAAAAGACCCCCGAATTCGCCATTATAGCAGGTTTAAACGACTGAAGCGACAACTTCACCAGTTACTAAATGCGGCCGGCTACGCAATACTCGTTCCCTCTCTCAGGGAACTGAGGTTACGATAGTAACCGAGTAGTTCCCTTTCGAACGGTCACTTCGTATTGCGTAGCTATACGCAGTGGGGACGCCCTGTAAAACGCCGCACCCTTAGTAACTGGTTGCACTGCAACTCAGGCCCCCTGAGCTAACAGAACAAGCCAGAACCCAATAAATAAATATATATATAACAGACCAGACACTGTCAGGCCTGAATAATATATAAGAGTCAGTAACAACCAACAGAATATGCTAACAAACCCCGACACTGTCGGGATTATTAGTACAATTCATAACCGGCCTAAACGGGTTTTATATATGTATGTATGTGATTATGCACAGTAATTTTTTGTAGACAAGACCAGACAGCATCGAGTCTTAATCATACTGAAAGAACCTTCACCTGCAGGGAAGGCACCTCCATATTATAGAACTTCATAAATGTGGAAGGCGAGGACCAGCCGGCCGCATCACAAATATCTTGAATGGGAAACCCAGATGACCACGCCCATGACGAGGCCATGCCTCTAGTCGAATGGGCCCTGACACCTATAGGGCAAACCTGACCCACTGAAGTATAAGCCATAGAAATGGCATCCACTATCCATCTAGACAGTCTCTGCTTGGTAACTGGACCACCCTTAGATCGGCCACCAAAGCAGACAAACAGCTGTTCTGACTGTCTAAAAGACGCAGAACGCTCCAGATAGACTCTCAGCGCCCTAACAGGGCAGAGAAGATTAACCTCCCCATCCTCAGCAGAAGGGGGAAGGGCTAATAGCGTGATAACTTGCGCTCTAAACGGCGTTGAGAGCACCTTGGGTATGTAATCATGCCTGGGTTTGAGAATGACTCTGGAGTCATCCGCTCCAAACTCCAAACATGCCGGACTCACAGAAAGGGCCTGCAGATCTCCCACTCGCTTGATAGATGCCAATGCCAACAGGAGAGCAGTCTTAAGCGAGAGTGGTTTTAGATCCACCGACCGGAGCGGTTCAAAAGGCGGCCCCTTCAGGGCCCTGAGGACCGTGGAGAGGTCCCAGGGAGGTACTGATGGGGGCCTGGAGGGGTTAATTATTTTTCTAGTGCCCTTCAGAAATCTTACCACCAGGTCATTTCTTCCCAGTGATTGACCAGCCCCCAACGCATGATGCGCTGCGATGGCTGCCACATAAACTTTGAGCGTGGACGGGGTGCGGCCCGCGTCCAGTAGCTCCTGCAGGAAGGAGAGTACCACCGATACCTCACATGACTCTGGGTCAACTCGATTTTTCGAGCACCAGCTGGAAAAACCCGACCACTTCAAAGCATAAAGACGCCTAGTAGACGGGGCCCTTGCTTCAGAGATAGTGCTTAAGACCTTGTCAGGAAGGCCCCCCGGTACCCGTTTAGGGGCCACACATGGAGGGCCCATAAATCGGGTCGGGGGTGCCATATCGTCCCTTTGGCCTGTGTGAGGAGGTCCCTCCTCATTGGAACGGGCCAGGGGACCGTGTCTGACAGCTGAACCAGCTCCGGAAACCATGGTCTGGATTTCCAGAGAGGAGCCACCAGAAGGACTGGGCATCCGCTCTCCCTGACCCGTTCGATGACTTGTGGGACCATCGAGATGGGGGGGAAAGCATAAAGGGGGCGGTTGGGCCAGGGATGGGCCAGCGCGTCCCTGTTCTTCGAGAAAAACACCCTGCAGTGGGTGTTGGCTCTCGAGGCGAAAAGGTCGATTTCGGCCTCGCCGAATCTCTCCCATATCAGACTGACCGTCTGAGGGTTCAGAGACCACTCGCTTAGGGGAGTGTTGCCCCGTGAGAGCATATCCGCGCCCAGATTTTGGACGCCCGGGATGTGCGCTGCTCTCAGGGAGCTCAGGTTGGCCTGTGCCCATAGGAGGAGGTCCCTCGCCATAGCATGCAGGTTGCCCGACCTGATGCCACCCTGGCGATTTATGTAGGCCACCACTGACATGTTGTCCGTACGGACCAGGACATGGTGACCCCTGAGGTTTAACAGAAATGCTTTCAGGGCCAAACCAACTGCTTTCATTTCCAGACAGTTGATATGTAAGCTCTGCTCCGTGCTCGACCAGAGGCCTGAGGCAGGCCTGCCCTCGTGCAGCGCTCCCCAACCCAGGTTGGATGCGTCTGTAAAAACCACCTTCCTCCTGGAAACTACCCCCATGGTCACCCCCTCGCGGTACCAGTCCTGAGCCCGCCAGGGAATCAGTGTTCTTAAACACCCGTGATTCACCATAATGCGCAGGCTGCCTGACTGCCATGCATGGGTTGGCACACGGCGTTTCAGCCAGTGCTGCAGCGGGCGCATGCGCAGTAATCCCATGTGGAGTACTGATGATGCGGCTGCCATTAGACCAAGCAGTTTCTGAAACCTCTTCAGAGGCGCGCGCTCGCGCGCCCTGAATGCGGCTGCCAGTGTCTGCACAGATAGCGCGCGCTCTAGAGTGAGCCGCGCTTTCATTGTCACCGAGTCCAAAACCGTGCCCAGAAAGACCACAGTCTGGCTGGGGTTCAGTTCGCTTTTGGCAACATTGATTGTGAGACCCAGGCATTTTAAATGGCCGAGAATCAAATCCCTGTGAATTATTAGTTCGTCTCTCGACTGCGCTAGCACCAGCCAGTCGTCGAGATAATTCAGCACACGCACTCCCTGGCTTTTTAGCGGGGAAAGCGCTGCATCCATACATTTCGTGAATGTACGGGGTGCCAGACACAGACCGAACGGCAGAACGGTGTATTGATATGCCCTCCCCTCGAAGGCGAATCTCAAGAATGGCCTGTGACGAGGGTCGATCTGAATATGAAAGTATGCATCTTTCAGATCCATTGAAACAAACCAATCCCCCAGGCGAACTTGCGCGAGAATTTGTTTGAGTGTTAACATTCTGAAAGGCCGTCTCATGAGAGCCCTGTTCAAACGTCTCAGATCTAGTATGGGTCTGAGCCCGCCGTCTTTCTTTGGAATTAGAAAATAGCGGCTGTAAAACCCCGAATACATTAGCGCGGGAAGGACTGACTCTATCGCTCCTTTTGCTAATAAATTCTGAACTTCGGTGCGAAGCACGTGACCCACGCCGCTTCTCACCGATGTCTCGATAACCGCCTGGAATTTCAGGGGTCTGCGAGCGAATTGGAGCGAGTAGCCTCGCTTTATAGTGTTTATGACCCAACTCGACACACCAGGGATGGCTTGCCAGGCCAACGCCCGTGTGGCTAGGGCTTGACACACTGAATGGGGGGGACCGCCTAACATAGGGGGACCTGATACCCTTACACTGTGATTTGTGCACATACTGAGTGTTTGACTGATTATACCGGCTTTTGCCCAGGGGGATTTCAGTCTTACAACAGGGCGGGGGCCGCCTAGTGAAGGGGGACCGTGAACCCGTGTGATGTGATTGTGAAACATACTCTTTTTGTGCTTTATTTGGGTCGCCGTGAAAACGGCGTTTGTTTGCAAAGACGCGCTCACTGCTGCGGGCCTGTTTACAATAATAAAATCCCCAGCCGCCTGAACTGAACAGGGAGCTGTGGGAAGTTTTGCCGGTTTTTTCGAGGGTGGTCCGGCTAGCGCGAGACACGAGCCCTCTCTCTTTCCTCTCCGTGCTAGGACGACTTCGGAGGCACCTGGTCGGCCGCGGCGCTGGGTCGAGGGCCTTGACGCCTGGGGAGCGGGTAGCGCTTCGCGGGCCTTGGCTGGCGTTGGCTATCAGCCGCAGGGCGGGGCTGAGAGGCCTGTTTCACCGGCTTGGCTGGATGAGGCGAAGGCGGCGGCTTGGGCTTGCTGGTCGCGGAGCTCGAACGTTTCGGCAAGAAGTGTCGCATGGCCTGGGACGCTTTCTGTGCCTCTGTGTACCTCTGTGTACCTGAGAATCCTTTCACCGCCGGGCCGAAGAGCCCGGAGCTGGACACCGGGGCGTCGAGAAACCTCGTTCTGTCGGCGTCCTTAATCTCGGTGAGGTTAAGCCAAAGATGGCGCTCGAGCACGACCAAGCTCGCCATGTTTCTTCCGATGGCCTGTGCTGTAGCCTTAGTAGCACGCAGCGCTAAGTCTGTAGCACTCCTCAGGTCTCGAAAGGTCTCCGGGTCCGGGCCAGTCTCGTCCATGGACCGGAGGAGTTTGGCCTGGTAGACCTGCAATACGGCCATCGTGTGCAGGGCCGATGCAGCCTGACCGGAGGCGGAGTACGCGCGTCCAGCGAGGGCTGAGGTGTTTCGGCAGGGTTTGTTGGGATGAGCGGCTCTAGCTCGCCAGCTAGCTGCAGTGCTCGGGCAAAGATGAGCTGCCACGGCCTCTTCGAGGGGCGGCAAAGACTCATAACCCTTTTCCGCTGCGCCATCCACGGAGGAGAGCGTCGCGGAAACTGCAGATCCCACACGTGCTGAGTATGGAGCGCGCCAGGCCTTGGTTAGCTCCTCGTGGACCTCGGGGAAAAATGGCGCCGGTTTGTGACGCGGGGCCTGCTGGCGCCCCTCCAGAAACCATCCATCCAGCCGACTACGAGGCGGCTCCTCGGGCGAGGCCCACTCTAGCTCGAGGTCCGCGACGGCCTTCGTCAGGATCCGAAGCATTTCGGCGTCGGAGTTTGTCCTGGTCGCTAATCCACTGGCCACAGATTGAGAAGCGGAGACGGGGTCGAGAGAGCCCGGCCATTCGTCCTCAGAAGCGGCGATGGATATGCTGTCGTCGCGCTCGAGAGATCCGCCGAAGGAGACGAGGCCCGCCACGTGTGGGGGGGGGGGCGCTGGTCTCCTGTGAACAGGACCGGTGAAGGCGTTTGAGTCGGAGAAAGTGAAGCACGCGGGGACGCGGCCGGCGTGCGTTCACCAATCTCCATACCCTCCGGTTGCCGTTGGCTGCGACGCTTCTTCTTCCTCGGAATGGGAAGCGTGGTTGAAGCGGCATCGCCGTTTCGAGAGAGAGCTAGCCGATTGCGCAGCACGGAGATAGGCATGCGGTCGCAGGCCGCACATCCGCCGACAGAGAGTGCATTCTCCGCGTGGTCGACACCCAAGCAGGAAACGCAGCTCTCGTGTTGGTCTGCCTCGTGCAGACGGCCTCCGCACGTGGCGCAGGATGAACGAGGCATTCTGAAACAAACACAATAATAGAAAGGATATAGGATGTCGCCGGATGGCCACAGGTGAGACGGCGTCAGGAGACGACGGCTTGCAGGCGAAGTCTGCTGAAGAGAAGCTCGCTCAGGCTGAAAGGCTTGTTCGACGGCGAATTCACAGTAAAAGGCTCAGGGACATGTATACTGTCGCTGAAGGAGTAAAATCTGCTATAATGGCGAATTCGGGGGTCTTTTATAGGCTAAGCCACACCCCCTTGACGGGCTCTGACGTTGAGCTAGCTCATTGGCTGCAGGTCAGAGTCGCCCGCGCCATTGGTTGTGCAGTTGCGGCAGTACAGCCTATGAGCGTGCCAGACGCTCAGTGTGCTGGCTGTGCAGCTGCAAATACGTTTTACATATAGGTTTCAGTAAATCGAGGAAAAGGAGTTTCCCCACTGCGTATAGCTACGCAATACGAAGTGACCGTTCGAAAGGGAACTACAAAATTCGACTGCTTTACGGCATATACGTCACTTCCACCACCACCCCCACTTCCTTAAAATCGGACTTGCGAGCCAAATGTTATAGTCATGGCCGAAGCAGCACAGAAAAACAAGAAAGCAAAGGTTTTATCGGAGCAAAGCAAAAAGAGAAAGTGATCGCGTTAAAGGCAGAACGAGGATCAACATTGCAGAGCTGCCAACTCTCACGCATTGGCCGTGAGACACCCGCATTTGATTGGTTTCACACGCTCACACGTACGCCACACCCCCGGTTTCTCACGCTAAATTGTCAACCCGGTCGGTCAAATCCCTGAAAGATGAGTTTATCTATAGATCTACCTGTTGAGCCACTCGTGATCGACAAGTTATACCGCAAATTAGTTCAAATCTCCCGGAATCTAGAGCGAGCGCGCACGCGAGACAGAGACTGTGCTCCAACGCGCGCGGACGGCAGAGAGAGAAAGCGAGCGAGAGACCTTGCGTGTGCAGGGAGCATCGAACCCTCCATCGAAAAAAGAATGCCTCTCTCGAACCTCTCTAATTCGCTAGAGTAGTAGCGAATTATCAATCTGGTAGCTAGTAAACGATATTCTAGTTTTTGATGGTTAGCTATCGCTAGTATTCTCGTTCTGATTTGAACTTTGCAATCGATGAAATGCAAATAGCAAATGTTTGACCTAAAAAGTGTAGTCTACTCAACATGTACAAAGAAAGGAGGAAGATTATTAATAAAATCATATTTTAGGATACCTAACATGTCTGTGATATTTGTTTATTTGTCTTGCCTCAAGCTATAATGCAAATCGATTTGTAAAATTTGCAGATTCATTTATGGTAGCTTGATATTATAATATTGACGATATATGGTTATTATCAACCACTCAAACATTGCATTGAAGTATCATATAGATCCAGTAAAACGGTAACCAATAGACTAGGCTACTATAATGACGCTGGCTTGTAAACGTGAGCATCGCGATCATTTGTCGTTAGAAAAAAAAATAAAACCCATGAAATTATATTCATATGACATGCTGAAATATATGCCACTGTACCTGGGATGAAGACATTTCACACGCGACGCAAGCAGAACACCTGCATGTGACCTCCTCCTACAGTGTTCAGGGCTATCCTGGTTGTCAACAATTGCACGTGCATGTAGGATGACAGAGTTTACGACAGTAGTAGAGGACAATACTGTTTCCCAACTGTAGGGGGAGCCCGAGAGCAAAAAACTACCTGTTGTTACTTTAATATTCGAATATTATTTGAATATTAAATAAAACAAGGAATGGAATTCGAATAGTATTATAGAGGAAGATTGACAGCCCTAAAAGAGACCGGCTTGTAGTTCATAAACCCCAAACGCAAACTCCACGCAAGACAAAGACAGTAAGGCAGTTTCGCTTGTCGCCAGAGGGGGGCATAGTTCTGCAAAAACTCAGAGAGGTGCGCAATGCACCTTTAATAATAAATAGTCATACTTTCAATCTACATCTACTTAATACAATAATCATACAAAATATATTCAGTATTATATCCCTGCACATGTATGCATATCAGACTTACCAGATGGGGTGGATTTGAAGTCGAGTTTGGAACCTGCCGGTAGGACATTTCTTTCAAAATATCCAGCATTGCTGATGTTTCCTGCTGGGAGGTACTGACCCACCACAAAAGTTGTGTTCCCGTCAGTGGCCAGTCCAACTCCCAACTCCTTTGTGTCCTTCCACACCACCTGTGTGAAGTGACCTGGAGAAACCACCAGATGTCAGAACAGGGACTAAACCAAACGTCTAACCACCCCAGATTGTTTACAGTAGATTCACCTGTTTTGGAGGTGAATCCAGGCCTGCTGAAATTGTAGTCTTTAATCTCACTGTACCAGCTTTCCACTGCCTCACGTCCTGTATAAATTACAAACACGCGATTTTCAAAACATGCAAACAAGCTCATGAGACACAACTGGTAATGAAATAATGATTGCTTTAAAATAAATAACCCAAGCTCCAATTGTATGCAAAGAATTCACATCTAAGATGCCTGACTGAAAAGTGAGCAAGCGAAACATTAGCAAATGATACAGACAAAGTAGCTACTAAACTCTGACCTGTGAGTTTTTTGTTAGCTGAGCTCCAAGCGTAATATACATTTTCTCCATGATCTCCATTGCTGTGTTTGAGGGTCCTGATTGACAGCAGGTGTTTGGCCCACTCCTGTGAGGAGCGGCACAGGTTTTTGTTTACGGTGAGCGGCGGGGCTCCATGATGTTTCCGATATGCATTGTGAGCCTGTAGGAACTCAGCTTCAAAGCTGCTGTCTGCTACACACAAACATAAAGGTAGAAAAAATGTAGATTCCTGAACAATACATTTAAATACACACTCCCCGTTATCTTACTGACTGTGTATCTTGATTGGTGCACAATACACATTTGCACTTTTTTTCACTGTTTGTATTTATATTGTATATTTTGGTGTAAGGGAGACTTGGAAAATAAGAATTTCATTGTGTGGTCAAGACCGTAGTGTTTTACTGTGCATATGATAATAAATATATCTTGTATAAAGAGTTATTTGATGTGCAGATAGCACATTTCATGCTGACTGAAAGGAGCCTCACAGCCTCACTTTCATTCCTGTTAAAAATCAAAGATGGCACTGCTGTGAATAAGGTCTATTGAGGTGCACATGCTCTGTTTCAGAAACCATAAAACAACAGTACAAAGAAAGAATGGACTATCACATTTCATTTGCATTACGGCTAGACAGATAAATATGCCAAAAGGTGCATTTTAACCTGTGTGTTTGCATTTGTGCAAAGAGGACACCATTGGAAAAGTGCTGAGAAGAAAAGCTGCACAATTTAAAATATATTTAATGGCCATTTATTCATCATTATACAACATTTAGATTAAACAAATTGCATTGATTTTTAGGTACCTTTCCCAAACCAAACTTAAAGGGTTAGTTCACCCAGAAATTAAAATTCTGTCATTAATTACTCCCCTTCATGTCGTTCCAAACCCCTAAGGCTTTCGTTCATCTTCGGAGCACAAATGAATATCTTTTTGATGAAATCTTAGAGCTTTCTTTCCCTCCATAGACAGCTACGCAACATTTTGATGCTTCAAAATTTCATAAAGAGATCGTAAAACCAATCCATATGAATTGAGCGGTTTAGCCCAAATTTTCTGATGAGACTCGATTGCTTTATATGATAAACAGATATAATTTAGGCTTTTATTCACATTCAAACACTGATCAGCGAACATAAACAGAAGCTCAACCGAACCTGCTTGCTGAAGCTCAAGCGCACTTCGTAACGTGCACATTTATTTGTGTTCCGAAGTCTTACGGGTTTGGAAACGACATGAGGGTGAGTAATTCATATTTTTTTTGGGTGAACTATCCCTTGAACTTACCTTTTAAGCTGGTTGGCACATGAAGATCCCCTCTGCCTCCTGATGGTGATATTTCAGTACTGCGAGGAGAGGAACTGAGGGTGCTCTGTTTGAAGGAATGCCCGATACACCATGCGTTGGACCCACTTTGTCAGCTGAATGTTGCCAGATAAATCAAATTTTTACTATACTGTAATGAACATAAACTATATCTAATATTTGAAGTACTCTGTAACATTTTATTAATGTTTAAAGTAATTGTCATTAATTAATTAAATAATTTATATTTATAAAGTGTAATATTAAGGATATAGAGAAAAAAAAAGAAAAAAACATGAAACAAATGTCTTCACAAATAGATAAATAAATAAAAAGTGTACTCACTTGTACCAGAGGGCTTTGAGTCTACTTTGGAGCCTGTCAGTAGGACATTTTTTTCAAAATAACCCACATTTGTGATGTTTCCTACTGGGAGGTACTGAGTTTTTGACCCACTACGAAAGTTGTGTTCCCATCAGTAGCCAGTCCCACCCCCACCTCTTCAGTGTCCTTCCACAGCACCTGTGTGAAGTGACCTGGAGAAACCACTAGGAGTCAGTGTTGTAAAAGAGACACCACCCAGAGTGTTTACAGATAAGGTGCGTTCCATTCGACAGGGTCCATGCAGTGTTCACTGCTCCCTACTCCCTGAACACGGTACACCAGTTGAAGTGGACTTCGCTGACAATAATCACTCATTTGAGTCATTTGGAATGCCCTGCATCGTCATCAAAGAAAGGCAACAACAGGGTCGCGCAGATTATGATATAACTTAATAACATATAATCACTCATTTGGACATATAGGGTGCTTCTCATTTCTTATTTGTGCATCCTCGTTTCCTTTCATCGCTTCCTTTCCTCGCGTCTCAGCTCCACCCCCTGTAGGACGCGAGGGAAGGCTGCAAGGGAAAAAAATGAGGACGGAGGATACTTGATCACTCGAGCCACTTCATTGCGTCATCGGCAGTGCTCAAAGGATCTGCCCTTATGTTGTTAAAGTTTGTTTATTTAAGAAATTCATAATAAATAATAATAAAGCAAGATACCTTGTTGAAATCTGTGAGTTGTGTGGTTTATGTAAACTACAAAAGTAAAGTATAAATTCAAATGATTGTGACAGATGTGAAGGGGGAGGAGAATTGATACGTGCGTCATGTTTAGTCGATAAAACTCTTCCGCAAAGGGTACACCTTTTTTTTCATTAACAAAAATATCAACATACAAACTCTTGTAGGGAAAAGAGAATATACATGGGTATATACAAATGTTGTCAATATACAAAAGTATTAACCAAGCAGAAAACAATAAAAACAAACCAAAAAAGCGGGGGAGCTATTTCAAAATACACAAGTCAAAAGCAAAAAAGGCTAAAGAAAATAAAAATAACTTTTGGAGCGGCACACAAGGGGGCAAAGGGTACACCTGTATCCTCGCTCATAGCTCCTCTGGAAGCCTCCTCACTCCTCGATCCTGATCGCCTCCTCGCGGTGCAATGGGCTCTATGCACGGCGGTATTTCCGGTGAAGGTCTAAGGATGCTGGATTACTTCCGCCGATCGTAGAGTCCAATGCTATACCGAGAATTTATATTGGTTTTTATACTCTATTGCTATACTAAAGAAACGTTAGTCACAAAAACAGACAAAACAGACACCCCTCGTTTTGTTTATCCTTCTTTGTTTATTATATTAAATAAACATAACTATATATAAAATTACATCTAAACGTATTAAAGTTTCGTTTCAAAGACGAGAGGACAGTACATTTCCTCGGTTTTCCTCCGCTTTAAATCTTCCCAACCGGAAACGCAAGAGCATCCTTGCATCAAACGCGGAAGTTATGCGTGCATATAGCCCATTAGAGAATTGAGATGTCCTTCAAGATGGCTGAGCTCGATTGGTTTCCGGGTCATAGGATGGAGGACGGAGGAGCGAGGAGACGAGGAGGGATATTGAGAAGCACCCAAGAATCCCGGCCTACTATAACTATAGCAATAACCCGGTCGCGAAGGGCCATGTAAACACCGGCAAAAACCCGAATATGCTCATATCCCGGATTTTAAAAACCGGGATATTATACCTGGGGTACCCCTTTTCTAACCCGAATTTTTGGTCATGTAAACGCGCATCGGCATATCCCCATAGTGATGTGTGTTCTGCGCATGTTCTATTCGCAAGGAATCTTGGTCTTTTGAGTAGAGAAACTTCTCGGCGCATACAAAAACCCGCGTGCAGTATAGAGGGTATGCGCATGACGTCACCGTCGGCCGGAGTGAATGCGGTCACGCCCACAAGTGGCAAAAAGACTGAGCGGCAGCATTTGTTTTCAGCGTGAATGCCGTGAAAATCACACAAAACACATCTAAAACGGGAAAGAGCTTTGCGATTGACTGTACAACTAGATTTGACCAGAAATCTGAGGTACTGTATATTTTTACAGACTGCAAAAAGCTACAGAACAGAGAATTGGATGTTTTTGAATAAACACTGACAAAAAACTATACAAGTTTTAGGGCTGGACGATATGATGATATACAGTATTACATTAATGTAAGTGATCACTCGGATTTAGACCTATCTATATTGTATTTATATAAAACGTTTACAGGCAAATTGTCTTCATTTATTTCCCCGGCGTCGAAATCAGGCACATATAAATGTCAGGAAACACGATTCCTGGCTGCATGTCAATATCCATGGATCACTGGATCTTTGATAAGTTGTAAGGAACACTATATCGAGTCCAACTTTTAGTTTAAACTGATAATAGTTTGTTTTACTCGCGTTAACGCAGTTTCCCCTATTAACTCCAGTCACGCAGCAGCTCTTCTGCCACTCAGTCCCGCTGAGGCGGGGAAGTGACGTTAATGCATTCCCTCAATTTCCAGCCGACGTCACAGTTGCGTCACGGCGCTAGCTGGTGGCAGAACAAAGGGAAAACTGGAGGCGGCAAATACAAACCAGCACAGATTCGGCTACAAAATAAGGATCTTAAATTATTCTTCTTATTATTAAATGTCATCTTGTTGTGTTGTTGGGTGCAAGAATCAATGAAAAATTAATATGCTTTATCTGCAACTTTTTATTTCTAGAAAATATTCACCTCATTAAAATAAAATTGCACCGTAATGTCACTCTTTACATTGTCGTCTTCATGGTGCTGGCTAGGCAGAACTGCGGATCGTACCACACAACTTGTACATGACCATTCAGCACATAGTTATAGGCATCTAAAGATTTATATGCCCTCCGTTTCTCTATCAGGTAGGTGTAGAAGTCAGGACACTCAACCGGAGGTAGCGTTAGTGTAGTGTTTTGAATTTTGTGACCGTTCCAGTAAACTTTGTCATCCTTCTTGAATTTATTATTTATTTCTATTGTATTTTTTTTTGTTTCTTTGCTCATATGCTGTTCATATTCTGTATAGAATATGGGAGAAATGTTCGTTTTTGTTTTAAAATAGTGTATTGAGTTCCCTTATCGAGTCGGTCTCGACATTACGTAGGCCTATGGGGAAATCCATTTTCCTCGAATCATGAAGTCTGATAGACTAGGCTTGTTTGAGATGCGCCTTGCCCAAGGGGGTAATCCATCGACCGGAAGTTGAAGCCGGCCGGGTACCGCCATCTTGTAGCAGAACTTCACTTGCGTTAGCATTTCCATTGACTACCATTCATTTTGGCGTCACTTTGACAGCGAATAACTTTACATCTGAGGCGTTTAAAGACTCCATTTGTCCATTATTTATTTCTAAAGAAACACGACAATGTATAAATGGCTCCATTACCTTCTATGTTACATTATGGCCCCGTAGAAACAGTTTTAGTAAAAATAGGCTAACGATTGCGTCATAACCACTCGACTCTCTGTCGCGCTGTACAGAAATTACCGTACAGACAGGAGGAGAAGCTCGCAGGCAATCGGGGGGACGTCCCGTCAAGAGAGAAGCCCATAGATAATGAGTCCATAAAAGCAACGGAATACTTACTCCTGCTCACTCACGATAAAGGACTCTTTGCTCAAGTTCCCCGTCTCTGCAAGATTAACGTTGGCAACTTTCACGCACAGCTACTAGAAGAGTAACGTCTGTCAGACAGGTTGCTCACGTCATCAAGCTTAGTTTGAGTCGGTCTGAGTCTGCGCGTCAGGAACGGAAGTGCTCAAAAATCGCTAAAAGTGGGCTTCAACTGTCTCAACTGAGTTTCAATGAGATCGCTCTGTCCATTTCTTTTACTGTCTATGGCCTTGCCTCGCCTGAAATGTAGTCGAGAGTAGGCGGCTGCAGTGAGAGGAGGAGTGAAAAAAGCGCAGGCAAGCCGGATGGGTCGCTCTTCTCGCAGTGGATCAGACACCTGTGAGATCAAAGGAGGATATCGCGGGATTCACGGGTTTCACACTCGTGCATGGTGTTGCTAATAAACTGGATGTAATTTAAGTTTTGTTGCTTGAATATGAAAATAAATATAATGAACAAGACACCCAAAGCACTTATTTAATTCCATTTTAAATAGGCCTACATGTTTATGAATCATTTTTTCTTTAATACAGATATGTGTTTTTATTTATTTTTTTTTTTAAAACATTACATCACATAGATGCACTGTCAGAGAGTTTGGGGATATCCACACATAATTTCTACACATAAAACATGATATCAGAGCTTTAAAATCAAACATTTTAAAAGAGAACAATACATCACGGTTGTTTAAACCAATGAGCATTAAGCTGTGTCGTCAGCAAGTCGTTTCCCATCGTGCTTTTGATCAGCGCAGTCGGTGGAGAGCAACTGCGCGCGACTGCAGAATCCGACACGTGCGCCTTGCGGTCGCGAGAGTTTTTTGACATACGCCATTTTTTTTTGTTTCTTTGCTCATATGCTGTTCATATTCTGTATAGAATATGGGAGAAATGTTCGTTTTTGTTTTAAAATAGTGTATTGAGTTCCCTTATCGAGTCGGTCTCGACATTACGTAGGCCTATGGGGAAATCCATTTTCCTCGAATCATGAAGTCTGATAGACTAGGCTTGTTTGAGATGCGCCTTGCCCAAGGGGGTAATCCATCGACCGGAAGTTGAAGCCGGCCGGGTACCGCCATCTTGTAGCAGAACTTCACTTGCGTTAGCATTTCCATTGACTACCATTCATTTTGGCGTCACTTTGACAGCGAATAACTTTACATCTGAGGCGTTTAAAGACTCCATTTGTCCATTATTTATTTCTAAAGAAACACGACAATGTATAAATGGCTCCATTACCTTTGTGGGAGCCATTTGCTATTTGTTGATGTAGTGGTGGTGGTCAACACTAGAGGGCAGTGTGCCTATGCTATAGTAGCGAAGGTCACGGTGGCACAGGCGCGCCAGCTGATTTAATGCACAGGTGTAGCGAGGGAAAGGATGCTAGGGTGGCGGGGAGATCACACGGTTTTTACCGCTGGCACGCCACAGCTAGATTAGCCCTCACGTTTGCCTATACCCTGAGCTCTGTAAACTATCTTTCCATTAAATGGGAACACCACCCAAAGACGCTAAACGTTGTGGACTTCAAATTCATCCGAAGTGGACAAATAGCGCGTCAAAAACATGATCTAGCCCTCACCCTGCCGAGTGTCTGATTAGTGCTAAGACAGTCACTACACAAGTAAAAACCGCGATCTCGCTGAGATGTCCTGGAGGAAGAACAAATGAAAAGCTGGTTTCGTTTGGATACGTTGGAAGTTGGACAGCGGCTGGATTTCGTTGGAGTGCTTTGGAAGTTGAATAAGCAAATGGATTGCTTTATCGAGCTTGAAATTGCAGTATGGTAGAGCTATAAACTGGGTCATCCATCGCCAATCTTGAGGTAGGATAAATCTTTTTATCATTGACCGGCAAAGGAAAACTTGGACGTTCTTGATAAGCAGGTTACGAACTGAAAGACTTTTACGTCTGCACAACAGTTGACGCAGTGTTAATAATATTGCTATATATGGTCACGTATTGCGAGTGTGTTGCCTAGGCAAACTAAAAGGCAATAGTCGACATAGCGCAATAACAAGGCTCGTGAATCTTACAAAGTAATCTGTTGAAAATGAGTGACACACAAGGCAATGATGAAAATAAAGCTACAGAGTTGCAACGTGAGGGTAGCGAAAAAAGGACAAGAAAGCCTACCGCTAAAGGAATCGTTATGATAATAGAAAGACTTCAAAAGGAAAGAAGTATGGTTTTTAAAAAAACAAGCAAAATAAAAGCAGACATCGTCCCGTTTTTGGTTGAAAAGGTTCCTGCAAATGTGACAAGCGTTCAACAAAAGCTAAAAGGGTTTAAGTCTCTATGTCAAAATGCCTTTGATCTTCACAACTCATTGCTCAATGAGTTTTCTCTGCCTGAAGAGGAACAGAAAAGACAGGAAGAATGGTTTCAGTCAAAAAGGTCTGTTAATGATGCCTTTGTTGAGGAAGTGTATAAATGGTTGAAGGAGATGGGAGCTTCATGTGATGATGAAAATGTGAATGATGTCGCTGACATTGTTGATGATGATGGTGATGATGACGATGATGACGATGATGATGATGATGATGGTGATGGCCAGGGGGCACAACGAAAGGTGAAAACCAAAGATGCTCAATCTGTGTGTCAAGATGACATTGGGCCAGGGGACAGTGTTTCTAATGTGTCCAGCAAAAGATCAAGCAAAAGAAGCCATGGCAGTTCCAGTACATCTTCCGCACGGTTAAAGGCAAAGGCAGAAAAGGCAGCTTTGATGGAGAAGGCTGCTGCTTTACAAAGGAAGCATCAGCTCGAGGAACAAGAGGAGGAACTCCGATTGGAAAGAGTCAAGCTGAGGAAAAGAAAGGAACAGTTGGAACTTGATGCACAAATTGCTATGGCTGCTGCAAGGCTTTCAGTGCTGGAAGGCAGTGGTGTGGGAATGGCTGCATCAGATGGAATGAACTCATACGTGAGTAAGGCATGTAAAGGGCAAAGTCTTGAACTTAATCCAAACGCAAGCATTTATGTTCCTAAACAAAGCACAATGGCTACAAAACCAACCTCAAGAGAACCACTTTTGTCTCCTATGCATGTCAAGGACCCCTTTGCACGCTCACAGAATCACGAACAGTGTCGTGTCATATCATCAGCAAGGGATAGCACTTTTAGACTGCAGTCACAGCCACACAATGGAATACATGGTACTGGCCAACAGCATCGGTTTGAAAATGTTCCTACAACCTTAGCAACTGTGCCTGCTGGATCAGTAGCTGCACAAGAACAGCAATTGCACAGGCTTCAGCCAGCACAGAACACTCCACCAATGCATAGCACTGTGGACCGGAATGCCATAAGTGGAATCTTGCAAAAGCAGAATGAGATTACAGCAATGCTTGTGCAGCAGCAAATGTCATCAAGTTTGCCACAGAAAGACATTGCCATATTTGATGGGGATCCATTGCAATTTCTTTCATTTGTTAGAGCTTTTGAACACTGTATCGAGGGGAGAACTAGCAGCTATCAAGACTGTCTGTACCTGTTAGAGCAATATACTACAGGGCAGCCTAGAGAGCTGGTTCGAAGTTGCTTACACATGTCATCGCAGCAAGGATATCAAAGAGCAAAAGGTCTTCTGAGAGAGCACTTTGGCAGTGAACAGAAGATAGCAACCGCCTACATGGACAAGATGTTCGGATGGCCTATCGTAAAGGCTGAGGATGTTAAGGCATTGCAAGAATTTGTACTTTTCCTACGAGGCTGCTGCAATGTTATGACTGAGATACAATGTATGGAGGAATTGAATATTCCATCAAATATGAAGAATGTGATAATGAAATGGCCGTACAGGCTGCGGGACAGATGGAGATCTATGGCCTGTGAGCTACAAGAGCGACGAGGCTATCGAGCCACCTTTCCTGATATGGTGAACTTTCTTGAGACTCAAGTCAAAATCTTGTCTCATCCGCTTTTTGGTGATATTGCAGACACACAATCCAGCGCTTTGAAGGTTGTGAGTAGTAGAAGGCCAGTGTCCAGGAGTAATATCAAAGGAAGCAGTTTTGCAACTAACATTTCGGCGATGCCAAGCCAGCCCAGTGCTTCGAAGGAGTCAGGCTTAGAATTCTGTCACTATTGTAAGCAGTGTCATCTGTTGCCCAAGTGTCCAGGCTTGAACAAAATTCCTCACAGGGAGAAGATTGAATTCTTGAGAGGAAAGGGTATTTGCTTTGGATGCTTGAAAGTGGGCCACATGAGTAAAGAGTGTAGAAGTCGTCTGACCTGTGATGAATGCAATCTGAAACATCCAACTATTTTGCACATCTACAATAAGGACAAGATAACTTAGACACAGGAAGAAGAAGTAAATAACGCACTGGTGTCGCTGCAGGCATGTGGTTGTACTGGGGCCGGAGATCAACATTGTACTCTTTCCATCATTCCTGTACAGGTGAAAGCTAAGAAAGGACACAAGGTGCTCAGAACATATGCCTTCTTGGACCCTGGAAGTACAGCAACATTTTGTACTAACAGGTTTTTGAAGAAGTTGAATCTGCAGGGTAAAAGGACCAACATTCTACTACGCACCATGGGCCAAGAGAAGGTTGTTGAAAGTCAAGTTGTTCCAGGTCTAGAGGTGTCCAAATTGGGTGGCAGCCAGTTCTTGGACCTCCCGGAGGTATACACACAGGACGCAATTCCAGTGTCAAAGAGCAACATTCCTAACCAGCAAGACCTTGAGAAATGGGAATATTTGAGAGATGTTAAAATTCCAGAATTGGATGCAGATGTTGAAATCTTGATTGGGACCAATGCACCAAAATTGATGGAGCCTTGGGAAATTGTTAACAGCGAAGGTGGTGGACCCTACGCCGTGAGGACCCTATTGGGGTGGGTCATCAACGGTCCATTGAGAGGCAATAGTGGATGTTGCAAGAGTAGCTGCTCAACCGTCTATGCCAATAGGATATCCATAACCAGGCTGGAGGAGATGTTGGTTTCTCAGTACAACCAAGACTTTAATGAGAAGTCATTGGAGGAGAGGCAGGAGATGTCAAGGGAAGACTTGAGGTTCATGGAGGTCCTTGAGAAGTCTACACACTTGCAAGGAGGTCATTACTGCATGGATTTACCCTTCAAGACTGATGACATCACCATGCCAAATAACCGGTGCATAGTGGAACAGCGTGTTAACTGTCTAAAAAGAAAGTTTGAAAGGAACAAATCTTATCAGGAGGAGTATACAGCGTTTCTCTCACAGATGATTGACAGCGGATATGCTAAAGTGGTGCCTAAAGACCAGCTGGATTGTACAGAAGGCCATGTGTGGTATCTACCTCATCATGGGGTGTATCACCCAAGAAAGAAGTCTCTAAGGGTGGTTTTTGACTGTGGAGCTGGATTTAAAGGAACATCCTTGAATTATCAGTTGTTGCAAGGTCCTGACTTTACCAATTCACTTTTTGGCGTTTTAACAAGATTCAGACAGGAGAGTGTTGCCCTGATGACCGATGTCCAGGCTATGTTTCATCAAGTGAGGGTGTCGAAAAGACACGTGGATTTCCTTCGTTTTCTATGGTGGCCAGAGGGAGATACGACACAAAGCCCACTGGAACATAGAATGAAGGTGCACATCTTTGGAGCTGTCTCGTCACCGAGCTGTGCAAGCTACGCTTTAAGGAGAACTGCGGCAGACAACAAGGACAACTTTCAAGCTGAAGAGATTGAGACCATATACAACAACTTTTATGTGGATGACTGTCTAAAGTCATTGCCTTCAGAGAAGGAGGCTATAAAGTTGGTTGCGGATCTCACCGAGTTGTGCTCAAAGGGAGGGTTTCGACTGCTCAAATGGACAAGTAACAGTCGGGCCGTGTTGTCGTCCATTCCTGAAGAAAAGCGATCCAAAACAACTAGGCAGCTGCACCTGGAACAAGACCGGCTACCCATGGAGATGGCACTTGGACTGAATTGGTGTGCTGAAAGTGACACTTTTACATTTAAACCTGCAGTGGAAAGACGGCCACATACTAGACGCGGAATTCTATCAATCGTTGGTTCCATATATGACCCATTGGGTTTTTTATCTCCTTTGACCTTGCTGCCAAAGTTGCTGTTGCAAGAAATGTGCCGAAAAAACTTGTCTTGGGATGAGCCCATACCACAGACACTTTTACAACAGTGGACCGGATGGCTGTCGGACTTGGAGAAGGTGGCGAAGCTTAAGGTGAGCCGCTGTATCAAGCCAAAGGGCTTTGGAAGATCTGCCAGTGCACAGCTACATCATTTTGCTGATGCTAGCAGCTATGGTTATGGCACAGTGTCCTATCTAAGGCTGGTGAGTCAAGAGGAGCGAGTGCATGTTGCCTTTATGTTGGGTAAAGCCAGGGTTGCGCCATTAAAACAGACAACTATCCCTCGTCTTGAGCTCACGGCTGCAGTGTTGGCGGTTAAGGTCGATAGGATGTTGAAGAAGGAGCTGTTGCTGCAATTGGAGGAGTCACACTTCTGGACAGACAGTCAGACTGTGTTGAAATACATCAACAATGAAACAAAACGCTTTCATACCTTTGTTGCTAACAGAGTGGCTGCAATACGGGAAGCAACAAATCTCAGTCAGTGGAAGTATATCAGCTCCAAGAACAATCCCGCTGATGAAGCCTCCAGGGGTCTGAGTGTGGATAACTTTCTTGCCTGTAAGAGGTGGTTGGAGGGTCCTGACTTTCTCCAAAGACCGGAAATGGATTGGCCAAGACCTTTGGAGCCGCAGCCCATCTCCTCAGACGACCCAGAGGTAAAAAGGGACGTCCTGGTAAATATGATTACACACACAGAAGATGCGACCTCTAAGCTCATGACTTACTTTTCTGACTGGTCTAAACTTAAAATCTCTGTAGCTTGGTACTTAAGGCTCAAATCTATTCTTTTGGAGCTGAGCAGAGAGAGGAAGTTGATTCTGGCTTCTTTAGATCTTACTGGCTCATCTTTGGAGGAGAGGATGAGAGAGGTTAGAGGAGCAATTGGCAAACCACCACTTTCTGTGAGTGAGCTCTCTAAAGCCGAAGCTGCTATCATACATTTCAGTCAGCAAGTAACATTTCAGGAAGAAATCTCAATGTTGAAAAGTGGAGCATCTTTTGTGAAGAAAACAAGCAACATTTACAAATTAGATCCAGTGCTCAGTGACAATTTGTTGAGAGTAGGTGGAAGACTGGGCCGTGCAGCTTTGCCTGAAGAGCTCAAGCATCCTGCGATTCTCTGTAAGGGGCAACATATATCCAGTCTTATTCTGCGGTCCATACATCAACAGCTTGGGCATGCTGGACGGAACCATATGCTCTCGACTTTGCGGCGCAAGTATTGGGTTACTAACGCCAACTCTGCTTGCCGGAGAATAATATCTGAGTGTGTGGTCTGTAGAAGGCATCGCGGACAGCCAAGTGAGCAGAAGATGGCTGATTTACCCAGTGAAAGAATAAGTCCAGATCTGCCTCCCTTCACCAACGTCGGGGTGGATTATTTCGGACCCATTGAAGTCAAGAGGGGGCGTGCTATGGCCAAAAGATATGGGGTCATCTTCACCTGTATGGCCAGTAGAGCTGTGCATTTGGAGGTTGCTTACACTCTGACCACGGATTCTTGTGTCAATGCTATTAGGAGATTCATTTGTCGAAGAGGTCAGATCTGCAGTTTAAGATCGGACAATGGTACCAACTTTGTTGGTGCAGAGCGAGAGTTAAGAGAAGCTTTAGCAGCTATTGATTACAGCAAGATTCATGGTGCTCTCATAAAAAGGGGCATCGATTGGATTTTTAACACCCCGGCTGCATCACATCATGGCGGCGTTTGGGAGCGCCTCATTAAGATAGTCAAGCGAGTTCTGTATTCTGTTCTGCAGCAACAGTCTTTGGATGATGAAAGCTTCCATACCATTCTGTGTGAGGTGGAAGCCATTCTGAATGACCGTCCGATAACCAAGGTGTCTGACGATGTTAACGACTTGGAAGCGCTCACACCCAACCACATCCTTTTGCTGAAAGGAAAACCTGTTCTTGCCCCTGGAATCTTTCAAGAGAATGATCTTTACATTAGAAGACGATGGAGACAAGTTCAGTATCTTTCAACTTTGTTCTGGAAAAGGTGGATAAGGGAGTACCTGCCGCTGTTACAGGAACGGCAAAAGTGGGCGAGGCCGCGAAGAAGTTTTGAAATGGGAGACATTGTAATCATTATGGATCACACTGCTCCGCGTGGATCATGGATTATGGGAAGAGTGACAAAGACTTACCCAGATAAGAAGGGCTTCATACGTGCCGTGCAGTTGAAGACTAAGACAGGGCAGTTGGAGCGCCCTATTTCCAAGCTTTTCCTGTTGCAAGAAGCTGTGTAATGGTCATGACCCAACGCTGGTTAACATCCAATCCAGAAGAAAGAAGACCTTCTTGAATGACTCCCTGTTTTGTAGTTTAATTGGGCACACTGTCCCAATTAGGGGCCGGTGTGTGGGAGCCATTTGCTATTTGTTGATGTAGTGGTGGTGGTCAACACTAGAGGGCAGTGTGCCTATGCTATAGTAGCGAAGGTCACAGTGGCACAGGCGCGCCAGCTGATTTAATGCACAGGTGTAGCGAGGGAAAGGATGCTAGGGTGGCGGGGAGATCACACGGTTTTTACCGCTGGCACGCCACAGCTAGATTAGCCCTCACGTTTGCCTATACCCTGAGCTCTGTAAACTATCTTTCCATTAAATGGGAACACCACCCAAAGACGCTAAACGTTGTGGACTTCAAATTCATCCGAAGTGGACAAATAGCGCGTCAAAAACATGATCTAGCCCTCACCCTGCCGAGTGTCTGATTAGTGCTAAGACAGTCACTACAACCTTCTATGTTACATTATGGCCCCGTAGAAACAGTTTTAGTAAAAATAGGCTAACGATTGCGTCATAACCACTCGACTCTCTGTCGCGCTGTACAGAAATTACCGTACAGACAGGAGGAGAAGCTCGCAGGCAATCGGGGGGACGTCCCGTCAAGAGAGAAGCCCATAGATAATGAGTCCATAAAAGCAACGGAATACTTACTCCTGCTCACTCACGATAAAGGACTCTTTGCTCAAGTTCCCCGTCTCTGCAAGATTAACGTTGGCAACTTTCACGCACAGCTACTAGAAGAGTAACGTCTGTCAGACAGGTTGCTCACGTCATCAAGCTTAGTTTGAGTCGGTCTGAGTCTGCGCGTCAGGAACGGAAGTGCTCAAAAATCGCTAAAAGTGGGCTTCAACTGTCTCAACTGAGTTTCAATGAGATCGCTCTGTCCATTTCTTTTACTGTCTATGGCCTTGCCTCGCCTGAAATGTAGTCGAGAGTAGGCGGCTGCAGTGAGAGGAGGAGTGAAAAAAGCGCAGGCAAGCCGGACGGGTCGCTCTTCTCGCAGTGGATCAGACACCTGTGAGATCAAAGGAGGATATCGCGGGATTCACGGGTTTCACACTCGTGCATGGTGTTGCTAATAAACTGGATGTAATTTAAGTTTTGTTGCTTGAATATGAAAATAAATATAATGAACAAGACACCCAAAGCACTTATTTAATTCCATTTTAAATAGGCCTACATGTTTATGAATCATTTTTTCTTTAATACAGATATGTGTTTTTATTTTAATTTTTTTTTTAAAACATTACATCACATAGATGCACTGTCAGAGAGTTTGGGGATATCCACACATAATTTCTACACATAAAACATGATATCAGAGCTTTAAAATCAAACATTTTAAAAGAGAACAATACATCACGGTTGTTTAAACCAATGAGCATTAAGCTGTGTCGTCAGCAAGTCGTTTCCCATCGTGCTTTTGATCAGCGCAGTCGGTGGAGAGCAACTGCGCGCGACTGCAGAATCCGACACGTGCGCCTTGCGGTCGCGAGAGTTTTTTGACATACGTCTGCATGACATCAGAGCAAGGCGGACCGCTCTCAGACACATTTCTAACCGGCATGCATCTCGCGCTGATCACCGGTGATCGGTTCTGCGCATATTTTGCTCATCTCAAACAAGCCTAATAACACTTTTGCTTGCAAATAGCCAATGGCGGTCCCGCCATCACCTGATTGGCTGACACTGCTCAATATAGGTGACGGCGGGCGCCAAAAACCTCAGAATCTTTTTTCTTCACTCGAGTCTGTTTTCACCGTTGATGTACGCATTCAGAGCGGAGTATATTAAGGAGTTTTAATTCCCCTCTCGCGTTCCGGTGGATTATATTATGTCTCTTTGTCGCCCGTGTGGTGGACCCATTGAATCCCCGGACGCACACAACTTGTGTGCTGTGCCTGGGTCGGGACCACGCAGAGGCGGCACTCGAGGGATCGGGATGTCCCGCCTGTGAGGAGCTTCCCATCAGATCCTTCGTGCAAGGCTGGCCGTAGCGACGACCTTGTCTCCTGCCTCTCCCCAGTCTGCCGCCTTCGAGCCGCGGACCGGGAGACGGCAGAGATCTCCATTCGCGGGTTCTGTTGAGGCGCTGACGTCGGCCCAAGGTCCACGCCATCCTCACGTGGCAGAGCCCGTGAGTTACTCTTGAGGCCATTTACCGCCCTCTTGAGGAAGCACGGGAATTATCTCGTTCGGTTACGACAATGACGACGCCAATGGTCCGAGTCTCCGTCTGAAGGCGCCCTCGCCTCTTTGGATGCGGAGCTTATGGCCATTCTCACTGAGGCGGTGGCAGATATGGTATGACGGGAGACGCATCGCAGAGCGGAAGCTCGGGGAAACCCGAGGAGATGGCTATCTATGTCCCCGTGCATGATGCCGCGGACGAGCTATACCATTTCATATAGCAGTCAATGCTTTCCCGGTGGCTGGCGCCCAGCCCCCGCCGCAGCATTCATTGCCCTGTATGGCGATTCTGATTACTACACAGTGTGTATTCACAGTTGTTGCGCGATGCAACTGACGCTGTGTTACGTAGGCCTACACACCACACTGTTATGTGTAAGGATTTATGCCATTATATATTGCCCTGTCTCCTTTAGTGCAATGGCTATTCTGATTACTGCAAGTACGTGTTCACAGTTGTTGCGCGATGCAACTGACGCTGTGTTACGTACACACCACACTGTTATGTGTAAGGATTTATGCCATTATATATTGCCCTGTGTCCTTCAGTGCAATGGCTATTCTGATTACTGCAAGTACGTGTTCACAGTTGTTGTGCGATGCAACTGACGCTGTGTTACGTACTCACTACACACTGTTATGTGTAAGGATTTATGCCATTATATATTGCCCTGTGTCCTTCAGTGCAATGGCTATTCTGGTTACTACGCAGTACGTATTCACAGTTGTTGCGCGATGCAACTGACACTGTGTTTATGTACACACTGCACACTATATGAATTTGCCGTTGTATATTGCCCTTTATCCTTCAGTGGAATGGCTATTCTGATTACTACGCAGTACGTATTCACAGTTGTCGTGCGATGCAACTGACGCTGTACACACTGCACACTGATATGTGTAATGATTTATGCCTTATATATTGCCCTGTGTCATTCAGTGCAAATGGCTATTCTGATTACTACGTATTCACAGTTCGTGCGCGATGCATCTGACGCTGTGTTACGTACACACCGCACTCTGTTATGTGTAATGTTTTATGCCATTATATATTGCCCTGTGTCATTCAGTGCAAATGGCTATCCTGATTACTACGCAGTGCGTATTCATAGTTGTCGTGCGATGCAACTAACGCTGTGTTTGTGCACACTACACACTGATATGTGTTATGATTTATGCCTTATATATTGCCCTGTGTCATTCAGTGCAAATGGCTATTCTGATTACTACGTATTCATAGTTGTCGGGCGATGCAACTGACGCTGTGTTTGTGCACACCGCACTCTGTTATGTGTAATGATTTATGCCATTATATATTGCCCTGTGTCATTCAGTGCAAATGGCTGTCCTGATTACTACGCAGTGCGTATTCATAGTTGTCGTGCGATGCAACTAACGCTGTGTTTGTGCACACTACACACTGATATGTGTTATGATCTATTCCGTCATATTTTGCCCTATCCTTCAGTGCAAATGGCAATTCTGATCACTACGTATTCACAATTGTTGTACGATGCAACTGACGCTGTGTACACACAACGCACTGATATGTATAACTATTACGCCGCTATATATTGCCCTGTATCCTTCAGTGCAACTGGCTACTCTTTTACTGTGTAGTCACAGTTGTTGCGCGATGCCACAGACGCTGTGTTATGTACATTGATATGTGTCTATGATTTATGCCGTTATATGTTGCCCTGTATCCTCAGTGCAGCCGGCTATTCCGATTAACTACGTATTTACAGTCGATGTCGCTATGCCTCTGACGCTGTGTTTTTTGTACACAAAAATGTAACTATGCTTGTGCATAGTCTCAGTCGTCGCTACGGCGACTTGCATTGCATCTGTGTAGATATTGAAGCGTTATGCTGCCCTTCAATGTAATGGACCATTGTGTACGCATATTCATGCAGTTTCGGTCGCTTCAGCAACTTGAGCTGCATTATACACACAGATGTTTAAAATGTGCACACTGATGTGTTATGCTGTTATGTTGCCCTCTATCATTCAGTGCAACAACCAGCTATCCTATCTAACTGCATATTCAGTTTGTCGCTACAGCGACTACACTGCACTTATGTACGTATAAGGACGCGTGTTGCTATTTTGTTGCTCTGTTTCTTTCAGTGCAAAACTAGCTATCTTAATCTACTGTGCATACTCACAGTTTCTGAATGTATGTACGTACACGGATGTGCAATTTACCATGTGTTATGCTGTAATGCTGCCCCGTTTCTGTGCAGCTAGCCATCCTGATCGAACTGTACATCTCAGTTTCTGTCTCTACGCAGTTCTGTCGCTACGGCGACTTATGCTGCGTTATGTACATGGATGCGCTACAGCGACCGATGCTGTTACGTACATGTGCTATGCTGTTATGTTGCCCCGTTTCCTTCAGTACAACTGGCTATTCTGTGCTAACTCGTCTACTCACAGTTGTAGCTACGGCTATGTGTTTGTTGTTTACTGAGGTGCTATGCTATTATGGGGCTATTATCTACTGCGTATTCATCAGAGCCCAGGTGGTTGCAATTCCAGCATTTTGCCCGGATGAGGTCAGTGTTTCAGAGTCTCAGAAGTACGCTTGTGCCCCATGCGTGCCCTGCGTGCTTATGTGAACAGAACTAGCCAGTTTCGAACTTCAGAGCAGCTCTTCGTCTGCTACGCGGGTGCTAAGAGGCGGCGCGCTGTCGAACGGAGGCTATCTCACTGGATAGTGGAGGCTGTGCACTGGCTGGCTTATGCTTCACGGGAAGCCGTTTCCCTATAGGGGTGCACGCCCACTCCACTAGGAGTTTGGCGTCATCATGGGCGTGGGCGAAAGGCATGTCTATTCAAGACATTTGTTTCGCGGCAGGTTGGTCGTCTCGTAATACCTTCGCGAGATTCTATAACTTGAATATCCCTTCATTCGCACCACATGTCTGTCAGTGCAGGGAGAGAAAGCTGAGCTGTCGTTGGACTAGGCTAGACTGCCCCGATGGCGCGCGCTCTAGCCACGGTTCGACTAGTCGTCAGACAGTGCGAGTTATTATTAGCATAGCTATCATGTTCACTATATTGTGCCCTTTGTTATGTCCGCATTCATAGCCGGCAGTATTTTCCTAAGCACCAATCACTTGCTGCAATCTCCCTCCATTCAGTTCAGCGTGCTTAGCTTGATGGGAGGGGCCTTCGTTGGTGCAGATGCCGAGTTGGCTCTGTGCCAATAGATGTTTCAACCAGGTCCGGTGTCTGTTCCTGAGAGTTTGGCGGGGTTTCTCCCACGCGGCGGGGGTTTTATTGTTCCCCATACGTAATGTCGAGAGACCGACTCGATAAGGGAACGTCTCTGGTTACTCACGTAACCGTAGTTCCCTGAGAGGAGGGAACGAGACATTACGTAACCTGCCATGTGGGAGGGACTCTCAGTCTCCTTACTCTCGTTCAGCTAAGATTCTGAGGTTTTTGGCGCCCGCCGTCACCTATATTGAGCAGTGTCAGCCAATCAGGTGATGGCGGGACCGCCATTGGCTATTTGCAAGCAAAAGAGTTATCCTATCAGACTTCATGATTCGAGGAAAATGGATTTCCCCATACGTAATGTCTCGTTCCCTCCTCTCAGGGAACTACGGTTACGTGAGTAACCAGAGACGTTTTATGACTGAGTGACGTCATTTCCACTTGCTGTGTCCTCCAATCGCGTCTCGCTCAAAGCTTAGAACAGCTTTGGATTTGAGCGAGACAGGTATGTGTAAATGAGCTCTGAAGTAAAGTCTTAATATATAATACATTAAGTTGAAATTTTGATCAATACCAGTGGATGACATGTTTTAATG
Organism: Rhinichthys klamathensis goyatoka; assembly: GCF_029890125.1. Taxonomy (NCBI): domain Eukaryota; kingdom Metazoa; phylum Chordata; class Actinopteri; order Cypriniformes; family Leuciscidae; genus Rhinichthys; species Rhinichthys klamathensis. The sequence goes on along the minus strand of NW_026606789.1, from coordinate 1,255,390 downwards.
CTGAGTTGAGTCACTTAATGTGCTTGAATGTCGTTATTTTTGTGTATAATCCAAGTTTTGTGTTAATGAGGTCTTATTGCGTTGGTTCAAATTGCCGCCCGCGCGCCATTTTGAACGGCGGGTTTCTACAGTTATATAATTCTCAAATATAGTTAAAAAGGGTGGATTATGTTTCTAGAATATATTGCAGTTATCCATGTCAATGTATATCGTTTTTATCCGTCGAAAAATGTGTATTTGTAGTTTAAGTGTGTACTTGAAATAGTGATGCAGATGCAGTTACGGTGTTAATGGGGGCGGGGTTTTATTTTTCTATCTTTTCGCACTTCTCACAGAGACTACAGAACTGAGTGTGAGAGTGTGATGTTAATTCCTGTCCTGTCTTTAATAAACCGCAGGTATGTCATATTGTAACAAACATTATTACCACTATACGATCGGATGTCATTGTGATGTTAGATTGAGACCTATTTTCATGTATTTTCAGGGTATTGAGTAATATATATGTATATTTATATACATAAGAGTATTTTATATACATTTATTATATTATATCTATTTACCTGATTGAGTGTGTTTAAGATGTGTTGTATGTAATTTGTGATGCATGTTGTGAAAAGAAATGAAAGAAAAGAGACATTGTAAAAAAAGATGTTGTAAAAGAATGTTTATTAGTAAATGTTATTTAGAACAGCTTTGGATTGGAGCGAGACAGAGACTACAGAACTGAGTGTGAGAGTGTGATGTTAATTCCTGTCCTGTCTTTAATAAACTGCAGATGTAATCCCCCTGAAGAGCCTGGTGTCGGTGGTTCATTTGTGGTGCGGGGTGATAATCGCTACAAATTTGGTGCCGTGACCCGGATTTCAAGAGATCAGCCATCGCAGATCGCCGGGAGAAACTTCCGCTGACATCACCTTTACGAAGAACCTTGGGGAGCAGATAAGCAGTTAAACTTAAACATGGACCGTTACAGTTACACACACACTAGATCACATGAAGAGTTGCAAGATGCAGATGTTGACCATGTGAATGTTACCCCTTTGAATGTTGTTCCAAGATTACCAAGGGTTTCAACTGGGATGGGGCGGGGGGCATTATTGAATAGTATGCTAGAGCATGACATGATTGCTACTCCAGTGCATCCACCCACTAAGAACACAAGTCAGTCAGGCATAAAAGGTGACTCACCAGGCTCTTATAGTGAAAGACAGGGTTCTGTAGGGGGGACCAACCAAACCAATGGCAGACTATGGCAGACCTAATGAAGCAGTTAGGCAGTGAAATAGGTAACCAGATTGCTGCCAGCTTGTCATCTGCAGGCAGGGAACTACACTAACATTTTCCACTGGTGGCACTTGCGCTACTTACTTTTTCAGTTACTAGCGCAAAACATGATTTGGTCGCACAAATTATTTATAGTAAGCTACTCTGGATAATAATGACCAATAATGAAACTGCATTGCATACAGATGTGCTTTTTATTTTACTTGCCATCTTTTAAAGGAGCACTTCACCCATTTCAACATTAATCTTTATTGAAAGTGGGTCATATATGTAGTCGAAATGTAAAAGAAATTTTGAATTTGGTGCCCTCTTGACCGAGAAAAGACAGAAAATAACTTTAGGGCGCATTTGTGTGTAAGACCACAACTCCCAGAATGCACCACGTTGCACAGCTCCGCAAGCCACTCCCACTAATCCAGAACAGCGCAAAGTCGCAAACATCAGAGAAATCACTTTTCCGTCTACTCTACGGGGCTAACGTTAGCTGCCAACAGAGTTAGAAATTCATTTCACACAAAATGTATAGTTAGTTGGCTGTGGCGAGCAGGACAAGGGACGTGAGAGCGGCGCGAGGCCGGTGGCGTGAGTGATAATGAACGACACCTGTGAGACGCACTGGTCTCTCTCGCGTCTCTCACCGAGGAGCGGACGCATAAAACGAGGAGCGACGACAGGGCAGATCGAGAGAGGAACAGGCCTGATTTTATGGTGTGTTTTGTTTCTGTTGTGTGTGGCCAGCAGTGCGGGGCTGCTGGCTTATACTTTTGTTTTGTATTTGTTTATTTTACTATTAAAATGTTTAAATGTTCGCCGATTCCCGTCTCATTCTTCCCACAACAACGAACCCCGTTACATTGGCAAACTCATTAGCCAATTAGCAGCTACTCCTCGTTTGTATTTCTTTCTATATGGTGAATTATTGCATGATACCTGGAATCTGCATATGGGGTGCGACACTAGGATGGTTCACATCACAACACAAACGTCCGTGTGCACAAAACTCCATGTCCGTGTCTGCCTCTGACATTTCTTCTAGAAGGAATTGGCATTTTAGAGATTCTTTGCAGCAGACAGACTCTAGCTCGGTGTCCATAGGCGCACAGTTACAGCACGAGCACCACCAATTCGCTACAGCGCGAGCAAGCCCGGGCTTCTCGTCTGCGCCGGGCTGGTCTCCTGTGGCGGCCGCTGCCGCAGCCGCCGCCGCCTCTTGTTCCTCCATCAGCCTCAGCTGCTCTTCACTATATTGTGGCTCGTATAAATAGCCACGAACATCAGTTTCGAGCAAAAGATTTTCAAAATCCTCGTCTTCCATATCGTGTGTCGTAAATTCAGGCATTATGGTAAATCTAACTGCTTGAGCGCTTGTTAGCTTAGCTTGCTGTCTTCCAAGCAAGATGGCGGATTAATAGTTTAGTTTCTTCAGGTTTAGTCCCACCCACTGATCTGTAATAGGCCGGTGGGGTGAGTGGGTCCCACGCCCTTGAATAATAATGAGCTAAAGGCTGTAGTTTTCTTAATATGCAATGAAATTTATCTTCCGTCCTATCGTGACGCAAAATGACGATATTTACGTCACGATAGGACGGAAGTAAAACACTTAATTCCTTTTTTCTCCCATCTCAGAAAAAAAACAAGCAAAATTCCACCATCATTATAATATATGACAGGGTTTCTAACAATACAAACCTTAATGCAAATGGGTGAAGTGACCCTTTAAACCAAATGCCTTCTTGTTTTCTTTAAAATTGGTTGGGATAGATTTACTGCAATAGAAAATACAGTAGGCCTACACAATAAAGTGCTAAATGAATTTCTTTTGGATTTCAACATGCTATTGCAGGCACAGATGGGTAGACTTCTGAACTCTTAAGGAAAAATAAAATAAATATAATCCACTTCGCGTGCTTCATACTGTCATAGTGAAGCTTCAATGATTTGTGTTTGAATTGTTTTGACGCAGTTACAAATTTGGACAGTCCTGAAGGCCCACAGAATTTACAGTAGGGCTGCACGATATTGGTAAAAAATGACATTGCGATATTTGATTTTTCTGTGATATATATTGCGATATAAAAACAATTTCAAACAAAAAGCTCTATTTGGAAAGAATGAATCATTCTAGAATGACTGGGGTGGTTTTGTCATGGAGTAAATCCACATAGAAACTAATATTAATAGAATGTTTTAATGTAGTTAACTAGACTTTAATAAATGGAACCTTATTGTAAAGTGTTTCTGATTTATGTCTCTTGAGTTCAGTGTTGGACAGATCAGTTGTTTTAACCATTCATTAAAGTGAATCGGTTCAAAGGAGTCATATTAGTTCGTGAATCGGACGTGTCATTAACGGACCACGGCACACGTTGTGTGATTATCCAGGCAGTTTAGGACATCGCACAAGATTTGTCTCACTCTCAACACAGAAAACATTTCATCACTAGATAGATTTTTTTGTTTTGTTTATTGAAAGTGTGGTTTATGTCATATTTGTGTGGAAAGCTTTTCAGAGAAGATGAGGCAACGTTATTTTAGCACAATTCACAACCAGTGGTAGTTCAGGAAAAAAATACCATCGTGTATTCTCAAAGATATTCAGTCAACTCAATTCATTAATATGAGCGAGGGCGGGAGAGAGAGCAAGACAGTGTGAAGACGGCGAGAGAGTGCGCGCGCGCGGCTTTCACTCTCTCTCGTTCTCTCAGTTAAACAAGCGCGATGCCAACTTGATGTGTTGAATGCTCAGAGAACGTTATAAAACGTATTCTTAAAATACACATTTCTGTTTTAATAAATGCTCATAGTAAATCATAGCATATTGCCTAAAACATATAGGTACAAAAATAATCAAACGGTGTACGGTGATACATTTGCGACCCATTAAAAATTAGGGTCGCAATGGCATTTCAAAAGGTCGCATATGCGACCATTTTGGTCGCAGTGTAGTTCCCTGGCAGGGCAGAATACCCAGAGAGAAAATGCCCAACAGTCCTCAGCTCAGCCACCTGACTGGTCAAAGCTCAACTTAGTCATTAAGCATCAGGATATCAAAGAACCTCCGACATTTAGAGGTGACAAAACTGACAGATGCACTGTTGGTGAATGGGAGGAGTTGATGCAGACATATTTGAACAAGAAGGGATTCAATGTGTCAGAACAAGGCCAGGAAATTCTTGATAGACTGATGGGCCGCGCTAAAGATGTTGTGAGGACCAGCATACGTAACAACACCCTGATTAATTTGAGTAAAGACCCAGATGTTATCTTCTCTATTCTGAGACAGCACTTTGGGGATGCGATTTCCTCGACTACCCCTTTGAGGGATTTCTACGAGACCTTACCCAGACGATCAGAAAGTGGGTTAGATTACTGGATCAGACTTAATAAGGCTGTTGACCTTGCTGATGAGTGCTTACAGAGGAAGGGAAAAAGAGTAGAAGACCCTGGTCATGAAGTTACGATGATGTTCGTTAGGCACTGCCCGGAACCTGCATTGTATACGGCCTTGCGGAGTAAACGACTAGAGAGTTGGACTGCTGGGGAGGTTCAAGCGCTCATAGACAGCCATCATAGAGATATGCAGTCAGCAAGTGTCGAGAGAACGTTACAAGTTGAAGAAAAGCCCTCTGGTGCGTGGTGTATGACACAGCAGCAAGCTTCTGCCAGTAGTCAGTCCAGTGGTCTTGATCCAGATCTTCTTGGTAGAGCGGTCTCCCTACTAGAACAGATTTTCATTTCACAGAAGGGGCAAGAGCCAAAAGCAGTACAAGTCAAAGCCTCGTATGGAGGGCCAACTGCATATTCGGGTTCTTGTGGAGTTTGTAAGGCCCTTGATCACACGACAAAGATGCACTGTTTCAAAGAAGGATTGTGTTTCAGGTGCTATGAGACTGGACACAGAGGTTTCGAATGCCCCAAAAGAAAACCAGTCAAGCGAGAAACAACCAGAATGTCTTCTGATTCCGAGCGGCCTTTAAACTAGAAAGCCCACACTTTGAGGGGAACAGTGTGGGTAACAGCCAACCAAGATCCCCAGAAAATTCTTTTAATGTTCAGACCAAAATTGATGACAGTATGACTCAAAAGATAAGCAATAAGGGTGAAGCAAGTACCTCTGAGAATAGTTGTTCACATTTCCTTCCAGAGTCGATCTATACAAAAGTGAATGATGAAGATGATCTTTTCCGTGCACCTGCATTAGTCGAGGGAAAAGTAGAACTCTTAGCCCTTGTAGACAGTGGATCTGTAACCTGTACCCTGAGTGAATCTGCTGAGCGCATACTTCAGGATCACAGTCTTATTTGTGATAAGTTGAGTAAACCCACAAAGAAAGTGCTGACTGGATGTGGAGGTAACCAAACAAAGCCAAAATGTGAATATGAGCTAAATGTGGATTTGCTTGGGTGCAAGATGACTGTGAACTTTTTAGTTGTTCCAGGTCAAGAGGATGACATGATAGTAGGCTCTAATGTTTTAAGACATGTGACTCAGCAGGTCAAGAATACAAAGTGGTGTTGGGAGAAAATCTCACAGCCTGTTAAAGGAAACAGTAATGACCCTCTTCTCAGTCTACTCTCTAATGTCGACCGGTGGCAAGGAGACAGGATGCCGAAAAGAGTTGGCACTGTGTTGTTAAGACAGTGTGTGACACTGGAGCCACAACACGAACATATAGTCTGGGGAAGGTTGAAAGAAGAGGTTCCATTGTCTGTCGGGAGTACTGTGATGGTGGAGTCCTCGACTTCTAAATCTTCACCACGGAACATCATGATTGCTCGTAGTGTGTGTCCATTATGGGCTGATAAGTGGATTCCTGTAAAGGTGATAAACATGTTGGACCGACCGGTGGTGTTACGTCGGAACGCAAAGATTGCTCAGGTACATCCATGTCTTGCTCTTGAAGAGTTAGAGTTTATTAAGCACATGAGTTGTGAATCAAGAGAGGTCCTTCAAAATGTTGTTCAGGTTCACAAACCTAATGAAGAAGACAAGATGTTGCCAACAGACTGTGAAGCTGAGTTGCGAGAGATAGGACTGACACAGATTGATATCGATTCCTGTGAAGTAGATGACTTCTGGAAAAGGCAACTGGCAGACCTCATTGTACGGTATGAGAGCATATTCTCCCGTGATAAGTTAGAAGTCAAGAATATTGTCCACAGGATACACCTGAAAGATGAGAAACCGTTCCGACTGCCTTATAGAAGGGTTCCACCGGCACACTACCACACGTTGAGACAGACCTTGGATGAAATGGAGGCACGTGGTATCATCCGAAAGTCCAATAGCGAGTGGGCCTCACCTCTAGTCCTGGTCTGGAAGCCCTCAGGGGAATTGCGGATATGCACAGACTTCAGGTGGCTTAACCAAAGAACGGAGAAGGACGCATATCCACTGCCTCACCAAGCTGACGCTCTAGCATCCTTGGGAAATAACTGTTATTTCAGCACCATGGATTTAACATCTGGATTCTATAATATCCCAATCCATGAAGAGGATCGCAAGTATACAGCATGCACCACGCCAGTAGGTCTCTATGAGTACAACCGGATGGCTCAGGGATTATGCAACAGCCCCGCGACGTTCTCTCGAATGATGACAGCGATATTTGGAGACCAGAATTATCTGTCTCTCCTTTGCTACCTAGATGACTTACTGGTGTTTGGGAAGACTGAGGAGGAGTCACTCGACCGCCTTGAGATGGTATTTTCTCGGCTTAGAGAGCACAACCTTAAATTGTCCCAAAAGAAATGTTATTTCATGAGGAAGACTGTAAAGTTTCTAGGTCATATTGTATCCGAGAAGGGTATCGCAACTGACCCAGCAAAGGTATCTGCAATCAGTGAGTTCAGGGTGGTGGATTTAATGGAGGAAGATGGGAAGACTCCATCACCAATGAAGATCAGATCTTTCCTTGGGATGGCAAACTATTATTCCCACTTCATAGAGGGCCTTTCAGCAATAGCCAAACCACTGTTTAAGCTGACTGCTGGGCAGAAGATCAGGAAAAAAGGTGGGAAAGATCGCTCCAGTTTTCCTAAACCCAAACGTTTGAGCCCTGAAGATTGGACTGCGGAATGTGACCTTGCAGTGGAAAAGATCAAACAGTCGCTCACAGACACCGCTATTCTAGCACATCCAGACTTTAAGAGACCATTCCTCTTGTCCACCGATGCATCTATGGATGGGTTAGGTGCAGTTTTGAGTCAGATACCAGAGGGAGAGAAGAAGCCTAGACCAGTAGCCTTCGCGAGCAAGACCCTGTCGAGGGCTCAGTCCCGTTATCCTGCTCATAGATTAGAGTTTTATGCTCTGAAGTGGGCAGTTTGCGAGAAGTTTGCTCACTGGTTGAAAGGGACTAAATTCACAGTACTAACGGACAACAATCCTTTGACATATATCATGTCTAAGCCTAAGTTAGATGCCTGTGAACAAAGGTGGGTATCCAAGCTGGCCCCCTTTGACTTTGACTTAAAATACATACCTGGAACCCAGAACATTCCTGCTGATTTGTTGAGTCGACGTCCCTTTGCCAGAACTCTGGAAGTCTCTGAAGCGTTGGCGAGTAAAGCTCATCATGTAACCTCTGAATTGGTTCAAGAAGCTTTTCGATTGTCGGTGAATGTACTCCATCAAAATTCTGAGGATAGTGTTCAGAGTGTCCGAGTTGGGAGTTTGAGCCAGATAGGAAGTGAAGGCGTGAAAGCCATTTTTGAGTCCTGTCTAGATTGGGAATCCAGCAGACCTGTCTGTGGTGTTCAGCTGACCCGTTGTGCCGGCAGTTTGGTTCATGGAGGTGTAGAGACACTCCCAGTCTTTTCAGTGGAGGAAATACAGGGAAAACAGAGAGCTGACCCCACCATCGCCCGTGTGATATCCTTTGTTGACAGAAGGAGACCATCACGAAGAGAGAGGGATAGTGAGTCTGCTCTTGTATTGAGACTGCTGAAACACTGGGAAAAGTTGGAAGTCAAGGATAATGTCCTCTACCGCAGATCCAGGGATAGGATGGGAAAAATCAGATACCAGCTTGTTCTTCCTCATTCTCTGAGAGCTGCTGCCTTGAGAGGGACTCATGATGATGCTGGTCATCAGGGGCAAAGTAGGACTCTCCATCTGGTGCGTCAGAGATTCTTTTGGTCCGGTATGGATTCAGACGTTAAAAGATATGTCTATCACTGTAAGCGCTGTGTAGCTGGGAAGACTCAGGAACCTGAGGCTAGAGCACCTCTCGAATCTATCAAGACAAGTGTGCCTCTGGAACTTGTATGTATAGATTTCTGGTCTGCAGAAGGGAGGCATGGGGAAAATGTTGACGTTCTTGTGATAACGGACCATTTTACGAAGTTAGCCCATGCATTCGCTTGCCCAAACCAGACAGCTAAAGTTGTGGCTCAGAAGCTGTGGAATCAGTTTTTCTGCATATATGGTTTCCCGCAGAGGATACACTCAGACAAAGGGGCCAACTTTGAGAGTAAATTGATTGCTGAGTTGCTGTTGGTGTCTGGGGTCCGTAAGTCCCATACGACTCCCTACCACCCGATGGGAAACGGGCAGACAGAAAGGTTCAACCGCACACTTGGGAATATGATTCGCTCCTTACCCCCTCGATTGAAAGAGAGGTGGCCTCAGATGATACAGACACTTACATTTTCCTACAACTGTACCATTCATGAGACGACTGGATTTGCACCGTTCTACTTGATGTTCGGTAGGGTGCCCAGGTTGCCTGTAGATGTCATGTTTGGGAGTGCCTTGAGGAACGAGTATGTGGAGACTTACGATGAGTATGTGGAGACTCTTCAGAAGGATCTTGGAGAAGCAATGAGGATTGCTCAAAAGAACACCACAGGAGCACAAAAAAGGCAAGCAAAGGAGTACAATAAGAAATCCAAAGGTGTTGCCTTGGAAGTTGGAGATCGTGTCCTTCTGGTGAATAAGAAAGAGAAGGGAAAAAGGAAGTTAGCAGATGTGTGGGACTCAGTGGTTCATGTGGTGACATGGAAAGACCCAACGTTGCACATCTACAGAGTTGAAGATCCAACCACAAAGAAGAGTAGAGTGGTTCACCGTAACTTCCTCTTGCCTGTAAATTTTCTGCCCTTGGAAGAACCAGAAGTTGAGTCCACGATGTTCTCCACAATCTCTGAGGAAGGAATGAATGAGACAAAAGACCAAGAGCATAGATCTCTGATGAGTTCTGAAACGGAATCAAGGAGTAGCAGGATAGCTGCTTGGGTTTTGCAAGGCCAGTGCCCAAGACCGTCTCAGCCTGTTGCAGAGCATTCTGTTCAAGGACAAGATATTCGGCAAGTCACAAAAGTTCATACTCCAGCCTCAACGGATCACATGAGTCATGGTGGTTCTTCGAGTACCAATGATGAGAGCAGATCCAGTGAATCGTCTAGTGACTGTGATACAGATGATGTCAAAGGAAGTGAGAGGAGTGCGGATGATTTGAGTATTGCATCCGAGTCAGATCCGATCAGGGAAGGCATTCATGACGAAGATGGACCAGGAGGGTCGGTGAACAGTCACAGTCTTCGAGTAGAACCAGTTACCATGTCCGGAGAATGTAGCTTTGATAGCAGATCTGATCATTGCTCAAAGTTTCAAGCCCCAAGTAATAGATCTGGAGTCACAATGAAAGCTTCCCAAAGAAAAGTGATAGGGTCAGACACGACCCCAAAAGCAAACAAAGAAACTGTGAGAACCAGGTCAGGCAGGTTAGTGAAACCAGTAAAAAGACTACTTGAGTGTATGAGCATGATAATAGCTGAGTCAAGTCAAAGAGATCCAGTGGCGGAATTGTTGAGAGTTCTTTCTAGTTTTGTGGGGAGTTAGATTAAGCTATACAAATGTATGTTTTCCTTTTGAGAAGTGATTGGGATCGTGTAGAAGAAAAACTTTAAGAGGATTTGAGAAGTACTTTATTGAGGAGTGTATGGTTATATGTATAAGGGCATATTTCTCTCAAGCAAAATGTTTTGCTATTCGTTTGAATGACTGAAGTCTGGGTATTCCTCTTTAAAGGAAATTATCTCACCTAAGGCCTTAAAGTTTGCTGAAATTTAGGAGGGGAGAGTGTAGTGATTTGAATTTTGTGACCGTTCCAGCAAACTTTGTCATCCTTCTTGAATTTATTATTTATTTCTATTGTATTTTTTTTTGTTTCTTTGCTCATATGCTGTTCATATTCTGTATAGAATATGGGAGAAATGTTCGTTTTTGTTTTAAAATAGTGTATTGAGTTTTATGACTGAGTGACGTCATTTCCACTTGCTGTGTCCTCCAATCGCGTCTCGCTCAAAGCTTAGAACAGCTTTGGATTTGAGCGAGACAGGTATGTGTAAATGAGCTCTGAAGTAAAGTCTTAATATATAATACATTAAGTTGAAATTTTGATCAATACCAGTGGATGACATGTTTTAATGCTGAGTTGAGTCACTTAATGTGCTTGAATGTCGTTATTTTTGTGTATAATCCAAGTTTTGTGTTAATGAGGTCTTATTGCGTTGGTTCAAATTGCCGCCCGCGCGCCATTTTGAACGGCGGGTTTCTACAGTTATATAATTCTCAAATATAGTTAAAAAGGGTGGATTATGTTTCTAGAATATATTGCAGTTATCCATGTCAATGTATATCGTTTTTATCCGTCGAAAAATGTGTATTTGTAGTTTAAGTGTGTACTTGAAATAGTGATGCAGATGCAGCTACGGTGTTAATGGGGGCGGGGTTTTATTTTTCTATCTTTTCGCACTTCTCACAGAGACTACAGAACTGAGTGTGAGAGTGTGATGTTAATTCCTGTCCTGTCTTTAATAAACCGCAGGTATGTCATATTGTAACAAACATTATTACCACTATACGATCGGATGTCATTGTGATGTTAGATTGAGACCTATTTTCATGTATTTTCAGGGTATTGAGTAATATATATGTATATTTATATACATAAGAGTATTTTATATACATTTATTATATTATATCTATTTACCTGATTGAGTGTGTTTAAGATGTGTTGTATGTAATTTGTGATGCATGTTGTGAAAAGAAATGAAAGAAAAGAGACATTGTAAAAAAAGATGTTGTAAAAGAATGTTTATTAGTAAATGTTATTTAGAACAGCTTTGGATTTGAGCGAGACAGAGACTACAGAACTGAGTGTGAGAGTGTGATGTTAATTCCTGTCCTGTCTTTAATAAACTGCAGATGTAATCCCCCTGAAGAGCCTGGTGTCGGTGGTTCATTTGTGGTGCGGGGTGATAATCGCTACATTAACGTTAATGCTGTCAGATCGTCCAGCGTGTAGGCTACAGTACGGGTCGGCCAATCTGGTTCTGTCCGTTAAAATTAACTTTTGCAAATAACAATCGCGGTCCTGGACAGTGAGTGGCCTTGCACATTAAGATAAAATCGGATTTTCTCCAGTCATTGTTAAAAACAAGCTAACAAAACTTGTAGACTTTACGGCCAGAGGGATCGTTCTGCCACCACCTAAGCTCCGCCCACATAAAAACGTCACCATGTTTACCAACTGAAAATTGGTCTATACAGGAAGTAAACATGGCGAGACGCAGCACAGCATACTTTTGGAGCGAGGTCAGTAACGTTACCAGCACCAAAGCGCAAACAAAGGCGATCGCTATCTGCCCCGAACTATTCATTATCCGCGTGCTGCTGTTGTTGTTGTCTTTGGATACAGGAAGAAGAATCGGAAATGACGCATATTGCGTCTTAAGGTTGTCCAGACGCTAACCGCGCGTCGCGTTTACATCGGGATATTGCAATTCCATGTATACAGGAGTAACTCTCTCTGCTCACGCATGTAAACGGGTTATCCCTAATGTTTCAGAAACCCGAATAGTGACCTTAACCCGACCATAACCCGAAATTTGGCTGCATGTAAACGTAGTCAATGATTCAGCGGCTGCTGCACACCCACGTCCTCCTTCCCCGTCTCAGCCGAACAAGGTGAGCCTGAGCGCGAAACTTCACAAAGATTGAAGCCTCTAAACACGTCTTATCTACTGTGTTCGCCACATGATGATAACTTTACAAAACAAAGAGTAATCTACACCCTTCAAAAATTACAAAATCAGTTTGCCGTGTGTGTGTCGTGTGTTGACTGCTGCTACAATCGATGCTGTCACACTTGACGTACTTAATGTGAATAAAATGCCCCAGAAAAAAAGAATATAAAATTGAATAAAACATGTGTCTGTAGTAACCATTGGCTATACAAAGTTTACAAAATAGATAGGCCTATTTTAATATTTTATATTAAGAAAACTAAATAGGCCAATAAAAATAAGCTTATGTTTCCTGATTGAGCAGTTTGACCCAGCTAAAGCTTGTTCATGTAAAGTATGTCAATATGTGTACATTATGTTCTGTTGTGCTTGCAATTGCAATTGATATAATAAATGTTCTCCCTTTTATGTAAACAAGTACATATTTATTTCTATATTCTTTTCTTGTTTTTGTAGGCTTTGTACTCCTCTTTAGACATTTTAACTATGCAATGTGCTAAGTATCTTTTTTAAAGTATACTGGGCATGTTTATTTTGTTCAATTTTATCTGTAAAAAATGTAGGGGGCCCAGAAATGTTGGTTTCATTTCTGGCGGCACCCCTGCTCAGAGGCCCACAGAGAAGGAAATGAATAGTTGAATAAAGTCGTTATTTTTGTTTGTTTTTTGCGCACAAAAAGTATTCTCGTCGCTTGATAAACTTATGGTTGAGGCACTGTAGTCACTTGGACTATTTTAACGATGTCTTTAGTAACTTTCTGGGCCGGCAAGTTTCAATTACAATAGAAGCCTATATGAGGAGTGAGACAGCTCTCAGATTTAATCAAAAATATCTTCATTTGTGTTCCGAAGATGAACGAAATTCTTACGGGGTTGGAACAACATGAGGGTGAGTAATTACTGACAGAATTTTAATTTTTGGGTGAACTAACCACCAAATAAGTAGGCTATATTACAATTATTTGTGAAGGATCATGTGACACAGACTGGATAATAATATTTCACAATATGTTTTACTGCATGTTTGATCAAGTAAATGCAGCCTTGGTGAGCATATAAAAAAACTTAATTATTCCAAACCTTTGACTGGTACATTTACTGTACATTTCTTTTCTTTCTAGGTTGCTATATTCAGAAGATGGTGTTTATTCTTGATTTTTAGTAGCCTATATTGTGTTTGGTTTAGATTTTTAGCCTAAATTGATATAAGTTGTTCATAAAAGTGTATCTATTACTTCCTCATAACCCTTTTTTTCTACCAATATAGCATTAGATCTCTAGCTCAGCAGTTCTCATAAGTTTCATTCATGTTACCTGCAGGTTTTGGTTGCATTCAATATTTCATTTGACATAGGCTACTATTTTTTTACGAGTATAAATAAATATCCTAAAAATTACTATTTTGTTTTTATATTAGCAATGGAACAGTCAGTAGTGACTGTGTACGTGTCCCCTCGGCATGGGTGTTATGCGCTTGTCCTATGTACACCTTCAGTCGTTGAGAAATGACACATCCCAAAACTAGGGGTCACTGTTGTGCTTCAATGGCACTTTTAATAAAACAGACATTTTATCTTCACAACAGCAATGTCTGGACATAAAGAGGAAGAGAAAATTGGGTCAGGGCTCTCTGTGCTGGCAGGCTGGTTGTTCTTGTTTGAGTATGGAGTAGTTTAAACGCAGACCTGGAAGGGCTATTGGACACAGTGTAGGGAAGACAAGGAAAGTGCTAGCGGCTCTCTCACATATGACAGATGACGTTCAAAACAGCAAAAAGAGCCCTGACCGCTCATTTCGACATTCCTGCACTCTCCTTTATTTACAGATAAAATTAATACATTCATTTATTTCACATAGTAACAAAGCTAACCAATCATTTTTTTAGAGTGATCTCTTTTTCATCCATCCAAAAAGTTCACATATCACATCTGCATTCAAAATTCTTTCCTCTTTATGTTTTTCCCTCTTTTTATACAGTTACCTCCTACTCCCGTGGCCATTTAAATCCCATAAAACAATATGTATAACTATTTACATGATCATTAATCTCTAACTATACTATCACAAAACCATGACCTCCGCCCTCCCACCCCAACCGCTTATCACCCCCCCCCCTCCCAAAAAGTCATATCCTGATGAAAAAGCTAAAAAAGGTGGAGGGGAAAGCAAGGAATAAACATGAATTGACTCCCATTGTCTCATAAAACCATTTCTTGCATCCTCCCCCATTCTAAAAGTGCATGCCTAGAATCAGCAATTGAAAATAAAATGCCTGTACAGAAAAAAACCTTTCTAAACCATTCGCCAAATGTGGCGAACGTGGAAACGGATCAGCATATTGGCAACGATAATCTTCTTTCTTCTTTTGGCAAATACTTGAGTGGTTCTTGAAGGTCTAAAAGATGTAGTGGAACAATTAAAGTGGGTCTCTGAGGCAGCAGCTGGTAATGGAGCAGTTTTGGGGAAACTGCTGTTAAAGTCAGAGGTGACGGGGGCTGGGATGACCATTGTGATAGAGCTTCTGCTTGATGTGAACCATGTTTCCGCTGGAATCCTCCAGTTGCCGAAGCTGTGCGCGTCTACGGAGGTCCCGAAGGTTGCAGAACTGTGGCAACCACGACCAGGAAGGGGTATCTGTGAGCGGGACAGAGAAAAACGCGTTAGCATCTGTCAAACTGTGGTGTTCTATAGATTCTTAATAACTATAAGCTAATGAGATGGTTAAGAAAAGGAAAAAGAAAATGTACATCTTACAATGAACCAGCATGTCATGTCTACACAACGTGTTAATGGAAACAGCATGTGGGTCCAGACATGAAGGCTGGGGTGGAGGTATAAGCAAACCACAGAGAGTTCCTCAGACAGCCCCGCCCCTCACAACTAGCCCTGTTGGAAGTGTGTCAGTGTGTGTGAGAGGGAGGCGATGGGGGAGCGGGGGGTTATTTATAGCATTCCATGGGTATGCCATCCACTAGGACTGTCATGAAGGGTATACAGAGGAAGACCTGAATAAGGTTTTTTTAAGTCTTAAAGCTGGATCAAAAGAAAGGAAGAAGAGTTCAATGAAGGGCTGGATTTAATGCCGTAAAAGAAATGCATGAACACTCACTTACTCTTTAGAAGCTCTATTTAAATTTTCAGTAACCAAATCCTGGTCTGCATAGATCCTACAAGCATATCCTTTGTCCTTTACATCTATCCACAAGTATGTTTTTCATAAAAAGCACTTTTATTACAATTAATAGCATTTTTATTCAAATCTAAAAAGATAATTATGTTCTAAAATATTGTATTAATAATATATATATATATATATATATATATATATTTCAAGACTTCAGATACAAAAGCCTCCAAGTCTGTCTAAAATTTTTGTTTAATATTAACATTATTATCAGGCTCCTATAAGTTTCTACCTAAGTACCGACATTTCTGAATGGGCTGAGGCTGGGATTTAGTGAGTTTGAAGTGAAAGTATTTGATGAAAGTATACTATGTGCAGAGAGCATTCACTCAATATTATTATCTCATTTTTGACAGAGGTGGCTTTTAGAGGCTTTTGCATCGGAGGTCTTCATATATAAGTATTATGTATTGTCAAATGTATGAAAATATAAATATATACAACATTTATTATGACAATATAAATCAGTTATCATATATATTTCTTGTCTGAAAAGAAAATTATTGTAATATATATATAGCTAAATGTATAACATTTTATTATTAAAATATGTATACATATTCATAATTTAAATATATGAAAATATAAACGTTTAAAATATTTCAATATTACAAATCAGTTATCAGATATATTACCCCTGATCTGACAAGAAAATGATTATTCTATATAAAAAAAAGCTAAATATATAAATATTATTTTATTCACTGTAAAAACTCAACTCAAAATTTTCTAGTGACTGGTCACATCTAAATTTTTCAATTGGCCCAAGTGAAATTCTGCAAATTTGATTTTATCAATTGAAAAATTTAGATGTGACCAGTCACTAGAAAATTTTGAGTTGGGAGGTTAGACATTTTATTACAGTGTTATTACGATATAAATAAATTAGCAGATATATCACTCCTGAGCTGAAACTGATAAGGGGGTAAAGAATAACAGCTAACAATCAGAGCAATTCTAAGGAAATGAGAGCTAAAGTAAATTCAAGGTATGTGCTTCAGTGCACTGTATATGTATTGTGTGTGTGTGTGTGTGTGTGTGAGTATGACTGCACGCTTACACGTCTCGCCAACTTGCCTTCTCTTTCCAGCTGCTCTTTGTCTATTTATAGCTCTCGCACAGTGCAAGGGTGCAAATCTCTCTGTGTGAGTGTGTGTGTGTGTGTGTGTGCTGGTGGGGGTGGGGGCATGACAGCATCTCTCTCCCACCTTCCTTTCCATCAACCTCACCTTCACTCCCTATCTTGGTGAGGCTAAATGATGCTGACCTGCCATCAACGTCACAATTTCACAGCTGTGGTGTGCTTTACTAGAGGGGCATCCCCAGTATTTTTTCAGTAGGTCATATCATATGGAGATACCATTTTGTGTTTGTGCTACTCCAAAAAAAAAAAAAACTGAATCAAAGTCAGAATATATTTTTTCTTTGTGGGCTGAATTAAAACGATAGTTCATCCCAAATTAAAAATTCTGTCATCATTTACTCACCCTCATGTCGCTGCAAACCCATAAGACTTTGGTTAACCTCTGAAACACAAATTAAGATATTTGTAATGAAACCTGATAGGTTTCTGTTCCTCCAATGAAAGTCATTGGAACCAAAACTTAGAAGATCCAAAAGGGTAGTAAAGACATCATAAAATGAATCCATATGAATTGAGCGGTTTAATCCAAAGTCTTGTAAAGATATATGATCGCTTTATATGATGAACAGATTTAATAGGCTTTTGTTCACATATAAACACAGATAGATAATTTGTGTTTCAAAGATCAACCAAACTCCTATGGGTTTGGAATGACATGAGGGTGAGTAAATGAACAGAATTTTTATTTTTGGGTGAACTGTAATAATATTTTGTACAGTAGCGCTCTGGAATACTGTTTGGTCAACTGGTGCATTCCGTGGTCTGATGTTCTAATGGACTGGTTTTTTTTCCTCTTAGTAGAAGCTTTAAGATATACAGGTGATATTATACAATCATTTTAAACTCAAATAGCCTACACATTTTATGTCCACATATTTATTATTTATTTATTTTATTAACAAACCCTTGTTAGCAGTGGCCACTTTATAATCCCTATCTCTCTTTTTATCATTGGAAATGCTTATTGTGGTTTTAAATACACCCGGAGACGTCGATTTTTTTGCCAATTGCTGAATTTCCTATTAGGCCAAGCAAAAAAAAAAAAAAAAAGGCAATTT
Organism: Rhinichthys klamathensis goyatoka; assembly: GCF_029890125.1. NCBI lineage: Eukaryota > Metazoa > Chordata > Actinopteri > Cypriniformes > Leuciscidae > Rhinichthys > Rhinichthys klamathensis. The sequence goes on along the minus strand of NW_026606789.1, from coordinate 1,237,685 downwards.
ATGATACTAGGAAAAGAATAATTGAACGAAATTCAAGGATCAATTTACAAATTGTGTTTCTAACCGAGTGATATCCAGAATTTGAATTGACTTTCGGTATTATAAGGCAATGGGGGATCTTATGTCTTTTGAATTGTTTTGGTGTTATAAGGGGGCTCTGTGTGAAATTATTAATGAGAGTTTACAGTTTGTACATTTTTTAAATGATTTGATTTTAATGTTTATTGATTTTTGATTTGATGTGTATTTGATATGAATTGTATGTAAATATTTTCTATTCTCTCGGGTAGGAATTGATTGTATAAATTCTCTCTCTCTCTCATATATACAGGTCCTTCTCAAAAAATTAGCATATTTTGATAAAGTTCATTATTTTCCATAATGTAATGATAAAAATTAAACTTTCATATATTTTAGATTCATTGCACACCAACTGAAATATTTCAGGTCTTTTATTGTTTTAATACTGATGATTTTGGCATACAGCTCATGAAAACCCCAAATTCCTGTCTCAAAAAATTAGCATATCATGAAAAGGGTCTCTAAACGAGCTATTAACCTAATCATCTGAATCAACTAATTAACTCTAAACACCTGCAAAAGATTCCTGAGGCTTTTAAAAACTCCCAGCCTGTTTCATTACTCAAAACCGCAATCATGGGTAAGACTGCCGACCTGACTGCTGTCCAGAAGGCCATCATTGACACCCTCAAGCAAGAGGGTAAGACAGAAAGAAATTTCTGAACAAATAGGCTGTTCCCAGAGTGCTGTATCAAGGCACCTCAGTGGGAAGTCTGTGGAAAGGAAAAAGTGTGGCAAAAAACGCTGCACAACGAGAAGAGTTGACCGGCCCCTGAGGAAGATTGTGGAGAAGGACCGATTCCAGACCTTGGGGGACCTGCGGAAGCAGTGGACTGAGTCTGGAGTAGAAACATCCAGAGCCACCGTGCCCAGGCGTGTGCAGGAAATGGGCTACAGGTGCCGCATTCCCCAGGTCAAGCCACTTTTGAACCAGAAACAGCGGCAGAATCGCCTGACTTGGGCTACAGAGAAGCAGCACTGGACTGTTGCTCAGTTTTGCATTCGGAAATCAAGGTGCCAGAGTCTGGAGGAAGACTGGGGAGAAGGAAATGCCAAAATGCCTGATGTCCAGTGTCAAGTACCCACAGTCAGTGATGGTCTGGGGTGCCATGTCAGCTGCTGGTGTTGGTGCACTGTGTTTTATCAAGGGCAGGGTCAATGCAGCTAGCTATCAGGAGATTTTGGAGCACTTCATGCTTCCATCTGCTGAAAAGCTTTATGGAGATGAAGATTTCATTTTTCAGCACGACCTGGCACCTGCTCACAGTGCCAAAACCACTGGTAAATGGTTTACTGACCATGGTATTACTGTGCTCAATTGGCCTGCCAACTCTCCTGACCTGAACCCCATAGAGAATCTGTGGGATATTGTGAAGAGAAAGTTGAGAGACGCAAGACCCAACACTCTGGATGAGCTTAAGGCCGCTATCGAAGCATCCTGGGCCTCCATAACACCTCAGCAGTGCCACAGGCTGATTGCCTCCATGCCACGCCGCATTGAAGCAGTCATTTCTGCAAAAGGATTCCCGACCAAGTATTGACTATTGAGTGCATAACTGAACATAATTATTTGAAGGTTGACTTTTTTTTTGTATTAAAAACACTTCTTTTATTGGTCGGATGAAATATGCTAATTTTTTGAGACAGGAATTTGGGGTTTTCATGAGCTGTATGCCAAAATCCTCAGTATTAAAACAATAAAAGACCTGAAATATTTCAGTTGGTGTGCAATGAATCTAAAATATATGAGTTTAATTTTTATCATTACATTATGGAAAATAATGAACTTTATCACAATATGCTAATTTTTTGAGAAGGACCCATATATATATATATATATATAGATATAGATATAGTTCTTCAAAGCATTTTTATATATATATTTCTTTAAAGGATTTTTAATCTATCACTCTCCTTGGCCCACAATAACTATCATCCAATAAGTTCATCCCATGAACACACTAATTATATTAAAACTAAAAGCATTCCATTTTAAAGCACTATTTACATATTCTGCCACCGCTTATGTACCTCTTTACTCTCAAAGGACCACAGACAACTGTTATAAACAACTGCGGTGTTGCCTGGGATTCTGTTACATTGAGTGAAAACCTGCTGTTGATTTCTGCACCCACAGTCTTCTTAATACATTCATTACTGGGGGTGATAATAACAGGGCAGAAGGGGAGCGCTGACAGCTGATGAAAATGAAAAATGTAGGTGTGTAAATGTTTGGGGACAGAAAATTGAATTTTGGGAGTGTTTGGAAAAAGACATGTTTATTAACATAAAACCAATACAGTGGGACACATTTTAAAAAAGGAATTAGAAATGTATATGGATTTACTCCCATACAAATCCATGTATAGTATCACTCTAACACACAAACTGCAAATCATAGTGAGATTAGCTGATCTGGTACTGTATATATAAAAAAAACAAAAAACATTTATCTAATAATTCAAATTTACAGTTTTACTATCATTATTTTAATTTGAGTATTTTACTCTTTGAGACACAGCTAATGTACTTTATTAGCTGTATTAGCACAAGCTGTGTTCATGTTGTCACTAACATTTAAGGCACTTGTTCTTCACAGTAAAGTGTTTGACGTCAATTCTTTAGTTTTTGAGATGCAGTATTAGTACCTGAATACATCCATTTAAATCTTGCACAAAACATGGCATTTATTGAGCAAGGAAAAAACACTCAACCACGTTCAACCTCAAAATGATCACGCTTAACAAAACATAAGGGCAACAAATAAACAAAAAGCATTATTGTAAAAATGTCTCTTCATAACATTAAATAAATTGTCACGTAAGGGAAGAAAACATGATTTTGATGCATAAAAAGAAATGCATGAACACTCACTTACTCTTTAGAAGCTCTATTTAAATTTTCAGCAACCAAATCCTGGTCTGCATAGATCCTACAAGCATATCCTTTGTCCTTTACATCTATCCACATGTATGCTCTCCATACACTCTTGGTTACAATGTTCTTCCCACTCACCATAATAGCGACTGGCTCTCCAGGCCCTCACAGCACAGTGCAAAGCTCCATCCAGCCACAACAACAGCCAGCTGATACAGAAGCCCAGCAACAGCCCCAGCATGAGGTCCATCTCCTGTTTGGTCACACTGTCACTCACAAAGTAATTCTCAGACGAGTCCACGAGCGAATGGTCTCCATCATATGGAATTACGTAGTGAACATGATGCCTAAGGCAGAGAGGGGAAAACTCTGTTTAGAGGTTTACATTCAGGCAAACAGACATGAAAGAATAAGAAAGGAAAACAATCAATGAGGAGATAGACAATGAGGACATATTATTACACAAAATATTGCTTTAATAACTCTCTCAGCAGGGTGGAAATAATGTGTTTTCTATACTGATATTACTTGGATCCAACTGAGCTCAATCAAGCTGGGTTTGTTGTCTTGGAACACATGCATTAAACATATGGTTTGGCACACAGCTGTTACAAATAATGCAGTTTTTGTGCATTTGTGATGTTTATGGAGGTCTATGGGAAAATACTTGAGAGTTTAATTTTATAATTCAACAGAATTATAAGCAAGTGTCTTAGATAAGGGTTAAAAAAAGACTTAATGTATGGGTAACTTCATCTGGTTTTGTAACGTAAAAACGACACATAGCTGATTTCTTGTTGTGTAGTAATTCATGCATAAAGTTTGGATGTAACTTACATGCAACCTTGATCCTTAGCAACATAATGCCTCAAAAGTCAAATAAATGAACTTATTTTTGTTTTACTATGTTACACGTGAGTTTTTAAAATGTCCAATAATTAGTTTGAACTCTCATTTTATAGAGTTAAGAGGAAAATACAATAACAGTGGCAACATTTTAAAAAGACAAGTCATACAGATATTGATTCAAGTAATGTGAAGGAAGTTAGACAGCTCATGTTTTGCACATTTGACTTTATGAGCAGATTGACACTGATGCACCTGAGAATGTCATAATGACAATGATCAACACAAACCATGACAATGTGGTATCTCTGTTTATCTATAAATTGGTTTTACGTTTCATATGAAAAAAGTTTTATGCCTTGTTTCTGCAAATATCAAGGACAGCAGGTTTTCAGTGACCATGACCCATTTATAATGCTCTTGGTCCTAACAGAATACTCTATGTTTGGAAGAGAAATGGTATACATGAATTTATGAAGTTAAACCTGTGATTAACAGATCTCCACCAATAGTTTTAAGGTGTTAAAACATGAACAATTATGATCTGACCTAGTTTACTACCCTCAGATGTTTTTGCACCAACAACTTATAATCAACAGATGTAGCTTGAACAGAAACTGTTGTGCAAACGACAACTCCAAAAGTCAAGCTTAAGTACTATTCAATATAAAAAAGAAATAGAAAATAAAAAACATGGGGTATATTAGCCTTGTAGATATAAATCAAATACAAAATAGACGATTTGTAGCCTATATGTAAACAAATAAATAAATACACGGTGTATATTAGTCTCGTATGAATATATAAAATATAGACTATCTGTATGTAAATAAAGTATAAAAATTTTGTCCAAACTATTTTTGTACACTAAACATCACAAAACTGCATTATATCAATATACTACCTTCTGTATAATCCTTCTGCATTAAAATCACATTCAATAATAACGTAATTGTACGACACACGAGCCCAAAAGAACAACATCTCTGGCTGTGCTTGGAGAAAAATCACACCTTGATACGCAGAAAGAATATATATATATATATATATATATATATATATATATATATATATATATATATATATATATATATATACAAGCAGAAAAATCAAGGAGAATTCTCATACTGAAACACCGACGCAAAGCAACAGCATCTGCTCAGTATCAATAATAAACCATTCGAATTACGCCCAAATGATGCCACAAACCCCACGAATACACATATAAGGCCTTAATGTGACAATATCCATTTGGATAAATGAGATGAAATGGAAAAGACTGTTTTTCGGGGGCTGGAGAATGGCTCAGGCCTTTGAGCTGTTGATAATAGATGGGAAACCTGTCAATTTCTGGATCTCGTGCTAGAATGCAATTCATTATTAACGTTTGGGTTATTTTTTACCTTCCACAGTTGCAATGACAGACGCGGTCTTCCCCTCGTAAATGCGGTAAGATGTAGTTGTGAAAGCGGTCCAGGAGTGCGTTCATGTCCATTAAACACGCTATCGCCTGCAAAGAACCATTCGAGTCAACCGGGACATGACAAGCAGTATTGGAACACAGCAACCGCTACATGACCTGGTACTGTGACCACTGCAGGGGAAAATACACATTACATTTCCACATCAGCCAGAAATACACACAAGTACGGTTGTGCTGTCTTAATGAGATTTTTAAATGGACTTTCAGCGGTCCACGCTCTCATTAAGCCCCGATTTCACTTAGAAAATGACAGAAATTCACAATTATGAAGTGCTAAGACAGAATAAATTGTCTTACCATGACAACTGAAGCACCGAGAATCATAAAAATCATGGTGGTTGTGATCATATGCATCAAAACTTCCGAACTCGCCTTTCCTCTTCCCCAGTCTGTTCAACAAATCCGGTTAAATTAAAAACATGCCGTCCCGGGAGAAGACGCTCATGGATGCGCCCTCGCCGCTACACCTGCCTCCTCGGTCCTGAACCCGCCAGATTGGGAAGCGTTCTTAAGGCGCATAGGGTTAGGATGAGCAGATCTCGCTATCCCACACGCGCATTCACACAGTCTTCACCCACATCCAGCGATACGTTCCCCCAGTGCTGCAGTTGAATCCGCCTTAGCCGTGCGGTTGGGAGGGAGCTGAGGAGGTAGAGCGTCCTAGTCTGATTACTGATGCTGCTGCCTCTCTCCTCCTTTGCGCTCCGACGCCGCTGGAAATGTCTTGCGAAATCGAGCAATGCCTGGGTCAGCTAGTTCTCTGATATATCTGTCTAGCAGTTGACATCTAGTAGACCTGAGATACGTCGCCAAGGCTTTATTTGAAGAAATGTGTGGTCGGCTTTACATATCTACTGCGATCTTGCCACTGTACAGGTGGCAAGCCGCATTAACATTTATACCTTAATAAGGAACTAGTAGCTACTTACATGTTTAAAAATTATTATTCACACACACACACACACAAAGATATTTTTAATGTTTTTGAAAGAAGTCTCTCATGCTTAAGGCTATAGGCTACAAATATTTATAATAAAAAAAACGGTAATGTTGTAAAATATTATTATATGGTGACCGAGAGAGCTCAACGCGCTGCAACTGAAGAAAACACATGCAAATAGAAAAACACCCCCAAATTAAGAAAACATCTTCATCAGTTTTACAACACATGTGTGCCCCAAATACTCACAACACAACCAAATACAGAAACGCGCTGCAAAAGTTCACAACACAACCAAATACAGAAACGCGCTGCAAATAGCACAGACCACAACGGACATGTTTCCAGGGGACCCCAATAAGCGACGAACACGGCTGGCATGCTTATCGCTTGTGAGCATGCCCTACTCCCTTCGAAGGGCTGAGCCTTTGAAGTGGGGACTTTGGAGTGAGCACTTGTGTGGCATTATATGTAGCCGTTTGGAACGCACTTGGTGAAGGGAGCAACGAAAGACAACGTAGGCCATACTTTCCTCATTATTTTCACCTGGGATGTTCCCATGACAACGCAGCGCGGTGTCCATCAGCTGAATAGCTGTTCTTACGACAGAATTAGAAATGTCTTATTATTTCTGTTAACATAACTTTTGCAAATAAATATACAATTCATAAAAAATTTTTTTAAAAATATGCGTTATATTAGCCTAGAAATCTAGACGCACCCTAGCGGCAGCGAAAATTATTTCGCAGCCAGTGTGGTCTAGCAACTCTCCATAGGCTTTTGAGCTGGAAAAAACTAAAACTGGTCGGGCCAATCACATCGTGTATAGAGTCGGCAGACGGGCTTAACACAATGACGGCACAGTTCATGACGTTCCGCGTGATTTCCATAGGTGATTTCCCTGCTACTTGAAAACAATGAAGATGCAGCTGTCTTTCGAATCGGCTTTGGCCGCGACTCTGGAGGACTTGGAGTTAAGAGAACGTCACTTAAGTCATTCTTAAAAAAGGAAGATGTGTTCGGATTTTTGCCGTCCTGATACGGCAAAAGTTTAATATATCAATTAGCTCCGCTGGTGGAAAAACGCATGGGACTCACTCATCCACAACCGTTCGTTGCTCTGGTTGGTTGTAGCGTTATCCTATTGCGTGCAGAGGGATTTTGAAAGGTAACCGTTTATCCCGCCCCTCGGATTGAGGCATGTCAATGGAGAGTTCCCAGACCTAACATCTTGATGTAGGTCTGGCATGCCAGGCTAGCGTTATATATCTGTGAGAGTGTCTCAACTTTAAAACTTGCTGTCTTATCTTGGACCCTGCATTACCTAACATTTCTTATTAAATTAAACTTATTTAAACATAACATGACACAATTTGTGTAACTGATGTATAGATTAATATCTTACCCTCCTCATGTTCTTTTTCTCTCTCTTTTTTAGTTTTTTTTAGGGTTCATTTTTTTTTTTGTATTCTGATGACATTGAACATATTGTATACAAAGTTATATGTCATAAACATGTCATCTCTGTATGTTTTGCACTCAAAAAAAGTTTAAAAATAAAATAAAAATGTAGAATTTGAGCTATAAGCACGTCCCAGCCGGGTTCGTCACTTATTGGGGTCCCCTGGAAACATTTCTGTTGCTGTGATCACATTATGAAATAAATGCTTTTCTCCAAACCATGCTGGCCATAATTATTGGCCATTTTGCCAAGAGCTCTGAGTCTTCTCCTATAATGCCTGATGAGTTTGGAGAACACCTGACAAGAGATCAGAGATCATTCCATTCTCTCCAGATCCTTCAGATTCACAGATCCATGTTGGCGCTTCTTCTCTTCATTTCAGCCCACTCATTTTCTATAGGGTTCAGTTTAGGGGACTGAGACGGTCATGGCAGAAGCTTCATTTTGTGCAGCTCAGTTACACATTTTTGTGTTGATTTTGATGTTGTCCTGATGGAAGACCCAAACACTGCCCATCATAAGATTTCTAGCAGAAGCCGTCAGGTTTAGATTTTTTATCTGTTGGTATTTGCTAGAATGCAAGATGCCAGTTTCTTCCCCCCTCCCTCCCTCCCTCCCTCCCTCCCTCCCCCCCTCCCCACTTTCAATTATTTTACTTCAATGAAAGGTTCGATTTTTGCTATTTTTTTTAATGAAAGATCAAAAGGATAAACCATGTAGATTTATTTTTTACAGCCATTTTTGATCATATTTACCAGGGGTGCCGTTAATTCTGACCACAACTGTATAGTTTTAAGGAATAAGTGTTAAAATGGCTTGCCGCACACTAGGTTTCTGTTGATAAAGTAGGCTTCTTCAAGCCACCATACGACCAGATCCTTCTTTCTTAATATCCATTTGGGTTTATATGCAGAATGTGCCAACACAGTCTTAAATCTTGCTGTTTGATCCACAGCAGCCAGGAGCGTTCCTTCTCTCGTGGCGGTGCGTGAGCGTTTGTGCGCGTGAGAGAGGTGGGGGAGAGACAGAGAGGGGGTTTGGGTGGGGAGTGGTAGAAGAGTCTTGACTAATTCACTTTTCCCGTAAAAACATGGCTGATCTTTTTCAATTAATGAAATGCACTACATTATATAGGACAGCCATCCCCCAAGGAGCGTGTAGTTTTTACCAACACATCCTCACGCCCCCTCACGCGCTCTGCAGTTCTTATTGCGCCATTTCTTTTAGCTCATAGGATTGTTCAGCTTCTGTTTCCCACCTCATGTTTCCGAGGCTTTGCACGCTAACTAACACATGTGAAAGGACCTTGACCGAAGATACAAAACACTGACTGACTTGGCAGGAATTCAGGCTTTAAGTCTTAACTCAATTTCGATGCACTTCAGTTTCTTTCAAGAGCGCGCAGTAATGCAGAGTGATAACCAAAACGCAACCAAATCCATTCCGTTGAACAATAAATGCTGCGAGAAGGGAAAATGCATCAGTGACGTTTTCAATAAGGTTTTCATGCAAAACTTGCCGCTATTTTTTGTTTTCACTATAAATCATACCAATTCATAATATACTGATACATGATGACACATCTTTATCTGTGAAGGTCACCGAGAACATGCCACTATGTCCCCCACATTCAGCAGCAACGCATTTCAGCACCCTGGAGAGCAGCACAGTAAAGATTTACTGCTGACCACCAAACTCTCTCTCTCTCTCTCTCTCTCTCTCTCTCTCTCTCTCTCTCTCTCTCTCTCTCTCTCTCTCTCTCTCTCTCTCTCTCTCTCTCTCTCTCTCTCTCTCTCTCTCTCTCTCTCTCTCTCTCTCTCTCTCTCTCTCTCTCTCTCTCTCTCTCTCTCTCAATAAGCTGACACAATGTAGACTGAAATGGAGAGAGAAATTAGTTTTCTAGAAAATCTGAAACTTCTCCAATTTATCATGCTCAATAATGTTTAGATTATTTTGTATATTTTTTTGCAACTGCTTTTTTTCTTTGGAAACCTCATATCAAGCATAAAACAAGCTTATTTATCACATCGATTTAGATTATTTATTGGCCCTATATATGCTCACTGCATTGTTTTTCCGAGTTTCATTAGAAGATAGAGGGATATAACATAAATAATAACAATACACTAGATGTTAGAGACTTTCTTAGTGGAAAAACTTTCTTATTTCTATTCTGTCACTTGCTCAGTCTCATTGAGTTAAAAGCATGATAGCTAAACATTGTTATGATTATAATTATTAATATAGCCTACATGCAACGTGATTTTAACTAATAGTATATGATATTATATTTTTTTTATTTCATTTCGTTTTTTAGTTTTATTTAGCGATAAATCTTCTCTGATGAAATATAATCAAATGAGCTATACCTATTTATCAAAAATATGGTTCTGCAAAAACACAAAATAACATTGATACTTTCTATAAAAAATATATTAAAATTTTTATACAACTTCTAATGTATGAAGGTTAAATGAATATTTATTGGTGTTGTGAAGTATTTTATTCTTATTCATGACATCTGCACTAGTAGGCCTGGTTTACGGTCGCTTGCTTCACGCTGCTGCTTATCCCACGTCATTTCCGCTGCAGTTCACGTTGTTGTGAGTGGAAGTGGATCGAACCCATAACAGAAATAATGGTTGTTCCACTTAAACGAGTTAACGAATGAAATGCCATGCAAACGTTTTTTTTTTATCACAAGTTGTAGAAACACCGTATTAAATTGAGTGGCTAAGGAAACCGTAATTTTTTTAGACAGTTAGCAAACTTACCGGTGTTGTTACATGGCAACCGTCAAAGCTGACAAAACTGACAGACGGCTTGTTTTCTGCACTTTCAGTCACAAATAACATCTCACAACACACCAAAGAGGTATAGACGTGTATTAGTTTAATTATTATTTCAAATGAAAAGATAATTATACTTCTCTTATGTGTGTCGTTATTGACATTTTTGACTAATATTTAATTTTACTTTTTCATCTCTGTGCATTAAAGTATTTTAACATTTATGTTTTTCAGAATGATCAAGAGTTTGCCCCAAGATGTTCAAGCAAAGCTGCGCTCTGGTGTTGCTATTTTCTCATTGCAGCAATGTTTGGAGGAGCTCCTATTGAACAGCATTGATGCGGGAGCAACATGTGTGGCTGTCAAAATAGACATAGAAGCATGCAAGCTGCAGGTGATCGACAATGGCTCAGGGATGTGCCAGGAGGACATGGAGAGAGTGGGATACCGATACAACACAAGCAAATGCAGCTCGCTGGAGGATCTGGATAATCTCAGATTTTATGGGTTCAGAGGGGAAGCGATTTCCAGTATTGTCTCCCTTGCAGAAATGGTTGAAATGTCATCTAGGACTAAGCTGTCGGTGAAAACATACGTTAAAACCTTTAATGAAGCAAATGCATCGGATGTTTTAGAAGCTCAAACTGTTCGTCCCTCTGCAGGGACGACCGTGTCCGTCTACAATCTCTTCCACAACATGCCAGTCCGAAGAAAGAGAATGGATGCTGTTTTAGAAACCGAACGCATCCGTCAGAGAGTGGAGGCCATATCTCTGATGCACCCATCTGTGTCATTCACAGTGAAAAAAGAAAATTCGGCTCACATGATGGTGCAGCTCTCTAAAACAAGCAGTACCTATTACAGGTTTGTGCAGATTCATGGCTTGAATCGAGCCCAAAAGCTCAGAGAGGTCAATTACGTCCATGAGCAGTTCGAAATGACTGGTTATATCGGTCGTGAGGGACATTACAATAACAGCTTGCAATTCCTATTTGTAAATGGGAGGCTTCTTCTGAAGACATGCATTCATAAAACACTCAACAGCCTTCTGAAGAGAGTTAGCAGTGTTGCGAGACAAAACAACAGCCCAACCGCATATTCGTTAACATCGAGCCCCAAACAAAGAGGCGGATGTGATCTCCATGGCGTCTATGTTTTAAATATCAAATGCCATTACTCAGAGTATGACATATGCCTCGAACCAGCCAAGTCACTGATAGAGTTCAAAGACTGGGATAATGTACTCATCTGCATTGAAGAAGGAGTAAAAGCATTTCTTACTAAGGAAAATCTGGTGACAGAGTTTTCCATGAATGGCAGCGATGGTCCATCAAGTAGTCCATTGAGGAATGCAAAGACTCCTGTGGCAGAACAAAACCTCAGTGCTGAGCAAACGCGTGAAAAGTGTGACGCACTGACTGAGAAAAAGGATAATGCAAGTGGTTTGGAAGTCTCTGGTGGTCAAATGTTGGAGCAAGTGTCAATAAACACCGAAACCTTTTCCAGTGAAGAATCAGACGCTGAAAAAGCTCTTCAGGGTGGCGATTTGCGCTTGCAGACCACATTTGCAGTTGCTACAGAAATGAATAACAATCGCAAAGAAGATGAAAATGCAATTTGTCCTAATATAAGCCATAATGATTTGCCAGTTACTGTTAACAACAACAACATAAATTTGATGGGAAGCAAAAAACACAAGATTTCAATTCTGGATGTAAAAGGGGCGCAAGATAGTTTAAAAAAATTCTGCTTCCCAAATAAAATTTCTCCAAAAAAGAGAAAGCTGCCATTAGATGACATTCAAGAAGACGAACATGTTTTTTATGGTACCAGCTCAAAGACTTGCAGAGCTGCACCATGTCATAAATTAACTCTGTCTTTTGAAACAGGATCTCTTGACAAGTTCAAAAGGTTGTTTGGGAAGGATCCTGAAAAAGAACAACCAAGTACAGAAAAAACAAGCCATTTACAACCAGAATCCTCTAGAAAATCTAATGACTGCTTTGTAGGATCTACTTTGTGCTTAGATGATATAGACAAGCCCTTATTGAGGAACATTTCAGATGCTTATTCTCCATGTAGTTCTGAATGTTATGCAGAATCTTCACCATGGAACGAGGGAGAAAAAATATCATTGGCTGCCAAATGTTCCTACTTCAAACATGATAAAATGGCACTCAGAGAGGTCAGCAGAGATACAGACTTTCTTCCCATGGAAACGTTGTCTTTTCCAGTTGTACAAGACTCAAACTTTAAAGAAAAGTCCCATGAATTAGAAAAAGAAAATGTATTATTTGGATCCTTTGGAACTGTTGATTCGCTTGTCCATGATTCTTCTGAAGACAACCCAGTCTTCGCTCTGATTGAGCAGGACCCAACAACAATACCTTCCTCAAATTTAGAAGACCCTCACCTCTGCAACAAGAATGTGCCTTCATTTTTGGGAAGTGTGAACAGTGTTGATGAAGCCAGAGTAACCTCTCTGCATGATCCTCTGTGCAGCAACACAGGAAATGAAGGTCAGAATACAAATGACAGTGTTGAAACAATCCCAATGGCCAGCAGCTGGCTGGCTCATTATGACAGTTGCTTAGGAAAGCTAGTTTACATAAACCAAGTTACAGGGCTCAGCAAATACGACTCTCCTCCTGTGGAGGAGACTCAAGTGTCATGTACCACAGATGTCACTAACATGGCGGTCAGTGTTATTTCAAGAACAGGTGGGAGAAATTCAGAGAGACGTTTTTGGATCACTAATGTACAGATATTTATGTTATAATCAGCTTGTCTTTGCCCATAGGATTTGAGTACAGGTGTTATCCATTTCACACAGATATTGTACTTCCCTTTCTGCCCAAACCCAGAGCAGAAAGAGCTCTTAACTCTGGGACAGACAGCAGAGGTACAGCTCTAGACTGACATCAGGACTGAAATCAGCTTTTTAGTGCACATTAACTAATTGTTTTTCTTTTTACTCTTTCAAGAGGATGCCCAAGGTCCCGATTCATTGTCGACTTTATTCTCAAAATGGAGTAACCCGGTGTTCATACGGCCTCCAGAGGTATAAAGACTACTGGTTTAATAAATTAAATATTTTAAGGGAGAATATTTTTAAAAAAAAACATCTAATTAATTTGGCTCACACTAATAATTATTCTGAAAAGGTTTCTGTGGATGTAACCAGCGGTCAAGCTGAGAGTCTTGCTGTAAAGATACACAATATTCTTTTCCCCTACCGGTTTACCAAGAATATGATCCACACAATGAGAGTAAGTATTATACATCAACTCTTTTTGTGCACTGAGGAACTGACACTTACAATGGTGAAAATGAATCTAAGATTTAAAACAAAACAAATTTTTTTTTTTTAAACCTTAGGTCATCAATCAAGTGGACAAGAAGTTCCTTGCTTGTTTGATAAATACAACAGAACAGGATGTGTCTGAAAGCAGTACAAATGAAGGTGCCATGGCCTGAAAATCATTGCATTGAATAGTGTGATGATGTCCTAAACATTTGTCTTTGCCTTCTACTGCAGGAAATCTTCTAGTGTTGGTTGATCAACATGCTGCCCATGAAAGAGTTCGACTGGAGGGGTTGGTAACAGGTAAATCAAGTCAAGTCAAGTCATCTTCATTTATATAGCGCTTTTAACAATGAATTGTTTCAAAGCAGCTTTACAGAGATAAACATATAATTTAAGGTAACAGATTGTTTTGGCGTTATAGCGGTTCTTGAATAATGTTACTTCCAGCTAAAGTTAACTTTGATTGATTCACCTCCGTCGAAATGATCAGACTTTAAACGCGAACCTGTGATTAACGCAGACGGCGTTCACATGCTCATTCAGAATTCTATAGTTATGTGCTTTTTAAAATATGTGCGCAGGTTTGTAATTCATACAACCCAGCCTAAACAAACTACTTTTCTTGCCTATAAATTTTGATACAGAATTTTGTTTTATTTTATCACTTCGGGGTACGCGAGCCGGAATTCACAGCGCTTTATCTGTAGAGTGGGAAAGGGATCCTCCATAGGGAGAGGATAGTGGATACTTCAGCACTGCATTGTCATCGGGTCCAGGCGAATCTCCTTCGTCAGATCTGGACACGGCCTGGATCCGGCAGGCTGCGGGAAAACCTCGGGATAAACAAAGACACTAATATTAGCGTAGATGCCATTCTTCTTATGATGTAGCGAGTACATCAAGATTTAAGGGAAGTGTTCCCAGTTCCGGCTGACCTAATCTATGCAGCCTAACATTGAATTTATAGAAGTCTATAATGTATTATGTGTATGCTAGGTCAAAGAGATGTGTTTTTAGTCTAGCTTTGAACTGACAGAGTGTGTCTGCTTCCCGGACAATGGTAGGAAGACTGTTCCAAAGTTTTGGTGCTAAATAGGAAAAGGATCTCCCACCTGCAGTCGATTTAGATATTCTAGGTATTATCAACTGGCCGGAATTTTGAGATCGCAATAGACGTGAAGGACTATAATGCGTTAAGAGCTCGCTCAAGTACTGCGGAGCTAAACCATTTAGTGCTTTGTAGGTAAAATGGTAATCATGTAAGAGTTAAGCACCAAATCAGCATGTTAGAATGATTTCTGAAGGATCATGTCACACTGAAGACTGGAGTAATGATGCTGATGAAAATTCAGCTTTGCCATCACATCACATTTAAAATAGAAAGCAGAGATTCAACTGTTACTGTATTTTTTTTATCAAATAAATGTAACCTTTGAAAACATTTAAATATCTTACCGACCCCAAACTTATAAGAATAAGAACAAAACAAAGTTCATGTAAAAGCATTAAAAGTCTAATAAAGAAGAGGTGGATAAGGATTCAATGTATTTTTCCCACACTGCTTGTTGTTTGATTTAGACTCTTATGAGGATGACCCAGACACACCTGGAAAAAAGAGACTGTGTTCTTCAAGTGTAACCCCACCCTTGGAGATTAATGTAACAGAGGAGGAATTGAGACTTCTGAGGTCAGTGCAGCTGTTTGAGCTGTTTAAACATTCCTGATTCCATCGTCATCTTCTCTTTGAAACATGCATGTGTGTTCAATTAGTTCTGCACCTTTGCCAAAACAAAATGCCATAAATCTCTCTTTTGTTCTTGAAGGTCTTGTCAGGCCTTCCTGAGGGGTCTTGCTTTAGATGTAAGGTTCCCAAAGAGTGAGTCACTGAATGTGTTGTTGGAGAGACTTCCCACATGTTTCATCGAGAAAGAAAGCACAGAGCTCCGCCGTGGAAGGCGGTCAGTAATTAAAACCATTGCAGAGGTCAGACTCAGTTCTTATTTGTTTTTGTCGTCTTATTGTTTTAAACTCAATTTAGACTCATACACTGTATATTTTATTCTGTAGGACTACCTGCGAGAACACATTGAGGTGAGCTGGCATGCCCGTACGTAATTTGCAGTGCTGGGTAGTTTGCTTACAGATTGTTGTCTATTAGTGAAATAAATTACAAAAAATTTTAGTTAGTAATGTAATCTAATACATTACACTTTTTAAGTTATATAATCTGACTACTTTTTGATTACTTTTAGACTTTTTGATTTGAATAGTATAATCTTGTTCCATATTGATAAAAAATACAAAGAGAAAGAAAAATGATTCCATTTTTTGTTAACAACAAAATGAAACGATTAAAAATAAAATTAAAATTACATTGCGTAAGGGTCTTCCAAACTAGGGTTTGGGAAGGAACTGCAGAGGGATTGTAAATTGACGAAAAGCTAAAAAAAAAACTAAAATAAAACAAAACAGTAACTAATAAAATGATTAAATATTTTATTTGTTTATGCCTTGTGGCCTCTCAATTTTCCACGTAATTATAGTCGGCTGGTCTGTGTGTGCAGTTCCACAAAACGCGAAGACTTTCTGAACGTATTTAAGAAATCGCCTTTTTTAGGAAAGAACATTTAAAAGATAATTAGGGATAATCAATTAATTCTGCCATTTTGTGAATATTAAGTAATAATGTAATCTATAAAAAAGTAGCTGTAGTCTGATTATGAGTATTTTAACATGTATTATATTCTAATTACAGGTACTTAATTTTTGGATCTGATTTGGATCTGATTATTATTATTTAGATTACATGTAATCAGTTACTACGCAGCACTGTAAACAAAATACTACAAATGGGATGTTTTTGGAGCTTGAATGGGATATATTTATGATATTTTGTTCTTTTGACTCATACTGCAGCTTCTCCACTCAACAGGAAGAGCTAGAGGAACTCTGCCTCTGACAGTACATAATGTTCTCGCTTCACAAGCGTGTCATGGTTAGTGTTATAAATCCACCATTAAGTTCAATTTAAATATATTCTGTTAATTAACTGTTATAGGGAACACAGAAACTGTCTACCCCTTCTCCCATTTATACAAAAGAAGCCACAATGTGTCTAAACATGTTTGTTTACACTTTGAGTACATTTAACGATTGTCAATTTTTGTTAGCTATTTTTAAGAATGTAGGCAATAATTAGCATTTTCTAAATATTCTTGTGCATATTAATTAAATGTATTTATTTATCTTAACAGGAGCAATTAAGTTCAATGACATTTTGAGTAAAGAGGAGTGCTGTAGTCTGGTGAGCTCGCTCTCCTCTTGTCATCTTCCTTTCCAGTGTGCTCATGGAAGACCTTCCATTGTCCCTCTGGCAGATCTTCACCACTTAGAAGATCAACAGGTATGTTTCAACTAATCTGCAACAATAAAAAATTTGTTGTATATTTTCTAATATTTTATGTTTATTTTTTTTATATCCCCACAGGATCTTCCCAAACCAAATCTGAGGAAATTGAGAAGGATGTACAAGTCGTGGAAGCTTTATGGAAAAGATCAATCTCTTGCTCAAAACAAAGCATGAATTTATCAACAGAAAAACCTCCTGCAATTATTAAATTATTTATTTTAGAGTCCACCTGCTTCTGTTTATTGCTGGACTGCTTTTATTTTGTTACACTTTTTGGAGCATACAGTTGCTGCCAACAAAAACTGCTCTGCGATAGAGCAGCCAATAATAAAGGACTATACTCGATCGTGAAGTATTTTCCTCCAATCAAATGGTTCCTTTCAAGGTTGTGGTCCAATCAACGTTAAACGTAGGAGGGCGCTAAAATGGATGACGTTCCTACACAGAGCTCATTGTTAGTGCATTGCGTTGAAAGCTGGAAGGGGCAGCAGATGATCTCACGTAAACGTTAACCAGTATTACTCCATAGGTGAGTTTTCACGTAGAAATTATATTCTATAACGTATAAAAACATTTTTGGACTCAATTGATGATATATATTGATTAATTATATCAGTTTTTGTGAGTTAAAATCAAGAGTATCTCTTATCCTCCCAATTCAAAGATGGCCGAACAGCAGCACTGACGTATGGATTTGGCGCTTTCTGCATAAGATTAAAATGTCAATCTTATGATTTCTGAAAACGTTTTGGAACTCCTAGCATCTGTAATGCTAACGTTACAATTTTTTGCGAATGCAAAGTTAAAGAAATGATCTATACGACTGTCTGAATGCTCTTGGAGTTTACTGTATATCCCACATGCTTTTACGGGATCTAAACGAATCTCGTGTGCTGATGTAACTTACAGTCGTGTGCTGATGTGCAATTAACGTTAAATCAATCTCGTGTGCTGATGTGCCTTAACGTTACTATGTTACGTTAAAAAAAAGCATTTAAACGAGTTATTGTTTATCTTTAGCAGATGTGCATAATCATGTTGTAGCCAATGCTAAACTGACTTTTTGGTCCCTTTGTTGATATACAGTCATGACAATTAATTGCATTATTTGTTTATGGCATGTGGTATGTAGAAATATCAGGGATGAGGATATAATGAAATGTTAAAAGTTATTCTAAGAATTATTTTTTTGTGGTTATGCTTTAAGCGTCCTCTTATAAGCCTCATTATTCTCGAATTTTTAAAAATATTTATGCAGTAATGATGAATGACTGAAAATTCAGAGGACCTGAATTATGGTGTCTGTATTTGATTTGGTTATGTATGTTGACTTTCTCATTGCATCAGTGATGAACAGGATTCGGATCCACGTTCTGCCATCCAGCAGAGGTCGAGTGACTCAAGCTGCTCGCTCTCAAGAACCTCAGACCTGCTCCTTCACCCAGAGACCCTGTTCACAGCCTCGTCTGGAGGGCCTGGAGTTCTGCATCAAACATGTTCTTGAAGATAAAAATGCTCCCTACAGGCAATGCAGCTATGTTTCCAACAAGAATGGCAAGCGCTGCCCCAATGCAGCCCCAAAACCAGAGAAAAAAGAGGGGTGAGTGTGTTTTTTTTACTTCCTTAGCATGGTTAAGAAAGTACCTGGTTTCTATTTTTTTATTTGACTATTAATGTTGTTTTTCTTTCTGTTAGGGTTGCGTTCTGTGCTGAGCATGCACGCAGAAATGCTTTGGTTCAACAAGCCCAAATGCGGAAGGCATCTGCTTCCGGCCCGTCCCCTGAAGTTCTACTGTCTCAGCTCAGCGGCTATAGTCGGCCAGAATCTGGAGCTCACAGTCACGAGGGCCGAAGTGAAGCTAGTCGCATACTAGGTGAGATCTAATTCGCGTCTAATCGTGCTCTTACTTGCTTTTGGCCTTGCAACCATTGAGAAATCTGTTTTAAGTCTGAATGTGTTGTAAACAAGCCTGTGTGTGTGAACTGATAACTAAAGTGACTCCAGTTTGGTTGCTACTCCAGAGGAAATTAACAGCAGTAAAAATCAACATTAAATGTGGCATAAGCAACAAAAGACCTTATTATACTGGCTAAAAATTTAAATGCTTTTTTTTATTTTTAGATATGATTTCTGCTGTCTTTGAACTAACATCAAAGGATACTAACTAATGGTTTATGCATTTTATTATTTTAATGTAATAATTTTATTTAAGTTGTCATTTTTTGTTCTTTATTTTGTGATATTGTTTTCTAATAACCCTATCTATAGATGTGATTTTTTTTATGGTGATATGTTGTGCCATTTAAACATTTATTTATTTCTACAGAAATATTAAAATTATTAGTTTTTGTTCTGCCATTTGACACAAATAAATGTTTAATAGATTTGAGCATAACAGAATAAAATAATGATACAAGAGTTGCAGTGTCTTACATGTATTTTGTTTTATGCCGTTTGTCGATATAATTTGTCTATATTTTTTTCCTTGTATAGATGAAGAGAGCTGGAGTGAGGAGGAGCAGGATCCAATTGTTTTGGATCAGACATGGAGAGGAGACCCTGACAGTGATGCTGAAAGTCTTGATAGTGACCATGAAGACCCTTTGAAGTAAGACATTGCTCAATTAAATTTTCTTATCTGCTTTGTTTTGTACGATTTCTGCTTCTCTCGATTTGCTATCAGGATTAGTTAATAAATGCGGTCCATGCAACCAACAATACTTAGTAAAAATTATTTGGAATTAATATTAGGAAATTCACTTTTTCACGTTTTTGCTTTTGAGAGAAGCTGCTCAAAGGTTCTACCAGTTTTCGTAATGCAAAGCAGTTGAAAACTACTTAGCCACCGTCTGTTTGCACTGTTTAGCCATTTTGTGAGATGAACATGGCTAAAAGGAGAAGAAAGACACCCCTTTTGATAATTATATATACAATTATATATTAGTATATAATTATAATTGTATATATAATTATAATTATATATACAATTATAATTGTATATATTATACAATATACTATAATATATACAGTATATATTGTATACTGATATATTGTATACTTTGTATATATATTGTATACATTGTATACTTGTATTAGTATACAGTATATATTGTATACTTGTATACATAACTAAAATAGTTATGATAATAATCATGATTATCAGTTTAACCATTATCGTGCTGCCCTCCCTGAGATGTCAGTTGATGAGTGTGACTTATTTTCTATAGGCATGCGGGTGTTTACACAGCAGAGGAAGTGGCGCTCATCACACGTGAAAAACTAATCAGACTTCAGTCCCTCTACATAGACCAATTCAAACGTCTGCAACACTTATTAAAAGAAAAGAAACGACGCTACCTGCATAGCCGCAAGATTGAGCATGAAACAATTGGTAAGGCTGCTGCTGTTATTCTTTGGTTGCATTCATGTGTTCAGTCAACATATAATATAATCAATTTTGTGATGCAGGGAGCAGCCTGTTAACGGGTCCAGAGGGCCTGTCCATGAAGGAACGAGAGAACCTAAAAAAATTAAAGGCTCTGCGACGTTATCGTCGGCGCTATGGAGTGGAGGCGTTGCTGCATCGTCAGCTCAGAGAGCGAAGACAAGCGATTACTGAGGGAGGCACGCCACAGGTATGGGTGGACTTTCTAGTAACGTCTTATACGACAATAAAAGGTTTAATCTCTACAGACCTGAATGACATTTGATTTTCAGACTGTGAAATGGACATCAGTCTGAGCCTATTGCCATGCTCAGTAACTTTTTATTAACGTCATTTGTGCATCCTTTTAATTCTTTTGTGTTTTTTTTTACCACACAGGCGATGCGTTTAGGCCAGAGATGTATTTCCTTTGTGGAAGGGACACGCTGTTCAAATCAGTGTCTGCCGATGACACGACATTGCGTCTCTCGTATCCTTTTTCGTTTCTGTTGTATCTATGCATGTAATGTTCAGATCTATTAAACTTGTTTTTTTGTTTGTTTTCTGGCAAATAGAAAAAAAATTTAGACTGATAATTTGAGTAGTTTGTTGTATATATATTGTTCAGGAGTTTGGAGTCAGTAGGATTTTTTTTGCTTATTAAGTGTCTTATGCTCAGCAAGGCTGCATTCATTTGATAAAAAAATACAGTAAAAACAGTAATATTGTGAATTACAATTGTTTGAAATTGTTTTAAAATTAAAAACGGTTTTCTATTTTAATATATAATGTAATTTATACCTGTGGTGGCAAAGATGAATTTTCAGCATCATTACTCCAGTCTTTTGTGTCACGTGATCATTCAGGAATCATTATATTATGGTGATTTGGTGGTCAAGAAACATTTCTTATCTTTGTTGAAAATAGTTCTGAAAACTTTTGATCAGAATAATGTTCTGTTTGAACAAAATTATTAATTTCTTATAAAAATATCTTGCTGACTCCAGACTTTTGAATGAAAATAGACATTTAGTTAATAATAATATAGTATATTTTCATTATATATATATATATACACATACACACATATCACACATATCACACATGCTCTTGTAGCCCTGAATCAAGGCCCGCAGTTTGCTGTAGCTGTTGGTTTCAAACAGTGGCTTATACAAAAGTCTTCTAATGGTCTGTTTACTTCCCAGAATTATCTAATGGTGAAGTCCATTCTGTTTGAAGGAACAGTTCATGTTCTCCACCTCATCTTGCCTCCCATATCTTTGACATTTAAAAGTTATTTCCCCAGTTGTCATTATCTCCTTAACCCTTCACAATAGACATTTATCAAGATAGTGGCCAAGTTTTATTCAAGATGTGCCCTGGTCTGAAGGACGTTCCATGTGATCGGCCTGTGCACATGGGACAGTCTGAGGAGCCCCGCTGTCCTCTGCACCTGTCTCTGCCTCCACCCATGTACCAGCCCGAGCAGGAGTCTCTTGCCCCGGAGCAGTTGGCGTCTGCGCCCACAGACATGTACCTCAGTGCTGCAGAGCTCCAGCCAACAGAAAATCTACCTCTGGAATTCAGTGATGTATGATTTGTGTTGGTTTTTCTCATTAAAACAAAAATCGCTGTGTGCAATTGCTTTTCTCATATGTGTTTTGGCACATCCCTTCCTTCACACAAAGTTTCCCATTATCAGAATAATTAAGTCTGCAATCTGCGCTAAATTTGTTCACCAAAACCCCTTACTCTCTCTTCAGATTGCTGAGGTATCTATCAAGTATCTACATGCCTGCTAACAGTGCTGCTCAAACATGTTCCCTGCAGTGTAAATCATATCCCGTAGCCTCACATGAATGAAAAGCAAATTAATCTAAATGTTCAGCAGTCCTCTTCCTTTAATTTTGTTTCTAACATTTTCTGTGCCCATAGTAAAACCTCTAATTTAATTTCTTTTTTGGAAACGTCTCATTTTCCTGTTATGCCACAAGCTATTTATGTGCTTTTCCATTATTTGTTCCCATTGCCTGCTTTCAAAAACAAACAATATTGCAAATTTACCC